>NC_141687.1:719654464-720348839 GCF_964263255.1 Lissotriton vulgaris
AAGTATGAGAGAATTCTTGTAGGTGCAGGAAATGTAACCATTGCCCGATGTAATATTTTGAATCCAGCTACCCTACTACCAAATTCACTCACAGCAGAAGTGAAAGTAGAAGTTGAGCATGACTGCCTTGATCTGACTGAGTATAGCACAAAACCACGCCCAGACATAAAGGAAGAGCCTTTAA
The DNA here is from genome assembly GCF_964263255.1 of Lissotriton vulgaris. Taxonomy (NCBI): domain Eukaryota; kingdom Metazoa; phylum Chordata; class Amphibia; order Caudata; family Salamandridae; genus Lissotriton; species Lissotriton vulgaris. The sequence goes on from NC_141687.1 coordinate 719,654,649, forward strand.
CTGATGAAGATTACGAGCTATTTGTAGATGGCTCAAGCATGAGACATGAGTATAGAGGCTTGAGCCCTGCTTCTTCAGTATGTACTTTGGGAGGTCCAGTGGAAGCATCCTATTTGCATGGAGTCAAGTCTGCACAAATAGCTGAATTGGTTGCATTCACAAAAGCCTGTATATTTGGAAGGAACATGAAAATAACCATATACACTGATAGCCAGTATGGTTATGGTGTTGTGCATGACTTTGGCCAATTATGGTTGCAAATGGAGTTTCTGACTTCTTCAGGTACTCCTATCAGAAATGGAAATTATGTGCAAGATTTACTGAAAGCAATCCAGTTACCAAAAGAATTGGCCGTGGTCAAGTGTGCTGCTCACAAATCTGGCAATGACAAAGTGACAGCAGGTAATCGATATGCTGATCAATTGGCCCAACACTGTGCAAAATACAAAATGGCTATTAATAAAAAGATGGGAGTAAACGGAAACAGCTGCCAATTTATGTTGCTTGAAGGAATAAAAACATGGGAAGAAGTGCGAATTGTACAGAATGCAGCCGAACCAAAGGAAAGGAAAAGATGGAGAAAATTTGGTTGTCAGAGAAGGAATGAAGATGGTGACATTGTTTACCTTGATGGTATGCCTGTGTTGCCAGGCTGTCTGCTTGCTCCTATGGCTAGATCCATACATGGAGACACACATTTGGGAAGAGATGCTATGATACGCATCTTTAGGCAGACATGGTTCAATTCGAAGTTCAGAAACATAGCAGAGGCACTCTGCCAAAGGTGCCTGGTTTGTCAACAATTCAATCCCGGAAGGAAAACTGTAGTTTTGCGGGGAAAGATTGGAAAGGCAGAAGGCCCTTTCATACGATTACAACTTGACTTTGTTCAGTTACCGCCTTGTCTAAGAATGAAGTAGGTCCTTGTCATTGTCTGTCTATTTTCAAAGTGGGTGGAAGCTTACCCTGCTCGCAGAAATGATAGCATCACTGTATCCAAACTGTTACTTAGGGAACTGATACCACGGTACGAATTTCCAGTCACAATTGAATCAGACAGAGGTGGGTATTTTCGTAGCGAACTAATAAGACAAATTTGTGAAGCCTTTAAAATTACGCAAAAAGTGCACTGTGCATATCGCCCAGAGGCTTCTGGAGTGGTAGAACAACTGAATGGCACTATCAAATCAAGATTGGGAAAAATGTGTGAATCTACTCAAATGGAATGGCCAGATGCTTTGCCACTTGTTTTGATGGGACTCAGAAGTATTTTAGACCGGAACACAGGCTTGAGTCAACATGAGATACTGATTGGAAGAGCAATGCGGCAAGCATGGGTGCCAGGATACAAACTGATAAGCATATCTGATGATTTGGTACTAGAATACTGCAAAGAACTGGCTGACCAAGTGCGTTCTATCTCTCACCAGATTGGGGAAGACGCTGTCGCTAGACCAACAACTCCAGCACATGACTTGAACCCAGGTGATTGGGTCGTAATACAGAAACATACTCGGAAGAGTTGCCTTGCACAGAAGTGGGGAAAACGACAACAAGTAATTCTGGTTACCACAACAGCTGTGAAGTGTGCAGGTGTGCCACGGTGGATCCATGCCAGCCATACGAAGAAAGTGACAGAACCTGTAGAAACTGAGGCTGAAGGTTGTGCAGCTGAGGGGTCTCAAGAAATTGGTCCTAAAGTAGCTGAAGAAGAACAACCGAGCTCCAGTCAAGATGATTGGGTCCCATTAATCAACCTGACTCTAGATCCACTAAGGACAAGAAGACAAACCGATTTAGTTAGAGAGTGGGATAGTGAGGATGAGACAGTAATAGAAGTAGATAATCAGATCATCGAAATCCAAATCAAATCTGATGATGAGGAAGACCAGATAGGGAAAGAACAGATTATTGACACTCCTCCAAGAACTCCAGAGCCTGAAAAGGGACAGATAGAAATCAGAGCAGAAGTTCAAGCGGAAGAAAAACAAAAGTTCGAAGTGCTTGAACAGGATCAGATAGGACTAGATAAATGTGTTCAGGAAGAAGAAATTGAAAAAAAACAAAGCCAAATCCACCATACACCTGAACAAGGCCAGTTTAGCAACCAGGCATAAGAAGCTGAAATAAGACCTGGAACTAGTCAGACAGGAAGGGAAAAAGAAGACAATGAAGTAGATGTGCCACAACTGAGCGAGAATAAAAGAGCATTTGAAGAAGGCCAAAGCAAAGTGCCAGTTAAAAGATTTAGAAAAGGAGATAAAGTACCTAGATTTGTCAAAAGACTGAGACTAAGATTAAAAACTATTGACGAAGAACTTGAGCAAGAAAATCAAGACTCCAGTAAAACTGATCCATCTGTGATAAAACCTAAGAGAAGAAGTGCCCGAATAAAGAGACTGAATAACAAGTATCAGAGTCCTGAATTGACTTTTCTGGTGTTGGAGGACTTTGAAACCCTTGAAATAAGTGACGTAAGTGGTGAAGAATTGATTACTAACCAGACTGACAAAGAAGTGAAACCAACCTGAAAGTTGCCCTGAGTAAGCAACCTGTGCAAAGTTACAAAGAGGGGTTGAAGCTTCTTTTGAGCCAAAATGTCTGATTCCTCTGTGAATGGAAGACCGAGAGGAAATTGTTGTAAAACATGCTGCAAAGTATGTTTATGTAGTGTAGCATTAGTAGTTATACTATGGATAGGACTAACAATAACTATTCCTTACATGATGAGTAAAGATACTAATTTGTACCCTACTAAATCAGTGACAAAGGACATAGAAGAGCTGCAAACGAAAGATACACCACAAAGAGTAGACATACAAGAGAAAGCACTTAGCCTTAGACAAACTAGAATGGACTTAGATGCACCAGATGAGGAAGGACTACATTATAATAAAATCAAAAATAGAAGTAATTTAAATGTATTTGCAAACCTTTTAGTGCACTATGTAGAAGCAATGGAGATTGAAGACTGTTACGTCTGTATGAAGCTACCTACTTCAGTAGCTGGGAGTGGGACATACCATCACTTGCCACTAACATATGGAATTCCTGTAGTATTTGAGCTAGTTTATTCTATAAGAGAGGACCTTTACAGTATTATCACTCTAATTCAGATGTGATATTTTCTGAACTTCCTATACGTAGTAACTAAATCCTGTACATACTAAGAGTGATGTAACACATTATATGGGTGAATGCTTTCTAACTATAGGTACAGTAGATATAGGTGAAGCACACAGAGATAACTTGACATGTTCCTTACACAAACAAGAGAAAATGTTTCTAAATATGGCAGAGAAAAGAAGAGAAAGTTTCCAAAGAAAGGCGAATGACAAAAAGCAGAAAACCCCTAAATGGGCTGAAAATATAGGAAGCACATGAAATGGTGGAGCTAATGCTGCTATGTTGCTGGATTTTGAAAAGAAGGGGAAACATTGTCTTCACAGAGAGAAGACTAGTTACTATAATAATATATTCATTGGTTCCAGTGAATGCGAACACAATTACAAGGTAATTGGAGGTTGGGGTTTCAAAAATGGGTCAGAACCTGTGTTTCCCCGGAATTTATTACATATGTGGAAACAAGACTTATTTCAAATTACCAGACCATTGGTATGGAAGCTGTTATTTTGTTATTGTCTTCCCAAAGATATACCATGTAAATGAAGTAACTGGAAGCAATGAAGGAACTAAAGGATTAATACGTAGTAAAAGAGAAAGTGTTGGAGAAATAATAGGTGATATATTTAGTGCATTGATACCTACAGTGGGAGTGGCTCTGAATACACACAGAATCTGCAAATTGTCAACAGTAGTAGATCGGTTATCAACTGACACTGCTGGAGGTTTCCTGATGGTCAATACCGAATTGGTTGCGATCAGATCTATGGTTTTACAAAATCGACTTGCTCTTGACACTCTATTGGCAAAAGAGGGCGGAGTCTGTAGAATGTTGAAACACAACATTGTTGCACTTATGTTCCAGACAAAAGTGTAGAAATCAAGAAGTATGTGAAAAACATAACTAATTTAGAAAGAGAGCTTAAACCACTGGAGGTTGATAGTGCCTGGAAGAGACTAACTGATGGTTTCTCCTCTGTAGGTAGTTGTTTTTCTAATCTAGGTAAGAGTCTTGTGAGTAAAATACTGATGCCAATAGCGGGAATACGTTTATTAGTGTTTATTATAATAATTTGCTGCAAATGTCGAAAGCTCAAAAAGAAATATTCTGTCAATAGGCGAGGAATAAAAAGAAATGTCGAAGAGCTCGAATTAGAAGAAATGAATAATCAGACATACAAAAAAATGAAAAATTCTCATCCTAATAAAGGCGCTGAGAAAAAGCTAAATAGAAAGTTTGAAGAGATTGAAATGGGTGAAATGTGAAAAGTTGGCATCTGGTTCCATTATTAGTGACGATAGTAAATATCATCAAAGAGGGGATTGATGGAGCAAGGATTTGCACGTGAAGCGACTTGCTTGAATTCATGAACCTCAAAATAATATTAACTAATCAACCTGTTTTGTCTTAATAATCTGCCCCTTGTCCGACATTTTGGGTGTCCAAGAGACGCTTGCTTATGTGTCTATTAACATTAATACGCTTGCAACCTAAAATGGCCACTGCTACGCGGGAATTTAGACTGCGCATGCGTCGGTCATACCCATGTGACGTGACGTATTCAATGTTTTGGTGGGAAGCTAGTTGCACTTGCGCAATAGAACTAAAATGGCTGCTATGTGTTATCACATGCTTGAAGCTTGTTATGCTGCTTTTGCTAAACTGTTTGTTCTGCTTAAACCTAATGTTATAGTTTATTATAAAGTAATGGGAGTAGTATAGAGATTCATGGTATACAGTGTAATCATTTATTACTGTGTTCTAAATTGTTTTCTCTTGCTTTTCATGTATCGTATTCTTTGGGCCTGGGAGGTGCTTACTACTCCATTTTGGAAGTCCTTACTGCGCAAGTCACGTTGCGGAGGGAAAAGAACTCTGCAGCAGCCACAGCCAAGATGCTACTGGGAACCTGACCTGCGACCTAGCGAGAAAAAGCTGAAATGTACTAGGATTCAGTACATTTGTATTCACTGTTATATTCACCATTGTTAACCGAAGGCATATGTCATGAGAACCTGAAATTCAATGGGCGTTAACGTAATTTACATAAATATCTGAGAAAGTCTAAAATATTAGGTGGTGTGATGACCTGTCCTCCTTCTTTGTCCAATCAAAATTGGGGATCCTTACACTTGCAACATTGGGGGGTGGAACACTGAACTGAAAAACAGTATAACTAGCGTAGGTCTATCTGGGAAACAACCAGCTCAGCGTATGCATTTCAGCGCATGCGTTTACATCGCGTGCACCTACAACGCACGCGACGGTATATCCAGTGCGTTGTCTACGCACGCCATTACGTCGCATGCGCATTTAGAACGCATGCATTCACAACGCATGGGATGGGATGTAATGGCGGCCTCCGGGGAACACAGATGACAGGGAGACGACGCGGGAACAACGACGAAACAGGTCTGGAGGTGCTGTTTTGGGGTTGCGTTAGGGCTACTTAGGAAATGGGTGCTGTTTTGGGGTTGCGTTAGGCTACTAGGGCTACTTAGGAAATGGGTGGTGTTCTGGGGTGGTGTTAGGGCTACTAGGGCTACTTAGGAAATGGGTGCTGTTTTGGGGTGGCGTTAGGGCTACTAGGGCTACTTTGAAAATGGGTGCTGATTTGGGGCGGCGTTAGGCCTACTAGGGCTACTTAGAGAATGGGTGCTGTTTTTGGGGTTGCATTAGGGCTTAGGGCTACTTTCAGTATAGGAGCTTTTTTAGGCTTTAGGGTTGAGGTCGGAGTGTAGGCTTGTATTACTGTTTAGGGTTTAGGGGTTTGGGAAGGGTTAGAAGTGCCATATTGTAGGGTACAATCTTTAAGGTTTAGGGTTTAGGGTCGGGTAAGGGAAATGCGCATAAATTGCTATGTAATACCATGCGGGGTGTCTGTATGCGATGTTAAGGTCTTTCACATGCATGCCTATACCAATGCGAGGTAATGGTATGCGATGTGATTAATCACGATGTAAGGGCACGTGCGGTGTTATAATTGCGATGTAAGGGCATGCGATGCGAGTGTTTGCAATGGATCGTCATACAACCGGCTAGCTAGACAAATTGTCCGACTTGTCCGAATAGCTGACCTGTCACTGACCCAACGCACTCTATAGGTGACTAAAACAGAGAGCTGCAGAGCACTCTGTTGGGAGGTTCGAGAAACCCATTCGGGGTTTTGGTAAGTGAAAGTGCTGGCGAAGCACTTTGCTGAAAGGTCCGAGAACCCAATTGGGGTTTTGGCAGATTCCTTGCAGAGAGGGAGTAGCGCAGGAGTTGCAACCGAAGCTGCAGGTGTTGGTCGTAACCTTTGGTGAACCGGTCCTGATCCAAATTCTGGGTTATCCTGTCCTGACTGTCCATGAGCTGCATCTGCTCGCCTACTGGCACTTAAGTCCTTGGGGTTCTTCCTGTCTTTCCAAACTGACTCGTGGCCAGAGTTGGTCTTCACTCTATCCTAGGTAAATATAAAGTCTGTGTGGGTGATTGCCTTTCTAAATTTTGTCTTTCCTTTCCAAAATTCTCGAATATTGCTAAGTTTAATTGCATATGTTCTTTTTCTTTCTCGTCCCTTGGTAAGTGAGATATTCATATATTAATGACCTTAGCATGTTCCACTTTTCAACCCACCTTTAGTTAATGCTATATCGGTTCTATATAGTATATGTTCCTTTCTTACCCACCCTTTTAGGGAATAAGCTGAATTTAATAGAGTTTACCTTCCCTATAGTATTGAGCTAAATTTAAATCTTAGAATTTCATTAAGTTTTCTTTAAACTGCCATCTGAATTTGTGAAAGTCTTTGGGTTTAGTATGTTCCCTTTCTTTATCCTCCTTTAATCAAAGTTGCGAAAGATTGTTATCTAAATATAGCATGTTCCTTGTTCCTACCTTCCCTTTCAGTTTAAAGTTCTTAAACGCTTAGCATACTCTATCCTATTCATAGCTATATGTTTATGATTTTGATTATAGATAGTCTCATTTGTTTTAACCTTATGCTCATGACATATGACGATGAAGATGATTAGATAAAAATTTGAACCTACCCAGAGTCTGTGGTTATTTTCGTTTTTCAATTGTTATAAATGTTCTTGAGTACCTAGCCTAAAACTCAACTCCCTGATCCAATGTGTTTAGTTTCCTAGTATCTTCATTGCTAGGTTATAGATATAGGAATTGGAGATTTGAATCACAAATTATACTGATAGTAGAGTGTGAGTTACCTAATTAAAGTTAAGGTGTGTAGTTTGAAATTATGGGCCCAGGTGAGTATTAATAACATTTCCTAGCTGGGTGACCTGCGCGCTCTATCACTTGTACTCTTGAACCATTGTGCAAGTTGCTCATTCTTAATGCCTGAGAAAATAGGCTACTTCTAAAACGGTGCTACTTTGAGTCAACGGGACAAGTGCTTAATTTGAGCCGGAGGTTTCCGGTGCTCGGCACCGGCTGTTGGTTGCTATCATTGGCAGATATGACAGTCTACCACATGGTGGCGGTGTCTGTTTAATTTAGAGATGAGCAGAACAGTTGTTTATGGATTGAATATACATTCAAAATGACTAATGCCTGCCACCCAAGTCAATTTTAAGGCTTTGGGTGGTCTGGATAGTCTGAAATGTAGCACTTGTAGGAGTTTGATGGCTGGTAATTCTGTTGGTATGGTCATTGGCACGGCTGGTAGGTGCTCTTTGTGGTGCGAACTGCAGTGGCCTCCGAGCAAAGGCCCTAGCGCTCATGTTTTTTTTTTTTTTTTACAAATTAAGCTCTGGACTGTTTATTCAGATGCAGGCACTGGCAGGGGCTGCGGCTATGATGGGACCCTTTCAGTTCTAGATCACTGCAGCTATTTAGCCCTTACTCTGCACCCCTCGCCGAATCCGTGCTAGAATTTCCTACAACTTCTTTCGTTTGAAATAATTTTTTATCCGACACTTGTTACAAATGGTTGATGAATTGTTTTTTTTTCTGTGACCAAGGAATCATTTCCAGAAGCAATAAAATAGAGCCAATATAACATACTGTACTTTTCAGCTACAGTAAGCCAGGACTTCCACAAGTCCCATTAAAAGCTGAACAAACTACATTCACTGCCAACAGTGTCTTTGGAACAATTTCATTTCAATTGCCATTTTTGGTTTTCTAAGGCTTTGCATTTTGAGAAATCTGATATCCATAAGGCAGGCCAATAGTTCACCTACTGAATGAATGCAGCCTTACATTTGAAGCGCCGCATTATTTATCTGTTCCGCAAGTTCTTTTGTCCAACAATATATGTATGAGTGTTCAGTCTCAATATATAGATTCCTCCAGGGCGCGCATTTCCCTACACTTTGGCTTCATCACTCAAGTTACTACATTTCGAGATCCCTGCATTTTTGGGCACAATTGGGTTCATGTGATGAGGGAAGCGGATAGTGGTATGACCAGGGGACCTCTTGAGTACACCCAGATGGAGAGACCAGTGCCCTAAAGCTGCTAGTGTTCGGTCTCCGACCACTCTTTGGTTGAATAGTTAGCATCAGAGAAAGCCAGATGCTAGCTGTGCATTGCATTAGAGAAGTTTGAGCAGTCTCACACATGTCTTATGGAGTCACCTGCTAAGTCCATTTTCTCTCTTTTCCATTCAAATCAAAAGGAATCAGTAAACAATGTAGATGGAATGTATCAAGCATTCCTGGTGTGAAGTTGTAAACATGGAAACATTGTGGAGTGCTTGTTTTGCATGTGTATCCTGGCCTCATGCTTAGAAATGTTGACACAATGTATGCTTATTTCCTTATTTATGTATTTGTTTGTCTCATGGGCACTTAAGTAGTCCAGAGATATTAGAGCACTCAACAATAAGCAGCGCTTAGTTCAACTGCTTGTTCAACATCACACTGCCTTGATTGCCAACCAATTACTGTTTAAAACAAATAAAATATCTTTATTCCATATTCTTGCACAAGCAGTACATAACATTGCAGTATGCAGTGCAGTGCAACTGTGCATGGCTCTGATTTGTCCATCTGGTTAGTTAGGATATACAATGTACATCAAATGTCTGAAACTCCAGCAGTTCAGGTTCTAATTTTGTATGTTAATTAATGATTTTAGGAAAACACAACAACAGCAAAGACCAACTCTGCAACTAGTTGCAGCTGTACTAATAGAGAGTTGAGTCATGCCTGTTGTTGTGCTGCCCCAGGGTCTGTGTTTCAGGAGTGCGTTGTATGTGGTGCGGCCAGTTATGAGGCCCTTGCAGCGAGTCTGCTCAGTTACACCTGTGCTAGCTTTAAAACACATTTTGCCTGAACTGAAGAGTGTCTCAGGTGTTTTGTCGTCCTATTTAGGTGACAGGAGGTAGCCTAAGCTCCCCAGGAGGAGATATCTACGTGTGCCATTGCAATTTTGTACACTTGCATCCGCTTTTGCCTGGGATGAGTTTTTTGTAGTTCAGTTCTCCAGTTAGTATCCAGGGCTTGGGTGATCTCTGGTTCATGGAGGTGGCCAGTTTTGCTAAGGCCACGTCTATTAAATTAGTCATTCATTTGTCTACTTTCGGCCTTGGCAGTGAGTCAAAAAGACATGATTTGGGGCCGACTTGTATCTTCCTCTAGTCCAGTCAGTCAGCTGCTTTATGATCTTTTTCCAATATGGCGGTATCGTATTGCATGACCTAACAACGCATGTGGGAGAAGTTGACCTCAGCCTCGCCACATCTGGGCCATGAGTGTGTTACATTAGGGATCATGCAGAGGAGCCAAGCTAGGGCCAAATAAGTGTGGTAAAGGTGGTGCAGCTGCAGTTCAAGCCTAGTATTCTCAGAGGTGTTGGCTCCTGCTTGAAGCACCAGGGCTCATTCCATGTCTGCCAGATTTGCTCCCACGCCTGGCTCCAACTGGGTTCTCAGTGGGTTGAGAGGCTTTTCTCGACCCTCCCTCATGGTTTTGTATAGAACAGCTATTATGCACAGGTGATTTCCCCAAGTTAGTGGTGTCTGCAGTGTTTTGTCAGTTTCGGCTTCGTCTAGGCTCTCCGCTTTAACCAGGCCTGCATGTGTGAGAAGTTGTTCCATCGTGATATCATAGGAAGTAGATTGTTGTTCCAGTGCCATTAGTGTCTCTGAGTCAAACATGTCGCCCAATAAGTTGATAGCTGCTCTGATCCACTCGTACTGTCTTCCACTGCACCTGCTTGAACCCGTGTAAGTCCAGTGATGGGAGTTACAGTGCACAGGGTGTCCTGTTTGCTATCCTTTCTAGCTAGCTGTCCAAGTTAGATTTGGCAGCCTTAAAAATGACTGGTGTGGATCATCTACACCATGTTCTACTGCTTATCATGTAGTCGCTAATGTCCTGCAATGCCAATTTGCCATTTGCATATTCCCTTTTCAGCAAATCACTGCCTTGAAACCATGAATCCACACACTGCAAATGGGCCGCCAAATAGTACAACTCAAACTCTCGGGCGACCAAGCTGCACTCTTCTAGTGGCAGGTAGAACTGTTCTAATATTCACTACTATGTGACATTGCCTTTCAACCAGCGTTCTAGGTAGGCTTCCTCGTCCTTTCTTTGCCTTCAGGCAATCTGACAATTTTCAAGTTGTTGCATTGCGAACATCCTCCAGCACTTTTGGCCCTGTATTCGTAGAATTTAATTATTTCAAACCTATTGGCAATGTTGGTTTTCTTTTCTGCCATTTTGATGGCTAGTTATGCCATGTTAGCCTCGTCCTGTGATGTTCTTTCCACTAGTTTCCTCTGATCTGCCAAGCCAAGGTCTAAAGCAACCGTGTCTGTTTTAGTTTATAGTGCCCCTTAAGGTCTCCAATAGCTTGCAATATTGCATCTAGTTTGTCACCAGTTCCTGTAGGAAGTGGGCCAGCCTGTGACTGTGTTTTGGCTGACCTGATGTTGCTTGACTGTGGCTCAAGTGAGTTCGGGTACGTTCCGACATTGTTGGTAATGGGCTATTGTCTGCTGTGACTAAGTATGGTGCTGGTAGCCAGGAGCTAGCGGTAAGTAATAGTTTCAGATCAGCATCATCACCCTCCACTCGTGCTGCATACAGAGGCCTCCAGCAGCGTCCCTGGATGGTGAGCAAGCATGACCGCCACACCAGGCTTCCATCTTTGTTCTTGCTTTATGGGGAGCCTGTTCAACAGCCAACGCATCTGCGTTCACCATCTCGCATCACTCTGCAGCCCCAGCAGCACCCTCACTTCCCTTGAACCCAACGGGGGCAGGCCAAGCTTCCTACCACCATGGAGTGTTTTCTCAACTTATGTGTGTTGTGTCGCTGGTCTGCATCAAGCACCCAACACAGATACCTCCACATTCACATTGCCCTCAGAGGTCTTATGCCTTGACATCTCAGTTATTTGGGTCTGATACTGACTCACCGACCATCCACTGTTGTCGGCTTTAGCCATGCCTCATGCCCTCTGTATGCCCCTCTGTGTTGTCTCTGTCCCACCCACGTACCAATCTGTTTGTTAATCTGGGGAGGGCAAACTCATGCAACACCGGCCACGGTCCCCCCAGAATCCCATCAGACCTGCGCCTCAGGTCCACACATCCTGCTCACCTCAATGTTCTCGTTAGAAACGTGAAAATGCCTCCCCTGAACCGGTCATTTCGGATGCAGCGTCTCCTGTGCAGGCTTTCTTGGCCATGGCTGTGCTGCCGGGTCCTTCACGCCAATTCTGCCAGGCGACACCTCTCTCTCGGCCTGGGGAAATCATTGTTAAAAGCCGCTCCTTCCATTGATGAGGTCCCGCATCAGTGCCCTGGCCATAGCCACTTGGCTGTTATTAATCACATGCACTGCCCAGGCCAGAGAGACATCCTCTTGGGTCCATTGCGCGTCATCTAAGGGCCCAGCTGGATTGTGGCATTCCTGTTTAAGAGTTCCCGCCCGCCATCTTGGTTGGAAGTTTAGCGCCTCTCACAGGTCTTTCTTCACCTGTTAATTTTGGTTTTATTGCATGCCACCTGCTGGCCCCAGCTCAGGATTTAATGTTGGGTGGGTCGAGGTGGAATTGGGCGAAGGATGCAGTTGGGTGTGGGGCTGTATGACAAGATGGGCACTGCGAATGGTCGCACTTCCTAATGCTCTTGAAAGTGTAGAGTAAAAGAAATGTTAGGCCTCTGCAAAATTGAACATCAGTAGTTGAATGGCAATGTCCTTCGTATTTGGCTCCGGAAGATGTATTTCAGCCCTTTGTGGATCATTCTAGCTGACTCCCAAATACCACTAGGTCCCGTCTAATAAATAATTCCACTTCCATTACACTCATGAGAGTCCCAGTCTTTTCAGTACCCAACCTGCTGATTATCTATGATACTTTTTGTTTGCCATTGATCCCTCCCGACTTCCAGTCTTTTTGTTTTCAGGCAGCACTTTAGGTTAGGACCGCCAGTCAAAAAAGTTATTTTTATCCAACAGATCCTGGACTTCTCCTTTAGTAATAGCACAGGTAAGCTCAAAAATGACATAATGTGTGCAGTGTAATTAGCAGTAGGTCTGATTACTTCAAGCATTTTTATCAATCGGTGTTTTGGTGCACAGGTATGTTAAAGCAGTCCAGGCAGAAAATATTATCAACAGTGGGGCAAGGATAGGAAAAGCCACATGTCAGTCCAAAAATCATGATGGTTTCATGTTGCATGACTGACAAGTGTGAGTTAGTAAACAGACTGCACAGTATTATGTCTGGTTTTGCTACTTGTTTTTAGGATCCCAGTCCCCTCATACTGCCCAGTGATAAAACTCACGGTAACCTTGAAAAGGCATAGATAATGTCCCAGGATCTAGGATTTGAATACGCGAGAAAAGTTTGATTTAAAGGTCTCAAAATGGTCCTCCATCAAGATCTAGAAATAAGATGACATGGCCCATAGACTGACAAGACACAAAAAAGAAGTACGTTTTAAGGGGCCATCTACTGCAGAGAAAAAAGACGTCCCGGCTATGCTGTCCTACATCACTTACAATCAACAACAGTATGCATTTTAGAATGTTGCTTTATTTCATTCTGTTGGCTTGGGTTTTGAGATGCATTGTGGCATAATTTACCAGCTCACCCGTTTAATCACTATGATCTCCTATCTCATATGAGTGACCTTTTACCTTTCAACCCCATAGCAGAAATGAATTAAAACTACCAGTGACATCAGCAAGATGATACTGCTCAACACCTCCACACATCACTGAAACGACTACAGTTCTGACCAAAGATATCCTGGTGTCCTGAGTACAAATGGCAAAAGCTTAAAGCCCCTTGGTCTGCTGAAGAATCCATGATGAGGCACACATTACTTCCCACAGGCATTCCTGCACACTTGCTTGGAGGTGCAGGATAGATCAGCTAGCTGACATGGAATGTCTGGGGGATTGATGTGGCTGTGGGGTGGCGTAAGTAGCACCAAGTATTTGAAGTTGACCCAGTGGCAGAAGTAGAAGTAGTGTGTGAGTAATCAAAAAAGGAACGATGTGAGCTACTCACCTGCAGGCTATGCACACAAAATGAATGGCCGAGTGAGGCCTAGTGAGATTTCAGCATTTTGGAAACCATCTTGGATTTTGGCTACAAAAACACACGCTCGCACCACACTCTTTTGCTAGGCAATCATGGCGTTTTAAGCAATAATGACACTTACTTGAACCAGCTCCAAATTTCCCGCTGCCTCACCAACGATTCTTCGACTCACACTCTGCCTCCTTAGTGGGTCGCTCCAGGACGCTTGGAACCTGTAAAAAGAAGGGAAGTAAATTTCGAGTTAGTTTGGTTCACGCATGCTGCCCACCAGCCAAAGAACAAATTGACGCACAACCTAGGAACACAAGCCGACCACCAGCTAAAGAGCGAACCTGCGCACAACCCTGGGACACAAAATGGCGCTCTCTGGCCAGTGCAAGAAATGGCACCAGCACATCCAAAAGTAGAACTAGTGCAAGTCGCCTTTTACCCAGTGCAGGAAGCAGTTTAAAACATGGTTCACTTCCCACGTGACTCAAGAAATAGACTTGTTTATTGGCCTCAAGTTTTGGAGGCATGATCTAGCTGCTGAGTTGCCAAGCTTAATCCTTAATCTAGATACAACGAGGATCTAGTCAGTATGATAGGTGCACGAGAATGAGTGGTGTGGCATGAGTGTATCGGAGAAGCAGTAAGATTAGTAGAGGGTAATTGTGACTATGGAATGCTAATATTGACATTCTATTCTCCTGCAGCTCTTGTTGAAGCCCCAGAAACACAATCCAGCATGTGAAGTTGGAAATGCAAGTGTGACCAGGGTAGTGTTATGTGACAACAGACCAGGCCTTTTCCTACTTTGTCCCATTCCCCCATTCTCTTTGATGCACCTTGTGTCTGCAGTTTATGCAGTTTGTGGGGCATTGAGGAGCGTGGAAGGACAGTTGATGTGCATTGCTCCTGCTGGACCAAGGTTTCAAGTTAGTGTATCTGAACAGGTGATTAGATCTGACAGATTGCCTAGCCCACGTCTCACCCCAGCCTGAGCGATGGACACCAATCATGTGCTGACAACCATATTGGAAACAATCACTAGCTTGCAGTTGGAGATTCAGGCGTCCCGAGCTGAAAATTAAGAACTACGCAGGCAGTTGAAAACGGTTAGAAGGGAAGTAGCTGGGCTTTCCTGTTAAGGGAAAACCTGTGACGGGTAGTATGGGAAGACCCCGCCATTGCACACCTCCAGCACCATCTCCTCCAATCATGCTTCCGCTCCATTTCCTCTAACAGCGCCTCCATTGCCAGGTGTTCTCTCTCCCTGGAAAATGTTGTGCAACGACCTCAGATTCCGGTGGCGGCCCCCAAGAGATTCTACAGAGACTCCAAGAAGTATGCCATTTTGATCAGTCAATGTAAATTGTATTTCCTATGCAAACCCATAGTTTTCCTGATGATGAAAGTAAAATGGCTTTTGTCCTGTCATATCTAGGTGGCAATGCAGTTAGTTTGGCCATACCAATAATAGACGAAATGGGTTGAAAAAACTATTTTGATCAAAAAACAGACTGACTTTCCTAATAGCAATACAGTAATACAGTAAGGCTCCCAAGATCTCCTAACGTACCTTACCATATTTAATAGACTAGTGATAGAAACCGAATGGCCTGAAGCAAAACGATCCACCCTGTTCTATCAGAGCATGTGGGGTGGCCATAAAGACATCTTGGCTCAGGTGGTCAACTTGCCCGACTCTTGTGAAGAAATAATAGACTTAACTGTGCAGTTAGATCACAGATTGCTTGAAAGAAAATGGGGCAAATCTCAAGCAGAATCCAAAATGATCATGGTTCACCCAATAGGTCCAACTAGAGACGAGGGTACTAAACTGGTGAATGGTCCAGAACCTATACATATCAAGGTGATCAGGGCCCCCTTTACCCCAGAGGAAAGGGACAAAAGGAGAAAGCTAAAACTATGTATTTACTGTGGCAGGGGAGGTAACTTCATAAAGGAATGTAGGACCAGACCTAAGATCAGAGAAGGGAACCTCAGTAACAAGGGACAGGCAGTGGTGCATACTCAGGCTATAGACCCAAGGGAAGCGGGAAACTAGAATTCTCAGGCTTGAGAGTGGTCCTAGATGCGAGAGAAAATAGTGATCTAGAAACCTCATCATTCTGTCAAACACTCAGCAGGGAACAGTCGCTCATAACAATGTAAACGTTTAATTGACATTCCCAAATTGCACTCAGGTACACGTGACTGTACTTGTTGATTCTAGGACCACTGATAATTTCTATTGACCAGGCTTCTGCACAGGAGCTGACGTTACTGTGCAATAAGCAGGCTATCCCTGACCCGGTCAAGGCGGTGGATGGAACAGCTTTGACCTCTGGGCCAGTACGTTATCACACACAACAAGTAGCTATGCAGTTGGGTATACATCCCTATGAACAAATACAATTTGATCTCATTGACCCACAAAGTTTCAGACTCGTCTTAGGAATGTCCTGGTTGACTCTGCATGACCCAACAGTCCATTGGGCGTCGTGAACTGCTCAGTTAAATTCATTTTATTGTTACCAACATTGTACTGAGGAAATGGTGGCCTGAAAGTGAAATGCAAATCTGTAGTGTAGCCACTATTCCACCCATGTATCAGGAATACCAGGAAGTTTTTGACAAGGAACAAGCCTGTCAATTGCTGCCCCTTTGTGACTTTGATTGTAGAATCAAATTGTTTCCCGGTGCAAACATACCCTGTAGTGGAACTTAAGCTCTAACCTAGCCTGAAAATCAACAACTATGAGCATATCTAGAGGAGAAGCTGGCATAAGGTTTCATTCAACTGTCTCCGTCTCTGGTGTCTTCTCCTCTCTTTGTCCTATAGAAGGAAAGAGAATTAAGCCCTTGCATTGACTACTGAACAATTAACAAAATCACCATCCAATATAAGTATTCTTTACCGCTGATGCCAGTATTAATGGGTCAGCTACAAGGTGTTTTTGTGTTTACCAAACTAGCTCTCTGGGGTGCATACTATCTTGGGTGGGTCTGACAGGGAGACAATTGGTTCTGGACTAAATCTGGACTGTGTGAATACCAGGTCATGCCTATCGGACTGTGCAATGCACCGGCCGCCTTACAGTGTTTTATGTATGACGTTCTGAGAGGGTACCTGGATCTATTCTGCATCTTCTACATCAGAGTTTCCTAAACTGTGGTCTGCGGACCCCCAGGGGTCCGTGACACATTCCCAGGGGGTCCGTAGGCAGGAGTTTTAAAAGCACAGCAAAGTTTCTTGTATAATTAGCAGAGTTCGAGCAACAATAAAAGTGTCAAGATAATGCCAGTGATTAATGTACCTGCTGGAGAGAGAGGAGAGTTTTGTTCAGTGGGAGCTTTGACTTAACTAATGTAGCACAGAGGGTTAATGTGCCTACTGCAAAGAACATGTAACATGCATTTTAAAAAGCAGATTTTATGTGCATAGGTCCATGGTTACTGCTTTTGTCACAGAGATTCTTTTGTTACTGTGCACTTCATAAGTGACAATTGTAATCTAGCAGAGGGACCTATAAGCTGTCATCAAGGAGCTGCTTGCAAACTGCATGGTACCAGTTAGTAACTTCTGTTTTTTCCCAGTCATTCATTACCCTGATGCTGCTAAAAAGATTTATTTGGGAAGAAATACATTTTTAATGTTAAAATCAGTGCTAGCCACTGTGTTATGTTCTGAATCCTGAGTTTGTGCTTTTCGAGACCAAGCACTCTTTAAAAATGCCTACCAGTATGAATGGCATGTGAATACTACACCTTCTTGTCCCCCTTACCTTATGTAACATTTTCTATACACTGATTTACATGTATGATTCATTGTCTCTATATCTGTGTGATGTTAAGTGCTCTGACATCCTACAATGGTATGAGAGATGCTATAAAACAAAGGAAATACATGTAACAGAGGGGGTATTCCTTCCATATAAAATACTAAGGGCCAGATGTGCGACCCGTTTTTATATGCGTAAATGGGTTTGCGAACCCGTTTGCACATGCAAAAACCAATTGGGCCATGTACATAGCCTATTTCGCGAGTCACAATTTTTTTGCGACTTGCTAAATAGGGTTTGCAACTTGCTTTTTGGAAGGGGCAATCCCTTTCAAATAGTGAGTCTAAAAACCATGTACAAATGTTTTGCGGCTGCAATTGCGGTCACAAAACACTTGCAATTATCACCTACTTCAAGTAGATAGTAATGCATTCGCAAATGGGAAGGAGTCCCCAAGGGACCCCTTCCCCTTTGCAAATGCATGAAAAATTATTTTTTAAGGGCAGGCAGTGGTCCCAGCAGGCCACCATTCCTGGGATGGCTGGCAAATTGCGAGAGGCTCATTAATATTAACGAGCCTCGCAATTTGCGACCCCATTGGGAATCCCAAACAGTGTTAAACACACTGTTGTACATTTCATTTAGTGACTCATAAAATGGTCGTACATCTGGCCCCAAAATCCTTAGTACTTTGAGTATTTGATTTGTATGAACATGTGTGTTTTTTTAAATTACTGTTTTAATATTTGAAATTTAACTCATACAGATTGCTGGGGGGTCCCCGGCTTCCATTGGTGACTCGATGGGGGTCCTCAGGAGTCAAAAGTTTGGGAACCACGGGTCCACATAAACAACCTTTTAATTTATTCGAAAACTGAACAGGAACATGTTAAGCATGTAAAGGTGGTTCTCACAAGGCTGAAGGAACACAGAAACTTTACTAAGCTTGAAAAATGGCAACTGCATGAGTCTGAAATTGAGTTCTTGGGGTATGTTTTTAGTCCAGAAGGCATCAAGATAAATGAACATAAGGTGTCCACCGTAACACAATGGAAAACTCCACGAATGTGAAAACTCTGCAGAGTTTTCTGGGATTTGCTCATTTTTATAGGAGATTCATTTGGAATTTCTCAGCAATTGTTCGATTTCTGACACAGCTACTTTGAAAAAAGGTAACATTCAAGTGTACAGAGGAGGCTGAACAGGCCTTTTATCATTTAAAGGAGCAATGCATGTGAGCACTGATTCTACACCATGCCGATGTTGCCTTGCTCTTCCAGCTTGAAGCCGATGCTTCCTACCACACCATGGGAGGGCTCCTTTCTCAAAGACACACAATCCAAGTCCAGATGCATTCTTGGGCCTATTATTCTATTCTCGAAAATGTTCCCCTTGCAAACTCAATTACAGCATCTCAGTTAAAGACCTGCTGGCCATCGAAAAGGCCTTTGAACAATGACGACACTACCTGATGGGGGCTTCCTAAACAGTGGAAATTTACTTAGATCATCAAAATCTCCAAATCCTGAAGTTAGAAAGAGTCCACGCCATTTACGATGCCCCTTTTTTCTTCTCGGATTTTGATTTCTTGATATAATACCGCCCAGGCGCTCCAAACAGTAAGGCGGGTGCTTTGTCGAGAGCCCATGATCAGTCTGCAGTCACAAAAGAGTCACCAGCTTGCGAACCCCCATTGATTCTTTCCAGAGACTACCATTCAGCAGAGTGAGCTCCTCACCTGGATGCCCTAATTGAGGACAAGGATTTTATGTCTGAACGGCGAGCCAATTGCCAGGCAATTAATACACAGGCTTGAGTTAGTGCAAATGCTGACAGGAAGGAAGAGCAGGGGTTACTATTTCATCAGTGGGCTTTCTATGTACCAGACCCTTGCCTACAGTAGAAAGTTCTCACTTGGCTACATGAGTCAGATCTAGCTGGGCACATGGGGGTCCAAAAAAGCATGACAATATAACAGAGGTATTTCTGGTGGCCTACTCTAGGGGAGGATGTAAAACAATACGTAGCAACCTGCGCCATGTGTGCCCAAGGAAAGGTGGACTATAAGAGACCCAGTGGCCCATTACATCAAGTTCCAACACCCCTCATCCCATGGCACACAGTGTCCATGGAGTTTATAGTAGAAATGCCTTCTAGAAATGGAAACACAGTGTGTTTAGTGGTGGTAGATCACATAACCAAGTTGTGACATTTCATTGCAATACCTAAGCTACCCTCCTCATCTTCGTTGGCTCACATCTTCACACAGCACATAATCAGGCTCCATGGTATACCGAGTGTCTGAATAACAGATCGAGGCACTCTCTTTGTAACAGCTTTGCAAAAACAGGTAGATTGACGCCAGGTTGTCCACAAGCTACTTCTCACATACGTATGGTATTACCAAGCGGTTAAATCTAACCCTGGAACAATACCCAAAATGCCTTGCAGTACAACAGAGAGAGGACTGAAGCTTGCATTTGTGGATGGCAGAATTTGTACATAACAATTCAGAACATCCTGCATTGGGGTATTCCCTGTTTTGTGTATTCTCTGTGTATCACCTTAATGTCTTACCATTTGAATGACCAGCACAATTTTCAAACCCATCAGTGGAGGACTGCCCCCAAATGCTTAGGACCATATATTTACACGCCAGGAGACATCTAGAACTAGTAAAGAGTAGAACTAAGTTTTAAGCAGATTAAAAAAAGGTCTCCAGGACTCTCTTGCTTAGTTTGAGTTATTAGCTAAACACTTATCCATACAAGGTTGCAAAACATTAAATCAAAAATGTATTGGCCTTAGTGTCATCAACAAGGCAATTAACTCAGTAGTGATCTCTTTAGATCTCCTATAGAGTATCCGTATCCACCTAGTGTTTCACATATCCCTGCTCAAACCCTGCAATACAGACCTGTGCTTGAGTCAAACTCCAGCTCCCATTGAAGTTGAGAGAGAATTGGAATATGAAGTCAGTCGAATTTTGGATTCCAAACTGGTACAAGGACACATTCATTATCTAGTGGACTAGAAAGGGTTTGGGCCATAAGAACACTCTTCAGAGCCCGCTAGTAACCTCCTCGCACCCAGACTTGTACGTCAGTTTCACAAATGGAATCCCACCAAACCCACTCACCAGCCACCAACATGGCAGCTATTAAGTGAGTAACTGTGATGAGCATCAACGGCAAGAGCATAAACCCCCTTGGTCTGCTGAAGAACCCACGACATGAGGCACACAATACCTCCCATGCCCATTGCTGGACAAACTCAATGTGTGCTTGGAGGTGCAAGATAGATCAGCTAGCTAGCACGGAATGTCTTGGGGACTATTGTGACTGGAGGGAGGTGTAAGTTTCAAAAAGTTGTTGAAGTTGCGCCGGTGGCATAAGTAGGAGTAATATGCAAGTAATTTAAAAAGGAATGATGTGAGCATGCGAGCAGCTCACCTGCAGGCTACGGGCACAAAACATATGGGCGTGCAAGGCCTCACGAGATTTCATAAATTCAGAAGCCATTTCGCTTTTGGCTATAAAAGACACTCCCACGCCATACCCTTTTGATAGGCAATCGAGGTGTTATAGCAGTAATAATACTTGCCTGAACATGCCCCATGTTTCCTGTGACATCACCAACGATTCTTCAGCCCACAGTCCGCCTCCACAGTGGTTTACTCCAGAATGCTCATAACCTGTAAAAAGAAGAGAAGTAGTAAGCTTCAAGTTAGTTTGGTGCATGTGTCCGCCTGCCAGCCAAACAACTAATTGGCACACAACACAGGAACACTAACCTATATGCACTGACCACCAGCCAAAGAACTAAACTGTGCACAATCCTGAGACACAACACTATGAGCTCCGATCAGTGCATCCAAAAGTAGAACTAATGAAGGTCACCTTTTGACCAGTGCAGGAACTGGTTGAAGGCACGGACCACTTTCCATGTGGCCCAAGAAAGAGACTTAGTTATTGTCCTCAAGATATGAAGGCATGGATTAGCTGCTCCGTCACCAGGTTAATCCTCAGTCTAGGTACAACGAGGATCTGGTCATTATGATAGCACATGAGAGTGAGTGGTGTGGCATGAGTGTATCCGAGAAGCAGTAGGATTAGTAGGGAATACTTGTGACTAAGCAATGTTAATATTGACATTCTGCTCGCCTGCAGCACTTGTTGAAGCCCCGGAAACACAATCCAGCAAGGGAAGTGGGAGATGAAATTGTGACAAGGGTGGCATCATGTGACGACAGACCAGACCTTTTCTTGTTTTGTCCCCTCCCCCATTCCCTTTGATGCACATCTTGTGGGCAGTTTATGCAGTTCAGAGGGCATGGAAGGAAGTCAACGTGCATCGATCCTGCTGGGCTAAGGTTTCCAGTAAGTGTAGCTGAACAGGTGATTAGATCTGACACCTGGATCCATCAAGATGTAATATCATAAGGAGAAAAAACAGAGCCTTTTGAAAGCAATGGAAAATAATAAATGGTTCCAATGACAAGCTCTGAATCCAGAGACTCTCAAGGATTTACAAAACTAGCTACCAAGAAGGCAAAATGACTCCACTCTCCTTACCACATCTCTGAAGTCACATGGTGATCCAAAGAAATTTACTAAATCCACTTAGAATACTGTAACCTCGAAAGCACCATGTCCAGGATCTGTTACTCTCAAGCTTCATTTCCAAATTTCCAAAGGCAAAACCCTTTTAATTGCCTCATGAGCAACTTCTGTAGCAGTCTCACAAACCTCATCACTCTGCCAAGATTCTGCCTTCAAATCATCTTTCACACAGCACCTACCCATAAACTTCATGGAGCCCTTCAAGGCTAGAGACCTCACCAGCTACCATGCTGACCTGTGCCAAATTCATGTTTTTTACATCTTCTTTTCCATTGACACTGGTGAGACCAAAGTCATCACAAAGTAATCATTAATGATTCCTTTGACTCCGCAAGGTTCCCCAATGATCCTAAAACCTGCTCCATAAAGCTGACCATGATGAAATATAATCTGATCCAGCGGACCCATTGAGCATCCAACCAATCTCCAGTGGCCCCTTCCTCGACAAACTTATTGAAAGTTCTGGCTTTTCCCAGTTCTCCAGTTTCTTCAAAGAAACTAACATGCTCTTGCATCATTAAACAGGATTACATCCCAGAAGGGGGGCTGAATCATCATTGTTCTCCATCTAGTTAGATCAAAGCCAACATGCATGTAACCATGATTCCACTACTACTGGACCTCATATGTGTTTAATATGGTCAAGTGCCTCATGCAACTGTGGAGGCTAACCAATATCATCATTCAAGGTGCTATCCTGGAATTGATTCCCTTATACACATTTGAAATGTCCAGCATTGTTTTACTTCCACCTTATTTTTCAAATCCTTTTCCACTCCAACTCTGATGTGCATCAAAGTTCAATTCAATGCATACCTCTGCCATCTGCCTGACCTCAGGAAATCTTTAATTCAAACCTGGTACAACTACATGGATGACACTCAGGTCATCCTTAAACCCAGAA
Source organism: Lissotriton vulgaris (assembly GCF_964263255.1). Lineage (NCBI taxonomy): Eukaryota > Metazoa > Chordata > Amphibia > Caudata > Salamandridae > Lissotriton > Lissotriton vulgaris. The sequence continues at coordinate 719,677,581 of NC_141687.1, forward strand.
CCTTATCAGTTCAAGGCTCCTGTGCCCTAGTCCAATACCTCTAAACTGATAATACATGGCTGCTACTCAGCCAACTCATCAAAAACCAAGATCCTCAACTATGGAAACTGGGTAAAGTATTGTTGGGAACTATGATATTCTCCAAGCATATTGACAGGAATGAAATATCTCAGATCTGACAACAGTGCCAGACGGAAATCAAATAACCATAAGTGCCTACCTCACCATACATACCCTGCACCTCATCTTTCATAAGGTAGGGCTCAAGGAAGTTTGCTGTTCCAACTGAAGTGCTCTAATATGTATTTTGGCTGTAAATATATGTGGATCACCTAGGCTGCTAGTCACTCGCAGTTCAGTGCTGCTTACAGACATCATTAAAAGATCAAAGTTGTGTGGCTGCTTTTGGACTGGTTCCCAGTATGAGTGATCTTGAATGTTAACACTCTTGTGTCATTGCATCAGATTCTTTGTAAGAGTGCAGGCTGCAGGGTAGCAATGATTAGTATTTTTGTTCACTGAACAAACACAGAATGTGTCAGTGGGCCCATTCTCTTATGTTCATGAATATGTGTGCTTTGGTGTGCCCTAAGGTTGCTCCTACCAATTATTCCTAAGTATTACATTCTACAAGCCTCTTTCAATCACTGTCAGAACAAATAAAATTGCTAATCATATCTGAGTGCATGGCTTCACCTATCCCCTGGAGTGCCAGTATGCAGAAGGATGAATTGCACCAGACATAGTTTCTTAAACGTGTACAAATTGGTTAGAAAATGCTTTGAATTAATTACATGAGATGGGGCTGGACATCTTGATCACATACAAATCTCCCTTTCTCCCTAACAAGACAGTTATTTATGTTGTAGTGCCTGTTCTTTGCTTTCTCTCACTCTTTGAGCATGCGGGGATTATTTGATTTCAGATTATTGATATTGTAAACTGCTGTTTGGGCCAGCTAATTTTACTTCATGCTCCCTGCAGTTGCTTACCTTTTGCAAGAAAACTTACCCTCAAGGATGTGCTCCTGTTAGGAACGAGCTTTATTCTAGGTCACCCTCCGTGCTCCCTGACTTGTCTTGAAAAGACTGCAAGCCCTTAAACCAGGCTTGTTTCAAATTTACCATAATAGTCCCACATTTTTTATGTCATTGTATTACCTACCAGTAAGTTTGCAATCCAGTCCTGAGAGACAATTCCTGTTGTAAAAACAAAACCTCTGGAATAGGTTCCTTGATTGTGTCTGCGGAGCAATCTACCAATGTCCATTTGACTCAAGTATTTAAAAGCACCAGTCGAAAAAGAGTAAGGATTACCGTGAGATTAACGGGTTCCGGTAGATTTAGTATTAAGACTTGCCTTAGGTAAGAATTGCTGTAGATGTTTAAGAATGTTAGTGTCACAGGACACAGAACTATGGAGTGTATCCATAGTGAACCTGTGAATGTTCAATGGAATCAGCAAATGTGACTTTCTTAAAGCTCAGTGTGAAAAAAGAATTAGCAAGCTGAACCTCAAGAATGTGCCTATCTGTTGTTGAAGAAAACCTCAGAATTCAGCATTCAGTTTAGTGACTAAACATATAATTTAAAGCAGTGACTCACAGCAAAACAGAAGAGGCGGGTCCCCAGTATCATCTAAAGATTCGAGATCTCCCAGATCTGGCAGCTGAAACTTTATACCCAAATACAGAAATTTCAACAATTGTTCATACGTTCACAAATGTCAATATTCTAACCATGAGTGACAAGCATGATCTCACATGGATGAGATAAATTGAGGGCAAACGATCTTCACAGGAATTAACTTTACAAACATAGGGCCATATTTACTAATGTTTCATGCAATGCAGGACATCAAGCAAGCTCCTGCTGATAGAGTGGAGAATTCATATCCTACATGGGGTACCTTTTAGGAGTGCAATGTAATCGTCTGCAGGACGCTCTCACATATTATCCGATGTTGTGAGGTAATTAAATGTAGAAGACAATGTAAATCAACGAACATGTTATTGTGAAAGTTAATGTAATCCGATGTAGGGCTTGGTACTCAATGCTTAAAATGTCTACTTACCATTGTAAACAATATGACTTGTTTTAGGTCTCAATAGTAAATGTGATTCAGTGACATGTTAATAACAATAACTGCTTTCCTAGGCTAATGATGAATACAAAAATGTGTATTGACATAGTTAGCTGATATATTTGCTACCCTACATTGTATGGTAAATGTATTAACTTAGCTTGATTCATAGGCCTCGATTTGTACTAAACTCGAACAGCCTTCATTTCTAACAGTAATGTTGAAATTCTTATGTGAAATTTGCAGAATGTTTCCGTCTCATATTTGCCTTGCAGTTGGACAACGTACCAGAGGAGAGTAGGGATATTGTTTCATTAAGCTAGGTTGCAGAATGAAGGAGTTGCAGTTAGCATTGCTGCTGGAGTTAAAATGAAGAAAGGTGTTTTCACAAGGGAGACAGAGAGAAGACCAAGGACAAGCTGTTATTGAGTGGCATATGCCTGGAGAAGGCTGGGAAGGGAGTCAACATCATGGAAATGTTTGTGACTGAGCACATTGTTCAGCTTGTGGGACAAAAAGCTTTATGGCACATTTGATGAAAACAACTTTATGTATATGATGCCTTGTATACAGGCATAGTTACCCCATTCCTGCTTGATCGCCTGAGCTAGAGCACCTGCATGCAGATGCGCTTTCTTTCTTTTGCTTGTGGCTGCATGCCTCAGACACATCTTGTGATGAAGTGATTTCTTAGGAAGACTTTGCCCACTGACACCATTACTCTCTAACACCCTTTGTTTGTGCCATAATTTAGGGATGCCACTTTAGAGCTAGAGTTGGGATAGTTCTAATTAAATTTTACATTTAGAAAAGGTGCCAATGCAAGGAGACTTGACGTTTTGCTTCCTCATCTCATGCATGCATAATAGTAATTGAGCTTCTTCTTCTTTTCATGCTCCATCCAGTGAACCATTTCATGAGGTGTGGCCTTCTTTTATTTACCTTGTATTTCTACACTCTCATGGTGAGTTTAGTGAATGTCCAACTATTTTTTAATTTGTACAACAAAACAGAAAAGACGGTGGACTGACGTTTCTGCACCTCACACCAGTTTCAATATCTACAAATGTCCAGCGCAACAAACCCAGGCATCAACCGTCCTATGAAGCCTCTGTGGTCCAGATTCTTTAAAAGCGAGTAATGGGCATGCGCAGGGTGACAAAAGTCCAGAGATGGAAAGTAAGATTTTTAAAATTCTTTATTAATCATTTCATAGGGAAGTTGAAAACAATAGGTTCAGCCAATGTGTTCCGTTCTCCCTAGGAGAACTTCGTCAGGGCTTCTAAGGGCAACCACCATTACGAAGGGGTAACCGAGTAACTTGACAAGTGGGATGCACAAATATACAAATATCCTGGACTGTATGGAGGCCTGACCACAGCAGAAAAATCTAAATCAAACACAAGTCCATTGAAAGTCCGGATTAAACTCTCTTATCAAAGCGATCCATTGTAGCTCATCAATGTTGTAGATATATAGTAGTCTGTGTAATGCAAGAGTAAGCATACAAATAGTGCCGGCACCCCGAACGCTGGACTTCTGACGAACAGGCCCTACATGGCCATGGGGTATTCCCCTTAAGACTCAAGAGTTACTGCCTGGAGGACCAACTATTTGTATGCTTCCTCTTGCATTACACAGTACTCCATACAGTCCATACAGTCCGGGATATTTGTATATTTCTGCATCACACTTGTCAAATTACTTGGTTCCCCCTTCATAAGGGTGATTGCCCTTAAAAGCCCTGACAAAGTTTTCCCAGGGAGAACGAAACGCGTTGGCTGAACCTATTGTTTTGAACTTCCATATGAATTGATTAAAAAAGAATTTTGAAAATCTTACTTTACATCTCTGGACTTTTGTCACACTGCGCACGCCCATTAGTAGCTATTTTTGAATTTGTAATAAAACTGACTAACCCTCAAATGTGTTGTAGATTTGAGTTCCTATGTAACCATTAGTGTTACATTGCATGTCCACTGATTTATGAGCTAGGGCCAGATGTAGGTGCCGAAATACCGGGGCCGTTACCGATCGGTATTTAGTAATTGGCATGTAGGGGGCATATTTTACCGATTCAGTAAATTTACTGAATCTGTAAATTTACCGAATCGGTAAAATACCGAATCGGTATTTTTACGGATTCGGTAATTTGAGATGTAGGTGGGACTCTTCTGAGTCCCACAGGCCTTACCGAATCGGTATTTTACCACCCAATCCAATTGGGTGGTAAAATACCGAATCCAGGTGTGCATGCACATGTGTGCATGCACACCTATGGCATGTGACAGACAGACATGCCCTTAGGGCATGTCTGTGTGCCACATGTCACACATGCCTGAAATCGGGGTGCTAGAGGGTGTCAAAGTGACACCCCCTGCACCCTTGCAAGAATCGGTATTTACCGAATCGGTAAATACCGATTCGGTAATGCCCATTGATCCCTATGGGCTTCGATGTCCATAGGAATCAATGGGCATTACCGAATTGGTATTTACCGATTTGGTAAATACCGATTCTTACAGAATCGGTAATTCAATTACCGATTCTTCCTAAATCTCCCCCCTTCTATTTTACCGATTCATAAATACCGAATCGGTAAAATTCGGTATTTATGAATCGGTAAAATATACTTACCTACATCTGGCCCCTAATCTTCCCTCTACGCATTCATGCCATTAAAAAGAACTATAGAGGATCCAACATTGGAGTAAATTGAAAAGGAAGGCCCTGGCTCCTTCACTGCCTAGCACCAACACAGTCATCCTTGTGTGCATTACAAGCAGGATTGTTCCTACAAAAAAACAATTCTTGAAGACATCTTCCTTTTTCTATGTGTGATGTAGAATGCATCACACATAGAAAAAGGAAGTAACTTGGATATATAAAGATATTTCTCCTTGTTACGCCTGAGTCTGGGAAGCACAGCATTTTGCCACAATCCCAGGTTTACTGACCTTAGTAAATATGGGATTGCATCATAATCATGTGTGTATGAATTGGAACGCCCATGGTCCAACAATGGAGCACCTCCATGATGCAAAGTAACGCAAGGCTGTGCTATGTGCTGCGTTGCATTGCTTTTTATTTATCAAGTTCTTGTTTTTTTTGTGTGGCTTAGTAAATCCCAAATAAGGACTTGCTTTTTCTTGCGACAACACAAGTTATTAGGAAATCTGGCCCATACAAATTCTTCAGTTTTGAAAATCAAGCTTTTGTGTTGCTAGAACATTTTTCGATTTTGGAAAAGGGGGTGGTGATTGACAGAGTTTCTGAATGATGCAGAATACTCTTACCCAGTCAAGAGATCAGGGCTTGATCCATCACCGTTTTTTAGCTCACTGCACCATCCCAGCTCAGAACCTGGCTACATGAAAATTAGTCTGTTCCTGTCCCAGTGCATGATGGGAACAGGGCAAACCAAACTACCAAGCCAATTCTTATACTGGGAAGGAAACAAGCTAGAACATTTTTCACCTTAGATTGGAGAGGGTTTCAAAACTGTCAAAAAACATGACTGATACAGGATACATTAGTGAACCCTTAAAACGAGTAATTCGCATTTATTTGACATTGTGCACAATTTTACATCCCGCGGTACAAAGCGAAGGTGAGGATTGCACTTGCAATGCTATTAAAGACACTAGATAATTTGAGAACTGCTTAGTTCGTTGGCCGTAGGAAATACCAGATGACCTATGTGTTTCAAGAAACCTGAAGTCACATGTAGTGAGATGCCCATTGCACATTATTCAAAATCTGGTATGTGTTGGGTGAAACTGACACATAGATCTATATATTTAAATGTTTTCAACTTTTTTCACTCGATGCATTACCTTAGGGCATAGAAAAAGATTTCCAGAGGAGATGTATATGTTAAGGCAAATTAAATACTTCATGTATGTAAACCATTTCGAAAGTATTCTTGATGTAATTAGTTTTTCTTAATGTTAGCTCATTGTTAACTACTTCCAAAATGTCTCTCTGTCCTTCTAAAAGTAGCATTGCAGCAGATTATACATAAATACATAATCTATGGTGCCCATACAATTGTTATCTTCAGTGTAAAGGTTGTCGACATACTATATTTTAGCCAGCCTATGAAGACCGCATTCCAATTTCAGATAATCCTTTGTGCAAAGTTTGTATCATTCTTTTTTCTGGAATCTGACATATTCTGTGCTTGTCTATTGTTGGTTCAGAATGATCTTAGTTTTCAGCTACTCGATGCATCTCAGTCCCTGCACTCCCACTACCCTCTTTCAGCTTCTCGTGGCTGCATACACATCCTACTAGTTAAAGCCAAATCACTTTCGTGAGCACATTTGTTGACCTCTCTTTCTTTTGCTATATTTTTTCTTTCCTCTCACTAAATGTGCACATATCCTCTCTACCTTATATTCTTATGTCATTTTACACCTCTAAAATCTTGGCACACTTCTACTTTTATGTCTTGTGCCTTTTGTTGTTAAAGCATCAGTCCTCCCTACTACCTCTTGCATCTTCATAGCCACTTTCATCATAGATGGGGCTGTGTGACCCCAGCTTTGTCTTTGTTGTGCTTCTTAATATTTTTCAATGTTCTCCATTAAGGTTCGGAAATTTGTAATAAAAGTGGAAATAAAAAAATAGTTCATAAATAAACTCAGACAGCATAATGTCTCCAATTCAAGACATGCACTCCTTTTATCTTTCAGAATCATACAGGCCTCTTACGTATTTACAAGAAGAAGCTACAATTTCCGCAGCTCACAGATGGGATGACTTCACCAGTTCAGTTTTCCATTCATTTTTCCATGTTCGAACCCCGCAGGATGGTCAGAGAAGCATCCCACTGGATTTACCGTGAGCTAAACAGGTCTACTTGGCCACAGAGCACATAGCATTGAGCACTTGTGACACTAAGGCCACATTGTAAGGGGGCTTATCCTCTACAACTGTTTAAAAGCTCTTATCGATGGGGGTGCATGCCATGTGCCCTCTGTGCATCGTGGGTAAAGATGGGGAATGTGGAGCCTACAGTTGATCAAAGTCCAGAAAAGTACTCTTTCTAAAGGCAGGTGACATTCCTTGGCTTCAAGTGATTCATCGAGGTGTATCCCAAGGCCATTTATGGCTGCATGTTGTCCCTGGTTGCACCATCTTGTAGCAGAAAACCTTGGCAGTCAGTACCCCTCTCCACATTCAGGGGTAAGAGATAACAGGGAGTGTTGCAAGGGATGGAATGCAATACTAAAGGTTGGAGTCATGACCTGCTGGGGGTATTAGCACAAGGTGCATTCAGGCTAAAGAGCAGTGGTGTAGCAAGGATGCCATGGGGTCCATACAAGCATGCAAGTGAAAGGACCCCAACACTGGCGGCAGGCCACTCTCAAATGCCACTCCTCAAGCCACTCTCGAACGCCACTCCTCAAGCCACTCTCAAGCCACTCTCAAACGACACTCCTCAAGCCACTCTCAAATGCCACTCCTCAAGCCACTCTCAAACCCCAATCCCTGACATTCCACATCCTGCATCCATTAACTTGCTACCTCAACCACTTCTGTACAAAACTTTGGTTATATTTGGAGGCATTTGCATTTATGCAAGCACAAGCCATTGAACCAGAAAAGGCTGTGTTATTATGTCAATACATGTTTGCTTGCAATAAACTCCATCTTCCATGATCTATATAAACATATGGGTACAAGATTACACCATATCACCAAGGATGCAGTATTACAGTCTTCTACAAATTACTATTTTCAATGGTGTTGTAGTCCAATTTAATCAACTGAAGAGAAACATGACTGCAACTCCCAAAATGCAGTAGCTTTTAAATGCATTTGTTTGTTAAACTAAAGATCAGGACCTAGTAACATGGAGTAATGTGATAACCCTGCATAAACAATTATTTGAAGTTAATCCCTATCAGTATGTCTTATTAAAAGCACTCTCTCTTGACGTGGTATTTGGCAGTCTGTATTTCATACTAAAGATAATTAAATATGTTTTTTTTTATAACATATTTTATTCAACTTTTTCCCCAATATAGCAATAAACATACAAGACAAATGTATTCGTGTTATTCTACAGTCTTCTCCATACCTTCAATCATAGGTACATAATTGGGGTACTCTGATATGATATCATATCAAAACGTATCTTGTATCAGTTACAGCTAGTCATATTATTACAAACAGTCTGATTAGTGCAGTTTGTAACCACTGTTAATCCACTGAACATTGATATATCGGTACCCAAGAGTCTGCGAAGGTGAAGGTGATGCCTGATAGCGATGTAACTTTCCCATCCCACCCTCCCCACAACCCCTTAACTCAGATGGCCCTATCCCTCCCCCGTCCCAGGGCAGAGCCCCTATTTTCATTAGAACCTACTCTCAGGTATGGCGTGTGTATACACTGTGACTTCGTGCTGGGGCTTGAAATTCCACATGCGTGCCTATGTTGTGTTCTCCGAATAGTCATAGGAAAAGGAACGAAGGACCTGGTGAATGAGTGGATCAGCGAGATTGGGGGAGGGGGCTCTCCCCTAGTGATCCTGTGCTGCAGGGACTGGCGCCTGCGCTATTGCCTTGAAGGCTTCGAGGATGGTGTCCCACTCCATGGAAATTATGTTTTTACGCAGCCCGCGTGCCTCCTCTCTCCTGATTGTTGCGCTTTCTGTACTTCCCCATCTTACCACCTCACCATGACAGCCACATAGTGGCGGAGGCTTGACTGATTCCACCGCATAGTGATGGCAGGCTTAGCCATGAGCTGAGTTAGGTCTACGAAGCTTAATTGTACTTTCTGGGTTTTAGTGCATCTAGTGATACCTAGTAAACACTTCCCAACTGTTCTCGGAACGGAGAAACCCGCTGCCGCTGCAATAATCTCCACCACCTCAGTCCAGTACCCCGCAAGCACCGTCAGTGCCACAACATGTGGACCAGGTCTGCTGCCTCAGCCTTCCATCTCAGGAAACAGTGTTGTGTATTTGGAAACATAACTAGCAGTCTGATCAGTGTAAGCTATGCCCTCTGTATGACCATATATTGAATAAATTTGAATTTGGCATTTCGTGGGATTTTCCTGGGATATGCTAGGATCGCTCCCCACTCTTTATCAGTCAATTCTTTTTTTAAGTCCCTAGACCATTTAGTGCACAGTTCTGTCAAGGTGGTGCCTGTATGCATTCTAATGCCTTTATATAGCCACTTGGTGAGATGTTGACCATTGCCCATGAGATGTATCATGTGAACCAGTTTGTGTTGGGCCGGTACTTCCCTGTGCGGAGCCCAGTGTTTCTTCACATAGTGCAGAACCGCGTGTGTGAGGTATAGTTTATCTGTAACCCTGCTGTGTCTACCTAAATTTCCGGGATCCATGAGTGTGCCTTCGTCAAATAATGCACCCACCATAGTTTCCCCGCCCTCCACCCAGGCCAGTTTTCTTTGTTTAGTGAGTATGCCGGTGGGGGTAGGTATCCCCAGCAACGGCATGTTATTAGGGTAAGGGGTGCAAATGCGTCTATAGCGTATAGATTGTTTCCAGTACTTGAGTGCAGTTCGCAGTAGCACAAGGCGATGAAGGGTATTGCGGTCCGGGGCAGCAAAAGTGTGTATAGAACCCCTCACTCTAGTTCCCGGGTTGTATAGGCAATTTCGTGCAGATTGCGCACTGCCTGCCAACAAGACAGCCATTGCAACTGGCTCGCATAGCAATATGCACGAAAGTCCTGGACGCCCAGCCCTCCCTTATCTGTATCCAGCTGTAATGTAGTCAGTCCCACTCTACGACGGCCTCTGTCCCAAATCAAGTCGGTCAATATCTTATTCAGAGAGGTAAATGTGTCTGTCGGGAACACTACTGGGAAATTTGCAAAGAAATATAACAGGCGGGGCAAGACTACCATTTTTGGGATTGCCACTCTTCCCATAACTGAGAGTGGCAGGGACGTTCAAAATGTGATCTGTGTTCTGAGTGCCCGGACAGTTTTGTTCAGGTTCCCTTCTATGAGGTCTGGTGTAGTTCTGTAGATTTAGATACCCATGTATTTAAAAGTATGTGGGACCACTGCCAAGTGATATTCCCCAAACTATATCTCTGTCAGGCTCTCTTCGGGTGGAAAAAGAAGGCCTGTGATTTAGTCTCATTGATAGTAAGTCCCGAAATTAGTGTATAAAGATCTCTGGTATTAAGGAGGAGCTACGGCACCAACCAAGATGGCCGCATAGTCTCCCGGCTCCGCTGACCTCCGTCCTTCGCTCTACTATCCTGTCGCCTATCCTGGTTACCTGCACCAGATCCGTGTGTGTGATCCGACCTGCTCTCCAGTGGTGCAATCCCGGAGTTTCTCCGCCGTTGTGGAGCGGAGTTATGTTGATGATCGTTTGAGGCCTAACCCAGCAGGGACGCCGGGGTCTCGAGTGCGGGCTCTGCCGGGTTTCGAGTTCAATAACAACGGACTGCTGAATGAGGTCGGGTCCGCTCTCTGGAACACTCGGACTTTTTGATTGGTCTGCTACCGCCAGCTGACTGGTGCCCTACAGTAGGTGAGGTGACGAGTGACGCACGGTGCTGGGTCGCGGGGGTCCCTGACCGGGGGGTTCGGCATTTGCATCGTGGATCCCCCTGGGTCGGTGCCTCGCTGCGTATTACTACTTGCTAACCGTCAGTCCCTCATGGCTTACTCCTGCTCCGCCTAATTTTGCCCCGGAGAAGGCGCCTCTCCGCGGGGACCATCATGTTGGAGGAAGAAAGGCATCTAGCGGAGCAGGCTCGAACTGGCCCGTCACTGCGAACGGTGCTGGAGGCACTCATTGCACTTAAGGAGACCATTAAAGTCCAGACTTGCAGTTTGTTGTCTGCGACGGATGGATTCACAGGCCTGAGAGCGGATCCTGACTCGACACCCGTGCCCCGGCAGCTAGCCTGCATTTCAATTGATGTTTCGGAGACTTGTTTTGACCTGGCGCTGGAAGCAGAGTTTGCCCCTATTGTATTGGATCTACCTGACTGTACTGTGCCCGATCACCCAATGGAGCCGTTGGAACCCCCGACTGTGTATCCCTTGGAACATTTACATGTCGTCCCCATTCTGGAACTTTCTACTTTCATCTTTTGCTGTTTCAGACCTTGTCGACTCCCCTCCCCTGTCGGTCTTTCAAGATGGCGGATGGAGTAAAGTTTGGCTTCGGAGACAGGGAGGGGCAACATTGGCACCAACCATCTACATTGAGATCTGCCGTTCTTTTCTCATCTGTTTACTCCTGTTCTGTAGACTCTTGCAGTAATTTGTGGAAGGGACTTTCTTTAATTGACGACTTTAGTGAATTTGATCGACGGGGCCAGGGTTGAGATTGTTATCTGAGCTCTCATTGTGGCACTAGGTTTAACAGGATTGCTTTCTTGACCTAACGGAGTCCGGGGCGGGGCTGGCTACGACGGGGGAAGGAGACCGGGAGTCCATAGAAATATGCCCTCCTCCGATTTCCCTCACCGAGTGGGGTTCTTTGCCTTTTCTTTCTTTCTCTTCTTCTATATTTCGGGTTCTGATTACAGGGCGACAGGCACGCTGCGAGGGGGGTGGCCGTAGTCATCAGCAGGGGTGCAGAGTGGGGGGGTGTGGGGATGGGTGTTCGTTTTTTATTTTTGTTCTATGGCCTCTTTTCTTCCTTCTCTTCCCTTGTCTTCTCTTTTTCCTTTTCCGGGTTAGTGTAGTGGGTTCGGCTTTCTTACATCCTTGTTTCTATATCTGTACCTTGACTTTTCTGAGGTTTTGGTGCTCTGGGGTGGACAATAATGCTGGAGTAGACGAATAATAATGTGCTAGTTTATCCTTTTGTCTTATGTCTTAACTCCGTTGACTTATTTTATGGCGAGTTTATTTTGGACACGTTGTTTCTTTGCTCGCCCCCCCCTTTGTGATCCGAAACACTGTGCGACACCTGACTCTTCCTACTTATTATTTTAAAATGAAAACCTCCTATCCTGTGTCTAAATTGAACTACCTTTGCAACCGATCCGCTTTGTGAATTGAGATCCTATGCTCTCCAGGGGAGGCGGGTTTGAAGTTTGCGGGTAATAACGTGCTAAAATGCTTAGCGGCCAGCCCTGGGGGTTGTAGGCCCTTGTCTGTATTTGATTGCAAATGTTAAATAAAGGTTTTCAAAAAAAAAAAAAAGATCTCTGGTATTGGTGCTAGGTCAGACATCAAATCTTCTAAATATATTATTAAGTCATCTGCATAGGCAGATATCGTATGTGTGGTAGTGCCCAGTCGGATTCCCTTCCATTCCGCCTGTAGCCGTAACCTTATCGCTAGTGGCTACAAGGCTATCACGAACAGAAGAGGGGACAAGGGGCAGCCCTGTTGGGTGCCCCTGCCTATGGGGTACTCTCGTGAAATGTGCCTGCCCGTTCGGGCCCTCGCAGTGGGGACTGAGTACAACAACTGTATCCATTTTAAATAGTCAGGGGGTATGCCAAATTTCCCCAGTACCGGGATCATATAATACCATCTAAGAGTGTCAAACGCCTGCCTCAGGTCTAAGGTGATACATCTTGCTGTGCGATTGTCTGGGGGACGGACTGAATAACATGACATAATCTCCTAATATTAAGCAATGTACTTCTTGCAGGCACAAACTCACATTGGTCATTGTGTATTAGCTTATGTAAATAGGGGAGCAGTCTGCACAAGAGAACCTTGCTCAATATTTTGTATTCAATTGTGAGTCCCGATAGGTGCCTATATCCTGAAATAGCAAGTGGTGATCGGCCCGGTTTAGGAAGGGAGACAACTAAGGCCTGCATTGTGGTATGGGGTAGCAGCCTTGTGTCTATGGCAGTGTTGTACACCCGCTCCAGCTGCGGTATTAATGCATATGGGTATGTGGTGAAGAATGCAATTGGAAGGCCGTCTAAACCTGGGGCCTTATTCCTTGGTAGGTCATGCATGGCGTCTCTAAGTTCCGCCCTTGTAGTGGGGCCGGAGAGTTTCTTCTGCACCTCTGGAGTGAGCTTTGAAAATGTTAGGCTGTTCAAGAAGTCTGGAGGGAGTCGACTGCCATTGGTGGTGGTGTCTGGTATAATGCTTGGTAGTATTCGCAAAATGCGGTGTTAATGTCTTGCTGAGTGTCTACAGTGGTTCCATGTACCATGGTTATCTCATGTATTGGGGTCTGCGGGGGTTCATCACGAATAATGCGTGCTAGAAGTGGGCCCGACTTGTCAGCTTCTGCGTGTTTGGTGTGTGTGTAAGCCGTGTAGTCAATTTGACGTAGAGTTTCCAATAGTTCAGCATGTTTGATGCGAGCCTCTTGTAACAGCGCGCCCTTAGTAGGGTCTACTGCTGCTCCATGCTTTAATGCATTCAGTGAATTTTCCACCTCTTTTACTTTATCATGTACGTCTTTCCTTACTCGTGCTGTGGTGCCAATTGCTAGTCCCCAAATCACCATCTTAAAGGCCTCCCACTCCACCTGGGGCGTGGAAGCAGTGCCTGTGTTTTCAGTGAAATAGTTTTGGATCCCCTCAGCTAGAGTGTTGTGAAAGACCGTATCCTCCAGCATCTGTGGCCATAACGTCCAAGTGGGCACCGGGGTGGGGACTCTGCTTCAAGCTTGCTTGATCACTAATGGGTTATGGTCCGATAAGGTCTTTCCTAAATACGTGGCATGCGTTACCTGGGTGGAGATAGGAATAGAACACAGAATCCTATTGACTCTAGTGTGTGGTTGGTGCGGATGAGAGAAAAAAAGGAGTACTCTCTGCTGTTGGGATACTTCAACCACTATGCATCCCCCAGTGACCAACCCTCCGATCATTTGCAAACTGCTTCAGCCTGCTTAATTGTGCCAGCACCTTGCAACAAGGGGTGTGACCGTCCTTACCAATATCAAGCACTGCATTGTAGTCTCCCCCCAGAATCCACGGATATGCCACCTAGGACGCGAGTATGGGATTAAGGCTCAATAGAAATTTGTCCTGCTCAAAGTTAGGGGCATATATCCTCCCCAGCACTATGTGTGTGTCAACTAGAATTCTTCTGATTAATATGTATCTCCACATGGGGTCTGTCCATTGTTCCAACACTTTAAGGGTTCTTTAATACTCCGCTTCCTCTGGAGTATTAAAGAACTGTGTCGATTGGAATCACTTTTAACCTGGCTGGAAATAACAAGGCATATTTGATGTTCAGTGCTCTGAGTTTATTCTTGGTTTCATGATAGTGAGAGCAGTTTCGTTGCACCAGGACAGTATAGTCTGGGTATAGCGACACCCTCTGGTTTTCATATTTAATTTGGGACAATTCTCTGGCTTTCTGCAGCAGCACATCCCTGTCTCTGTAATTCAATATTTTCACAATCAGAGGTCGAGGTGGGCCACCTACCGACAGCCTGCAGGTAGGGATTTTGTGTGCTCTATCTAAGCAGAAGACACTTGAGAGGCCTTCTGGGGCCACGTGGTCTCTGAACTATAGCTCCGTAAATGCAGTCACGTTGAGCCCCTCGCATCTTTACGGCAGGCCAATGACGCCGAATATTATTGCGTCTGGCCCTCCCTTCCAGATCGTCCGCTCTGTCTTGGAGCTACACCACCTGTCGCTGGAGTTGTTGGAGTTGTTCCCCATGCTCTTTGTGAAGCGATATCAATTCTGCCAGAGTTAATTTGTTGTCTTTGACTGTGGCAGCGAGCTTGGTGTGGTCCACTTTCAGGAGGGTGAACCCGGTTGTCAGGGTTCCTATTTGTTGTTCTATTGCTTTTCTCGAGTCCTTCACTTCTTGTAGTATAAGATCCGGTGTGGACTCCATGTTGGTTGGTGGGATAGTGTTAGTCATTTGTGTGGGGAGCTCTGTATCGTCCGACGGTTGCGTTTCGGCATTGTTAGAGTCTGCGTTTTTCCCCCTGGGGCGTCCCATTGTTTGGATTATTAGTTTGTCACACATGTGGTGGGTGTCAGGTATCATGCTAGAACACCGGTGTTGAGCACAAACAGTTCCCACAACAATTCGGAGTAGCAAGTGCGAACCGGGCGGTAGTAGAAGGCTAGCGTTCGTTAAATGTTGCGGTTGGTAGAGCATGCAGCTTGAAGCCAGCAATGGTCACCACTACGGCGTTGGCAGCAAGACCTCAGGCCCCCTGGGCGGATGAGTCCCCTATCAAACTGTCTGGGTCATGGCCCTCCACTATGATTTCATGTGCCTCACCTGGTGCCTCACACCTCTAGGTCATCATCTTCTACGGGGACCCGGTAAGTAAATAATTAAGTACTCGAGGGAGAGCCCCCACTTCCATCCATCCTTCGATGATCCCTGGTACACGTACCCTCTGGCAATCGCTGGAAACAAGTGCCATCTCACCCTCTGCGCCTTGCTGCACTCAGCCGGGGGTGTGGTTCCACCGGGGGGCACAGTCCGCATGCATCGGTCCAGCTGCGCAGCCCTTATCCTTCCATCCGTGAGGGTGTGGCCCCCTTCACAGGTCCTCTCGGCGTTCCTCTCCTCCTCCTCACGCTGGCCTTCCAGAAACAACCAGGGTTATCAGCTTCAGGGTCAGGCTTCCATAAGTTTCCAGTGATCCGTTGCAGCTCAGCACCGACCCCGCCTTCAACAGAGTAAGTGTTTCCCCAGTGAGTGTAATCTATCGGGCGGCTTCCGCCAGGTGTCCTGCGGCCACTCCTGCAAAATTATTCATAACCTATTTACCAACAGTTTCCTTGAATAATTAAATATGATTATTAATGCAAAATAAAGCACAAAATAGTGCTCAGCCCATTGAAATGACTTAACATCAGTAAGAAACAAAACAGTGTTCATTGATCAGTGAGAGAACAAAAACAACGTACAATTTTATCTATAATGATGGATATGAGCGGTTCATTTGCACTACACTCTTATCAGTACCCACACAATTGTTACAAATATATCAACTTAAGATGGCACATTGGAAATAAATACACTCTAAAACACATATAAATTCAACCACAACATTTTCTTGGCTTGAACTCTCAGCCTGCTGAGAAGAGACTGCTTTAACCCTATTAGTGCCCATTGAAAATCCTTCAGTGCCAAGTCATTTACTGACTTTTTGGAGTGCTTTGCTTTAACATGCTGTAGTTTATGTAATTATTATTATTATAATGTTTGGATACTATATTTCGGGTTTCAGTACTTCTTGTACTATCAATTTATATGTAAAACATACAATTATAAATCACCCTGAAGTCACATCTGAAGACACAATTCGACAGGTGACAGTGAAAATGAGAAGTGTAAATGATTGCGTTGGTAGGGTAATAAAAAAATAGTGTTTTCCAAAAGCAGAAATGCAGAAATATTATTCTGTTCGCTCACCAAGTAAAAAGGCAGATTTCGATTTTCTTTGAGTTTTTTGTGTTTTATTATGGCTTTTTGTCATCCTATAACATAGATATAAGGCACAGATATTTTTCATGTGTTTCTATTGTTGTGCAGAATCTAAAGTTATAAGCCTAGCTGAATTGGGTCACAGTGGTAAAATGGATGTTTCAGAGAGTACTGTTAGTAAAGATATGAAAAAACATATTTTTGTTGCATTTGACAGCACTTTACGTACTACAAAATAGCCGACTATTTGTTTTGTCAGTTGATGTTTTTCATATAATGATCTCAATCTTGCTATTGGAGATATGTTCAGCATCTCAAAATGTATTTCTGACTTTTATGCACAGAAGGGATGCATATTTTGTGACTAGGTGGCATATGATTTCATGCATAGCTCTTGAAGGTCACAGTCCTTGACCTTTCCCCCTAGATGTGGAAGTGCGCAAAGGATGTATCTTTGTAACAGTGAATTATTTTTGCAAAGTGAGGTATCATTGAAAAGATCATTGTCTGATCTCACAGGTCAACTAGTCAAATTGTGTAAGAGCTCAACAAACCATGTCCTTTGACCCCTAAATACACATTTTTAAAACTTTTTTTGTTTTAATTGTTACCCCTGAATCAATTTCAGCAAGTGTGGTATTGTTGGACTTGACATGAAGTACTATGTTTTTAATTGTTCTTGTTGTTATTGTACAGGTCATAATATTTTACCTTTGACCTCTATTTGCACGTACTGTAAGGGTTTCAAGGTGTTTAGTCCATTATGGTTAGATCATTTGTTTACAAGTGTTACAGCGTTTGAATCGTCATGATAAGCACTCACATTTTTCTTGGTTAATTTGGTGGCGGGGTCATGCAGTTTATCCTTTGACCTCTATTTTCACTGTTCTAAGTGTTTCATTGTCATTAATACATTACTGTTAGATCATTTGTTACAAGTGAGGTATTATTGAAATTGTCATGACCAGTACTTAAATCCTATTTTGTTACTGTGCTAAAGTAGGTTATGCTTTTTGATATTTGACCTCTAATTATACTTGTTTA
This sequence comes from Lissotriton vulgaris, assembly GCF_964263255.1. Lineage (NCBI taxonomy): Eukaryota > Metazoa > Chordata > Amphibia > Caudata > Salamandridae > Lissotriton > Lissotriton vulgaris. The sequence goes on from NC_141687.1 coordinate 719,695,061, forward strand.
GGTGTTTGAAGGTCGTTATTGCACTACCCTTGGATCATTTGTTACTAGTTTTGCATTATTCTAATTGTTTTGATAAATATTCACATTTTCATTGGTTTTATTGGTGTCTGGGGAATCATGTCTGATGACCTTTGACCTGTAACTGCACTTTTCCGAGTCTTTCAATGTCATTAATCTATTATGGTTGCATCCTTCCTGCCCCTACAGCCCCTATACCTCTACTTGCCTTTGCTGTCGTTGGCCTCCCTCCTGCAACCTCCAGTGCAATGCCTGCAGCCTGTTTGTCAAAAGAAGAAAGTCCATTGAGAAGCATTGGATGCCCGATGCTGAATTGGCACCCTGCACTGAGCCCCCTCTCTGCTGCTGGAGGTGTATGTTTGGTGCTGGTTTGTGGCCCCCCTGTGCTTGTGCTAACCCACAAAGCCTGGTCCCCGCCACGGATTTACTTACCTGCAAACAGTGTGGCTCCAGGCACCCCCAGTCTCCACTGAAAAGCTTTGGGCTGAACTCTAAGTTGACGTCTGCATCCGACCACCCCTGTGCAGATGGTGGTGTAGTTTTGGTACTCACCTGACCCTTTGCCCTTGCCGACCTTTGGCCCTGAAAACTGGAACTGTAAGTCTGGTACTTACCTGTTTAACATTGATATTGCTTTCCCCATAGTATAACATTGAACTGTTCTGAAAATATTCTGTATCGATTTTTGAAAGTGAAACATATTTTTATTTAATAACGTACTTATCTGATTGAGATAATCTTGGTCTTAAAATAAATTACAAAGTATATTTTTCTAAAATAGGTGAGTATCTCCTTTTTGAGTCATGTGTCCATTATTGATCAAGGTTGTCTAATAAATGTCTTACACTCCTCGTTGAAAGCCCTAAGGCTGCTCGCCCTCACTACCACTAATAGAGTATTTTGGATTTTACATTGAGACCTGTACACCTTTGGGGAACCGCCGAACTCTGTGCATGGTATTACCACCTAGGGGTAATATGATATACAGAGCCAGCTTCCTACACTTTTTCACATAATTCACCTTAGAAACTCCTCTCAATTTGCAGTAAGAGAAATAAAAAAGTAAACACCAATCCTGCAGCAATTTGTCAGAAGACAAAACGCAGAACTTGAAGGCATCTTTATTTTTTCTAGGACTTTCCCATTCCACCAAAATGACCCAAAGTGTGATTGAGGGTGACACCTTTTATTGCGCCATTCACCTATGCCTACAATCAAACACCAATCTGCACAGACACCCATAGATCCCACCGTTTTGGACACACCTACAAGTTCATTACTGTTGAAAAAGTAATTGCTTGATGTATCTCTACAGAGAACCGTTTCTTTGCAATACTGTTAAATACCCAGGTTTTAGATTGGTTATTCAGTCCCCCCCCCCAACCCATTATTTGGTTAATATCAACCAATATAGCAGTCAGGCATACATCTCCCTCCAGGTGTCAAAATGCACCCCCACAAGGCAACATGTAACAATTCCCACAACAACCTGACACAGATAGATTCAACATCAACCTAGGCATGTTTGGAACAGCAGTTTGCCTCAGGTACATAAGAGGTCATATGGTGGCCTTATCAGAGGCTGAGACAGGAATAGTTTTGCTCTGTGAAGGAAGGGTGTTGCAGTTTGCACAATGCAATCCCTATGTCTTTTGAATGCCACCCATCCCCATGGCATGTGAAGCTGAGTTTCACACATTGTCAGCCATGTCCAGATAAGAATCAAGCAAAGGTAGCTATAGTGTCCCCAAAAATACCTTTCAAGCATTCCTAACACAAATCTTTTCACAATTGCTTCCATATCTTCTGAAGGCTGCATTACAGAGTTCCAAAAGTACTTGTACCAAGATCATGTTTATTTAGGTCAGGTGAAGCTGAGTGCACTAACGCAGAGCACGGAACCACAATTGACTCTCTACTCCACCAGATCTCACTCTGCCATGTGATCTTGTACAAACAAGTCTTCCTTCACTCATTGTATCTTAACTCCAAACTGGCTCATTTGTATATTTGAGGAGCATAAAATGCCTTAGCTATTGTGACTGATTGAATATGTTTTTACTGAGAAAGTCATCATCTATATAAATGCCTGAGGTTTGGAATTCTGCTGATTTCCAACATGTTGCCCACACATTTTTTTTATAAGATTTTGCTTCATGATTTCAAATTATTTTGTATTTAATAAATGTTCTGAATCTCAATTTGGATTAACACAACCTATTGTGGTTCTGTGTTCCGTTGTCCATTACCCTTTTGAAGGGACTGATGTCGCTTATGGTGTTATGTATACCCTAGGTCACTTCTGACTTGTTTCTTTACAAAGAATTTAGAGCAGTCACTTGATTGCAAGGGATCCAGAAAATTCCTTCCTATTATGACCCAGTGGGATCCCCCTCCCCTTTTCTCCCGTCCTTCCTTTTCTTTTCTTCTTCTTTTTCCCCCTCTATTCTTACTTCCCGATATTATCATGACACATCATGCCCCCATGCACTCTGATGAATACATCAAAAAGATTCTAGAAAGCCCCTCTCTTTTTTCAGAAACTACAGAAATTACTCACTTAACTGATATCTCATTATTTGACAAACTTAAGAAATCTAAGAAAAATGTATCATGCTGCAGCTCATGATTCCGATGCTCACTGAGGATCTCAAAGCTGACACAATACCAGTTGGCCTTCAAGTGAGGAATATCCCCGGGTATCTTTACTAATAATAAGAAATATCTTAATGGATTTAGCTACATTGGTACCATGTGCTCTGGACATTGGATGATACTAGGCATTGATATAGCCACAGATGAAATTAAAAAACGTTTGGAAGAGATTTACAACATAGAGAAACAGATAAACAAAACTGGCACCATTGCAGATGCAAAAAAACTCCTTGTGAAGGTTGGGAAGACAATAGAAGAGCTCAACAGGATCGAACAGAACAAAAAGACCACTAAGGTCAAGAGAAATATTAAAAACTATAAGATTGAGAAATCCTATCCTTATTTGTCCGAAGATTTCTACTCCAACAGAACATACAGGAACTTCAACTCACTATGCCTATGGGGCCGATATATTAAACAGCACACCATTGTGGGCTTTTCAGATACCACTGAATTATCATCGGAGAACTCCGATTCTGGCAAAGGACCCAGCACCTCTAAGAACAGGAAAACAGGTAACAGTGATGTTTTAGACAAAGAACAGGAACGTCCCCCAGACAGGGAACAGGGCACAAGATTTTACAGCACACTGGGAGACTGGCAGACAAGACAAAAATATTACCAATGGTAACCAGGAATAACTCACCTGCTTTTGGTACTCCTGACATGACTGGCCACCATGCAATTCCCATCTTTTTTTAAAGTTTATTTTTATTGGCATTTCTTATACCGTAGTTCAATACACAAACATTGAATACATTTACAGGTAGCGTCTTCCTTTAAGTCAACACATTCCCACAAAATATATATTCCCAAATGAACTCTGAACAGTGGCTCAGATATAATCAGGTGAGTAATGTCCTCAATGTCTCAAAGTGCAGTGACATCATCTAGTATTAAATATACGTTACGTCGGAGTCTTTCACATGAGTGGCCTGTGTTTTGGCATCAGGGTATGACCAAATGGCTCAACACGAATAAATGTACTTTTAAGAAAAAAAAAGGGAGAATAATAGCAGACAAGTTCTATAGCAAAGTTAAACCTATGCAGTGGAGTGGTATAAATTAGAAATTAGCTATTTGTGTCTAGGGGAATCTGAGCCTAGGGGCTAGGAATTCACAAGAGTGTAACGAATGAAAGTGGAGAGCTCCCCCTCCCAGTATTATTATCCAGCATTTGTCGCATGCCTTATCTCCGCAGCCATAGGTAGAGGTAAGAGATCTATGCACCCTTGCCCCTACAAGGATGGGAGAAAACCATCAGGGTTCAGTGTCTGCATTTGAGTTATATCGTTCTTCTTCCCCTTCTTTCTCATCAGAGTGCACTGGCTGTTCCCATGACATCATCATTTATTTCCATAAATCAGCTATGGGGCATCTCCGCACTCTAGCTTCCTCCCAACTCAATGCTCTACCCTCAGCACCCACCCAATTAATCACATCCTGATTCCAGTGTTAAACCGTAGGTCCCTGTGCTGATTCCAAACAAATGTTATTCTACGCTTAGCCAGACCCAAGGCCATGTCAATTAATCTATTCCCAACCTTATATTCCATGGTTGAGGTAAAAGCCCCAGCAAGCACACCCAAACTGTGGATGGTAGCTCCCTCCTCAAAATCTCCTTAAGTTTAGAGACAATGGCATCCCAGTAAGAGCGTATTGTTTGGCAGTCCCAAAGCATGTGCACAAAATCAGCATCAGGGTGGGCACACCTCGGACAATTTCTTATATTTCCCCCATAGGTGATGTTGAGTCGATGAGAGGACATATAGGTCATATGAATGACATTAAATTGTATATATTTAAGGTGCGTGTTGCGGGAAATCCTCTTGGGGGACTGCAAAGTTTTACCCCATTCAGCATCAGTGAGTATGATGCCCAATACCTTTTCCCATTTCCATCGCAAGTCACTCAGAGGGTCAAGGGACGCTTTAAGCAAGGTAGCACAAAACCACTTTACCTGGTGCCCAGCTGTGGCCAGGTTTATCTGTGCATGCAGGATTGGATGGGTCTCAGGCTCTCCCCTTCCCTCTCCCCACAACTGCCCGAATGTGCGTACCAGGGCTTCATAATGTAAAAACTACCCCAGGAGAACACCGCTACTATCCACCAGTTCTTCGAAGGGAAGGAGTTTTTTTTCCAGAGAACAGTTGCCTACATTTTCCAACCCTACCTGTGTCCAGAACACCAGTTGGTCTCCGGAAAATAATGTCATGGAGTGCCATGCAGCAGACCCACAAGGGGGACCATTGGAGTATATCTTGTTTTTTTTTTACTCTGTCCAATGACCTCTTCCAGGCCTGAAATGCAGTGAGTTGTAATACTAATTATTAATACGGGTGGGGGTACTTGGGACCAGTAATTTAGCCAACAGCATGCGGGGATGACCATTAGGTTCCTGCAAACATGCACCCTCCTCATTCACCTCTTCTAACCACTGTGCCAACCATTGCAGTTGAGAAGCCAACAGATAAAACTCAAAATTTGGTACTCCTAGTCCACCCTCTATCATGGGGCGCTGTAACGTCTTCAAGGAAATGCTTAGACGTCCACCATCCCTTACTAATTCTCTCAGCAATGAATTTGGTGGGCGAAACCAACCCGGCGCCATCAAAACTGGGAGGTTGACAAAGTAGTATAGGAGTCAGGGTAACATTACCATTTTGGAAAGGGATATCCTAGCCATGATAGGGCGCTGTAGGGTGCGCCAGAACTGTACACAGGATTTGAGTGACCTCACCGCCTTACCCAGGTTACCCTCCCTCAGGTCTTCCAGTGAGTGAAATACCTGGATACCCAGGTATTTGAAGGAGTGGGGAGCCCATTGTATCTCCATCTGCAAAGCCTCCGGTCTGGGTACCGGTCCTGTTATGGGGAACAAATACGTCTTGGCCTTATTAACCTGTCGACCCGATTTTTGTTCGAAGCTTTCTAAGATCTGCATTGCTGACGCAGTGCTATTCACTGCAACTCCCAAACAAAGCAGCAGGTCATCCGCATAGAGCGAGATAATATTGGTCCGAGCACTTACCCTAAGACCCAGCCCAGTGCCCCCAGTTGGGTCTTCACTGAGAGCGGCTCTATTGCCAATGCGAACAGGAGGGGTTAAAGAGGGCATCCCTGTTGGGTGCCCCGGAAGATCCTATACTGAGCCCAGATTGCCTTGCCCGTTTTTCTCTCGCAGTCGGGGATGCATAAAGTAACCAAACCCATTTCACACAATTATCTACAACCTCAAAGAGGTATTCCCAGCTGACCGTATGAAATGCCTTTTCCCGGTCTATTGACAGCACTGCTGCCTCCTGGTCCCAGCAAGGTTCTCCATGATACAGCAGGGAGTAAAGTCTCCGAAGATTGTAAGAGGTACAGCGGGAAGCAATAAAGCCATTCTGGTCCAGATGGATGAGGGTTCTCATTTGTGGGAGCAACCTATTTGCCAGCACTTTACTAAGAATTTTAAAGTCTAAATTTAACATTGAAAGGGGCCCAAAAGCCATCACTTTGGCAGCTGCTTCCTCTTTGGTTTTAGGTAGTGGGATCCCTAGTGCATCCCGTGCCGTATCGGTAACTCACCCCGTTCCAGCAAATCCGCATAGAGAACCTCCAATCGTGGTGCCAGAGTAGCGACGAACCGCTTGTAGAATTCTGCTGGGAGGCCATCCGGTCTTGGCGTTTTACCTGTCACCATGTCTCCAATAGCTGCACAAATTTTGTGCACTGTCACCGGGCCCCCTAACTCTTCATGCGTCCAGTGATCCACAACCTGAAGAAGCAGGGGATCCAAGAAGTCCCCAATAAAGGATTGGTCAGCTGGTGTCACAACAGCGTACAGACTCTCATAGTAGCCGTGAAAGACACTATTAATATCGTCTGGATCATAAAGGAACTCCCCCGTTTCTTGGTGCAACTGGGTGATAGGCAACACACGGGTTGCCGGGTGTGTCAACAATGCCAGGAGTCTACCAGCTCTCCCTCCTCTCTTTGCATCCTATCCAGGTAGACTTTGAAACCATGGCATCGAAGTGGGTATTATACTTCCTGGTATGTTGCCCTCGTCTTCTGCAATTCAAGCAAGGAAGCAGGATCAGCACCCTGAGTATTATCCAGTCGGTGTAGTTTCCCTTCCAGTTCTAAGATCTCATCACGTATTTCTCGGTGGGCCCCAATCGACTGTCCCATACAGTGCCCCGCACCACCACTTTAAAGGCCTCCCATTCTATCAAGGTAGAGGATGCCATATGTGCATTCATAGAGAAGTGGGACTCAATAAGCGTTGTCAGGGAGGACCGGTATGGGAAATCCTCCAAAGCTAGCGGGTTAAGCCTCCAAGAAGGGATCGGGGGACGCTTCCCTAATGGTTGCTAAACCAACAATAGTTGGCTATGGTTGGACAGGGTACGCCCTCAGTATTCAGTATGTGTAAAGGAGATAGTGAGTGTTGGTACGCAGAGAAAGATATCCAGGCTGGTGTGTACCTGATGGATTGGTGAGAAGAAAGAATATTCCCTATCTCTCGCATGTTGTCGTCTACCGATATCTGCTAGTCCCCACTGCTGTATCCAATCTCAGAAACTAGCGGCTGTGCGGTGTGATTGTGCCCCTGGGAGTGGTGGATGGGAGTGCTCAGTCATGATATCCGCTACACAGTTAAAATTCCCCCCTAAAAATACCTGCCCATTCATATGTACTGCTAAATTGGCCGATAGTGAACTAATTACGTGACCTGATCTTTATTTGGCGTGCAGATGTTACCTAGTGTTATCACTTGCCCAGCCAGTCTACCCACTGGAAAGACATATCTACTCTCTGTGTGTAGCACAGAGTGCATGAGGTCAAATGGGACACCAGGCTTGACCCATATCAACACCCCCTCGAGAAGACAGAGAAAGCTGTCGCAAAGCCCTGTCCCTTCCATCTCTTGGAAAGGCTCGATGTTCCACGGTGCGGACACGATCTATGAGCTCCCCCATCTGCACCTCCAGTGATTGCTGCGCGACTGAAATTCTGGATTCTGTGACCTTTACTCTTTCGGCTAATTTCTTGGGCTCTTCTCTAAGTAGGCCTAGACCCACTGACACTGTGCTGATATCTTGATGAAGGGTGGCCTTGGCGTCAGCTATAGCCTCCAAGAATTTCATCAACTGTTGCTGTACTGGGTCGGCCAGGTCATTTTGTGCTTTTTCTGGGGGAATTTCTTCCATTTCCTGGGATGACCCGGCCAGTTTCCCTTGTGCTTTACCCATGACAGTGGAATAATCTCTTCACCTCGTACAAGATTTCATCAGGCAGTGCGGTCCCACAATGTGTGCCCCCCGTGGGGTTATGTGCAAGCTCCACCCGGGTCATGTCGCTTCAGGCTCCCTCTGGTGGAGCTCAGCCCGGCAAGAACCCTCAATCTATTCGATGGCCCGCCTGACCCTAAAGGCTTTCCCAGCGGCCAGCTCACCATCGCTGCACAGGTGTTTCTTATCTAGGTCGCCACAGAGCCCTGGTGCGCTATTCACTTGAGCCTACCCTGCTCTCTTAAGGTCTGAGGCTGCGATCAAGGCACCGGATCTCGCAGTGTCCCAATTGTCAGTGGGACCAGGCTTCTCCCTGTGGTCAGACCTAGCACAGGTCTCAGACCTAGAAACACCCTGTAATATGAGTATTGGCACTTCACCACACCTCAGGGATTCCTCACGGTGGCGTCTGTAATGTGACACAGTGAAAAGTGCTGTTACTTCACAGGGCAGCAAAGTGCTTAGCAGTCCGCCTTCGCCTCTGGTAGCCCAAGTTCGCAGGCGCTCACTTTCCTCCACTTGTCCACAGTGGGGTTCCTCCACTTAAGTCCTGACAGGTTATCAAGCAGACCTGGGATTAGGCCATCAATCCAGGGAGTCAGCCCATAAGACCCACCCTCTCAAGATCTCACCTCCGTCCCCCAGAGTGGGTAGGGGCCCAGCGCCTTCTGTCTAATTTACAGGCATCTCTGCAATATAAATATTCATTTAATAGGCCATAGTCCAGATAGCCAGGTCTCACCGTGTATTCCCCCGGTGCTTCACGTCCCCTCGGGTTCTAGGTGGGTCAGGCAGCCAACTCATGTGGTCTCAGCGCATATCCCACATTGTGCAGGGGTCACATTGCAGTTCCCAGGTAAGCGCAACAGTCGAGGCCACCCCAGTATACACCCAGGGTCTCTAAGTCTCTAACATCTGACACACCGACTCCGCCTCTCAGAGACAGCCGCCTAGGGGCGCCTCCGCTCCTCCAGTTACGTCATCACAGGCACTCCAACGCCTAAACCCCAACCGCAGCCTCACTGCGTCTCCTCAGGGTCTGCAGCCAGCAATTGCGGGGTCCGCTCCTCCACTCTGCCCGGTAGCGGCACCATGCGCCTTCCAAAATTCGCTTCCGGTCCGTCTCTGGCAACTACGCTGCCATCTTTCCTGCAGTAGGCAAGGCTCACCGATGTGCAACAGCCGAGCGTGTTGGTGCCCTCGGGCAGCGAGATGTTCCCCAGTCGGTTCCCAGGGGCCTTCAATGAGTAGATTTGCCCCAGGGTGAGTTTTCCAGTCCCCGTTCGCCGTCGGGTTAGCAGGATAACTGCAGGTCGGTACGGAGCTGCACGCTCACGCCACCGCCATGTTCAGCTTCCGAGCCACGTCCTCAGACAATTCCCCTCTTTAACCTTTCTAGTTATAAACTTTCTGAACAGGAAATCTCTTTGCTAAGCAAAGACCTCTCTTTTGTCCCAACAATTCGCCCTAATCTTTTAGAACTCCAAACAAAACTATAGCAGGTTTTTTAGAAAGTTTCGCCTATATGGTTACTTCCAAAATAAACCTATGGCAACCAATACCGCCAATACACCTTTCCGACCACCATCTATGTTCTCAACCCCATACAACAGCATTCCAGCTGAAGTACATACCTTTGAGAAACGTATCCTACAGGAGGTGCCGGCACTAGAACTAAAACACAGGTTCATTCCATACAACCTTCCACTGTGGGAAAAGAACGCCCTTATGGAATTGAAACTGAAAGACAATTTGAATATTAAACAAGCAGATAAGGGTGGAAGTACTGTCCTCCAAGACATTGATACATATAAGAAAGAGATCTTCAGTCAATTGTCTAACACAGATCACTACATGAGACTAGTATCTGATCCCACTAGTGAGATTTAAGATCTTATTCTTAATATTACTGAGGCGGGCAAAACAGAGGGTTTCCTTAGCAAAAATGAATTCTTCTCAACACCAGATCACCCAGGACATCAGTGATTTACACGCTTCACAAGATACCCAAAAATGCTGATGCCCCATCAGGAAGTCTCATTGTGTCTGGCTGCGGCGCTATGTTGGAGCCATTAGGACGCTATGTAGATTGCTTCATTAAGGAATTTGTACCAGAAACACAATGTTATATTAAGGGCAAGATGGATATGATCAACCTAGTAGAACATTTACCCTTTTACTCCGACAATTGTATACTATGCACTTTGGACGTTGAATCTCTTTACACCAATATCCCACAGGAGGAAGGTCTTGATGTTATTGAGAAAAATCTTCATTCTAGGACTCCCTCACACTCGGTCCCCACACATTTTATCCTTCATTTGCTAATGATTTCCCTAACCTGGAACTTTTTTTCATTTGATGGCCAATTCTTCCAGAAAATCAAAGGAACTTCGATTGGAGCAGTCTTTGCTACCAACTTTGTGATACTGTACATGGCTTGAACCAATAAGATCTTATCAGACTCCAATCCCTTCATGACCAATATCAGGATCTGCAAGAGATACATTGAATATATATTTATGATTTGGAAAGGCTCTGAAGCTACTTTGATCAGGTTCCATGACTTGCTCAACACTAACTGTAATGGTTTAAAATTTACCATAACACACAGCAAATCTCAAATAGCTTTCCTGGACCTACTTATCAAACCATATGAAGGTGAACTGTAAACCACACTATTTCGTAAACCCACTGAAAGAAACACCCTACTCACATATACGAGCCATCACCCATGGGCACTAAGGGACTTCCTACCCTTCTCCTAATTTCTACGTATAAGAAGAAATTGTTCATTCAAACAGGACTATTTTCAAAAAGCCAATAATCTGGCTAATAAACTCATGCTCTGGGACTATCCACGCAAACTTGTTAGAAGATCATTGAAAAGAGCATAGTATTCGCCACAACAAGTACTTTTGACACCTAAGCCTAAAACAGAAAATGATCGCTTAGTGTGTGTGACAACTTTCTCTCCTGTCTCCAATCAGGTCAAGTAATGCATCTTGAAACACTGGCCAATACTCAATGCTGACAAGACAACATTAAAACGCCCATTGCTTGTCTTCTGCAAAAATAAAAATATTAAATAACCTTTGGTCAAACCATGTCTCCCCCCCAAAAAAATGACCCAGACCACTACTGACATTTGGGGCATTGCGCCTATAGTGGGCCATTTCAAATGTCGAGGGTGTAGTGTTTGCCAATTGACTATCGAAAGTAAGGAGTTTGCTTTCCGAAATATCAAAATAACCCTGAGCCAATATTCAAATTATAACACTGTCAGTATTCCCTGTAACCAAATTTACATAGGCCTAACCACCCAAAAGAACAGAATCCTGATCTGCCAACATTGGAGCCGCGTTAGATGCAAGATACCTATCGCACCTCTTGTTGAACACTTCACGGACCAAGGACACACGGAGAATGACTTAAAATGACAAGTCATCAGTGTGATCAAACTTCTACTGCAAAGTTCAGACATTGCCTCCATCCTCAACAAAGAGGAACTGATATGAATATAGCTCACTAATAGCCTACATACTGGGCAGAACAAAACGGAGGATTGGACTAATCTGATTTAGTTCATATTTGCTGCCTGGCAGGTAGTCACAGTACCCCAACCATCACTATACGAATAATACTGTATTAATTGATTATGAGATTGTAACTTTCCACACTGGTTATAAGTACTCCTCATGGTTATTTATATGCTGATTCAAACACTTGTCTCTATATTGAATTGCTCATAAGATCTTTACCTCTGATAAATTTCTCAGGACCTCTCCAACCTGAATGAGACAGTTGGGAATGTTGACACTGCAGTACAACCAGATATCACCCATCTTCATCGGGGCACCGAGGATAAGAGATCATTTGGGGTAATTGATGGAACTGCACCATCGCGTGGACTACACTCATTACTTAATTCTAGTAAGTTGTTTCTTCACCTCAACATTGTCACTTTGCACATGCACGCAACTATCCTGAATGTGACCGGCATTCCATTATTTATTATCACCAGCTGGGTCACATCTCAAGTCCTTGCCCTGTTTAGAATCTCGGCCCACAGACGTGTGGCCAGGGCGATTCTGATAGCGAACACAAATGTGTTTTCTCTCATGATACTGCATATTCATTTAATCTTTATTTCGGTCAATTACAACCATAAAAGATACAATTTTAAAAACAACATTTCATTTTTTTTTCAATTTCTCCTTTCCACTTTACGTAGAATCAAAAGAGGTGGGACACAAAGAAAAAAGGTGGCAGATACGATTGTGCATTTTTATACTCAGCCTCTACAGCCATAAACCCTATCTAATTCAAAAATACATATTTTTTTAAAGATTCTAAAAGGCTTGGCATCCTTCAAAATCTTAAAATCATACACAATTTTTCACAGTAAGCGATGGTTGAATCTCGCATGGATTTTACCCCAATTGGAAAGTGCATTTCTTTTTCAGCTTATTATTATAAACCAGGGCAAATAGGTTTTCCCTAAAACTTTAGCCCCCTTCTCTTCCGTATCAAGAATACATTGAATAGGAACCTACTTACAGAAAAAACTATAATTTGTGAGGACTCAGTTCTTAAGATGCGCTCAGCGTCACTACAGCTTCTAATACCTAAATACCTGCAAAGTGGTTTGATCCAACGTTTCCTGGCGGAATTATATGCTGCACAAAAGAATAGCATAAAAGCATCATTTTCCTTTACTACTTCTGCACATAGGGGACACAAATCACTTCTCTTGTCCCCTCTATTTCCGTTCCAACTGGATACATTAGCACCTATTTGTAAAATTCCATATCTAAAGTGCAGGAATAAAGATTTTGCTAGCGGGGTTCTATCTCGTCCAGCAAGGACTCTAGACGAGCAACATCTTTAAAAGCTAAGAACCTCACAGTTAATGGCCCAACAGTCGAGCTATGTAACAGACTATTCGCTATATGGGCCCAATATGTCACTTTTAGGTGTTTTTTACAGAGTGCCGTTAGCCATTGGGGATCCTCCCAATAGTGGAATAGGCCTAACATTTGCATCCACGCCATAACATGTTTTAGCCACGGAATATCTTTACATCGTTTTGTTTTTATAATTTACTCCAGGCCTACTTTATAGTGAATAAGTTCAGGGGGCGACCAAATCTTGATCCAAAATAATAATGGTCTTAATGCTGCATAATGATCTGTGCGTTTTATGTTCAGATCGATAGATACTGGCAACAATGGTGTCCTAGTTGGAAGTTTTAATAGCTGCCTATAAAATTTGTTTTCTTCCCGCTCAAAGTTCTTTTTACAGTGGGATCCCCAGATCTCTGCCCCATAGAGTGCTGCTGATTGGGCTTTAGATTTGTATATTTCCAATGCGGGTGAAACAGCCTTGGATGTACTGGCCTCATGCTTTTTTAATATGGGTATCGAATTCTGGAGCAGCATTATTCTGCTCTTTTCAATGTGTCCTTTCCAAGTCATTTTGCTGTCCAGGGTAATTCCTAAATAATTAAAACTTTCAACATACTCCAATAATTGGTTGTTTAAAACAAAATTCTTTTTGAATGACTTATGAGGGTTTAGAGACAAGTATTTGGTCTGACTGGTGTTTATTTCAAGGCCCTTCTGTAAACAGTAACTATTAAAAGCATCCACTAGGCATTGGAGTCCCTTGGGGGTTTGTGAAATTAAAATGGTATCGTCCGCGAATAATAAAGCCGATACAACTTCACCCCCAAGGTGGGGAGAATCATGCTTACAATCTAATAAAAACTTGGGGATAGAGGCGTGGCCAAGATGGCGGAGTGAGGAGACGCTTTCTCCCGGAGCTCCCGACCCAGCCCGGGCTCTGAGCCTTTTGTATAGCTTGTTCTCTCCCCCATCGGTGTGAAACCGGGTGGGGAAAGGTGCGGGAACGGTTCTAGATGTACCAGAGCCGTGCTCTAGCCTCGGAGTGATTGGGATCCGGCCCGGAACGCTGAGCAACGCAGAGACCAGACGCGAAGAGAAATGGCGTCCTGGCTGCGGCTCTCCTGAGCTCCTTCCTTGAAGCACGTAGAAGCCGGCGGTGGTTTGGCGGAGGGCGGCGGCGCCACACTGGGTGCCGTGACGAGACCTGCGACCTGGAAAGGGGACGAGCTGCTCGTGGAAACGACGCGCCCCTAGCTGCTGATCCCTATCGAAATTGAGACCGCGGCTGCGGCCTAGCTGATCGGAGGCCCGCGAGCCGGAAGGGCGGGGTCACTGGACACATAAGCAGCGACGGTGTTGCAGCGACGAGACGGGAACCGGGACCCTCTTGCTGCTGTGGAGGAGTCCGCGTCTGGCCGGCTAGTGATTGACTTTGAGCCGGGCTGGGAGATGCCCATAGCTGGTACCCTCGCTGGAGGGGGGACAATGGCCTACAGGAGCACTCGGAGGCGCCATTTTGGCTCTCGGTGATGGTGAAGAGTCGAACGGCGAAGTGTTGAGCCTTTGAGACCTACGTCGGGGATAATTGGTTGGCCGCAGCTCACTGGGCAGTAACCGAGGAACGAGACAGACCCGGTTTGCGCGGCTGAGGTCGACCCTTTGCCCCTGGTTGTGGCGAGGCCGGAGGCGACAGCGCCCGGCCGTTGTAGTCACCCCCTGGACACGGAGGGTCCCGGAGAAGCATCCTGCGACACGAGGCGGAGCCCTTCAAGCCGGACGAGGCGAGTGGAGTCGCTGCCCCGGTGCCCCGGTGCCCAGGTGCCCAGCTGACGAGGTGCCAGTTCTTGGCAGGGCGGCCTGGAAGACAAGATGGCGAGTCAGAAGGGCAATAAACGGAGCGACCGCACGCTCCCCGAGATGCTTGGAAGGTCTCAAACCAGGGGTGACCGGAGCCAACCGTCCCCGAACGCAGCGAGTGGCTCCAATGCTACAGGCAGCAGTGAACCCCCAGTCACTCGGTCCTTTCTGGAGTCGCTTTTTGGAACGCTGAGAGACGACTTCCAGGCGCTAAAGCAAGAGATGGCCGGGGAAGTCCGCGAGATCCGGAGAGAAGTCGACGGCCTTGGCGAGAGAGTTGTCACGGTGGAAAGTTCCACTCAGAGGCAGGACGAGGAGAGCACGCAACTACAACAGGAGGTGCTGCGTTTGAGGGACCAACAGATGGACCTCCAGGCCCACAACGAAGACTTGGAGAAACGTTCTAGGCGGAATAACATCAGGGTCTGGGGTGTACCATCCACGGAAGAGGGGAAAGATGTGGCGGAATATCTGAGGGAGCTCTTCAGGGACATCTTGGGCGAAGCAGCGGACTTTCCGGTACGAATTGACAGAGCTCATCGAGTGGGGCCTCGTAGACGTGCCTCGGGCCCACCACCGGATATCCGTGCGTTTCTCCCTGACTTTCCCCTGAAAGAAAGAATCATGGCGGAGGCCAGGAAAAAACCCTCGTTGACGTTTAGAGGACACCCTGTGGCCTTGTATCAAGATCTGTCCGTCATCACCCTCCAGAAAAGGAAGGCGTTTAAAATCGCAACGGACTTCTTGAAACAACATGAAACGCCGTACTCCTGGGGTCACCCTTTCAGGCTTATTTTCCACTGGAACGGTGTGGTACATCAATTGAGGTCCCTACAGGACACGTGCGAGGTGTTGGGGATCACTGCGGAAGAGGAGGCTTCCGCCACACCTCGCAGGAGACGCACCTCCGGGGACGGCTGGCACAGAGTCTCGAGACGCAGAACATCAGCGGCATCCCAACGTCCGAGTTCGCCTACTATCATGGCTGAAATGGCGAGTGCCATTCAAGAAGCCTCCAGAGACACAATGGTGCACGACGGAGTCGCACTAACAGCGTAAGACTGCTCCAGGGGGAGAACGACTTTGCATTTCTGTTTTTGCCGGCTTAGGGCCATGATGGGCTGGGGGGAGGGCAGAGGGGGGAAGGTTGTGGCTGGACGTCCACTACGATAAGTTACCATGGACTTGTCCGGATAGGACATGGCTGGGGCAATTTGTTTGAAGAAGTTGGGGGGTTTTGGGGGTTGGGGGAGGGAAGGGAGGGGAGGGAGTTGGGGGACCGAATAGGGGAGGGGAGGAAGGGGAGTTGGGGAGTTGGGGGAAGAGCGGGTCGGGAGTTGGGTAGGGAAGGGGGGAGTGCAGTCCGTTCAGTGTTCTTGATCTTTTCACGATGGCCTAACGGGGAGACACGGGTAGTTGAGGCTCATGGGCCCCCCCCCGACACACAGGACCCACTGCATGTCACATTCTGTCTTGATTCTGGATGGCAACTCTTAAGGTAGTGTCTTGGCAGGGTTTTTGGCTCTATTTAGCAGTGATATAGACTTTAATCTTGCTCACATCTAGGATACGTATTCCTAGCTTGTGTTGGCCCTTTTAAGCCCCTTTTTCCAGACCTAGAAGAGGATAGCTGCTTAATATGATGATAGATCCCTTATTCTTGACTCTAATCTGTCTATTGCCTATTGGCTTTGACATACTTGCTTATAGTAGAGGTTGGATCCTGTGGTCCTGACTTTATATTACACATTGGTATAGTTTATGTAGGTACTCTGAGCTAAGGGGTATTTCATCCTTCTCAGGCGTACAGGCCCAGAACTAGAGGGACTCCATCTTGATGGAGCTGAGAGGCTTCAAGGGTAAAGGTAAAGTTTATAGTTAAAGCTGTTGTTCGCTTGGAGAGAACCGGCTCAGGCTGACCCTTATCGAAGGAATGTATTTTTCTCCACTCCGAAGACACAACTTCAGGCTGGCCAGCTGGGAACGTGTCCTTGGTACGGGGAGGTACAAGAATTTGGTGGGCGGCAGGTTACTGGCCGTAACTTTCCATGAAAGGACAAGCTTCCATATTAGCGAGCTACAGGAGAGGAGGAGCGTTCAGTCCAGCTTGTGTGCAGCTCAGCTTGGAGGTCAGTTCAGCTTGGAGTCAGAGCAGAGTGGTTCTTGCAGAGGAGAGAACAGGATGTCTGCTGGAGCTGCAGAATAGAGTGCAGTTCTGGAATGGAGAAAGAAGGCAGATGATTGCTGAAGATGAAGAGAGAGAGAGCAGTGCAGAGAGCATCAAAGAAGGCTGTCAGCTGGAGCAATTGAACCAGAGGCGTGGTGATGTGGTGACGGAGGGAGAGACAGAGAGAGCCCTGATCCCACCAGAGTCAGAGAGAAATCTTCCTTCTAATAGGTGAGGTAGTCTGAACTAATCCCCTTCACAATTACACCTTAATCTTGTTCTTATTCCCTAGACTTTAGGTTGTCTAATCTTTTCCCTTTCAGCGGTGTGTGGAAAGTTCCTGTTACCCCGCAGATAAATTGTATGTCTAATCCTTTTCTTTCAGCGGTGTGTGTTAAAGTTACTGCTAGCTATAGAGACCCCATAGATTTGTGTATGTGTACTTTATCATTGTTACAATAAAGTGACCCCATTTAATTAGTGAACTAGTGTGGTGTATATTTTTGTCCCTATACAGTGAGGGTAATCTCATTTCCTAGTCAGGTATTACTGTTTGAACAGATGCTACCCCTGATCAGGTAAGTAATAGTGAATAATTAGGGAGATAGAAGACTTGCAACTAAGGGATAAAGTTAGTACACCATCCCATAATCCTGTAAACAGCGTCTTCTGTTCCAAAGCTGGAACTGTTGTCCCCTGAGGCGGAAGCCGGGGGTAGGCTGAATCTTTTAAAAACGCATTTTAAAACCTGTTACTTTCTAAAAATTGCAATCGTGATTATTTCTATTGCATTTATTGTTTCTTCTACCCACTTCCTTGTTCCCTCGCCGGGGCTAGAACCCCGCTTTCACGCAGGCGCGCACAGGGGTAGACGCCATCTTGGGCGTAAAAGAGGTGAGCGCACTAGCTCTTCCCTGCAGCCCGCCCTTAGAAGTACTTAAGGCGCGCTGGCGCAGGCTCGCATTCCTAGAACTGTTGTCCCCTGAGGCGGAAGCCGGGGGTAGGCTGAATCTTTTAAAAACGCATTTTAAAACCTGTTACTTTCTAAAAATTGCAATCGTGATTATTACTATTGCATTTATCGTTTCTTCTACGCACTTCCTTGTTCCCTCGCCGGGGCTAGAACCCCGCTTTCACGCAGGCGCGCACAGGGGTAGACGCCATCTTGGGCGTAAAATAGGTGAGCGCACTAGCTCTTCCCTGCAGCCCGCCCTTAGAAGTACTTAAGGCACGCTGGCGCAGGCTCGCATTCCTAGAACTGTTGTCCCCTGAGGCGGAAGCCGGGGGTAGGCTGAATCTTTTAAAAACGCATTTTAAAACCTGTTACTTTCTAAAAATTGCAATCGTGATTATTACTATTGCATTTATTGTTTCTTCTACCCACTTCTTTGTTCCCTCGCCGGGGCTAGAACCCCGCTTTCACGCAGGCGCGCACAGGGGTAGACGCCATCTTGGGCGTAAAAGAGGTGAGCGCACTAGCTCTTCCCTGCAGCTCCACCCCTTATCTTGGGTCCCATATAATGGAGTCTCTTCCCCGCCGGCGCAGCGGGCGGGCGCAGCGGGCGCGCCGGCAGGCCCGTCTGCGCCCGTCCGCGCCCGACCGGGACCAGGGGCCACCCCCCCCTGCTCCTTTCACTGCAAATAGGTTGACGTATAACGGGGATCTGCTACTCCAACTTCGTCCATCCACTTCAGCAAGCTGCTGGCATCATTTCCACCCCCTAGAAACCCCTCACCGCTGCCCGTTCTGTAACACTGAGATTATCAAACCTTCGTCTAAGCCCGCCTTTAGAGACTATCGCATGTTTCTTCTTAATTGCAGATCTATTCCAAAACACAGTATGGAAATAGCTTTACTGCTGGATGAACTTGCCCCTGACGCAATGTTCATGACCGAAACCTGGCTGACCCAAGGTTCTGAACCGGATGTGGTTCAAGCCCTTACACCAGGCTATCAAATAGCCCGCTTAGACCGCCCTAAGGGCAAAGGTGGCGGTGTCGCCATTATATTCAAGGACATCTATACATGTCGCTACTCCCCGGAGACCATCTCTGACTGTGAAAGTTTATCTTTCACCATCGAATTCTCCCCCAACGTTAGTTTCACCGGTATCCTTATTTACCGCCCTCCAGGGTCATGTAAAGCCTTCCAAACAGCACTTCCTACTGTAGTGGCAGAACTGGTCATTGCCCCCTCCAATTTTACTCTGCTTGGAGATTTTAATGTCCATTTTGACAACATTTCTGACACCTCCGCCACAGAAATCACAGCAAGCCTAGCTGCAATGCAACTAGAGCAACTTGTCTCCCACCCAACACACAACAAGGGACATCTTTTGGACCCTATATTCAGTAATTGCGAACATCTTAAGGTGGGTACAATTAACCACCTCCCCTGGACAGATCATTTTTTGGTACCATTTAGTTGGACCACACATAATGCCCCCGCTTCCATCCCCACTCCATGCCAAGTACGTAACTGGCCTAAGCTACATATAGACAACTAGTCCAACATCCTTAACACCACTAGACCCATTCTTGTCACTGACCCCTCTGTCAATAACAACCTAGTTGACGAATGGATCACAAACTCTCTGGACATTGCTCTTCCTCTGCGCACACCGGGCCCAAAAAGACAGAAAAAACTGCACCTTGGTACTCAGAGGAGCTCAGGGAGAGGAAACGGGTCTGTAAGAGACTGGAAAGGAGGTGGCGCATGACTTTTAAAGAGGCAGATAAATCCACGTATAGGGAAGCCATCAGGGCGTACAAATCTGAAATTAAAGCTTCCCAATCTGCCTTTTACAATGGCAAAATAATGATGGCGAAGTCCAAACCCAAGGAGATCTACAAGATACTAAA
Organism: Lissotriton vulgaris; assembly: GCF_964263255.1. Classification (NCBI taxonomy): domain Eukaryota; kingdom Metazoa; phylum Chordata; class Amphibia; order Caudata; family Salamandridae; genus Lissotriton; species Lissotriton vulgaris. The sequence goes on from NC_141687.1 coordinate 719,714,809, forward strand.
AACTCTGACAACGATTCCACCCCCTCCAACAGGCAACCACAATCCAACCTCCCGCTGTAATGAACTAGTCGACTTCTTCTTCCACAAAGTAAATACTATTTATCTCTCTTTCCCGGATCCGGCAGCTGAATCTCCCACTTCTAATTCAGACCCTGACACAAAATTAGGAAATCCTTCTCAGAACTATCTGGCCAATTTCTCTCTCATGAACCTTGACACACTCAGGCTCCTGATGCATCAAGTCAAATCCGGCTCCCCACTGGACTCTGCCCCTCCCAGCGCACTGATCCAAGCTGACAACATCATCCTTCCAACACTTTTGGAGCTTTTGAACTCCTCCATAAAGACAGGGCTGGTGCCATTGGCCTGGAAACATGCCATGGTGCGGGCACTTCTGAAAAAACCCACTCTGGATCCAGGCAATTTGAGTAACTACCGCCCGATATCACTGCTTCCCTGGTTTGCCAAGATTCTCGAGAAACATATCAACATCCTTCTAACTGAGTTTCTCGAGCACAACCATCTGCTTGACATCTCCCAGACAGGCTTCCGCCCTAAACATGGGACGGAGACTGCCCTGTTGGCAGTGACAGAAGAGGCAAGGCGGATTTTGGATCGGGGAGGATCAGTGGCAGTGATCCTCCTCGATCTGAGCGCTGCCTTTGACACGGTAAACCATAAAATCCTCTTAAATCGCCTATCCGATCTGGGAATTTCAGGAGAAGCCCTGGGATGGTTTAAGTCCTTCCTGAGTGACCGCACCTTTCAGGTGTTTGAAAGCTCGACCGTCTCTTCAAGCAGACCGCTGGGATGTGGGGTGCCGCAGGGCTCCTCGTTGAGCCCTACACTTTTCAATGCATATATGAGGCCACTGGCTGGGATCGTTCGTCCGCATGGTATTAACATCATTACCTATGCGGATGATACTCAGCTAGTGGTCTCCCTTGTGCAGGGGAACAACTGCCAACCACAATCCAACCTAGCGATGTGCTTGGAGGAGGTCAAGAGCTGGATGACCATGTCTTGCCTGAAACTCAACGACGATAAAACGGAGCTCATGCTCCTAGGCCCTGCAGCCCCTACCACCTTGGAGCTGTTATGGCCTCCAAGCATGGGTGCTCCTCCCACTCCCAGAGATAACATAAAAAGTCTGGGAGTGTGGTTGTACAAATCGTTGACTTTTAATACCCAGGCAACTAAGGTTTCTGCGGTCTGCTTTGGCCTCCTCAGGTCGATTAAAAAAATCCTTCCTCTTCTCCCCTTTGAGGCCAGGCAGATAGTGATTCAAGGCCTAATTCAATCTCGCCTTGACTTCAACAACTCACTGTACCTCGGGGCTCCGGAGTACAGCCTGCAAAAACTGCAGCGGACACAAAACTGTGCAGCCCGCATTTTGCTGGGACTCCCACGCAGAACCTCGATAAGGCACGGTCTAAGGACTCTCCATTGGCTTCCCGTCAGGGATAGAATAAAGTTTAAGACACTCTGTATTGCCCACCAAGCCTTTTGGAAGACTGGCCCAGAAATTAATCATGCCCTAATTCTTCCCTATCAGCCCAATAAATCACTTCGTTCCTCAAATGCCTTTTTGGCAAAAGTCCCTAGGATCTACAGAGCTAGATCAGGAGGCCGCTCTTTTGCCTACAACGCGTCCAAACTGTGGAACACTCTTCCATGTCATCTGAGAAGCAACTCCAATTTGGCAAGCTTCCGTAAACAGCTCAAGACCTTCTTGTTTAATTAATTCAGACCCTTCCTGGATCGTCTTTCTGGAAGACACTGTTCTAGTTTTAGCGCCTGGACGCCTCAGGGCAACTGTTGCGCTCTATAAAACTGCTTTTCATTTCATTTCATTTCAAAGCATAGGTAACCTTTTTCTCCTAGTCAGATGTTACAGCCAGAACAGATGCTGCCCCTGATCCGGTAAGTCTGAATAAATAGGGAGAACAGGGAGCCCTTGAGCTAGGGAATTGTTGACACTAAGTAATTCGGCCATCCCATAATAATATTGTAGTAGCAAGCCCTTAGTGAATAGTGAGAGAGACTTCCCAACATATAGAGAAAAAACCATAGGTGTCCATAGGAAAGTGGTCGTCATTGGTAAGTGGCGTTAATGAGAACGCTGGGGGGGAATACCAGCGTGGAGGTCTGCCAGATTGCGGACTGTGTGTAAATGAGAGCGTTGGGGAGGAGACCAGCGTGGAGGTCTGCCAGATTGCGGACCGTGTGTAAGTGAGAGCACCTAAGGTAGAGAGGTGTGTAGGTCTGCCGGATTGCAGACCGGGTATAAATGAGAGCACTGGGACTGCAGGCCCATGTGTGTAGACATGCTGGATTGCGTGTCCAGTGAGCACTGGTGATCAGTGTGTAATGGTAGATAATCAGAACTGCCCCAGGGTAGATTAGTCTGGACCCATGTGGTCGCGAGACTATAAGGTATGAGTGTGGTGTTGGGCATGGATATCCTTAGTAATCAGTGAGTATTCTTAGTATCCCTATAGATTTAGTGGTGTTTCTAATAATATGAGCTTGTATATTGCGAGTTCCCCATCCTCAGGTAGGTACCCTGGTGCCTGTATAGATGGTCCTGAGGAGGGATGTGGTTACGTTCTGGCTGGGTTAGAGGGGCCCCTAGGGGCTGATCCCATCTAAGCAGAAAATCCGGCCATTACAGGTAGTAACCCTTAATATTAAGGGACTTAACAACCCTGTTAAAAGGAGGGCGATTCTGTCGCTGCTAGAGAACACACAAGCGGACATTTGTCTTTTACAGGAGACTCATTTGCTTGCACGAGATTGCCATAGGTTAAGATCCCGCAAATTTCCCACACAGCTTTTTTCTTCGTCTAGCACTAAGACGGCGGGGGTGGCGATCTTAGTGTCGAGCTCCTTTAGAGGGGAGGTCCTCCACAAGTTTGCGGAACATAAAGGGAGACTATTAGCACACAGATTCAAATTGGGTGCTTTGACATTTACCATTGGTTCGATTTACTGCCCGAATGAGCGTCAGGATAGCTTTTTTCAATCGGCTTTGGTGGACATAACAGCATCTCCAGACAGGCACATCATTTTGGGTGGGGATTTAAATATGGTGGCAGACTTCACTATAGATAGGTCGGCACAGCGCTCTCCACAGACAGGGGAAATGTCACAAGCAGTTAAATCCCAACTTGTAGACCTAGATCTTCATGACCTTTGGCGCCACCTACATCCCGCAGACCGAGATTACTCCTTCTACTCTCACGCACACAAAACCTACGCGAGGCTGGATCACCTCATAGTCACCGGTCCGGTACGTGGTTTAGCTACGGCATCGGAGGTGGAGGTCTTATCTCTATCGGATCACGCACCGGTCTCAGGGAGCTTCTCTCTGCCGGTCGACCGGGCCCCCCGGGGGGTCTGGCGCCTCCGAGATGCTCTGTTACACACGAAGTCTGTGGTGGAGAAGGTTACGGAGGTGATCAGGGACTTCCAGACGCATAATGATAACGCAGATACCTCGGCGGCGACGCAATGGGCCGCTCTTAAGGCAGTGGTCAGAGGGGAATTTATTGCGATCTCCTCGGCGGAAAACAGGGACCGGAGGCAGAAGCGGGACAAGCTCACCCAAAAAGTAAGGGAATTGGAGGACGTGCACCGCCGTACGGGAGCCCCTACGATTTGGAAACAGCTGAAAGCAGCGAGAAAGCTCCTTTCGTCATTAGACATGGACAGGGCTCAATACGCTGCACTTCGCTTGAAACATGCGTATTACACGGGGGGGACAGGTGTGGTCGCCTACTGGCAAATAAGCTCAGGGTGGCCAATGAACGTCATCGGGTAAAGGAAATTGCGACTGAGAATGGCGGACTAGTTACGGGGGACGAACAGATTGCCGAGGCCTTCCGCCGATTCTATGCGGACTTGTACGCCGGGGAGGATCTGCGGGATCAGGAGTCGGAGGACTACCTGGACTCGGTCACACTCCCGTCCCTAGAACCATCACAAACGGAATATCTTGAAATGGAGATACGGGTCGAGGAAGTGGTCGCTGCCATCTCCAGGCTTAAACATGGGAAGGCCCCAGGCCCGGACGGCTATACGGCGCTCTTCTACAGGACGTTCAGTGACAAGTTGTCCCCCGTACTAACCAAATTGTTTAACTCATTCTCTGAGCCAGAAGCAATCCCTGCGGACCTCCTACAGGCCTCGATCTCGGTTATCCCTAAACCAGGGAAAGATCGGACCCAATGCGGCTCGTACCGCCCGATCTCCCTCTTGAACGTGGACTTGAAACTGTACACGGGTATTCTGGCGGCGCGCTTAGCACCTCACTTGCCGGGCCTGGTGGAACCGGACCAAGCTGGCTTTGTCCCCGGCAGGCAGACGGTGGACAACACCAAGAGAGTGGTGCACGTGCTGGAGAAGGCCTCCCGGATTCCGGGAGAAAGGATGCTCCTTTCGGTGGATGCCGAAAAGGCGTTTGATCGCGTGCACTGGCCTTATCTAGAACGGGTTATGACGAGGATGGGGATTGGTGAGAAATTTCAGACCCTGGTCTTTAATTGTTACAGGTTCCCGTCGGCGGTGGTGCGGGTGAATGGCTATGGCTCTCGGAGGTTTGGCATAGAGCGTGGTACTAGACAGGGCTGCCCCCTGTCCCCTCTCCTTTTCGCTTTATATATGGAGCCACTTGCTCAGAGGCTCCGACAGAATACGGACGCTACCGGAGTGAAGATGGGGGGATATGTCCACACAGTCAGCCTCTACGCGGACGATGTGATCTTGACCTTGGAGGAACCGAGACGCGCACTGCCCGCATGTATCGGTGAATTGGAGGCTTTCTCGCGGGTGGCTGGCTTCAAAATGAACATGGGCAAATCGACAGCACTGGTTATCTCCTTGACTCCCGCAACACGGCGAGAGTTGCAGGACCTTTTCCCCATGCATTGGTCAGCTCACCAGGTCCAGTATTTGGGCATACTGTTGGCACCCACGCTGCAGGCCATGGTGACATACGGCCTTGACTAGGAAGATTAAAGAGGAATTGGGGAGATGGGGCAAAGGGTTGATATCGTGGCTAGGGAGAGTGGCAGCGGTTAAATTGACTGTCCTCCCTCAGATACTGTACCTATTCCGGGCCCTGCCGCTACATCCCCCTAAGGGCTGGTTTCAGCAGACACAATCGACCCTATCCCGTTTTATTTGGCAAGGCCGCAAACCACGGATGAGGAGAGTTCTCTCCATGCTGGCACCGGAGTCTGGGGGGCTGGGAATCCCAGACCTACGCAAGTATTTTCAAGCGGCGCAGCTTCGATATCTGGTTGAATGGAGCCGATGGGAGTCGGACAAGCATTGGTTATTTCAAGATCAGGCTGTAGCGGGTCGCCCTTTACAAGAGGTGCCTCATCGCCCTCCGAACCTTTACACGTCTTTTGTAACAAGGGTCCCGCTGAGAGTGTGGGACGCTACTAGCACGGCGTACGAGCTTACCACATTCCCCTCCCCGTTTACTCCTATTGCGGACAACCCGGATTTTACACCAGGGGTTGCTCAGGGGGCTTTCGCTCACTGGCGGGCTGCTAGATGTAGGTCACTTTTCCATGTGTATGGGCAGGACGGAGTTCTCCCTTTCCAAGCGCTTAAGGAGGAGTACGGTTTGGCTGAGACAGACAGGATGCGTTACTGGCAGGTGCGACACTGGGCTATGCAGCCACAGGTACGTGAGCTGGCAGATAGGAAACTATTGCCGTACGAGAGGTGGCTAGTGACGCGTGCTTCGGATGCTAAGCTCATCACAGATCTATATAAATTACTGCAGCCCTCCCCCTTACACTTTCATAATCCAGGTAGGGAACGCTGGAACAGAGAGCTGGGAAGAACGTTGAGCCATAAGAGTGGGACCAGATCTCATATCGCGCACGGCACTCTGCATATCATGTAGGACTTACTGAAACTTATACTAAAGTGTCTACGTATTGGTACTACACCCCGGAGCGGTTACACGAGATGGACAGGCATATCGATAATACATGCTGGTGAGGATGTGGGCACCCGGGCACATTGACACACGTCCTGTGGGAGTGCCCAGTATTGAGCCTTTATTGGAAAGAGGTGCTAGATGAGGTTGATACTCGATTTGAAATAGAGTTGCCCCGCTTCCCGGCATATGTCCTGTTGGGCTTGCCCAACGGGCTGATGTATCCATTGAAATCCCGTAGGGGCAGACAAATTGCAATAGCATTGGGCTCCGCCGTTCAGAATATCCTAATCCATTGGCGGACCACCACTGTTCCATCTATCACGGGCTGGTTGCATAGGCTGTGGCACGTTCTGGGTATGGAAAAACTGTCACTGATGATGGCCGGGGAGGTGGAGCAATTTGGGGAGTTGTGGCAGCCCTTCCAGGCATTGCTGGCTACCGAATTCAGGGAGCTGACCTGTCCGAGGTACTTGAGGCTCTTGAGATTGACACCACCGCTAGAGTTCACTGCACAATAATCACGGGTTGGATAAGATTTGGGGGTAGTGGGGGGGGAGCTAAACGCCGTAGGTTTGGCTAAAGACAAGATTCTGGACGGGGGTGTTGGGAGGGGGTTGGGGAACAAGAGGGGGGTGGGGGGACTTGGGGGGGAACTGTTTTTTTTTTCAAAGGGGAGGGCACAGACACTTTCTTCTACCTCAGGGTGTTATTGAATGTAATGTTGATGGACGAGGAGCCCACACAGCCTCTACTGCTCTTGCGGGACATGTAGCATTTACTTGAAAATGGGCTCCCGGGACTGCAGCACAATGCCATTGCTTGAATGTTATTCCTTTTGTTCTGTGTACCCTTTCAATAAAATACTTTAAACATAAAAACTTGGGGATATCGTTTACATACAGTGAGAAAAGGGTTGGTGCCAATACGCACCCCTGTCTTACTCCTCTTTTCACTGGGATTGGTTTAGTTAATTCTCCCCTTGGTCCCCATCTTACCTTAGCAAGGTTTTCTGTATGTAGCCTAATTAATTGCCTAAGTAATTCTGGTGGTACCCCGATTTTCTTTAGTGTGTCCCACAACTGGGAACGGGGGACCAAATCAAAGGAAGTTCTTAAATCTATAAAAGCAATGTATAAACTGCCCTTCCTAAAAATAATATACTTCCAATAAATACACATAAACCTAAACACTTGATCAATAGTACTTGTTTTTGGTCTAAACCCTGCTTGATACTTTGATAAAACATCCACCTCATCCATCCATTCTAATAATCTATTTAAAATATGCCTAGCTAAACTTTCTGTAAGATATCTCTTAAACTTATTGGGCGGTAGTTAGCCGGATCGTGGCGATTGCCCTTTTTAAAAATTGTCACAATCTCTGCCCCTTTCCACGTGTCAGGAATTGGTGTCCCAGCAACTATTCAATTACATAAAAAATTAACATAGGGGCTCCAAACTTCTAAATCATGCTTTAATATACCTCCTGGGATCTTATCGGGGCCAGACGCCTTACCTGATTTAATGGCCAATATTGCCTTTTTGGTCTCCTCTAAGCTAAGGTGCAAATCAGTATCCATTAATTCTTCTTCTAATTAATTTTTTATAACACATGCACCCCCACTACTATCATAGTACAGGTTGGTAAAGTGGTCTACCCATGTTTTCTCATCTAGGAAAAGATCTTTAGTACTTTTCCCAGTCCTATTGCCCTTCGCAATTAGGCTCCAGAAAGCAGCCTGGTCTTTAGATTTTGCGGCGCTGATTAAGTCCGACCATATGTCGTTGTCCCAGGTTTTTTTTGCTTCTAATAATATCCTTTTATAATTTTGCCTACTCGCCCTGATTTCTAGGGGACTTTTGTTTTTAATTGCCTGTATAAGCACCATCTTTGCTATTCTACAATCCTTGCTGTACTAAGGATTAGCTGTCTCTATTTGCTTACTACATCCTCCATCTTCTTCTTTATACAGCTTACTCGGGAGGAGAGCTTCTACCAAGGTATTATGCATGTGTAATACACTATCTTCTCCTTCTCTTCGTTTTTGGAGAGAGCTGACAATGTCTGAAAAAGTGTTATAGATATTTGTCATTATTGCATCTTTAGCTAAGATATAAGGCCATTTCAGGGCTTGCCTGTTATTGCTTATTTGTAGCTCTCCAGTTGGTGGGTTAATCCCTTCTGCCCCTGCTCTAATGGGCTTGAAGAGATAGGATTTTATTGTCAGTTCTAGAGGATAGTGGTCGCTCTCCACTCTCTGTGAAACCCTTAAATCTATGGTGATATGCGATAGATTCATAGAAATCATAATATAATCTAACTGGCTGCATGAATTACCTCTACAAAATGTAAATGCTCCAGGTCTATCGGAGAGTAAGCGCCCATTACACGCCCGTAATTCATGTCCCACCGTAAGTTTTAAAATTTGAGTTCCCGCGACCGTACATTTTACCTCTCTACTGCTATCTAAGCTGGGAATTTTGTAAGCCATATCTTGGTCTTCAAAAAGATCACATATTCCTGCCATAGGTTCGTATTTACAATTGAAGTCCCCACCACAGATTACACTTGACGAAGGCTCTATTGTATCTAGGAAGGAGTCGAATTGTTCTATTACTAGCGATTCCTTGCAACTACTTTTCGCTCTATTATAGATATAAAGTAGATATATAGTCCTATTGTATTGTGTTATTATTTTTACTCCCTGTATATCTGGGGATTCAATATGTAGAGGGGTTATATCTACTTCTAGAGTAATGCTTATCCATATAACCTAACCTCCAGATGGCCTACCTCTACCACACCTACTAGCATTTACACTGCGGAGGTTCTAATGACCAAGTCTCCTGTAGTAGTATTACATCATTCTGATCTATATATTCGCTCCATAGCCCATCCACTAGATTCTTTGTGAGACCTGCAATATTCCAGGAGATTAACTTTATTTGTGGGTGCATGAATCCTCCCCTAGCTACCCCCACTGCTTGGACATCCATGTTTAATGGTTCTTTGTTGGCAGTCACAGACTCTATTTGTTGGTTCGGTCTTAATAACTCTCCTGCCAGGCCTATCTCTAGTTCAAGATCTCCATCTAATTTATTTGTCCCAAGTACTCCCAATGTTATCCCTACCTCATTTTTATTCTGTATTCCATTGGGACATTTTACACTCGGTCCTACCTGTTCACTACGACTATTAAGTCAATCCAAGTCATCTAGTGTGGACAACTCCGAAAACCTATTGGACAAGGATATATGAAGGGCAAACACACCACCTCTGCCTCCTTTGGTTAGTTTATAAATATAACCCAGTGGAAGCGTTTTTTTATGTCTGTAATCTGTTGTGGAGTTTCTTCCTGACAATCTAATATTCTTCTAGCTAATTGCGGACCTCTAAAATGTATTACCACGCAATCGCCTCTAAAGTGCTTTGGTGCATCCCCCACCCATCCAACTCTGCGAACCATCAGAATAACATCTGTATTTATGGGATGAAACCGTTTAAATTTTATTAGCCAATTTACTGTTTTATTTCGGAGATTGGTCCATGTTTCCTTTTGTTCTCTTCTTAACGTTGGAACTCTAGTTAGCACAATTACATATGGGCAAGATGCAGGGGGGAGCTGTAATACGTCCTTATTAGGCAATAAGTCAGTCCCCTTGGGACTATATATTACCGAATTTACAGGACAGCTGCTTATGTTACTAGGGGCTGCTAATTTAGGCATGCTTCTAATTGCATCTCCCCGTGTAACCTCACTAGCTACATGACCCTCCTCATTGTCGGCCTGCTTACTTTCCCCAACACTAGTCCTAGCCAATCGGGTAATGTTAGTAGTCCCTCCCAATCCAGATTTATTTTGTATGTTCTTACTAGCAGACGTATTTAATTTTTCTCTGCAAATGTCGCCCCTACCATTATTCTCCAATAATTTTCATATTCAGTATCAACAGGTCAGCTATTTGGCATGCCTAGCCCCACCTTTCTACTTTCTTCTATTTTCTGGCTAGTCAGAATCTACTCCATTTCTGCAGCCATAATTGCATTTTTGTTAGGTATCATCTGACCTGTGGCACTAGGGTATGCTGGCACTTAGATCTATGACAACTTTATTACAGGTTTGATATGCACTACACATTTCTTTTTTTTAAATCTCTTTATTGAACAAATAAGCAATCCACTCTTTCGTGTACAAGAATCATGCAAATATATGATAAGCAACAGTTGGAGCACTATCTGGAAAACAAACAGTTGTGCAGAGGGATTTCGGACGCTATATATGATACATTGCAATTTTGTAATTTTGCTCTTAACCAAACCATAAGTATAATAATGTAATGCAAACAAAAACAAATGAAAGATATACACAAAAAAAAACTTTTAAAAAAACTAAAAAAAATCATATGTGCAAGTTTGCGAGAGAGCAGATCAATTAGTACATCAAATGTCCCAAGAATAGTATGGTCATTTGACAAGGGAAAACACCATTACTTTTTGTATCAGGCCAGGTCGCAGTGAGCACTAAGTGAGAAGAAACATCTTTCTACAGGAATACAGTCACAGTACAGGTCATCTAATGAAACACCCATGCAATCCGTGAGTACAACAAGCAGCTTGGCCTGTTGTGCAGTGCTAACATATCTGACACAATATTAGTGGTGTAATCGGCCACAGTGCAGCCATGCAAGCCAATCTAGCCCACCCCCTCCGGTACAATGGAGTTAATCGATTGAGACTGTTTTTCCTGAGTAAGTTTCACAATATACGTGCGATATGGCCCCCATATGTCCACTGGTCGGGAAGCAGACGGAATCTGATCGGAGTATTCCACACTGTTGACATTGCAGTAGGCCATGCTGCGAAGCCAAGCTTGAGCGCTGGGAGCGCGTCTAGCGCACCAGAGCAGTGCTATCTCTCTTTTTGCCAATAGAAAGCCAATGGCCGCCAATTTGCGGGATATGCACTACACATTGGTGTCTTGAACAAACGCTTCTATTCGAAACCACTGTAACCCCTTCTCTTCTCTTTTCTACCCCCCCCCCCACTTTATTCCCCAAACCACTGACCCCCTTTCTTTTTTTTCTCCTTTTACCTTCGTTATACAGGCCATTACTCAGGAATAAATCCCTGTTTCCGGATGATGATCCCCCATTTTCCAGTTCTAGTTGGGATCCAAAAAACGTCATAGACTGTTGTCTCTTGACTCCAAACTGGCTCATTTATATTTTTGTGGAGCATAAGATGCCTTTGCTATTGTGACTGTTTGAATAGGTATTCACTGACAAAGTCACCTTGTATATAAATGCCTGAGGTTTGGAATTCTGCTGACTTCCAACCTTTTGCCCACCATTTCTTTATATGATTTTGCTTCATGATTTCTAATTAGTTTGCATTTAATAAATGTACTAAATCTCCATTTGGAGAATATTAACACAGGTCCTATTGTGGCTTTGTGTTCCATTGCCCACTACCCTTTTGAAGGGACCAATGTCGCTCATAGTGTTATGTATACGCTAGGTCCCTTCTGACTCGTAGCATTCCCTTGTTTCTTTACAAATAATCCAGCAGAACTATTACATCTCCCCTGATCCACAGCACAACCCCAAGCAGAACAAACGCATTGCCTCTGTTGCAAGGATTCTCCTGACGCAAGGATTCCACATCGATGTAGAAGACTGCATCGGTTTTGTCACCTGTGCAAATCTTTCCAGATGTAGGCCCTCACATCGCAAATCTCTCGTCACCGGCAGAGCCTTGACAACGACGCAGGTTCGCAGCCTTGCAGCTCCTCAGAACTGATGCATCACCTTGACGGTGTGATGCATCCTCAATGCTGGATCGCAGCTCAAGCCCTAATTGACGGGATCTTCAACAATGACCTTACATTGCAGCTCCGCAGCACCTTGAAACCTAAGCATCGCCTCGGATGCGTACGTATCCTAGGCACGGGACCTCGCAACGCTGCGGACTTAAGATACTCTTATTCAGCGTGCTTAACTGGGTCCCTGTGGCTGCCCTGCGCTCCTTTGCTGAACTTGTGACTTTGTCTCGGTCCAGCGCAACCAGATACCCACAGTTGAGGTGTTGTGCTTTTTGGCACTATTTTCACTGAAATCTTGAAACTTGCATATCTCCGATTCTACTCATTGGATTATGCTCTTGTTTAATTTATTTAAGAATGGTCGATTTTTCTAAACCTGGTGTGGGATCCTTTTGTGGTATGTTTTCACTGTGTTACTGTTTGAAGTGTTGCACAAATACTTTACACATTGCCTCTGATTTAAGCCAGACTGCTCTGTGCCAAGTTACCCGAGGGTTGAGCACAGGCTAATTTAGAATTTGCTTGTGACTTCACCCTGAAAAGGATTGGGGTTCCTCCTTGAGTAGGGTTTCACCTTCCTCCACCAGAAACCCAATTTCTTATAGCCCACACAATCCTGCTCTAGATACCTGTTGATGTGGTGTCTGTCCTTTTCAGATTACTAACAGTCCTTAAAAGAGGTCAGGAAGGCAGTGGTAATTTAAACCCAACTTTTTCCTTTACAATATCACACACTTGTACTGCGTGTCACTAACAGCAAGAATATTGTGAATATTTCTAACATGGCTAAATATATCCCTGGCAACCTAACACCCTACATAGTACATCCATGAGATACACTTTAAGAGCATGGAGTCACTTACTTGCATCTAGTGTCTCTTGGGATTTAGCTCACTGCATACCAGTTTAAAGCAAAGAAGCTGTGATTTTCAGATTTCGGCTGAGAGATAGTATTCCCTCAAAATAAAAAACACATCAGCTGGGCTCGACGGTGTTCTTCTCAGAATTGGTTTGGCATCAGCTCTCAGCATAGGAATGGATGCTGCTGCAGGACTGCTGTGTGGCTGGCTCTGGCAGGACATTAAGCGTTAATCTGGGGGGAAGACCTCTTTAAATCAGTGGCTACTTCATGGGGTTTTATAGTATTTCCCACTGACTTTAATCCTTCATTGGGGAATATTTATTTAATTCCGGACACAACCAGTATGAACCAATAAACCAGTTTGACAAAAGTATGTCAATTGAGACTACATTCTTTTCATTAATCATGCACAGTCTGACCTTGCAGCATAAATAAGAGGGAGCTTGCCCCAGACTTATGCCACCTTACGTATTTGTCAAGGTCATTGTCTGGATGATTTGACACTAACACGTTTTCTTCAAAAGTTAAGGACAGACATATCTGGGTCAAAGGTAGACAGGCTAACTCAACGAAAGGGCACAAAATGGAGTCTGCCCTTTGGGTCTTTACTACAGTGGATAGTGCTGCAGGGTTTAATTTTACCTAAGTGTTGATTCCGTGTCTATTCCCTCCTCAGGGACAAGCCTCACACAATGACAGTGCACAAATATGCCAAAAGAACCCATCTCTTCTTTTCTTGGAACACAAAGAAATAATTATGAAGCTGAAGAATATATACGTACACGTTGGATATAAACTAAATGCCTTCTCAATTATTTGAAACTACATTACCAGAGAAAGGCTAACACAATAATCCTGGCTTCCACCATAACTAGTGACCGTGCAGTAGATTTATGGGAGGATTATCCCAATAAGCAGGCTTAATAGACCAGGAAAAACATGTATTGCAAGTTGTTACTATCTCCCCAAAATTAAAATAGTGATTTCTTCTGATAACATCTTTAAACAGTGTCTGTTAAACCTACTAAAATATGCACACCGTTCTCTGTTCTTCAAACAGTTATCTGATTATTTTCCTCCTGTAGAATGTCAGACAATTAGTCCATCACATCTCAAAGTAAAGTTAAATGTTACTGTCAAGTGTCTTCCTTACCATGCTACAAATCACACTTAGCACTTTAAATTAAAAGTGGAGAATTCAATGCCTAAAACTACACTGACACAGATTCAATGGGTTAATTGGTTATTGTACTTTGTGATAATTTATAAAATGCACAATCTGTCACACATAAACAACCTTGCTTATAGAAGCAGCCTCCTACAATATTTCAGTCACATTATGTAGGCATAGCCCTTAAACGAGATGGCATTCTGTGGAACAGTAAATCCTCACTTTATATTCAATTAACCCATTCTTGTCAGAATCTCCATTCTTGTTGTGGTTCTTTCCAAACAATCATTATCCAGTAGTGGAACAGGGACAGGGTTTCAATTAACCCTAAACCTAGGGACCACTGTAACCATTAGGATCTTTGACCTGCGCAAAACAACAAACAAGGACTTAGGGGCAGATGAACAACTATTTTTTGCAGTCGCAAACGGGAATTTGGCCCATTTGCGACCGCAATAAAGGTCAGCCCCATGTGCAAACCATATTTTGCAATTCGCTAACCTATTAGTGACTCGCAAAATATGGTTTGCGTGTCCCTTCCAAAGAGCGAGTGCGAATGGCATGTACCATTGTTTTGCGGCCGCATTTATGGTTGCAAAACACTCACAGTTTACCACCCTTTTCAAAAGGATGGTAAACCATTTGCAAACAGGAAGGGGCCGCTTTCCCTTTGTGAATGGGTGCACATATATTTTTTATGAGCAGGCAGGGGTCCCAGGGACCACTGCCTGCCCTTAAAAAATAAAACTGAAAAGTTTCATTTTTCTTTTTTAAACGTATCCCGTTTTCCTATATGGAAAACAGGATGCATTTAAAAAGAAAAAGAAAACTGCCTTATTGAAAAAGCAGTCACAGACATGGTGGTCTGCTGTCCCCAGCAGGCCACCATCCCTGTGAGTGTTAGCCATTCCCAATGGGGTTGCAAGTTGCGCTTGCCTCATGAATATTGATGAGGCATGAAATTTGCGACCCCATTGGGAATCGCAAACAGTGTCTGAGACAATGTCGTACATTGCATTTTTGCGACTCACAACTACAGATTCGCAAAGCGATGCAATTTGCAAGTCACAAAATGCATGCTTTACAGCCTGCTCTTAATCCTTATGATTGTAGGGGGCATTAATGCATCCCACAGGATATAATGTTATTATTATTGCAATTTATATATCGCACGGCTACCTCCAACGGAAGTGTCCTGGCGCTAAGAGCGAGTACAGCAAGTGAGGCCTCAAAGACTGGAGAAGCTCTATGCTAGGTTTTTTGAGCCTTCCTAAGCACATATTCTGACTTGGCCTTCCATATATGTTCAGACATGGAATTCCACAGAGAGGCTGTTTTTACCAAGAAAGCTCGACTACCAGTCCTGGCTTTTACAAAACAAGGAATCACAAGTAGATCCTGGTGATTTGACCTCAGAGCCCTGGTCTGTCGGTATTTCCGGAGTCTTTGCTTCAGATATTGTGGACCAATGTTTCTCGTTGCTCTCTAAGCCAAGGTCAGCGCCTTGAACTCCACCCTTCTCATAACAGGTAGCCAATGTAAGCTCCGCAGGTGGGGGGAGATGTGGTGGCGGAGTGGCACGTTTCTGATGAGCCTAGCTGCCGCATTTTGAATAATAATCAGATAGTCTGGGAGAACCAAATACAGACTGTTCACATAGTCAAGCTGGAAAGTGACAAATGCGTGTACCACAGTTTTCCTGCAGTCCATAGGAAAAAAATGTAGGAATCTCCGCAAGGCTTTCAGCTTCCAAAATCATGATGAGGAAACTTGACAGATCTGAGTCCTGCCTAAAAGGTTGAAGTCAAACTTGAACCCCAGGTACCTAGCTGACACCACTGGGAGAGCAGGAGGATTTAACTCTACTGGCCTCCAGAGTTCTGATTGTGGCGGAAAGATTTGATTAAAAAACAAAACCTTTGTTTTATCAGAATTTAACTTCATACAGCTGTCTGTTATCCAAGTTGAAATTTTGAGCAGACACTGCTTGAAATTAGTGAACGCTGCCACTGTGTGTTCCCTAAAACAGAACACCAGCTGAGTGTTGTCAGCTAACAAGACAATTTTCACACCACATTGCTCAATTAGCGGCACAAGGGGGGTGCGGTAAACATTAAAAAGAGTAGGGCTCAGAGCCGAACCCTGTGGGACTCCACACCTAAGAGGGCTGGAAGAAAAGACATGAGGACAAAGGAACACTTTTTAAGACCAGAACTCAAGAAAAGAGTGAACCAACTTAAAGTAGTTCCTGTCACTACCAGGCGCTTAAGCCCTTCTAAGAGAACCTGGTGTGACACTGTGTCAAAAGCTGCAGACAAGTCCAACAGCACTAGCATCGCACAGCTACCTTGGTCAACAGTTTCACGTATGGTTTCTGCCACTTCAAGCAGAGTTGTCTCGATGCTGTACCCTGACCTAAACCCCGACTGGGAGCCATGAAGGTGGTTATTAGACTCCAAGAACTCGGCCATTTATTTTTGAATTTTTTTCAAGCACGTTGGCCAGCGCTGGAAGAGGAGAAATAGGCCTACAATTCTAAAGTTCTGTCGGGTCCACATCTTCTTTTTTATAGCAATGTTCATAGGGTTAAGCCCAGGGAGTCCCTATGGCCCATGGGTGTTCTGCAGCTATGGGTTGGCAGGGACTGCCAACTTACAGGTTGAGCACATCTTTGCAGCTAAAGGGGTAAACTTGCAAACTGTTTTTCTAGAATGAGTGGCTTGCTTGAACTACCTCAGAGAGTTTCCCTCTCCAGATGATGGTGGCAATAATTTAGGCATGATTGTTGACTCTCATATTTCTATTTGTCATCACGCACTAGTAACGCCTGTTTTTTACCATATCAGAGTTCTGTGGAGAGCCTTTGCCTGCGTGATTTTCTATCAGGTTATTGCCTCCAACACTGTTATACATTTATGACTTTGTTGTTGGCTACTCATTACATCTGGGATTGCCTAAAAAGCAAATTTCAAAGTTGTAGCATATTCAAAATTTTCCCAGCCAGGCCTCGATTGAAACTGAAGACATTAAATCATGTTCTGATGCACTGCCAGCGGATGTATGTCGTTACAACGCATACTTTTACTCCGCATACCATTACAACGCGGTATTTACAACGCATACCGCTACAACGCATAGCGCTTTGGGGTGCTGGATAGTGGTAAGTATAATTTACTATTCTAACTCCAGTCCCCGTGGACCCTAGGGAAGGTGTTGGATAGTAAATTAAACTTACCTCTTATCCTAGAGCGCCCCCCAGCGCCATGCGTTGTAACGGTATGCGTTGTAATGCTGCGTTGTAGTGGTAGTGCGGAGTAAAAAATGCGTTGTAACAGGTGCATACCACTGCCAGCATCACTGGTTTCCAGTAAGCAAGCCAATTCCTTTTAAATGCACCTGCCTTAACCATTTAGAGTTCTGTACCCAAACACCCACAATGCTGACTAAAAGATTCTCAAGGTAAGTACTTCACAGAGCCTGGAGGTCCATGCAGCAACTCCTGTTTAGGGTACCCAGCTTTCCTTCAACATCCATCGAGGACCACTCCTCCTGGATTCTCATAAAGCGTAGAAGACTTGGCTCTTCACAGTGTAATTTGATCTGTCTCATCCCACAGTCTGGAATCTATAAGCTTATAGACCTATATAGTGTGAAATATATTGCACACAGAATACCTCAAAACAAATAAATACAAGTATTATTCTAACCTTCAAAAATAAGCTATATTTTGTTTTCAAAAGTCAAACAAGTATCAGTGCCCCTCATGAGACTCTAGGAAAACTTCCAATACTATATACACTCCAGACAATTTGTTCATTTACGCCAGGAAAAAGAATGTGAGGACAGTGGGACAGGGGATATGCAGTTTAATAAAGTGTGCCGTAAAGGTAGCCAGTCGGAGTCTTTAGCAGGTAATTTGCAGTTGTGCTACTTTAGGGTCTTATTTGACATTCTGATGTGAGTTTTTGACTAAATTACTTTCATTGTGTAAGAGAGTATGTCAACATAGGTATATTTATTTATCATGTGTTTTCACATCATGTTGAAAGTAAACTAAAATTTGAGGCCATCCATATTTTGTTTATTGGCACCTGATTTGCATACATTGTTACACCGAATAAGTAAATAAATACATAAATAAACCATCCTTCCCAGCCAACTAGTTTCAGGTTGGTACCACCATACCTTGGACAATTGGGGGCGGTGGAGGGGCGGCCAGGAGGCTGGTTGGTGTTGAAGGGTGATGTATCAGGCAGGAGGCTGCATTGCACCCCTGTATCTGCTGTTTACAGCATACATCAAAACTTGAATTTTCCAAGGAGGGTGAGAGTAAGTGAGTAAGTGGGTTTGGAGGGGTAGTGGTGAGGAGGATGGGAGGCAAACCTATAACTCAATAGAAATTAAAGATTTGTGGTGTGTTAGACCTGGCTTTTTCAGCAGGGGTTATCCTCAGATTTTTTTCTTTTTGGCCTCCTGTTTCTGACCTGTTTTTGTTGGTTTTATGACTCTGGGCACCTACCTTGTAAATTGTGTTTATGGATTGGTGTTTCCATGACTTACTTCTAAGTCCTTAGTACAGTGCACTGTGTGTGCCCAGGCCCTGTAAGTCAAATGTTGCTAGTGGGCCTGTTGGATATCAAACTAAGGGGAAAGATTCATTTGAGGAAATCAGAGGCCAGAATCTAATATCAAATGTATCAACAGCAGTTTTACCTCTGACACTATCCATCACAATATATTTTCAATCACAGATGTCCCTTTTATTTCACAATAGGTATTTTTTTTAACTTCGCCAAAAAAACTTTTTAACATTTAAGTTTGCTGTCACCTCGTACATTGAAAAAACTCATCTACATTTCCAGGTGAGCATCACACATAATACATATATACATGTTATTACTGTACAATGATAGACATTATTAAAACATACATACATACTAAACAGTGGAAAAAATATCATTAGAACTTTAATACACAGACAGATCAATCGTAGATACGGTTTCCCATGTATTGTAGTTGTGATTATCGTTAAGTGTCCTACTTTTGACCCTGCCAGAACTAGATCCTGCTCTGTTCTAGGCACATATCTATGTTTAGGGTCCTGATAGGGGCCAGATACTATTTAGCACTGTAGCTCTGTGTGTCCGATCAATCCGGCTCTCCTGGCTGAATCAAACAGCGTCCCTTAGTGTCTTCTTTTACTCTGGACCGCTAAGAAATGCTGACGCGTTGCAACCTTAAGAAAGTGGGACCATCACTACATACAAGGTCTTCTTCAGGGCTGGATAGAATTGTGGTAGGTCATCGTTGGATCTGTGATGGGAATAGAGATGTACCTAGTTTTAATATATAGTGAATTTAAAATTACGATATGTGGGGCTTGAATCATTCGCACCTTACGTACCAATATCTGTTGCTGGATATTGTAGGGATTGAATTTCTACCTGTTTCAAAAATAAGAGTGAAAAGGAAAATAAATTGTCTAGTTGTTAAAATTCATATGTCCGAACTGTGAGCATTTCTCCTTGTCAGAGACATACTTGTGGTACTGGTATGTGTTACAGCCAGTTATCTGTGTTGTCTTCATTGCATACCAGGGCGGGTTGGATACTTGTGCAGCTGGTGGAAACAATGTAAGGTATTGTATTATCTCATTGGTTGGGTAAGGAATCAAATCTGCAGGCTAGATAAAAGTGTTGTTAGGCAACACTATTATCCATTTTTTTGTGATATTGCCATGCAATGCTAATAAATTTAAACACTGTTTGTGCTTTATTGTTTCTTGACTCAATGGGGGCAATGTCCGGTTAAAGCTCTGTATTGGGCTCTAACATGGATTATCTAATCGAAGTGCATAAAACAATGTGCAGGTCGAACGGAGTTGCATGCAAGTTTTAATGGTGCGACTCTGTGACATATCCGGTTTCAAGTTCAATAAGGCTTTACTGACATCGCTTTTTTTAGGCATCAATACTGGGACATTAGAACATTTCACGGATCGCACTATCGCGACAACTACTCTAGCGCGGTGTCTATTTCATTTTGCATGCTTGAGATTTCATGCGAGATTCTTAGCATGCCCTGTGTTAATCTAATATGGGTGCCTTTTATAGTGGTTTCATTAAAGTGCCCGTATACATCTAATTTAAAGAAACCGGTGTCTCCGTGGGTGAAACAGGTTCCTCACAAGATCGATACCTGTCTCATGCAGCGGGCTCCAGACTTGAGTGATTTCTCCTTCGAATTTAAGCGTTCGTCAGTCGTTTTCTAATTCGGCCGTGCACTCGACAAGTTTTGGCGCGTGACATCTCAATGAAGCGCAGTGTTTCCATGCCAACGCCTTTGTTGTATACGTGGTGCTGTTCCCCATGTCACGTATACAACCTTGTTGTATACGTGACCCCCCTCCAACCCCTTCTTCGAGCAATCAGGTGAGACCTGAATGATGGCAATCATCAAGAGCCCTGGCTGCCTGCCACGCCGGACAAGGGAAAAAAAAAACCTATATTTTCAATACGGCTAGTAGCCCTTGTGCATCTTAATATATAAAGCAGAATAGAAAAGTAGAAAAAGAAAAAACAACCGCTAAGAAAGAGAAAAAAGGCAAAGTCAAACAAAGTCAGGAGGCGTCCGGCTCAGCCTGACATCACAGCAAGCGGGTTGGTCATCTATTGCTTCTTTTGGATTTAAGTTCCTCCAGATACTCTCCAGCTTTTATTTTGGAGAGAAAGACTTTGGTGGTCCCGTTGGTGATTACTTTGAGCCTGGCGGGATTCATGCGGTAGACGTCCGCTCCCTGCTGCTGGAAAGGGGTGATTAATTGTCTCAGGCGCCATCTTCGTTCGACTGTCTGGTGACAGAAGTCTGGTTTAGCAAAAAATGTTATCCCATTGGCACCTTTCTTGGAGTTAAAGCGAGCCTGGTCGTATATCATCTGTCTAAGGAGGAAGTTTCCGAAGTAGACGAGGAATACCCTTGGTCGCCCTCCTGACGAATTGCTACCGTTGTGTTGTCGCTTCTGGTGGAAAGGGAAACGGTGCGCCCTCTGTACTTCATGGTCCCAGTCCCATCCCGGATGGTCTGGAAAGGAGTCTTGTAGCAGTTTGACGATGAAGCGTCTTGGATCGTCCCCCTCCTTCCCCTTCGGAATACCAAGCAGGCGGAGATTATTCCGGCGCTGGCGGTTTTCCTATTCCTCCATTTTATTCATCAAGTCGATCATACAGGCTGAATTGGACTCCCCCTGCTGTTTGGTCGCCAAGGATTCTGTTACCAGGTGTTCAGTTCGTGCTTCCACCATGGCGACCCGATCGTTGATGTTGGCGCAAGTTTTGTTCAATCACCTGAAGCCACCCTGCAGTTTCTGGGCAGCGTTTTTGGCGACACAATTGTCTGCCTGGACCTCTTCATGGAACTCCTTGATGGAAGCTAGTATGAGGGTTAGAGAGGGTTCGGAGATGTCTGCTTGCAGGCTCTTTGAGCTTCCCCACTGAGTTGAGTTAACTTCGTCTTCGTCAAGGGGGTATGACATCTGAGAGTCGGAGTAGTCCCACTTCAGCTGGCTGCGACGCTTACTCTTGCTGATGGGTTTTTTAGGGAGCTGGATGGTGCCTGTGTCCTTTTGTGAGACCTTGCTATTCCCTTCACTGGCATCCTCGGATCCTCCCTCATTGGATGAGGTAGGTGTACTGTCTGAAACAGAATAGAAGTGTTCCAGCCCTGTCTCGGGTGTCCAGGGAATCTGCGATCCGGTAGGCACCACTAAGCTCTGAATTACATTATTCGTCCCTGCAGCCTGTAAGTCGGGAGTGATAAGCGAGATCCCAAGGCTAGGATTGCTGCGTCCATTATCCGGCGCCTTTGATTGCGATACAGGGAGAGTCTGAGATAAAGTGGCAACAATGGGTGGTTGGGCTAGGGCAAGGGCCTGGGGGCGCCAGTCTTGATTCCCTACGGATTCAGTTGTCTCAGCAGTGACTTCGGCAGTGGTTATGTCTGGGATGGTGGTTAAAGTTCAACTAGACCTGCTTTCAGTAGTGCACCCATCTTGCTGCAATCCTAGCTTGGGATTCCATGGGGGTATAAGTCCAGTGGGGGAAGCGTGAGTTTCTGGGTTGGGATTAACGTATGACTTCTTGGTGCCCCAAAAAAATGTGTCCGGGGGGTGTGAAGTGTCATTGTTTTTAAGTCTGTAGGTAACCCCCCCCCCCCGATTTGCCCACCAGTTTGCCCATCACTTTTTTATCCGCACTAACCTCAGGCCTGGGTTTAGGTGCCCCATCAGCAGCAGCAACAGAAGCGGCGGAGTCCTTGAGATCCTTGGGAGCCATTGGGGTGTTTAGCTTAGCGCCGCTTTGTGCCCCCACAGCGCTCATAGCGCCCCTGTAGATATTTTAGGGTCTCCTTCCTTGTGCACTTTGAGATGGCAGGGTCAGGTCGCACCAGGGTCCGATGACAGCCGTGAAAGCAGCGGGAGCGGCCAGATGAAGAATTGCAGCCGCAATGCAATACAGGGAAATCTGTGCTTGTAGATCGAGCAATTTGCCAGCAAATGCCAGCAAAGCCTTCCGGGTTGCTCCACTGCTATTTCGCCAGCCGAGGATCACTTGAGCGGGGGCTGTCTCCGTGCTCTGGTCGATCTCTGAGCACGGCGTGCGAGACAGACCGGCATCCCTCGGTATCACTCTGGCATCCCTCTGAGCAGCGCAGGGGAGCTAGCTGATCGTAACTCTTCCGGCGTGAGCAGCCGAGTCGCGAGAGCTCACACTGATTCCATCTTGCTCCCTGCCAGCACTTTACCAATAATTTTAAAGTCTAAATTTAACATTGAAAGGGGCCCAAAATCCATCACTATGGCAGCTGTCTCCTCTTTGGTTTTAAGGTAGTGGAATCCCTAGTGCATCCCATTCGTATTGGTAACTCACCCCGTTCCAGCAAATCTGCATAGAGAACCTCTAATCGTGGCGCCAGGTTAGCAATGAACCGCTTGTAGAATTCTGCCGGAAGGCCATCCGGTCCCGGCGTTTTACCTGTCACCATGTCTCCAATAGCTGCATGAATTTTGTGCCCTGTCACCGGGCCCCCTAACACTTCCTGCGTCTACCGATCCACAACCTGAAGTGGCAGGGGATCCAAAACTTCCTCAATAAAGGATGGGTCACAGCAGCTTACAGACTCTCATAGTAGCCGTGAAAGGCACTATTATTATCGTCTGGATCATAAAGGAGCTCCCCTGTTTCTTGGCGCAACTGGGAGATAAGCAACCCACAGGTTGCCGGGTGTGTCAACTATGCCAGGAGTCTACCAGCCCTCCCTCCTCTCTTTGCATCCTATCTAGGTAGTCTTTGAAACTATGGCAATGAAGTGGGTTTTATACTTCCTGGTATGTTGCCCTCGTCTTCTGCAATTCAAGCAAGGAAGCAGGATCAGCAACCTGAGCATTATCCAGTTGGTGTAGTTTCCCTTCCAGTTCTAAGATCTCATCACGTATTTCTCGGTGGGCCCCAATCGACTGTCCCATACAGTGCCCTGCACCACCACTTTAAGTCCTCCCATTCTATCAAGGTAGAGGATGCCATATGTGCATTCATAGAGAAGTGGGACTCAATAAGCGTTGTAAGGGAGGACCGGTATGGGATATCCTCCAAAGCTAGTGGGTTAAGCCTCCGAGAAGGGATCGGGGGACGTTTCCCTAATGGTTGCTAAACCAACAATAGTGGGCTATGGTCGGACAGGGTACGCCCTCAGTATTCAGTATGTGTAAAGGAGCTAGTGAGTGTCGGTACGTAGAGAAAGATATCCAGCCTGGCGTGTACCTGATGGATTGGTGAGAAGAAAGAATATTCCCTATCTCTCTTGTGTTGTCGTCTCCAGATAACTACTAGTCCCCACTGCTGTATCCAATCTCAGAAACTCGCGGCTGTGCGGTGTGATTGTGCTCCTGGGAGTGGTGGATGGGAGCGGTCAGTCATGATATCCGCTACACAGTTAAAATCCCCCCTAACAATACCTGCCCATACATATGTACTGCTAAATTGGCCGATAGTGAAGCTAAGTACGTGACCTGATCTTTATTTGGCTTGCAGATGTTACCTAGTGTTATTACTCGCCCAGCCAGTCTACCCACTGGAAAGATATATCTACTCTCCGTGTCTAGCACAGAGTGCATAAGGTCAAATGGGACACCAAGCTTGACCCATATCAACACCCCCTCGAGAAGTCCGAGAAAGCTGTTGCAAAGATCTGTCCCCTCCATCTCTCCAGCCAAATGCATCTTCTGGAGAAAGGCAATATGGTAATCCCTACGTTTCATGTAGGAATAGACATTGTACGGTTTGGCCAGTGTCCCCATCCCTCTTATATTCCAGGTCAAAAACCTAATACCATTGTGCTTTTGCGCGAGGGTAACAGTAGATCACCCACCCATCACCCAGCCGGTCCTCCCCCAGCCCAACCGCTCCATACCGCAACCAACCTAAAACCAAAAAAAAAGTAACATAGCAACCCTGTTGCTGAACAACTCCCGGGACCCAGGGCAGTCTGGCAACGGCCACCCGCCAAACCTTGTGTAAAGTATCGAACACTAGCTGAGGCCCAGATCCAAAGAAGTGGGGGTCTCAGTGGGGGGGTGACACAGATAAGGGTATTATCCAATGCAGGTGAGGTGCCCAAGGTGCACCGACCCGAACCTAATGTGGTCTAAGCTTGTCCCCAGCTGGCATCGGGGGACTCTTCACCTCTTGAGAAAATAAATGAACACATAAATAAATACAATTTACTAATAGCCTCCAGGTGGTTTCTTCATCAGATAATCTTGTCTGCTGTGTTGGGGGTCACCACAGGCAGCTGCACATTGTCAGTATGGGAGGCATCTGATTTTATCCCCTCAGTTTCTCTCGAGGAGCGGGTCCCACCCTCCTGGGGTGGTCTAGGTCTTGCATAATGGCCGCTACCGCCTGCAGGACCCCAGCTCTCTCTTGTTCTGCTTGCAAGGACGTTGGATGGTTAGGGGTCCCCGGTCCCCGGTCTAGGGTGTCTCCTGGGCCTTTTCCTGATCTCTTGCCTCCCAGATGCCACCGCTCGCACCCGCGCTGGTTGAGGAGCCCCAGTTTCGCATGCTTCTATCCATTCCGAGGCTGATTTGGGATTATCGCAAAAGTGTGTCTTTCCATACGTATACGTAGACGAGCAGGAAAAATCTAAGAGTACTGGAGTACTTCCTCTCACAGTGCTTTCTTGACCTCCAAAAAGGAGGTTTGTCTCCTCTGAACATGCAAGGTATAGTCAGGCAAGATGGAGACTCTACTATTACCTACATCATATGAACTTTCAGTCCGGGCTCTTTGTAGAAGGGTGTCTCTGTCTCTAAAGTGGAGAAGTCTAGCTACCACTGGTCGCAGGGACGTCTTGGTGCCAGAGGTCTGGTCGAGACACGGTGCGCCCTCGCCAAGGTGTAAAAAGTCAACAAGCCTTCAGGAGCCACCACTGTGCGGAGCCATTGTTCTAGGAAGGATACCATGGCATTACCCTCAGTGCCTTCAGGTAGACCAAGAAGTCAAATATTATTCCTCCTGTTACGCCCCTTGGCGTTCTCTGCTCTCTATTCCAGGGTGCGGACACGATCTATGAGCTCCCCCATCTGCCCCCCCAGTGATTGCTGCGCCGATTCAAGGACTGTGATTCTGGATTCTGTGACCTTTACTCTATCGGCTAATTTCTTGTGCTCTTCTCTAAGTAGGCCTAGACCCACTGACACTGTGCTGATATCTTGATGAAGGGTGGCCTTGGCGTCAGCTATAGCCTCCAAGAATTTCATCAACTGTTGCTGTACTGGGTCGGCCAGGTCATTTTGTGCTTTTTCCAGGGAATTTCTTCTGTTTCCTGGGCTGCCCCGGCCAGTTTCCCTTGTGGTTTACCCATGACAGTGGGAAAATCTCTTCACCTTGTACAAGATTTCACCAGGCAGTGCGGTCCCACAATTCGTGCCCCCGTGGGGAAATGTGCAAGCTCCAACCTGGTCATGCCGCTTCAGGCTCCCTCCGGTGTCGCTCAGCCCGGCAAGAAAACTCAATCTATTCGGGTGCCCGCCTGACCCAACAGGCTTTCCCAGCAGCCAGCTCACCATCGCTGCACAGGTGTTTCTTATCTAGGTCGCCACAGAGCCCTGGCGCGTATTCACTTGAGCCTACCCTGCTCTCTTAAGGTCCGAGGCTGCGATCCAGGCACCGCATCTCGCAGTGTCCCCATTGTCGGTGGGACCAGGCTCCTCCCTGTGGTCAGGCCTATCATAGGTCTCAGACCTAGAAACAACCTGTCATATGAATCTTGGCACTTCACCACACCACAGGGATTCATCATGGTGGCGGCTCTAATGTGACACAGTGAAAAGTGCTGTCACTTGGCATGGCAGCAAAGTGCTTAGTAGTCCGTCTTCACCTCTGGTGGCCCAAGTTCACAGGCGCTCACTTTCCTCCATTTGTCCATAGTGGGGTTCCTCCACTTAAGTCCTGACAGGTTATCAAGCAGACCTGGGATTAGGCCATCAATCCAGGGAGTCAGCGCATGAGACCCGCACCTCTCAAAATCTCACCGCCGTCCCCTAGAGTGGGTAGGGGGCCACCTCCTTCTGTCTAATTTACAGGCATCTCTGCAATATAAATATTCGTTTAATAGGCCACAGTCCAGATAGCCAGATCTCACCGATGTATTCCCCCGGTGCTTCACGTCCACTCTGGTTCCAGGTGGGTTAGGCAGCCAACTCATGTGGTCTCAGCGCATATCCCACACTACGCAGGAGTCACATTGCAGGTCCCAGGTAAGCGCAACAGTCGAGGCCATCCCAGTATACACCCAGGGTCTCCAAGTCTCCAGCATCTGACACACCGACTCTGCCTGTCAGAGACAGCCGCCTACGTGCGCCTCTGCACCTCCAGCTACGTCGTCACAGTCCCTCCGATGCCAGACCCCAACCACAGCCTCACTGCGTCTCCTCAGGGTCTGCAGCCAGCAATTGCGGGGGCCCGCTCCTCAACTCTGTCCGGTAGCGGCACCAAGCGCCTTCCAAAACCCGCCTCAGGTCCGTCTCTGGCAACTACGCAGCCATCTTGCCTGCAGTAGGCCAGGCTCACCGATGTGCAACGGCCGAGCGCGTCGGTGCCCTCGGGCAGCAAGATGTTCCCCAGTCGGTTCCCAGGGGCCTCCGATGACTAGATTTGCCCCAGGGTGAGTTTTCCAGTCCCCATTCGCCTTCGGGTCAACAGGATAACTGTAGGTCGGTGCGGAGCTGAACGCTCACGCCACCGCCATGTTCGGCTTCCGAGCCACGTCCTCAGACAATTCCATCTTTAACCTTTCTAAATATAAACTTTCTGAACAGGAAATATCTTTGCTAAGCAAAGACCTCTCTTTTATCCCAACAATTCGGCCTAAAAAAAGTTTCACCTATATGGTTACTTCCAAGATAAACCAATGGCAACCAATACCGCCAACACACCTTTCCGACCACCATCTATGTTCTCAACCCCATACAACAGAATTCCTGAAGTACATACCTTTGAGAAACGTATCCTACAGGAGGTGTCGGCACTAGAACTAAAACATAGGTTTATTCCATACAACCTTCCACTGCAGGAAAAGAATGCCCTTATGGAATTGAAACTGAAAGACAATTTGATTATTAAACAAGCAGATAAGGGTGGAGGTACTGTCCTCCAAGACATTGATACATATAAGAAAGAGATCTTCAGTCAATTGTCTAACACAGATCACTACATGAGACTAGTATCTGATCCCACTAGTGAGATTTAAGATCTTATTCTTACTATTACTGAGGCTGGCAAAACAGAGGGTTTCCTTAGCAAAAATGAATTCTTCTCAACACCAGATCACCCAGGACATCAGTGATTTACACGCTTCCCAAGATACACAAAAATGCTGATGCCCCATCAGGAAGTCTCATTGTGTCTGGCTGCAGTGCTATTTTGGAGCCATTAGGACGCTATGTAGATTGCTTTATTAAGGAATTTGTACCCGAAACACAATGTTATATTAAGGAAAAGATAGATATGAGCAACCTAGTAGAACATTTACCCTTTAACTCCGACAATTGTATACTATGCACTTTGGACGTTGAATCTCTTTACACCAATATCCCACAGGAGGAAGGTATTGAGGTTATTGAGAAAAATCTTAATTCTAGGACTCGCTCACACTCGGTCCCCACACATTTTATTCTTCATTTGCTAATGATTTCCCTAACCTGAAACTTTTTTTCATTTGATGGCCAATTATTCCAGCAAATCAAAGGAACTTCGATTGGAGCAGTCTTTGCTCCCAACTTTGCGATACTGTAGATGGACAGGCTTGAAACCAATAAGATCTTATCAGATGCCAATCCCTTCATGACCAATATCAGGATCTGCAAGAGATACATTGACAATATATTTATGATTTGGAAAGGCTCTGAAGCTACTTTGATCAGGTTCCATGACTGGCTCAACACTAACTGTAATGGTTTAGAATTTGCCATAACACACAGCAAATCTCAAATAGCTTTCCTTGTACTACTTTTCAAACCATATGAAGGTGAACTGTAAACCACACTATTTCGTAAACCCACTGAAAGAAACACCCTACTCACATATACGAGCCATCACCCCCAGGCACTAAGTGACTCCCTACCCTTCTCCTAATTTCTACGTATAAGAAGAAATTGTTCATTTAAACAAGACTATTTTCACAAAGCCAATAATCTGGCTAAAAAACTCATGATCTGGGACTATCCACGCAAACTTGTTAGAAGATCATTGAAAAGAGCATGGTATTGGCCACGACAAGTACTCTTGACACCTAAGCATAAAACAGAAAATGATCGCTTAGTATGTGTGACAACTTTCTCTCCTGTTTCCAATCAGGTCAAGTGATGCATCTTGAAACACTGGACAATACTCAATGCTGGCAAGACAACATTAAAACACCCATTGCTTGCCTTCTGCAAAAATAAAAATATTAAAGTTCCTTTGTTCAAACCATGTTCCCCCCCCCAAAATGACCCAGACTAGTACTGACAATTGGGGCATTGAGCCTATGCTGGGCCATTTCAAATGTCGAGGGTGTAGTGTTTGCCAATTGACAATCAAAAGCAAGGAGTTTGCTTTCAGTAATATCAAAATAAACCTGAGCCAATATTCAAATGATAACACTGTCAATGTCCCTGTAACCAAATTTACATAGGCCAAACCACCCAAATGATCAGAATCCGGATCTGCCAACATTGGAGCCGCGTTAGATGCAAGATACCTATCGCACCTCTTGTTGAGCACTTCACGGACCAAGGACACACAGAGAATGACTTAAAATGACAAGTCATCAGCGTGATCAAACTTCTACTGCAAAGTTCAGACATCTTCTCCATCCTCAACAAAGAGGAACTGATATGAATATTGCTCACTAATAGCCTACATACTGGCCAGAGCAAAACGGAGTATTGGACTAATTTGATTTAGTTCATATTTGCTGCCTGGCAGGTAGTCACAGTACCCCAACCATCACAACACGAATAATACTGTATTAATTGATTATGAGAACGTAACTTTCCACACGGGTTATAAGTACTCCTCATGGTTATTTATATGCTGATTCAAACACTTGTCTCTATATGGAATTGCTCATGAGATCTTTATTTCTGACCAAATTTCTCAGGACCTCTCCAACCTGAATGAGACAGTTGGAAATGTTGACACTGCAGTACTACCAGATATCACCCATCTTCTTCGGGGCACCGAGGATAAGAGATCATTTGGGGTAATTGACAGAACTGCACCATCGCGTGGACTACACTCATTACTTAATTCTAGTAAGTTGTTTCCTCACCTCAACATTGTCACTTTGCACATGCACACAACTATCCTGAATGTGACCTGCATTCCATTATTTATTATCACCAGCTGGGTCACATCGCAACTCCTTGCCCTGTTTAGAATCTCCACCCACAGACGTGTGGCCAGGGCGATTCTGATAGCGAACACAAATGTGTTTTCTCTCATGATACTGCGAATTCAGTATCAACGGGTCAGCGATTTGGTATGCCTAGCCCCACCTGTCTACTTTCTTCTCTTTTTTGACCTATCAGAATCTACTCCATTTCTGCACCCATAGCTGCATTTTTGTTTGGTGTCATCTGGCCTGTGGCACTAGGGGTATGCTGGCACTTAGATCTATGACAACTTTATTACAGGTTTGATATGCACTACACATTGGTGTCTTGAATAAACGCTTCTATTTGAAACACTGTAACCCCTTCTCTTCTCTTTTCTACCCCTCCCCCCACCTTTGTCCCCAAACCCCAAACCCCAAACCCCTGACCCCCTTTCTTTTCATTTCTCCTTTTCCCTTCGTTATACAGGCTATTACTCAGGCAAAAATCCCTGTTTCCGGATGATGATCCCCCATTTCCCAGTTCTAGTTGGAATGAAAACGTCATAGACTGTTGTCTCTTGACTCCAAACTGGCTCATTTATATTTTTGTGGAGCATAAGATGCCTTTGCTATTGTGACTGATTGTATATGTATTCACTGACAAAGTCACCCTGTATATAAATGCCTGAGGTTCAGAATTCTGTTGACTTCCAACCTTTTGCCCACCATTTCTTTATATGATTTTGCTTCATGATTTCTAATTATTTTGTATTTAATAAATGTACTAAATCTCCATTTGGAGAATATTAACACAGGTCCTATTGTGGCTTTGTGTTCCATTGTCCATTACCCTTTTGAAGGGACCAATGTCGCTCATAGTGTTATGTATACGCTAGGTCCCTTCTGACTCGTAGCATTCTCTTGTTTCTTTACAAATAATCCAGCAGAACTATTGCATCTCCCCTGATCCACAGCGCAACCCCAAGCAGAACAAACGCATTGCCTCTGCTGCAAGGATTCTCCCGACGCAAGGATTCCACATCGATGTAGAAGCCTGCATTGGTTTTGTCACCTATGCAAAGCTTTCCAGACGCAGGCCCTTGCATCGCAAATCTGTCAGCACCGGCAGAGCCTTGACAACGACGCAGGTTCGCAGCCTTGCAGCTCCTCAGAACTGATGCCTCACCTTGACTGTGTGATGCATCCTCAATGCTGGATTGCACCTGAAGCCCTCATTGACGGGATCTTCAACAATGACCTCACATTGCAGCTCCACAGCACCTTGAAACCAAAGCATCGTCTCGGATGCGTGTGTATCCTCGGCACGGCACCTCGCAACACTGCGCAACCAGGACTTAAGCTAGTCTTATTCAGTGTACTTAACTAGGTTCCTGTGGCCGCCCTGCGCTCCATTGCTGAACTTGTGACTTTGTCCTGGTCCAGTGCAACCAGATACCCACAGTTGAGGTGTGATGCTTTTTGGCACTATTTTCAGGCTAACTCAACGATCGGGCACAAAATGGAGTCTGCCCATTGGGTCTTTACGACAGTGGATAGTGCTGCTACCAGGGTTTAATTTTACCTAAGTGTTGATTCCCTGTCTACTCCCTCCTCAGGGACAAGCCTCACACAATGGCAGTGCAATAATATGCCAAAAGAACCCATCTCTTCTTTTCTTGGAACACAAAGAAATAATGATGAAACTGAAGAATGTATACGTACAAGTTGGATATAAACTAAATGCCTTATCAATTATTTGAAACTACATTACCAGAGAAAGGCTTACACAATAATCCTGGCTTCCACCATAACTAGTGACCGTGCAGTAGATTTATGGGAAGATTATCCCAATCAGCAGGCTTCATAGACCAGGAAAAACATGTATTGCAAGTTGTTACTATCTCCCCAAAATTAAAATAGTGATTTCTTCAGGTAACATCTTTAAACAGTGTTAAACCTACTAAAATATGCACACCATTCTTTGTTCTTCAAACAGTTATCCGATTCTTTTCCCCCTGTAGAATGTCAGACAATTAGTCCATCACATCTCAAAGTAAAGTTAAATGTTATTGTCAAGTGTCTTCCTTACCATGCTACAAATCACACTTAGCACTTTAAATTAAAAGTGGAGAATTCAATGCCTAAAATTACACTGACACAGATTCAATGGGTTAATTGGTTATTGTACTTTGTGATAATTTATAAAATGCACAATCTGTCACACATAGACAACCTTGCTTATATAAGCAGTGTGAGACTTGGCCCTTTCCCCAACATTTTTTTTCACCTTTTATTTCCCTTTTAAATCAGAATGCCCTCATGGTAACAACAATGTATAGGCCTGGTGTAGTGATGAAAGCCCTGTGTACTGTGAAACTGATGTTAAGATGCAGGTGTCTTATACCCCTAACATGGCTGCCACTGACCACTGCTGCTGCAGCGGGGTTTAGTGGGCGCATTCTAGTGGCTAGGGCCTGGCTGGAACCCTCCAAACAATGTATCAACTTAGCCTGCCAGCCTGCCCACAGGTAGAATGGTGGAACCTTCTAGAACCCCCTGGAACCTTCTGGAACAGGTGAGGTGACACCAACTGCCACTGCCAACTGTCAACTAGCACTGTATAAGGAAAGGAAGGGAAACTTTCCTGTCAGAGTGACTGAGGGGAAGACCTGGGGAAGAACCTACGCAGGAGGATAGGCAGTGAGGGTCAGGACAGGGACTTATGATACTGGAAGAGACAGGGCCTAGGAGCTACCTTTCAAGTGTTGAGGTATCCTGTACCCCCCCCCCCTCTGACCTAGCCCCGCGGCAGGGAACCCCCAGGGACCACTTGAGGGGATTGGCTGAGGAGATCTAACACCAGCCACCAACTTAACACCCTTCAAGGAAACAAGAAAGCAAAGGAACCAAGAAACTAAGCCTCTATTTACAAGGGCGCAAGAAACATCACGCCAACAAGAAACTAAGCTTCTATTTACAAGGGCGCAAGAAACATCACGCCAACAAGAAACTAAGCCTCTATTTACAAGGGCGCAAGAAACCTAAAGCGCTAAGAAGAAGTTAAATCATCACAGGACTTTTGAAGAAGCAATCAGGTATTGGCGCTGTACTGACCCTGCGTTTCCTGATGTCACCTGGGGTCTCTTTTGCTAACCTGCTACTGGGGTGTCACCTGTCCTGTATATCTAGCGCTGCCCTTGCTGACCCTGTGAAGAGCGCTGAAGTAATGGAGGGGGTTGCTGCCTTCTGAAGCGCTATATTTGCCTGAACTGCAGCACCCTGAACTGAATGTTATTAGACCTGCTGGTCTTGCCCCCACCTCGTGTGGGCCAAAGCGCTATAGCCCTGCACCCTGCTGTCTGTGAAGCTCTAGAATCCTGGGCGTGATTCCTGCCTGAAGCGCTATATTCTGTGGTGCCCTTCAGCAGTGCTACCTGGAATGAACTGTCTGCCGAGCGCTACCTCTGCTGTGAATTGCCTGCTATATCGTAGCGCTGTGAATCCTGAAAAGTGCTATCCCCCTGAAGCGCTGTGTCACCAAGAACTTCTGTGGCTCTAGAAGTTGCTGCCTTCTGAAGCGCTGACTCCCTGCTCCCCCAACGCTCCTTTGCTGTCCCTGTGAAGAGTGCTGAGGTACTGAAGGGGGTTGCTGCATTGTGAAGTGCTGTACCTGCAGGGTGCTATTATCTAAACCTGATTGCCTGCTGAAGCGCTGTCCCCAGCATTGCCAGTGGCCAAGCGCTGTCATGTGAGGAACTGAGTTAGTGCCCAGGGAAGCGCTGTAATTTCACTCCAAGCGCTTTCTTGAATGTCCCATGGAAGCGCTGTAATTGTGCCTCCAAGCGCTCTCTTGTAGGCCCCAGAGAAACGCTGTATTTTTGACCTTAAGTGCCCACCTGTTGGCCCCTATGTGCCTCTAGTGACGTGGAGGCCATTAAGTTACTGTTTATGCCTGAGGACAGGCTTGCCATTCATTAACTGTTTGGGCCCTGGCTCCGGCGTAGGCCTAAAGACATACTGAGTTCACCTGCGATGGCTTAGCCCTGCATAGGGGAGTCCAAGGCATAGTAAAATGCTCATTTAGAATGCTTTACTGAATTGTTTATTGAAATGTTCACCTTAATTAACATAAATGTTTTACTAGTCTAAAGCAAGGCCTGTGCTTGCTTAATGAGATGTTGCTCTCTAGCAATGAGTAATGTTCTATTTATAAGTTACTTAATGAAATGCCTATGCCTGATTCCTTCCCTGTAATGTTTACTCCTGATTAGGGGGATGTTACCTATGATTGGGGAAGAGTTTTGAAGTGGTTATTCCTGCTTGGAACCAGGATTATTCTGAACTATAGAAGTTTTATTACACCCCTGCCCCAGTGTTATAACCTCTACTTATTTACAGGATTACTCTTGGGTGCTGAAAGGTTTATGCCTGCTTAATGTAGGAATTAGAATGTTGATTCTGGCCTGGGGGTGGAAACGCCAACAGCTGCATAATGAACTGTGCCTGCTGACTAATGAAACATTTATTCATGTTGGTTGAAAGGTGGAGCACATGCCCACAGTTATGGAGTGAGGTGCTCCTTGCTTTAAATAAATGTTTACATTTACTAAAAGGCTTTACATGCATAAACCAAGTCTTCTAAGCTCAGGCTTGCCTGTTAAAAATGGTTATCTCTGCCTTGAAGAGTTGTTAACTGTTGATTGCTGAGTAGGGGAACGTTAATGCTATAAGGATATAGTTACACTGCCTAATGGGATGTTTTATCCGCAGTGGCGTGTTTTTATTCCTGCCATAGGAGTTTCATTCCTGCCTAAGGAAATGGTTAATGAAATGTTTTACCCTCAGTGAAGTGTTTTTCTTCTGCTAAACTGATTATCTCTATTGCAGGAAATGTTTTACCTGTAAGCTCCTGATTAATAGGGGGAAGGCCCTGCCTGTTCAGGCATCAGGTAATGGGATGGTGTGTGATGCCTAAAGAAATACTTTATGCCTAATGAAAGGTGTTGTCCTCATTTGAGGCAATGTTTACTCCTGCCCAGGGAAGGGTCTCATACCCCTGCTATAACAGAGATCTACTTACACCTGCTCAATGTAGGGATTTCTACTTCCCTGATGGAATGTTGGTGTAGCCCTGATACAGTTAAACCTGCACAAGGGGATGGTTACCTAGATTGCAATACTTTCTCCTAGTTAGTGCTGGCTAATGCAATGGTTATCTGGGCCCAATGAGAAGTTCTCCCAAAGGGATGCCCAACCTTGTTATATGGAATAATTATTCTTAATGAAATGTTTAATTCCTATTACAGGAGGAGAGTTACGTCCACATACTTTTGTGGCAAATTAAATGTTTCATATTTAAGGAAATGTTTGAACTACACTTAACGAATTGTTTATTCCTACAGCGGGGAGATGTTTCTGTTATGGAACTGTCCCTTTGTTTACCTGAGGAAATGGATATTGATGCTTAATGCAGTGTTGTTCTTATGGCTTTGAGATGTATTCCTTTCAGGTACTGACCAAGAAGCAAGGCGTAGGTCTGGCCTGTGTTCTACTAAAAATGTATTTAACTATTTATTGATCCTATATTTAATATTTATTGCAGAACGGATATTTATTCATCCAATATTGATTGCAAGTCTTGAGACACATGTATTTTAAATGAATTTATGATTTCCCTGATCCTGCTCTATCTATCTGATTATTTATCTTAATACAAATCACTTGTTTTTATACAAGCTCTGGAGTGGAGTCATTTATTGCGTGCCCAGGTTTCTGTCTCAGTGTGAGTGTGTGCTGCATGATCGCTTAACACATGTGCTTTCGGATGCCTACCCGCTCGTGCCATGCTACCCTAGGGGACTGGTGACCCCAGTTCCAACATATTGGTGTCGAGCGGTGGGATCCAGGACCTGTGACCATGCAGCACCCTCCATTGGGACAGGGTGCACAGCAATTGGGCTGCACAATTATTGTGTGTGCAAGCCTTAGGAATTGACCCCTCCACTGTCTAGCCTGTGAGTGTATCAGGGCCTGTTGGACCTCATTCTGTCGCCACATCCTAGAACCTTTTCCCTGAATTATCTGAGTCCCCACCTGGCGTACTGGAGTGTTGTCAGGGGATGGGGGTGCCTGTTGGGCGGAGGGAAGAAGGAACTCC
Organism: Lissotriton vulgaris; assembly: GCF_964263255.1. Taxonomy (NCBI): domain Eukaryota; kingdom Metazoa; phylum Chordata; class Amphibia; order Caudata; family Salamandridae; genus Lissotriton; species Lissotriton vulgaris. Next base: position 719,750,697 of record NC_141687.1, read on the forward strand.
GTACCACTTTGGGGGCACGGGTAGGAGCCCACCCAGAGGGGAGAGGGGATGGGGACAGGAGGGGCAGGTCACACCCAGGGAGGCGGGCACACCAGAGAACCTTGGAAGGGGGTGTGTGTCGTCAAAGAGGTTAGAGCAGAAAAGGGAGAGTGTGAGCCTTGCAATGAAGGAAGGGAAGCTGGTGCACAGGCTTCAGCTAACAGAGACAGAAGCTGAAGACCTTGAAATCATGTGTGCCAGGTACTTCCATGGTGGCAGCGTACCCGAGGTTCGGGGTTTGGACCAGTCACGGGGTGTAGAACCTGGACTGGGGTTTCAGGTGCAGGGATTGCCTGACCTGGAGGGTGGGGTACCAGTAACTAAGGACCCTACCAGTGTGACTTCCAGGGGTACCTATCCGGGGAGGAGGGTGCGGAACCCTGGAAGGGGGTGCAGAGGGAGGAAGGACTCTCCTCTGGCACCGGTCCAGCCACAGGGTTCAGATCCTGGGTTGGGTGGCCAGGTTCAGGGGTTGCCTGACCTGGCGGGAGGAATCTCTGTATTCAGAGTTCCCCCGGTTGTGACTTCCAGGGGTACCTATCCGGGTAGGAGGGTGCGGAACCCTGGGAGGGGGTGCAGAGGGAGGAAGGACTCTCCTCTGGCACCAGTCCAGCCACAGGGTTCAGATCCTGGGTTGGGTGGCCAGGTTCAGGGGTTGCCTGACCTGGCGGGAGGAATCTCTGTATTCAGAGTTCCCCCGGTTGTGACTTCCAGGGGTACCTATCCGGGTAGGAGGGTGTGGAACCATGGGAGGGGGTGCAGAGGGAGGAAGGACTCTCCTCTGGCACCGGTCCAGCCACAGGGTTCAGATCCTGGGTTGGGTGGCCAGGTTCAGGGGTTGCCTGACCTGGCGGGAGGAATCTCTGTATTCAGAGTTCCCCCGGTTGTGACTCTCAGGGGTACTACTCCAGGTGGGAGGGTGCGGAACCCTGGGAGGGGGTGCAGGGAGAGGGAGGTCTCGCCCCTGTCACCAATTCAACTTAAGGGTTTAGACCCTAGGTTGAGAGGAGAGTGGAAAGGGTACCACGGGCCTGGGGCTACTGCCCCCCACTCTGGGAGAGAGCAGGGGCCAGAGACATCTGAATTGTTCAGAGGTCCGTCCTGGCTGCATCTCGCTGGGGAACACAAGTGGGGTGGTTGGATTAGCGAGAAGCTGATGGTGGTAATGGGCCTGCTTCCACCTTTTTCCGCCCTAAGCAGGGAAGCCCATCAAGGGAATGATCGGTCTACCCTGGCTTTTGGCTGGGGGGAGATGTGTGAGACTTGGCCCTTTCCCCAAAATTTTTCACCTTTTATTTCCCTTTTAAATCAGAATGCCCTCATGGTAAGTACAATGTATAGGCCTGGTGTAGTGAGGAAAGCCCTGTGTACTGTGAAACTGATGTTAAGATGCAGGTGTCTTATACCCCTAACATGGCTGCCACTGACCACTGCTGCTGCAGCGGGGTTTAGTGGGTGCATTCTAGTGGCTAGGGCCTGGCTGGAACCCTCCAAACAATGTATCAACTTAGCCTGCCAGCCTGCCCACAGGTAGCATGGTGGAACCTTCTAGAACCCCCTGGAACCTTCTGGAACAGGTGAGGTGACACCAACTGCCACTGCCAACTGTCAACTAGCACTGTATAAGGAAAGGAAGGGAAACTTTCCTGTCAGAGTGACTGAGGGGAAGACCTGGGGAAGAACCTACGCAGGAGGATAGGCAGTGAGGGTCAGGACAGGGACTTATGATACTGGAAGAGACAGGGCCTAGGAGCTACCTTTCAAGTGTTGAGGTATCCTGTACCCCCCCCCCTCTGACCTAGCCCCGCGGCAGGGAACCCCCAGGGACCACTTGAGGGGATTGGCTGAGGAGATCTAACACCAGCCACCAACTTAACACCCTTCAAGGAAACAAGAAACCAAAGGAACCAAGAAACTAAGCCTCTATTTACAAGGGCGCAAGAAACATCACGCCAACAAGAAACTAAGCTTCTATTTACAAGGGCGCAAGAAACATCACGCCAACAAGAAACTAAGCCTCTATTTACAAGGGCGCAAGAAACCTAAAGCGCTAAGAAGAAGTTAAATCATCACAGGACTTTTGAAGAAGCAATCAGGTATTGGCGCTGTACTGACCATGCGTTTCCTGATGTCACCTGGGGTCTCTTTTGCTAACCTGCTACTGGGGTGTCACCTGTCCTGTATATCTAGCGCTGCCCTTGCTGACCCTGTGAAGAGCGCTGAAGTAATGCTATATGCTATATTTGCCTGAACTGCAGCACCCTGAACTGAATGTTATTAGACCTGCTGGTCTTGCCCCCACCTCGTGTGGGCCAAAGCGCTATAGCCCTGCACCCTGCTGTCTGTGAAGCTCTAGAATCCTGGGCGTGATTCCTGCCTGAAGCGCTATATTCTGTGGTGCCCTTCAGCAGTGCTACCTGGAATGAACTGTCTGCCGAGCGCTACCTCTGCTGTGAACTGCCTGCTATATCGTAGCGCTGTGAATCCTGAAAAGTGCTATCCCCCTGAAGCGCTGTGTCACCAAGAACTTCTGTGGCTCTAGAAGTTGCTGCCTTCTGAAGCGCTGACTCCCTGCTCCCCCAACGCTCCTTTGCTGTCCCTGTGAAGAGTGCTGAGGTACTGAAGGGGGTTGCTGCATTGTGAAGTGCTGTGCCTGCAGGGTGCTATTATCTAAACCTGATTGCCTGCTGAAGCGCTGTCCCCAGCATTGACAGTGGCCAAGCGCTGTCATGTGAGGAACTGAGTTAGTGCCCAGGGAAGCGCTGTAATTTCACTCCAAGCGCTTTCTTGAATGTCCCATGGAAGCGCTGTAATTGTGCCTCCAAGCGCTCTCTTGTAGGCCCCAGAGAAACGCTGTATTTTTGACCTTAAGTGCCCACCTGTTGGCCCCTATGTGCCTCTAGTGACGTGGAGGCCATTAAGTTACTGTTTATGCCTGAGGACAGGCTTGCCATTCATTAACTGTTTGGGCCCTGGCTCCGGCGTAGGCCTAAAGACATACTGAGTTCACCTGCGATGGCTTAGCCCTGCATAGGGGAGTCCAAGGCATAGTAAAATGCTCATTGAGAATGCTTTACTGAATTGTTTATTGAAATGTTCACCTTAATTAACATAAATGTTTTACTAGTCTAAAGCAAGGCCTGTGCTTGCTTAATGAGATGTTGCTCTCTAGCAATGAGTAATGTTCTATTTATAAGTTACTTAATGAAATGCCTATGCCTGATTCCTTCCCTGTAATGTTTACTCCTGATTAGGGGGATGTTACCTATGATTGGGGAAGAGTTTTGAAGTGGTTATTCCTGCTTGGAACCAGGATTATTCTGAACTATAGAAGTTTTATTACACCCCTGCCCCAGTGTTATAACCTCTACTTATTTACAGGATTACTCTTGGGTGCTGAAAGGTTTATGCCTGCTTAATGTAGGAATTAGAATGTTGATTCTGGCCTGGGGGTGGAAACGCCAACAGCTGCTTAATGAACTGTGCCTGCAGACTAATGAAACATTTATTCATGTTGGTTGAAAGGTGGAGCACATGCCCACAGTTATGGAGTGAGGTGCTCCTTGCTTTAAAGAAATGTTTACATTTACTAAAAGGCTTTACATGCATAAACCAAGTCTTCTAAGCTCAGGCTTGCCTGTTAAAAATGGTTATCTCTACCTTGAAGAGTTGTTAACTGTTGATTGCTGAGTAGGGGAACGTTAATGCTATAAGGATATAGTTACACTGCCTAATGAGATGTTTTATCCGCAGTGGCGTGTTTTTATTCCTGCCATAGGAGTTTCATTCCTGCCTAAGGAAATGGTTAATGAAATGTTTTACCCTCAGTGAAGTGTTTTTCTTCTGCTAAACTGATTATCTCTATTGCAGGAAATGTTTTACCTGTAAGCTCCTGATTAATAGGGGGAAGGCCCTGCCTGTTCAGGCATCAGGTAATGGGATGGTGTGTGATGCCTAAAGAAATACTTTATGCCTAATGAAAGGTGTTGTCCTCATTTGAGGCAATGTTTACTCCTGCCCAGGGAAGGGTCTCATACCCCTGCTATAACAGAGATCTACTTACACCTGCTCAATGTAGGGATTTCTACTTCCCTGATGGAATGTTGGTGTAGCCCTGATACAGTTAAACCTGCACAAGGGGATGGTTACCTAGATTGCAATATTTTCTCCTAGTTAGTGCTGGCTAATGCAATGGTTATCTGGGCCCAATGAGAAGTTCTCCCAAAGGTATGCCCAACCTTGTTATATGGAATAATTATTCTTAATGAAATGTTTAATTCCTATTACAGGAGGAGAGTTACGTCCACATACTTTTGTGGCAAATGAAATGTTTCATGTTTAAGGAAATGTTTGAACTACACTTAACGAATTGTTTATTCCTACAGCGGGGAGATGTTTCTGTTATGGAACTGTCCCTTTGTTTACCTGAGGAAATGGATATTGATGCTTAATGCAGTGTTGTTCTTATGACTTTGAGATGTATTCCTTTCAGGTACTGACCAAGAAGCAAGGCGTAGGTCTGGCCTGTGTTCTACTAAAAATGTATTTAACTATTTATTGATCCAATATTTAATATTTATTGCAGAACGGATATTTATTCATCCAATATTGATTGCAAGTCTTGAGACACATGTATTTTAAATGAATTTATGATTTCCCTGATCCTGCTCTATCTATCTGATTATTTATCTTAATACAAATCACTTGTTTTTATACAAGCTCTGGAGTGGAGTCATTTATTGCGTGCCCAGGTTTCTGTCTCAGTGTGAGTGTGTGCTGCATGATCGCTTAACACATGTGCTTTCGGATGCCTACCCGCTCGTGCCATGCTACCCTAGGGGACTGGTGACCCCAGTTCCAACAAGCAGCATCCTACAATATTTCAGTCACATTATATAGGCATAGCCCTTAAACGAGATGGCATTCTGTGGAACAGTAAATCCTCACTTTATATTCAATTAACCCATTCTTGTCAGAATCTCCATTCTTGTTGTGGTTCTTTCCAACAATCATTATCCAGTAGTGGAAGACAGACAGGGTTCCAATTAACCCTACACCTAGGGACCACTGTAAACATTAGGATCTTTGACCTGCGCAAAACAACAAACAAGGACTTAGGGGCAGATGAACAACTTCTTTTTGCAGTCGCAAACGGGAATTTGGCCCATTTGCGACCGCAATAAAGGTCAGCCCCATGTGCAAACCATATTTTGCAAATCGCTAACCTATTAGTGACTCGCAAAATATGGTTAGCATGTCCCTTCCTAATAGCGAGTGCGAATGGCATGTACCATTGTTTTCCGTCCGGAGTTGTGGTCGCAAAACACTAACATTTACTACCCTTTTCAAAAGAGTTGTAAACCATTTTCAAACAGGAAGAGGCCGCTTCCCCTTTGTGAATGGGTGCACATCTATTTTTTATGGGCAGGCAGGGGTCCCAGGGACCACTGCCTGCCCTTAAAAAATGAAACTGAAAAGTTTCAATTTTCTTTCTTAAACGTATCCCGTTTTCCTATATGGAAAACAGGATGCATTTAAAAAGAAAAATAAAACTGCCTTATTGAAAAAGCAGTCACAGACATGGTGGTCTGCTGTCCCCAGCAGGCCACCATCCCTGTGAGTGCTAGCCATTCCCAATGGGGTTGCAAGTTGCGCTTGCCTCATAAATATTGATGAGGCATGCAATTTGCGACCCCATTGGGAATCGCAAACAGTGTCTGAGACAATGTCGTACATTGCATTTTGCGACTAGCGAGTCGCAAAGCGATGCAATTTGCAAGCAGCAAAATGCATGCTTTACAGCCTGCCCTTAATCCTTGTGATTGTAGGGGGTGTTAATGCATCCCACAGGATACAATGTTATTATTATTGCAGTTTATATATCTCACGGCTACCTCCAACGGAAGTGTCCTGGCGCTAAGAGCAAGCACAGCAAGTGAGGGCTCAAAGACTGGAGAATCTCTATGCTAGGTTTTTTGATCCTTCCTAAACACAGATTCTGACTTGGCCTTCCATATGTGTTTAGACATGGAATTCCACGGAGAGCCTGTTTTACCAAGAAAGCTCGACTATCAGTCCTGGCTTTTACAAAACGAGGAATCACAAGTAGATCCTGGTGATTTGACATCAGAGCCCTGGTCTGGCGATATTTCCGGAGTCTTTGCTTCAGATATTGTGGACCAATGTCTCTCGTTGCTCTCTAAGCCAAGGTCAGTGTCCTGAACTCCATCCTTCTTATAACAGGAATCCAATGTAAGCTGGTGGGGGGGAGATGTGGTGGCGGAGTGGCACGTTTCTGATGAGCCTAGCTGCCGCATTTTGAATAATTTGTAGTTTCCGAATCAGATAGTCTGGGAGACCCAAATACAGACTGTTCACATAGTCAGCTGGAAAGTGACTAATGCCTGTACCACAGTTTTCCTGCAGTCCATAGGAAAAAAATGTAGGAATCACCGCAAGGCTTTCAGCTTCCAAAATCATGATGAGGAAACTTGACAGATCTGAGTCCTGCCTAAAAGGTTCGAGTCAAACTTGAACCCCAGGTTCCTAGCTGACACCACTGGGACAGGAGGAGGATTTAACTCTACTGGCCTCCAGAGTTCTGATTGTGGGGGAGAGGATTTATTAAAAAATAAAACCTTTGTTTTATCAGCATTTAACTTCATACAGCTGTCTGTTAACCAAGTTGAAATTTTGAGCAGACACTGCTTGAAATTAGTGAACGCTGCCTCTGTGTGTTCCCTAAAAGAGAACACCAGCTGAGTGTTGTCAGCTAACAAGACAATTTTCACACCACATTGCTCAATAAACGGCGCAAGGAGGGTGAGGTAAACATTAGAAAGAGTGGGGCTCAGAGCCGAACCCTGTGGGACTCCACACCTAAGAGGGCTGGAAGAAAAGACATTTTGAGACCAGCTCTCAAGAAAAGAGTGGAACCAACTTAAAGTAGTTCCTGTCACTACCAGGCGCATAAGCCCTTCTAAGAGAATCCGGTGCGACACAGTGTAAAAAGCTGTGGACAAGTCCACCAGCACTAGCATCGCACAGCTACCCTGGTCAACAGTTTCACGTATGGTTTCTGCCATTTCAAGCAGAGCTGTCTCGGTGCTGTACCCTGACCTAACCCCCAACTGGGAGTCATGAAGATGTTTATTAGACTCCAAGAACTCTGCCATTTATTTTTGAACTTCTTTTTCAAGCACGTTGGCCGGCGCTGGAGGAAGAGAAATAAGTCTACAATTCTTAAGCTCTGTCGGGTCCGCATCTTCTTTTTTATAGCAATGTTCATTAGGTTAAGCCCATGGAGTCCCTATGGCCCATGGGTGTTCTGCAGCTATGGGTTGGCAGGGACTGCCAACTTACAGGTTGAGCACATCTTTGCAGCTGATGGGGTAACCTTGCACACTGTTTTTCTAGAATGAGTGGCTTGCTTTAAGTACTTCAGAGAGTGTCCCTCTCCAGATGACGGTGGCAATGGTTTGGGCATGATTGTTGACTCTAATATTTCTATTTGTCATCACGCACTAGTAACGCCTGTTTTTTTTACCATATCAGAGTTCTGTGGAGAGCCTTTGCCTCTGTGATTTTCTATCAGAGTTATGGCCTACAACACCGTTATACATTTATGGCTATGTTGTTGGCAACTCATTACATCTGAGATTGCCTAAAAAGCAAATTTCAAAGTTGTAGCATATTCAACATTTTCCATCCAGGCCTCGATTGAAACTGAACACATTAAATCATGTTCTGATGCACTGCCAGCATCACTGCTTTCCAGTAAGCAAGCCAATTCTTATTTTTTTTTTTTAACTCTTTTTATTGGATTTTATACAACAAAAAGACAATACAACACATAAGAGAACGCCCAATCCCCCCCCCCCCCCTCTAATCGGGCAGATTAAATGTGGAACAAAAAGAAATTCAAGAGCTTATATATAATATTAATACATAAAATTGAATATTTAAGTTAACAGATAAATCATCAAGGTACAAATAAACATTAAGATAGATGGGTATACATTACAACCAGATATTTTTGACAATATTATTGTTAAATGAATGTCTAAAGTTTAGACCATTCTATTAAAGGAGACCAATTTTTTAAACCTTTTATTCTACGTTTCCTACCTTTAGTTTTATATATTGCCATTTCTAAATTAAAAATTGCTAACAGTCTAGAGAACCACTGTTGATATGAGGGGGCGATAGGATCTAGCCAAGCCGATGCTATACAGATTCTTAAAACGGCCATCGAGATAAAAATCAGTTCGTGACCAACATTCAGATTAGTACAATTTACTACGCCTAATAGAGTTGTTTGATCAGATAACTTAACCACCGTTTTTAGGATTAATGAAAGGAAATGTTCCATTTTTGATTTGAGAGAAGTTAAAGCAGGACAAGATGAAAATATATGTATACCATCCGCATCTTGTAAGTTACAACGAAAGCAACATGTTCCTCTCCCATTACCCCATTTGGCGATTCTGTCTGGAGTATAATACATGAAAAAGCATATTTTATAAAATTGTGTTTGTAATTTAGTTGACATGAGTACAGTTTGTGCAAGCCAATTCTTAAATGCACCTGCCTCAACCATTTAGGATTTCGTATCCAAACACCCACCATGCAGCAACTCCTGTTTAGGGTACCCAGCTTTCCTTCTACATCCATCGAGGATAATGCCGCCGCCTGGATTCTCATAAAGCGTTGAAGACTTGGCTCTTCACAGTGTAATTTGATCTGTCTCATCCCACAGTCTGGAATCTATAAGCTTTAACAGACCTATTTAGTGTGAATTATATTGCACCCAGAATACCTCAAAACAAATAAATAAAAGTATTATTCCAACCTCCTAAAATAAGCTATATTTTGTTTTCAAAAGCCAAACAAATATCAGTGCCCCTCATGAGACGCTAGGAAAACTTCCAGACAATTTATTCGTTCACGCCAGGAAAAAGGATGTGAGGACAGTGGGGCAGGGGATGCGCAGTTTAATAAAGTGTGCAGTAAAGGTAGCCAGTCGGAGTCTTTAGCAAGTAGTTTGCAGATGTGCTACTTTAGGGTCTTATTTGACATTCTGATGTGTGTTTTTGACTAAATTACTTTAATTGTATATGAGAGTATGTCAATATAGGTATATTTATTTATCATGTGTTTTCGCATCATGTTGATAGTAAACTATAATTTGAGGCCATAGCTATTTTGTTTATTGGCACCTGATCTGCATACATTGTTACACCAAATAAGTAAATAAATATATAAATAAACCATCTTTCCCAGCCAACTAGTTTCAGGTTGGTACCACCATACCTTGGACAATGTGGTGGGGGAGGGGGAGGTGGGTGGGGGAAGGTGTTGGGGGGAGGCTGGTTGGTGTTGAAGGGTGATGTATCAGACAGGAGGCTGCATTGCACCCCTGTATCTGCTGTTGACGGCATACATCAAAACTTTAATTTTCCAAGGAGGGTGAGAGTAAGTGAGTAAGTGGGTTTGGAGGGGTAGTGTTGAGGAGGATGGGAGGCAAACCTATAACTCAATAGAAATTAAAGATTTGTGGTGTGTTAGACATGGCTTTTTCAGCAGACTTTATCCCCAGATTTTTTGCTTTTTGGCCTCCTGTTTTGGACCTGTTTTTGTTGGTTTTATGACTCTGGGCACTTACCATGTACATTGTGTTTATGGATTGGTGTTTCCATGACTGGCTTATTTGACTTATTTCTAAGTCCTTAGTACAGTGCACTGTGTGAGCCCAGGGCCTGTAAGTCAAATGTTACTAGTGGGCCTGCTGGATATCAAACTAAGGGGAAAGATTCATTTGAGGAATCAGAGGCCAGAATCTAATATCAAATGTATCAACAGCAGTTTTACCTCTGACACCATCAATCACAATATATTTTCAATCACAGATGTCCCTTTTATTGACTCTGTGGTTTCACAATAGGTATTTTTATTAAACTTCGTCAAAAAAACTTTTTAACATTTAAGTTCCCCTTCACCTAGTACATTGAAAAACTCATCTATATTTCCAGATGAGCATCACACATAATACATATATACATGACATACATTTACTGTACAATGATACACATTAATAAAACGTTCATACATACTAAACAGTTGAAAAAATATCATTAGAACATTAATACACAGACAGATCAATCGCAGATTACGGTTTTCCCATATATCGTAGTTGCGATTATGGTTAAGTGTCCTACTTTTGACCGTGCCAGAACTAGATCCCGCTCTGTTCTATGCACATATCTATGTCTAGGGTCCTGATAGGAGCCAGATACTATTTAACACTTTAGCTCAGTGAGTCCGATCAATCCGGCTCTACTGGCTGAATCAAAAAGCGTCCCTTAGTGTCTTCTTTTACTCTGGACCGCTAAGAAATGCTGACGCGTTTTGACCTCAAGAAAGTGGGAACATCACTATATACAAGGTCTTCTTCAGGGCTGGATAGAATTGTGGTAGGACATCGTTGGATCTGTTGTGGTAAATATAATTTACCGGTCTATTTTTCCGTATAATTACTGACAAGTAAAAGAATAGCTCAATCAAATGAAAGGCAGAGTCCGGGGTGTCTGAGTCATACGGGCTTTAATTCGGGATGGCTCGAGCCATGGAAATCAATTCCATCAATACAAGGGTTCGGGGGTATATGCAATGATGGCAAAAAGATGTCAACGATTTATTAACAGTACATGACATATATAGTAAAACTGTGCAATAGCAATGAATACAGTAGGCGTGACAAGTGAAAAGAATATGATAAGAACACATGTGCGTAGCAAAAAGGCGTGTACAAAGGCGTGCACGGAGATGTGTGCTGGAAACGTCACAGAAACGTGTCATAAGTGGGTGGATGCATAGAGGATTCTGCAGAGTCAGCTGAAACCTATAACCTGGGTGCGCGCGCAGCTGGTATGACGTGTGATTGACGTGTATCTGGGGAAAACTGAGGGCTTGACTTTAGTACTAGTAGGGGAGACAAAAGTCTGGCATGTCAGATCGACCTGTTCCTGTAACATGTCTGATTTCTGGTGTTTGGGGGAATGCTTAATCTGAAGTAAGGTCTCTCGGGCAGAGGCTATTCTATACTAAAATGCATATGTGTCTAAGTGCAATGCGCTGGGCCACGGGCCTACCATGGTAACGGGAGCAATGAATTACATGAAGGAGACAGAAAGGCTTGGCCCTTTGCTCTGCAGACGAGGATATGTTTACCTATTTCACTAGACTGGAATGTGTTTTCGAGGAGGCTGAACTGGCTACGCTGATAACTTGAAGGCAACATACTGTTTTGGCAGGCAGGCCAGGCCGAGCCAGGCACCGCTTCGCTTGGCAGGAAGTAAGACAGAGGTCAGGGATGCATCTCCATGCTGCAGCTTTCAGAGGCAGAGACAAAAGTGGTTCGAAGGCAGAAATCAGGGCCTAGCTCTGCAGAGCCAGGAAAAACGAGAAAGTGCACCATGTAAAGACGTTGGCAAGGCATGGTTAGGAACTGAATTATCAATCCATTCATGGTGGATCTGATAGAGGACATGTTAACGTTGGACGCAAATGTATTTGCGTCTTAAGATTCGGTTGCGGAGGGAAGTTACATGCACTTTAAACTCGTACATGGAGACGTTGGGGTACACGTTAGGGGACATACTTGACCATAAAAATTTCAATTACCTCATTTCCTCCTTGTCCCCTACGGACCCATTAAGATATATCTATTTTCATGAGACCATCTATCTGTTCATATAACATCATCTGTTCTTCTTTCTTTATTCGGGAATGGGAACGTGAACTTGAGCGGGGAATACAAGCTGTGGCGCACAAGCCGCAAATCGCTGGCCCGCATTGAAGACATAAACAACAACTGAATACTATGGCCAATATAATCCCTAGGAATGACAATAGCTTCCATCCCCAGGCTGTTATTACACTCCAGAGCCAACCGGACCAAGTCCAGGAGCCTGGGTTCTGATGTATCTGATGGGCAATTTCATGAAGTCTGGTGATGGCCTTATAGACTGATGGCGCGTTATTAGGAATAAACACGCAACAACTGGATCCGATGACTCTACAAGCTCCGCCCCTATCGGCCAGGATGACGTCAAGGACAAGGCGGTTCTGAAGAACAACAAGTCTCATAGCAGACTGCTCCTCTGTTAAGTTGCCCAAAGCGGAAGTAGTCTCATTCACTACTGCTTCGAGGATTCTGGTTAATTTGCATATCAGTTTACTATTTGAGACAGTGCCTAAATAGGGAAAGAATCCTTTATTGAAATCTGTATATTGTTCCCATGCGGTTTCAGTCTGATCAACGATTGGAAGATCTCTCTTGTGTCTAACGAGATTGAGGCGTGAATTCCTGTGATAATCAGATGGGGCTAGAAAAACTGGTGGCAATAAAAATGCAATAAAACAAGTACCATCCCAATCTAGGGGTAAACGTACATAAGCTGTATGACCACAAATGAAATAGGAATGTCGGGAAGCTTTGAATGTAGACTTGCCTTCATCACTGAATTCGACCACAGTAGTACAGTCACTATGGCCTAAATGTACTGAACCATTCTTTCTGACACATAATACACCTTTTGCTGGTAAAACTGATATAGATGGCAAGTCTGGACTAGTTTCTGACTGAACATTTAGAATCATGAGGTTGAGTGTAAAATTACCTAAACCATACACTTCATTTTCTAGATCGGTCCCTGTCATTTGTGGAAGACCTTCTTCGTCTGGGAAACATGCTTTGTTCATGACTGTGTTCAGATTTCCCCATATCCATTTGCCTTGGGAAACTCTGGATTCAGTGTCTAAAGAGGATATTAAACTAAACCATGCACCACAGGAACCATTATGTGTAAACGGGTAAGGAAAGAGGGGCAGAGCTCCCTTGTAATTCTGATAGGGAGGGAGTCGGCCACATATCCAACAATTAGTAGCATTGTTAATCTGGTGAGAATGATGTAACATACGGATGAATGTATTGTTGCGCAGCGCAAGTCGATAAGACAATTCATGTGGGGGTAGTTCACTAAACGTGTGCTCTGCAGTGTCATTAGAAAGAGAATGTGCAATGGGAAAGTACATATATAACATCCAACTGATGCAAATTAACATAAGACTCAGAAAAAACATAATAAGTAACGTGCAGATACAACGGCTTCGGAGATTTTTACAATAATTTCTTTTCTTGATCTCCTGTCTATCTCTCTCTCTATTGGGGTCTAACTTGTACATGTCAAGAAACTGTCTAACCGCTTCACCCGAGGGGGACTTAAACAATTAAACTGTCTGACTTACTAGACCTCAATTTCATGCGGTACTCCTGTTGAGGAGTTTTCTCTACCAGGGGAAGTTTAGTATCAGTGTCTGGAATGTGGCAGGGCTGGGAATCAGTCTTTGGCGGAAGTCCATAAAATCGTTTCACATGGCTCGAGTGGAGCCAACCTTTTCTTCCTTCTAGTTTCACCGCAGTCCTGGTGGTTAACAAAACGATCTTCGGCTCCTTCCAGCGGGGCTCCAGAGGGCTTGACCGGTCAAAGTTGCGAACTACGACGACGTCTCCTGGGACCAGCTCATGCGGTTTCACCTCGGTGTTGTCTGGAAAGGCTGCCGCAACCTGTGAACGACATGATTGTAGTGCAGACATCAAGGAAGCAAGGTAATCTGTCAGCATAGTACTATCAACATCAGTTATTTTTCGTGGCATAGGCGTCCCCCACATATTAGGAGGCCTACCAAAGACCACCTCATACGGGGATAGCCCTGTCCTAGAATGGGCTACCATTCGCATATAAAAGAGGGCAACTGGCAAAGCTACTATCCAATCTACGCCTTTTTCTTTACACACTTTGGCGAGACGAGTTTTCAGAGTCTGATTGTGTCTCTCCACGAGGCCTGCTGCCTCGGGATGTCGGACACAGTGAAACTCCCATTGATAGCCTAACAGAAGTGAAACCTGCTTCATGAGTTCGGACGAGAATGGCTGACCATTATCCGAATACACGACACGGGGCAAACCGTACCGTGGGACGAATTCATGAACCAACTGCTTGGCAGTGGTTGGAGCAGTGTAATCTGGGACGGGATATGCTTCTGTCCATCGGGATAGGGCACATACAATTACGAGGACATACTTAAATCCTCGGCATCTGTCCATCTGGATATAATCCATCTGGAGGACTTCAAAAGGATGGTCGGGAGGATGAAATCCACCTTGTTCCACGGGAATCCCTTTTCCTGGATTGAACTGACAACAGATCATGCAGGTACGCACTTTCTGTTTTGCTGCTGCTGGTAAATGTTTGTTAAACCAAAGATTCTGTAAACTGTCTAACATGGCTTTTTCTCCTAAATGTGCTGGACTGTGTGCAGTGTTGATAATAACTTGAACCATAGAGTCGGGGAGAAACCATGTGGTCTTTCCCCTCGTCATCCATCCCTGTTCAGTCTGGACCCCTCCTTGTTCAGTCCATTTCTTTATTTCATCTGCAGTAGCATGTGTCTGTATGTCAATGACATCTTGTGTGGGGTCCCTAACTGTCATGCAATGTGTCAGTGAAGATACGTCAGTCTTTGTCATATCAGTCGTATGAGTATGAGTCTGGGCAGTATGTTTCGCTGTTCGATCTGCCAGGTCGTTACCCTGGGAAATAGTGTCTGTAACTTTTGTATGTTCTTTGCACTTCATGATGGCTATAGCTGTAGGCAAATGTATTGCTTCCAACAGAGCTTGGATGAGGGGACCATGCTGGATTTTGGCTCCGTGAGAGGTCAGGAAACCCCTCTCTTGCCAGAGGACACCGAAATCGTGTACGACTCCAAATGCATAACGTGAATCTGTGTATATGTTAACTTTAAGGTTCTTGGCTCGTATACAGGCTTGGGTCAGAGCAATGAGCTCTGCTGCTTGAGCTGACAGGGTGTCAATGCGATGTGTTTCTAAGACTTCAGTTTCAGTGGTCACTGCATATGCGGCCACTAGCTCTCCTGTATTTGTTCTCATACATGAACCATCCACATACAGTGTCAGGTCTGGATCGAGTAATGCAACATCTGTCAAGTCTTGTCTGGGCTTCGTGATTGTGTTAATGACATCCACGCAGTCATGTGGAGTAGGATCTGTTGTGCTTGATGGTAAAAGTGTAGCAGGATTCAGTGTATTGCAACGTCTGATTTCTATGTGTGGTTGGAATAATGTCAATTCATAACCTGTCAGTCGTGCTATGGTCAAGTGCTGAGTCTGTGTTCTGTTTAGGAGAACTTCCACAGAGTGTGGAACCTGTACTGTCAATTGATGTCCTAATACAATGGAATCACTTTGTCTGATTGCTAGAGCGGTTGCTGCAACTGATTTCAAGCATGCAGGCAAGGCCTGTGCTACTGGATCCAATGTACTCGAAAAATAAGCACACGGTCTGTGTTTGTCTGCTTGAACCTGAGTGAGAACCGATAACGCTGTGCCATCGCGTTCTGTGACAAAAAGTGTAAAAGGTTTGCTGTAACATGGTGTCGCCAAAACAGGTGCTTGACATAAGGCTTTCTTTAATTCGTCAAAGGCTTGTGTATGTTCCTGAGTCCAAGGGAGGACAGACGAAGACGCTGCCTCCTGTGTTGTCAACTGTATAAGTGGTTTAGCTAGAAATGCATATTGGGGAATCCATTGTCTGCAATAAAAAGTGAGTCCAATAAAGGCTCGTACTTCTTTCTGTGTCTTGGGTTGTGGCAGATGTGCAATTAACTGGATACGATCTGGTGTCAACTGTCTCCCCTCCTTGGACAGCGAGTGCCCAAGGTACACCACTTGCTGGGCACAGAATTGTAACTTCGAAGGGGACACCTTGTGTCCCTTGTCTGCCAGAAAATATAAAACTGTCAGTGATGCTTGTTCACACTCTGGTTCACTTCGGGCGGTGATCAATAGATCATCGACATATTGGAGTAGGGCAGTGTTAGGAGGCATGTGAATACTGTCTAGTTGTCGTTTCAATGCTTGGCTGTAGATGCTGGGGCTTTCTGTGAATCCTTGAGGGGCGCGTGCAAATTTGAAGCTACGGCCATTTAAACAGAATCCGAAAAGGTATTGGCTTTCCGGATCAATGGGGACACTAAAGAAGGCGTTCTTGAGATCGATTACAGTAAAGAACGTCGCCTCTGAATCAATAGCTGTCAATAATGAAGAGATGTCTGGGACCACAGGATACTGTGGTATAATGCATTTATTCAATTCCCGTAAATCGATCACCAATCGATAGACTGGGGGTGCATTTGGATCAATGCGTTTAAGAATCGGAATGATAGGGGAATTACAAACATTGGAGTCGGTTTCTACAACCACTCCTTGTGCAATGAGCTCGTCAATGATTTTCAGTAAAGCCACTACAGCATCAGGTGGTAACTTGTATTGTCGGATTCGGGGCAGCACAACTCCTGGCTTGAGTGTAACACGGTATGGTGTAATGTGCATACAACCTACATCAGTGGGGCCTTGTGCCCATAAATGTGCAGGAACATTCTGTAACCTGGGATCAAAATCTCTCAACACATAATGACCCTTGAAATCACGAAGGAACAGCCTTACTCCTTCCGGAGAACAACAAATCACAGCTCCTAGAGCTTTCAGTGTCTTGATACCAAGCAAGTTTTCTGGACATGACATTGTGAGCAATAAATCTGTGGTACGGGATAATGGACCAACTGCAAGGGGAACAGGTTTCGATACTTCATTAACTATCGGCTTTCCTGAAAATCCAAGGGAAACATTCTGTGAGCCTGAGAGGGGTGCCCCTGGAACTTCGTCATGACTAATGGTAGTTCTGCTTGCCCCTGTGTCAATCAAAAACTTTCTATCCTTTCCTAATACCTGACTATGTACATAAGGACCCTCTTGATCTACTGGAACCTCAATAGGAGGCAAGCCAACCTCCCTCTCTAGGCTATTTCATGTGTATTGCTGATAATCAGGGTAATCGGATTGTGCATATTGGTACATCTGCTGTGTGACATGCTGTGTCGCGGCAATGGGCTGGAGCTGTGGTACCGCTACGGTCTGTTGTGAAACCTGTATAGGCTGCACGTTCTGCGGAATATGTTGTTGGACCTGGTCCTGTCTAGGTGGACGTGGTCTCTCTTTGGTTTTACCTGTGGCTATATTGTGTTTCAGAACTGCACAATCATTTACATAGTGACCTGGCTGTTTACAATAGTTGCATGTCCCTTTAACGGGAGCCGCCGAATTATTGGACTGTGTCGTACCCTTTTTCTGACCATCAGCTGGAACTGACTGAGCCACTAGCATTTTCATTTTCGTGTCTTTCATATGTCTCTGTTCGTGGTCATGTTCCTCCCTAATTCTATTCTGGTGATATTGTAACATTTGTAACATTTGGGAAGGCGTATTTGCTTGCCATGTGCTCTCGACTTTCAATACACGGTTCTTAACCTGGGGTAAGGAATTCTCAACTAATTTAGTCACAAATAGGTGTGGGTAAGACTCGCTACTTGTTTTCAGGCCACTGTTTATAATAAAACATTTCTCGAATCTAGAATAAAAATCACTAGTGTCTTCATCGTGTTTCTGTTTGCAGGCTGAGATTGCATCCCAGTCCTCCTTTTTAGTTGTCAACAGTCTTGGCAAAACCTGTACTAATAATCCTGGTAACGCTTTGGTCTTATCCCCAAGACCTAAACCTGGGGTCCGACCCTTTTCTTCGTCTTCCAATTCAGTCCAATTAATCTTTTTGTCTCCCACCTCCCATTCCTTTTCTTTGAGTTTCTCGTAAATACCGGCAGGCAATAACACTTTCAGTATTTTCATAATATCGGGATATGTGTAATCTCCCATGAGTAACATGTCTTTTATTTCACGGAGAAACCCTGCTGGATCTTTATCATGACTTGGCACTATTTTCTTCATTTCTAATAATTCCATTTTAGTTATGGGCGTGTATACAAATACACGTTCTAGTGTATCATCTGGTTTCCGGATGGGATGTACTTCTCGTAAAGGATTCTGTCTATCTAGGTGAAAAGGATTGCTTACTGGGGGTGGAACAGGTACAAAACGTGGAGTCAAGAACGTTCTGTACTTATGGCGTTGTTCGAGAATTACATTAATCAAATCAGTACCTAAGCCTCTCCATCTATTCAGGAGTAAGTCTTGCAATAGGTTATACAACGGACCTGGATCAGATTGTTGGTTTTCATACTGTACAATAAGATGTTGGGTCATGTATATACCAGCTAGTCGCTGTTCTTCTGGAGTGAGACTTAAAAATGTTTGCACTACTAAATCATCTTTATATATACTGTCATCCCCGGCCCATTGGGCTGCGGACCGGGCTAGTTCCTGATCACGTAAGGTATTGAGTTCATGATAACCTACTCTTTCTTTCAGGATTTTATCAGTAACTTGGAAAATATGTTCAAGGGAACATTGCTCTGGTATCGGGGAAAGGTAACGTTTCTTGCTTTCTAGACGAATGGGTCTGTCGAAAGGTCTATCAAGAGAATACTGTTTAGGGAGTTTCGCCCTACCTACGTAAGCTATCGTGCCCTGAGTCACTACTGGAGTTTCTGTTTCTTCCTCCTCTGAGGTTTCTTTTTCGTCTGACTCGAGGGTTTTATCAGTTTTGCGTCGGGCATGTATTGCTACTATTACCTTACGGATCTTTCTAGTCATGGCATCTATACATTTCTCTTTGTCATGCTTACAATCTGCAATATTCTGACTCCATTTTGTCAATCCATCCATTTCTTTTTGACAATAACCTGGCTGATCTTGTTCCCTAATCAAACAATTAATCAGAAATCGCATTAATAACCCTTGAGTCTGGACTTTCTGATATGCCATGGCTTCACGAACACATTCTGGACCCTCCCCCGATCGAATAAAGTGATATATTTTATCTAGATGTTCTGGCATTTCTGGTAAAGTCATCAAGTAATCTGTAACACGTCTTAAACGTAATGATGCTAACAACAGGTCCCCTTGCGTGCCAGGGACAGGATCGTATCTACAATCTCCAATTCTTTCTTTAAGCTTTTCAGCTGGGGTTGCTTTAGGTGTACGCAGCATTGCTAATTCTCTCATTGTCAATCGATGTACTTGTGGCGGAGTGTGATAGGGACCTCCTGAAGCACCTCCTGAGGCAGAACCGTGGGCATGACTTGTAGCCAATGGGTGTGGGAAAGGTATATTTATCGGGGGCGACTGTCTCTGAGTCGCATCCGTACCAAAAGGGTTATGAGGACCAAGAGTAGGGGGACCATAGGGGAGGTGACAACAGGTGCGGGAAGTCGATGACGTGGAGGGGTCATGGCTTGATCAGCAGGAAGATGCTGTGGCAGATTATTATTGGCGGGTTGTCGAGGTACATTGGTATATGCGGGAGCTACATCATCTAAATAGGAAGAAAGAAAAATGTCTGCTGCGGTCTGTTTATGACGCACTTTAGTCGGAACCAATGGAGGTGGCGGATCATTTGGTATTTCCGGGGTCGCCTTGGGCAGGCCCTCGGCCAGAACTGGATACAGTCCTGTTATAAGGGCATTACTCTGTCTATCGTGTTGTTCCATTCTGACTCGCTGTCCTTCCTCTAGTAGTTCTTTTTCTCTAGCTTTTTCGGAATCCTCTCTACTCTTTTCTGCTTTTCTGAGTGCTTTCTCTGTCCGTCTATGCGATTCTTTGCGCCACAATTCTATGGCATCTTTCTGTGATTGTCTGGCTTTCTTTTTCCATAACGCTTCTTCTACTCTCATGATGCACTCGGCATCCCATGTCCCTGTAACGGGCCATCTCTGATTCTCTGCCAAGTCTTTCGTATAGTCCACCCATAAGTCTAAGTACAGTATGGCATCTAAGCCATGTTTATGGTACATAAAATGTCCTGGAGTGTCCCTAGGTGGGATGGGAACCGCTTCTTCGAGTATCCCTTTCCTAGTTCCTATCTGTCGTAATTTCGAAAACAAAGGCATTGCTACCTTACTCTGGACACAAACACAATAAACACAGTAATGAAATGCAAACAATCACTCATACCACGACATCAAACACATTGGAACATTTCGAAACAGATACTGACTAAAACATTCTATAACAAAAATACTGAATCACTGAACAACTGAATTACTAGATGTACTGCTAAACAGTACAGATACACTGCTAAAACAGTGCAGACCGGATCTGTGTACCCAAACCCGTCTTGACCGGATACAAATTAATGCACCCGTCTTGATGCGTCCCCAGCAACGGTACTCACCGGGAAGCACGGAACGGAAGGCCTCGGAAACTCGACTGGACTGGACTGCTACGACGTCACTGCTGCTGCGCACTACGCATGCGCCTCGACGCTTCGGACAGGTGGGCCTCTGGACACCTCGGACACTGTTCTCTCGGCTGGGCTCTGGTCGGGATCCTCCGCACTCCTCACCGCCTCGTCTGGATGTCGATCGCAGTCTCCGTCACCTCCGTAGGCCTGAGGGAGATACAGGAAAACCTACAGATGCGCATAGGAGTCCGTCACGGCTGTGGCAGGGGGCAAGGCCTGCGACGCA
Source organism: Lissotriton vulgaris (assembly GCF_964263255.1). Classification (NCBI taxonomy): domain Eukaryota; kingdom Metazoa; phylum Chordata; class Amphibia; order Caudata; family Salamandridae; genus Lissotriton; species Lissotriton vulgaris. The sequence continues at coordinate 719,771,298 of NC_141687.1, forward strand.
TCGCCGGCGCGTGGGGTGGGGGAGGGGTCCCTGTATGGGCGCCAAATATGTGGTAAATATAATTTACCGGTCTATTTTTCCGTATAATTACTGACAAGTAAAAGAATAGCTCAATCAAATGAGAGGCAGAGTCCGGGGTGTCTGAGTCATACGGGCTTTAATTCGGGATGGCTCGAGCCATGGAAATCAATTCCATCAATACAAGGGTTCGGGGGTATATGCAATGATGGCAAAAAGATGTCAACGATTTATTAACAGTACATGACATATGTAGTAAAACTGTGCAATAGCAATGAATACAGTAGGCGTGACAAGTGAAAAGAATATGATAAGAACACATGTGCGTAGCAAAAAGGCGTGTACAAAGGCGTGCACGGAGATGTGTGCTGGAAACGTCACAGAAACGTGTCATAAGTGGGTGGATGCATAGAGGATTCTGCAGAGTCAGCTGAAACCTATAACCTGGGTGCGCGCGCAGCTGGTATGACGTGTGATTGACGTGTATCTGGGGAAAACTGAGGGCTTGACTTTAGTACTAGTAGGGGAGACAAAAGTCTGGCATGTCAGATCGACCTGTTCCTGTAACATGTCTGATATCTGGTGTTTGGGGGAATGCTTAATCTGAAGTAAGGTCTCTCGGGCAGAGGCTATTCTATACTAAAATGCATATGTGTCTAAGTGCAATGCGCGGGGCCACGGGCCTACCATGGTAACGGGAGCAATGAATTACATGAAGGAGACAGAAAGGCTTGGCCCTTTGCTCTGCAGACGAGGATATGTTTACCTATTTCACTAGACTGGAATGTGTTTTCGAGGAGGCTGAACTGGCTACGCTGATAACTTGAAGGCAACATACTGTTTTGGCAGGCAGGCCAGGCCGAGCCAGGCACTGCTTCGCTTGGCAGGAAGTAAGACAGAGGTCAGGGATGCATCTCCATGCTGCAGCTTTCAGAGGCATAGACAAAAGTGGTTCGAAGGCAGAAATCAGGGCCTAGCTCTGCAGAGCCAGGAAAAACGAGAAAGTGCACCATGTAAAGACGTTGGCAAGGCATGGTTAGGAACTGAATTATCAATCCATTCATGGTGGATCTGATAGAGGACATGTTAACGTTGGACGCAAATGTATTTGCGTCTTAAGATTCGTTGCGGAGGGAAGTTACATGCACTTTAAACTCGTACATGGAGACGTTGGGGTACACGTTAGGGGACATACTTGACCATAAAAATTTCAATTACCTCACTGTGATGGGAATAGAGATGTACCTAGTTTTAATATAAAGTGAATTTAAAATTACAATATGTGTGGCTTGAATCATTCGCACCTTACGTACCAATATCTGTTGCTGGATATTGTAGGGGTTGGATTTCTACCTATTTCAAAAATAAGATTGAAATGGAAAATGAATTGTCTAGTTGTTAAAATTCATATGTCCGAACTGTGAGCATTTCTCCTTGTCAGAGACATACCTGTGGTACTGATATGTGTTACAGCCAGTTATCTGTTATCTTCAATGGCATACCAGGGCGAGTTGGATACTCGTGCAGCTGGTGGAAACAATGTAAGGTATTGTATTATCTCATTGGTTGGGTAAGGAATCAAATCTACAGGCTAGATAAAAGTGTTGTTAGGCAATACTATTATCCATTTTTTTTGTGATATTGCCATGCAACGCTAATAAATATAAACACTGTTTGTGCTTTATTGTTTCTTGATTCAATGGGGGGCAATGTCCGGTTAAAGCTCTGTATTGGGCTCTAACATGGATTATCTAATTGAAGTGCATAAGACAATGTGCAGGTCGAACAGAGTGGCATGCAAGTTTTAATGGTGCAACTCTGTGACATTTCCAGTTTTCAAGTTCAATAAGGCTTTACTGGCTTCGCTTTTTTTAGGCATCAATACTGGGACATTAGAACATTTCATGTATCGCACTATCGCGCCCAGCTCTAGCGCAGTGTCTATTTCATTTTGCATGCTTGAGATTTCATGCGAGATTCTAAGCATGCCCCGTGTTAATCTAATATGGGTGCCTTTTATAGTGGTTTCACTAAAGTGCCCGTATATATCTAATTTAAAGAAACCGGTGTTGCCGTGGGTGAAACAGGTTTCTCACAAGATCGATACCTGTCTCATGCAGCGGGTTCCAGACTTGAGTGATTTCTCCTTCGAATTTAAGCGTGTGTCAGTCGTGTTCTAATTCAGCCGTGCACTCGATAAGTTTTGGCGTGTGACGTCTCAAAGAAGCGCCGTGTTTCCATGCCAACGCCTTTGTTGTATACGTGGCGCTGTTCTGCATATCACGCAATCACTTTGCAGCATTCGGGTTTGTAGTTCTTATCTAAAATGCTTGACTGAATACTGTTTTGTAATGTGCTGAACACGGTTCTACAACAGGCGTTAGTGTGATTGCACCTAAAAGCATAATTGTCACAGTGCGGTTGGATAGTGAGCTAAACACGATTCTGCAATGTATGTGTATCTTCACAGAATTTTCTCTGGGCGTGCGGTGCTGTCATTTAGACCAACTGTAATTCTGTATAATTTCCTTACAGAATGTTAATGTTTTTTGGAGATCTATTCATGTGGCCATTGTAATGATGCCGAATTGTGCAATCAACAAAGTGTGAATGCATCCCTGCCATGGGCACACCATAGGTTCTTAGTACAAAGACTCCATCATAGTATCTTTTAAAGTTTCAAAATTTTCAACGTATCTTTATTGTTCGAAAACTGATATTTCAATTCATATCAGGCTTGATATGTGTTTTATCATAATTCATCATTCAAAGTTGATGTTTGTGTTATACATTATTCAATACTCCAATGCATTTCGGGCATGTTGGCCCTTTATCAAGGAGCCCTAAAACATAAGAATACAGCTATCAAAATATGTATAATCATAAGCTTGACACTTTACTTATAACATGCATTTGGCATATAATCATGGCTCTCAATAAGTGGTTAAACATATAAAGGTGACGTAATATTTAGTGCAACTGGTGAAAAAACAGATGTTGCTTGCTAGCTGGGTAACGAATACGTTAACTAGCCTCGAGGGGGTTATATGTGAAATGCGCTGATCAGTGTAAACCGGACCAGACATGACTCTCAAACTATGCGTTGGATTTACAAGTCGACTTGAACTATAGCGAGAAACATCGCCTCTACGAAATCGTATCAATAAAGGACAACAACACTAATCTATACGTAAACTTACTTGGAGTTCCAAATGGTTGATCTCGAGTGCATACAAATGTTTGGGGAGTGTCATTAACATTTAAGAAGTAGCACGAATCGGCTATAGCGATCACGTGGGTCGAGCATAATAACAAAATAAACAAAGGACAATATATGTTGCAAGCAAGTGTGGCGACCATGATAGAGAGTGTCAATACATCAACAACAATTTAGCACAACAATGGAGAGGCAAAGCGTATCAGTACTTATTTGTAGCTTTAAATGCCATTTAAAGCTACAAATAAGTACTGATACGCTTTGTCTCTCCATTGTTGTGCTAAATAAGTTTATATGTTAAGGCCATTTCTGGTGGCTGGTCTTAGGAGGTGGGCAAGAGTGGAAATTATAGCGTGAACCAAAGAACGGTTGTAACAACTGTCAGTTAGTGTAGCAATAGTGCCTGCCACCTTTTCTGTGCTGTAAACATCAACAACAATATGAAGGGAAATAATATATACAATTACACTATGAACCACACAGTAAGGAAATGTTGCATCAGAAAACCACCAAACTAGTGGCTAAATGAAACAGCTAAATTCCAGCCGGTCATTAAGTCCGAACGGCTTCATTGATTGCAATTTATAGATCCATGCAATCTCACGCTGTAACAAATGTTTATTATTGTCTATACCTTCTCGTTTTTTGATAATTTCAAGGACCATGAATTTCAATTGAGAGATATTGTGTTTAGATTCCATGAAGTGTGCAGCAATATTTGACTTATCATTGTTGGTTCTTATATTGGATTTATGCTCATTGATGCGCACTTTTATTTTCCTTTCAGTTTTACCAATGTATATTTTGCCACATGGACACTTCACAAGATAGATAAGGTTAGCAGAATCACAGGTAGCATTCACCTTAAGCTTCATGTCATGCCCCTTCATGGGGTGAGTAACCACGTTTCCTTTAATGACATTATTGCAATTACTGCAATTTAAACACGCTTGGGTTCCTTTACTTTGCATGGTTTCACATGGTTCTTTGATGAGGATTTCTTGAATGTTCACTTATCTGGTGTATGCAAACACAGGTGGTTTTTCAAAGATACCTTGAAAATCAGGCTCCATCCTCAAAATTGGCCAATGTTTTAATATGATCCCTTTATATCTCTTGCTCATAGTGGAAAATGTTGATACCAACACCATTCTGGTGTCTTCAGTTTTTATTCTTCTATTTAGTGTTTCATCTCTAGAGATCAGAGAAACACTCAAAAGAAATTAATGACAGAAAGATTCGAAAATTTAGAAGGGACACCCTTGATTACAAACTTGGGGAGGTTTATACCTGGGCAGACCTGTACGCCCAAAGGAGGAGAAATAAACCATACAGTCAACAAACCGACACATCCTCATCGGGAAGTGACACCTCAAACCGTCCTCAAAAACAGATAAATTATCAAGGAACATCCGTGAGACCTAGTGAATCTACACCAATAGACCAGAATGACAGTCCAGCCACTTCGGTACCTTTTTTAGAGCAAGGCCCGGACCCAAGAGAAGAACCAGGTGGAGTAAAAAACAAAGAGACAGAAAAAACTCACCCCAATACTCGGAGTACCATCAATAAGAAGGTCACCAAGAAGAAAAACACTTAGTGATAAACATTGCGCCAAATGCATGTTATAAGTAAAGTGTCAAGCTTATGATTATATGTATTTTGATAGCTGTATCCTTATGTTTCAGGGCTCCTTGATAAAGGGCCAACATGCCCGAAATGCATTGGAGTATTGAATAATGTATAACACAAACATCAACTTTGAATGATGAATTATGATGAAACACATATCAAGCCTGATATGAATTGAAATATCAGTTTTTGAACAATAAAGATACGTTGAAAATTTTGAAACTTTAAAAGATACTATGATGGAGTATTTGTACTAAGAACCTATGGTGTGCCCATGGCAGGGATGCATTCACATTTTGTTGATTGCACAATTCGGCATTAAATATTGACGTGCAAGGATGGACATGTCACTTGCAGGAGCACCCGAACTCAATTGAAATTTGGATCTGATACAAACTTGTTGATACACAGCTGTGCACCCCTCCGCTGTTTGTTTCGCCATTGTAATGATACCTTGGATTGGTGAAAAGGGAGAGTGGCATCTGAATACATGGTGTATCCACATTTCCCATCTCTGAAAAAAATATATTCAATATGGCTCTTATATTAGTCTCAAAGTGTTGCGACAAGTTGCATAACAAAATCAGAACATAAAAAATCGGAAGGTAACTAGTCTATTCACATTCAAGAAAAGTGGATTAAACACACATTTCTTAGCCGTTTTGGGGATAAGTTGAAAAGGTGGTGTTCATACAGTTATGATAGTTGTGCTGGAAAAAGAACGTGTGTGTCATTGAATGGTTACCCACAGTTTGTTAGTTCTGACATTTCATTCACGCCATTTTCAGTCGTGCCCAAAAATAAGATAATCTGCCTCTATTTTGGATAACAAATTCTCTGAATTACTGCCCGTTATGCGCCTAAGCACTGTCCATTTCAAATCATTGGGACTGTGCCCCTTTGTAATACAGTGTGCTACCATTGGAGCATTTGGCGTTTTGCATTTGATTCTAGATCGATGTTGAATGATCCGTTTTCAAATAGGTTGACTCGTTTTCCCGTTATATGCCTTAGCACAGGGGCATATGACACAATAAACCACATTGTGGGTGTTGCAATTTGTAAATTCATCATGTTTAATGAACTTCTCTCCATAGGTGAATCTATTGTCTTCAATCGTGCTGTCACAGGAGGCATAGTTTCCGCTTCTCTTTTGTCCGTGATTGGTGCAAGTGATAACATGGTTCTTAATGAAGGTTCCTGTTTCTTTGCTTTTGTGTTGGCGTGCACTAATTTGTCTTGGATGCTGCTGTTTTTTTTAAGTGCGAAAATGGGAATCTGTCTGAATGGTTCCAGGTCTTTAATTGTGTTCCAATTTTTTCTGATGATCTTTTGTACCTCATTGGTGATTCGTGAAATGGTGGTCACACAGACCAGGGGTGTACTCTCCTTCTTGGATCTTGGTGTCAAAAGAGAGTCACGTGGGGTATACCAGGCACTTTTCATCGCCTTTTTTTAACAGTTTTTTGGCGTAATGCCTTGTTTGTAATTTGTTTAAGAGGACTTCAGCATTCTCAAAATAATCTTCTTTTTAGTGCAATTACGCCAAATTCTGAGGAACTGGCTTAGCAGTTAGTTTTCCTGTAGATTTCGCTGGTGAAAACTTCCAAAGTGAAGGAATGTATTCCTGTCAGTTTTTTTGGTGTACAGAGAAGTGTATAAGTGTCCTTGGTCATGTTTCATTATCAAATCTAGGAAGTTCATCTCCTTTTTGCTGAATTGGATGTCCGGATTTCGGGTTTTAAGCCACTCTGCAAACATTTGAAGTTGTACTTCGTTTCCTCTCCAGAGCATAAAAACATCGTCTATATAGCGATGCCATGATTTGATATATCCATCAAAAGGGTTGTTGTTGTATACCCACTTTTCTTCGAATAATGCCTTAAACATTATAGCCAATTCTAGTGCAAAAGGACACCCCATCGCGGTGCCCTTTATCTGTAAAAATTGTTGGTCATTAAACGAGAAGAAGTTATTTTTGAGGCATATCTCGGCTAGACGTAGGAGGAATTCAGTGGGAACATTATGTGGGCGATCCCTTTTTTATCTAGAAAAATATTTAATGCCTCCAGTCCTGACTCCTGAGGAATATTGGAGTACAAACTCACAATATCTAGTGTAACTAGGATTTCATGCTCTTCTTCAAAAGGTTGATCTTCCAGGAGGACAATGACTTGCATTGTATCCCTAATGTAGCTGGTCGTATTGCTTACAAGAGACAGCTGCAACACTGATTGTGCCACCCATGCAAGCAGGCTTTTAAAAGAGTCTCAACCTGCCACTGCAGTGTCTCCTTGCAGTTTCTACTGTCAGGTCAACCTGGCAAATGCACCCACTTGTCAGGCCGTAACCTTCCCTTTTCTTACATGTAAGACACTTCTAAAGTAGGCCCAAGGTACCCCTATGGGCAGGGTGCAGTGTATGTTAAAGGTAGGACATGTACCGGTGTGTGTGACATGTCCTGATAGTCAAATACAGTGTATTTCATTTTTCACTATGGAAAGGCTATCTGTACCATAGGATAGAATAGGAGTTTATGTCATCTTATAAGTATAACTTCCCATTGTGACAAAATAGAAAGATGGTGTTTACTATTCCTGCACTCAGAATATAAAAATGCATCTTTTAGTAAAGATGATTTTTATATTATGTGTTTGAAAATACCACTTTTAGAAAGTGGCTGTTTTCTTGCTTAGCCGTCCTGGGTGCCTCTGCTGGGTTGTGGATTGACTGTCTGTCTTTGGAGTGACAGGGGCTGTGGGTGTGCATTCTCTCAGACAGCAACTGGGGGTGTTGAGGTGTGTCCTGCCTTTACTGAATGAGTTAGGGCTGGGCTGAATAGACCTGGGCTGCATTTAGAGTATTGGGAGATTTCCCTGAATAGGCCTGGTCTGCCTTACACAATAACATCTCCACCTCCTGCCAGGAAGCTGGGCCAAAGAGGACAGGACTTGTTTGGACTGAGCACAGAGCCACCGTACCACAGGAGAACAAAGAGAAATTGAGCATAAATATTGAGGCACAGACCCCAGGACTTTAGCTTACTTCTGGACTCAAGAGGAACCTCTGCCAAGGAAAAGAGCTGGGAAAACTGAATGAGAAGTACTGCCCCTTTGCTTTGTGCAGTGTGGGGTTGGCCTGCAGTGGCTATTTCTGCGAATGAAAGGATCAAGACGTTGCTGTGTGCTGCGTATCTTGCTTGAAAAAGATCTCCAAGGGCTTGGTGTAGAGCTTGCCTCCTGTTCCGCAGTCTCAGGGATACAAAGACTTAATTCCCTCTGTCCTCCTACACCTGGAACTGCTGTTTCAGTTGCCACAGAGGGAAATGGCAAAACCGATGCCGGCGAGCAACTCTTCGACCTGCAACGGAGCCGTGGGCACTACTTGCCAAGTGCACGACACATCACCTTGACTTACACCGCAGACCCGTCACTTGCCGATGCCGCACCTTACCAACTTGAACACATTCACCGAGGCCGCTGCCTGCACCGGAGCCGAGGGCACTGCTCATGATGCTCACAATGCACCGCCCAACTCATACCACAGACCCGACCTCACGGACACCAGTGCTTTATCATTGCGAAGCCGATACCTGACATGGGTGGCATCCCAAATCCATCAACCCTGCATCGTCGTAAGGAACCGATGCCTCAACGCCACCACAACTTCACCTCCCCAGCAACAGTAAGGAACTGATGCCTCACCTCCCCTGCACCCACAACGCCCAACGCCAACAAAGCCTCACCTGGCCGACGGCGTGTACCGTCTTTGTTTTCATTGTTTTCCAAGGTACTGTTCTTTGGGGTCCATGTGAATCCTGGCCCAATGCTGCACACCTCGCGGTCCGCGCCCGTACTTTGGGATGTTCATCTGTCATGATGTCGTTGTAGCCCCAAGTGGAGCTATTTGTTGCTACAAGCTTTATTTTTTTTAATCTTGATACCTGTATGGTGGACTTTGGTCGTTTTGGTCTTGTTTTGTTTAGATAAAGATTTCAAATTTTTCTAAACTGGTATGGTGTCCATTTGTAGTGTTTTCACGTTATTACTGTATGCGTGCGCAAATGCTTTACACGCTGCTTCTGCAATAAGCCTGTTGGCTTGTGCCAAGCTACCAAGGGGGTGAGCAGGGGTTGTCTAAGGGCGTAACTCCCCTACCCTGCCAAGAAGCAAGGGTCCCTACTTGAACAAAGGTGCAAACCATTGACAACTAGAGACCCTGTAGGAATCTGGCACTGTATATACTATACCAAAATGAGGTATAGTGTGCACTGAGTCTAGTGGAACCCCAAAGGTAGGCAGAAGTAAAAGTAGATAGCACCTTACTCTATATTTGTGGTATTGTGGGCGAGCAGTACAGCTTTATCAGAGGGTAGTGTTAAGAGTTTGTTGTACACACTCAGGCAGCAAATGATGTCCCACACTCAAAGACTGAACTCAGACCAATTTGATTTACATAAAAGTATTTTTTTAGTTATATTTACTTTCTAGAACCAAGCAAGTCTGGCACAAGTAAGTGTATATAGTACTTTTCAAGGCAGGGTGAACAATACAAGCAAGCTGAATAAAAATGTCTTTGTTACAGATTTGTAAATACTTTTAATACAGTGAAAATTACTGTTAGATTACTTTTGATTACTTTTCAGATTACTTTATGGATTGCTTGTTCTACTCAGTGTGATGTGCCTAGATATCACACTGGGACATTTCCTAGAGAAAGGGTAAGTAAACAGTTTTTAGATATATGACCTGAAACCCAAATACATCATTTAAACACAGAAGGGTGACTAAAAAGGATAACAAATTGAAAAATGTTTTGACATAGTAAAGTATTTCCCACCAGCTCTAGCATTCAAGTGTACTTCGATTCACTCTGATGTGGATATGTGAGCAGCGAAAGTGCAGTCACTAAAGTGCAAGACAGCCAATGACTGGAGTGGGCCCACACATTGCCCTATTATGTGTGCTGTGTTGAAAGGAAGCAACATATGAATGACAGTAGGAACGATGGAAGGAGGAAGAGGGTTGTCTCAAAGCATCTCTGTGTATGTATATATCTATGGAGTTTTTATATTACATTTAATTACATGAGCTGGTGAAGCAGGGAAAGCTGTCTCTATGACAGACCTAAAAATGAATTTAACCAGCATTCGCCGCATGTTTGCCCACAAAAGATGGAGTAAAAGTAAATACACTTCTTTATATTCTAGAAATTAAATGCAGCCTGAAGGGTTTGTTTCTTGATATGAAAGTGTAATTTGTGATATGACGAGAGGCTTCACAGTGGTAGTGCGTCCTAGTGCAGCGATGTAGGGTGAGCCTAAGCTTGACAAATATGAGGTGCTGCCGCAAGAAAAGGGGGAAGTGTGTTTAATCTGAGGCAGCTGCACAGACCAGTAGAACAGCAAGAGACAAGTTGTGGTTAGAGACTGAGAGCTGGATTACACAATGCGCTTCACCAGAGACAGTGCACTCCGTCTTCGATGCGCAGCAGTGCAGGTGAGTACAAGAGAGCAGCAGGAGTTACTGGTGTGGACTGGTCACATTGAGCAGGATAGTATGTCTCTGCAGTGAAGGCCACGCCCTGTCCGAAGGCAGCCCTCCCCCCCCTCCTGACAAACCAATTACGGTAATAATACAATAGAGTTAGTAAATGAATTGTTACAGGTGCTGTAGCAGCAAAGTTTTCACCTCACTCGCAGTAGCCTGCAAGCAAGGAACTCAGGGGCTTATTTATGCGCCTTTGCATCACTTTTGCACCAACTTTTTGTGACGCACCAGAGATGTAAGAAAATGTGCCTTGTTGCATCATATTTACAAAGTGATGTATCTAGGTAGATGCATCACTTTGTAAACTCCTGCTCCACACCATCGCTGCACCAGGTATAATGTATGCAGGGGGGCATTCAGATGCATGAAAGGGTCGTAGAAGTGACGCAGTGAAATCTATGAGATTTCACTGTGCTACTTCTAGGACGCAAATACGTCAGTATCTTACTCCTGCCGTAACAGGCACAGTTAACATGGGACTTGCCCATGTGTAATGACCCATTGCTGGAGTTGCATCACTGTTGTACCACACTCCAGCAATGCATCATTTTTGCGCCTACAGATATGGTAGAAATACTGACGTATCTGTAACTCCTTGCGACATTATGTGTCATACTGTAAATATGAAGCATCATTGGTGTGGCAAGGAGGGCGCAATGAAAAGTGACTCATCGCTGTTTTCTCGCAGTGATGCATCACTTTTCATAAATGAGGGCCTCAGTAATCATCAGAGAAAATGAATGGGGCCAAGGCAGAGATGGAACTAGCCTTGCAAGTATGCTTGTGATAAAGACTTACAGCCTGGAGCTGCTTTACTTTGTGCAACAATAAATGAAACTATGACAGTGCCCTTGATGAGAAAGAAAGAAACAATGCTTGTGAGCAGATCGAAATGTGTGTCCGATGACCTATTGACCTGTGGAGGTCACTTTTCACCCAGTATTGATCCTGAAGGAATGCAAGCTCGGCGTTTCTGCTTTAAGACATCTGCTGCATGGCAAGCAATGTACAACGTTGAACTATTAAGTATTTTACTTGCTATCCTATTTTGGGACGCTGGAACTGTTTCTAATTGCAGGAGGCCTTGCTTGAGTTTTGTGACTCACTTGTTAAGCTGTAAAACACTAGATTTGTTCAGGCCTCATCCTAGTGGGAACCAGATGACCCCTGACCATGGAGATTTGTATAAAATACTGGCTGTGCTTTTCAGTCTCAAGAGCAGCTGGTGTTCCCCACTAGTCAACACAATACCTCAGAGCGTCTGTGCGTATTTTGGTATTACTTAAAGAGTTTTTTCTTCTTCCACAATAGTCTGCACTGTAGGCCGCATCCCTGAGCTAGTCAGACCACTGCAGACTTCCCACGCTGCTGGCCGTTTCCCCAGTATTGTGCGTGTTCACGTCGCAGCTCCTCAGTGCACGTGCCTACATTTGCGTGCTCGGACTGCACACGTGATGCAGATGGACTCTGGTGATAGGAGCCGCCTGCACTGGAAGCACTTCTGACGTTCTCAACTCGGCTGCTTTATGATAGATGACTCATCAATTTGCAGCCCAGCTGAGTTCATCTCGACAGGCAGCAGCAGCGAGTGTTTGCTTCCATGTCTGTGCCCTGTCTGCCTCTCTACTTGATGTCTGTGTTTTCATTGCAAGATGATAGGCTCCCTGGCTAGCCCCTTTCAACCCCTGCCTCCACTCCCACTAGAGTGGAAGAATAAACTAATGCTAAAGCTGGGCTAGGGCAGGCACTTAAAAAAGGAGTTGAAAAGCCTCATGAATAACTCAGCTAGTGCAAGGCAGACTGAGTACCCCTTCCTGTGCCCGGTGCACCTTTATCTGCTCCATCCTGATAACTATGGCCATGTGTATCAACCGCTTTTGCGTTCGCAAACTGTGCGAATCATTAAATTAGGCCGTTTCTCTTTCCGTATGTATGAAAGACATTCATTGCCCAATATTAGGTATTCACAAATTTTGCAATTCCCTAAAATTGTGATACCAAATTGTGACTCACAAAATGCAGATCGTAATGAGGTAATTGCAAAATCAATGTATGAACCATTAGCAAATTGCGAATGGTTTCAAAATGGGGATTTTGCATATGCAATTTACCATCCAACTCAAATCAGGTGGTTACCAGATGAAACCTATATAAACAGGCCCAGAGTGCAACAACAGTTTCCACAATGGCTGCTCTCTACCTCATGGTGAGGGGGATGATGATCCTGGCAGGTTTGCAGAGAAGGAGGAGGAGACAAGAGTACATTTTCAGAATGCACATTACATTGCTTGACCAGACTGAGGACGGAAACTATGAGAAGTATAGATTAAATTCTGCAATGATATTAGACCTAATAGTTGAACTTCACCCACAACTGCAGCGTCACACTCCCAACACCAGTGCTATTCCTACCCATGTGCAGGTTTTATGATTCCTGCATCTCTTAGCCTCAGGAAGCTACCAGGGAGTAATAGCTGCAGCAGTAGGGGTGTCCCTAAATGAGCTGTCACGGTTTTTTAATGCATTTCTGGATACAGTGCTGATGAAAATCAATCAATAAATCAGATTCCCTAACACATCACAGGGCTTGTAGCTCACTAAATTGAAATTCTACCAGATAGCACATTTTCCACACTTCATTGGGTGCATTGATGGGACACATGTTGCAATATGTCCTCTCTCTGTAAATGAGTATGTGTTAAAATAAAATACAAAATGTAGCCATTAATTAAACATACAAGTGATATGCAGTGCATCAAATATCATAACTGATAACGTGGCCAGATTCCCTGATAGTACACACAATTCCTTTATTTTTCCCCAAAGTGGAATTTACACACGGCTAATTAGTGGTGAATTTGAGGAAAGATATCTACTAGGTAAATCATGTTTACACTGTGTAGCACATAGTGCAGAAGCAGTAACTCATGACAGTGATTCATTGTTTACTCCTCATTGTAGGAGACATTGCATATGTTATGCGCTCATTCATCCTCACCCCATATTTAACTCCATATACTCCAAGCGAGCACTGTTATAATGCAGCGCAAAGAAGCACACGTAATGTGATAGAGAGGACCTTTGGCCTGCTTAAGAGTTTCTGCAGATGGCTACACAAGAGCGGTGGAGCACTACAGTACAGTCCTGAAACAAGCTGTAAAATCATGGCTACATGTGCCATGTTGCACATCACTGCTACAAGAGTCATACTGTTGGAAAGTGGGTTATTGTTAGGGGTAAATGTAGGTCTGCCACTGGCAATAAGACCACTAACATATGATTGTACTCAGCATAGGTCTTAGATAATTATTCCTATGCTCAACCCTTGGTAACGTGGCTGTGAGGTATGTAAAGTATTTTACAAACACCATTTCAGTAAATGTTTTTTGTTGTTGTTGTTAATATATTTATTGGCAATTCCACAACAGAAAAAACAAAGCAATATAGCAGTACCCAGACACATCATCGACATGCAGTTGTTTCGTGATTACACATTGCGAGTATACATTGCATAATGAAAGGTTTATAGTAACTATCACCGCAGGCACTCAAGTGGTTCATCTGTGGAGCGTAACAAAGTCCCATGTCCTTTTCATTGCTACTCATAGGGGGAGGTGTGCAAGGGATTTGACAGTCATGGTTAAGGTAGAAAAAGGTGATGGTCTATCTACGCGTCAGGCCCTGAGTCGTCAGGAGTATTTGTCGCTCGGGTAGTGTCAACATGGTCAGTGGTCGTCTGTGTGGGCCTCTTGTACACATAAAGGGACCAGAAGTTTTTGGGTCTGTTGCAGGGTTGTAATAGCTCGCTGTAATTCTCTGTTTGGGTGCAGCAGTACATGTCTCTAGACCATTGTGTCACATTTCAGTAAATAATTAAGACACAACACATAATAAAAATCCAACACCAATTTATAAATATTGGAAATATTTGTATCTTTAAAATGACACCAAAACAACAAAAATCCAATGTAGGGAACCAGAGATATGATTTTTCTAAAATTTCATAAAATATAGCACTTAGAAGATTATAGCATCATATTGTGATACATGCTCGTGATAGACATGGTCAAAGTCAAAGTTTGAGGCCAACCTCGATGGAGCGCTGGGCGGCTACAGCTCGCGGCAGGCCTCGGTCTCAGTTTCTACCTACACACTTAAAAACTTTTCTGGAGCCTTTCTCCTCAAGGCCCCTCGAAACTCCCAGCCAGTCGGGATTCAGTGAGGGTTCGCCGGATTGACTTGTGACGAGGTCCCGGTCAACTTCCCTGGGGCGGACTTAGAACATTTCTCAAGATTGCTTCAGCGGGGGCAACCCAGGAATCCAGGCCGGCACGTGATGGAAGGCAGGCAGCTTGGCGTTCGCAGTTGCTCCCGGTCACCTTTTCCACAAGTGGACTTAGAAACGTTTCTGGAGCTTTTTCTCATGGGGTCTCTCGATGCTCCTCATGTAGCCAGATCCGGTGAGGGTTCGCCGGCTTTAGTTTTCTTCTAGTCCCGTTGGACCCATTGAGCTTTTAACGGGATGAACCTGGTTTGTTTGGCTGGCTCACAGTTGAGGGCAGGCAGCCTGGCTGTCAAGGTTGAGTTTATGGAGCTTTTTTTCAAAGCAGCTCCAAGGTTCTCCAAACTTCTTGAACTTCTTCCTGAAGTACCTCAAGGGGGCCCAAAGTGTCTCAAACTCACTCCAAGGGTCTGGAAGCTCCAAGATGGTCCTTGAAAGTTGAGGACTTCAGTTCTCACAATCGACTGGTACAAAACTCTTACAAATCCATTGATGGTTCTCCAATGTGTAGATTTAGTTGGTGATGTTCCAGATGAGCTCTTCTAACCAGTAGCTTTCAGGGAGTCCACTCTTTAGTTCTTTTTCAGCAAGATAATCCACAGGGCTGGAGTTTTCAGATGGTGCAGTCTTCAGAGGTCAGGCCTTAGGAATCTTTGCACAGCAAAACGTTTCAACAGGGCACTTCTTGCTTCAATAAGCTTCAAGCAGCAGATCAGGACTTATTCCAAGTTCTCTGGGTCAGGCAGGAGGTTACTGTTGACCAATGGGAGCAAGGTTACTCCTCAAAGATATGACCACATCCTGTAGGGTGTGGCATTATTCTGTCACAGAGTGCCTCAAATCTTCCAAATCCATAATGGCTGATTTTTTAGGAAAGGAGGTAAAAGCTGGCTAAACACACCCCTAGGATGGCAAATTTACTTAGATTCCCCCCCTGCATCTGCTCATACCTTCCTTAATCCTACCATCTGCCTAAGGTGGGAAGTTCAGAGTTATAAATGCCACTGGTTTCTGCTCTCCTCTTTGAAGAACATAGTTTACGACTCCTCCCCCTGGCCTGGCATTCCTATGGAATAGCACACTGCCCTGCCAACAGAGCTGGTTGACCCCAGGGGCTCTTTATCACCTCTTCAAGGCAGCCTGGCTAATCCACTTAATTCTGACCAATCAGAGTAGACCACTGGAAGGCTGAATTTGGATTTACAAACAAGAAAGTCTTATAACTTCTGTATGTACACTTTAGGGGAAATTCAACAATATGATATTGTTGGATTTATTAATACCATTCTGGGAAGTCTTTGAATTTCATTTCTAGCCCTCTCCTATCAAGAGTTATTAATCAATAACTTCCTACCATGTTAACATATGTAACAGGGGATTTGCAATGGGAAAAATGACCTGGGCCATTTTTCCAGCACCAGGACTTACAAAAACATATTTTATAAGTACTTGTCTTATATCTACAGGAACCCCACCCCAAGTGCAACTAGGGGAGACTTTTGGGGTTCTGAATCTGTAGAAATATTGCAGACCCTCCCTCCACAGTGCTCCTAGCATTAAAGTCCAATTTGAACAGCACTTTACCACAATGTGGGAAGCGAAATGTGAAATTTCACTTTACACAGGCATACAAAAACTCATTTTATAAGGGTGTACCTTATAAATATCTGACCCCCCATGCCTGGGATACCTAGGGGAGAGCCTGGGGGTACTTAATGTGCCAAAACATTGTAGGTAATCCATTTTTTAATGCCGCAAACACCAAAGTCGAGTTTGGGCACAATCTACCTTTTAAAAGCAGTCCTGGCACCCAGGGCTGCTTTTAAACTGACCTCAGGCTTCAGCAGTGCACACATGCAAGTAGAAAAAGAGCTGACGGCCTCTAAACTGCCATGCCCAAGGCTAGGGTACTAGGGACTCCTAGTTAGTTTCCATCCCTCTGCCCTATTATATACTATGGGCTTATAGGGTAGGTCATGCCAATCACAGGTGTAACTCACAATACCATTGTGTACCCTAGTGTATGTAGGTGTAAACTGTATTCTAATGTGTCTTTTTCAGCATAGCATTGGCTCTGGGCCTGGTTAGGCAGAGCCCAGGGGCAGTCAGAGTTAGTTGCCACCAGTATCAGTCAGCAAAAAGTTGGTGGGTGCCCAGGGCACAGGATGGCTTTGCAACACATACCCATTGACCTCTCTGATTCAGATGATGACGATGAGCCATGTCCACCCTGTCAACATGCAGATGGATCCAGGGCAGCAGAGGGCCGAAAAAGATGTGCTGAAATAGCCTGCAGTTGTTTTTCAAGTAAGTAATGATGAGGCAATGCATTTCATGATCTTGCTGCTAAATCTCATATTTATTACCTTAACTTCAGGTTAAATAGGCTCTCACCAAAAAAAACAAAGTATTGCCATAATGCACAATTTGTGCCAAATCAAATGTGTCATCGCAGACAATACAAAAGTAAGATTATGCCCACAAAAAACATACATAGGTCCGTATCACTTTTTGCTTCCATGCTCTCCACCAGGCCGTTCTGTAGGCTCCGTACTATCTCTTGGTGAGGCCTCTGAAGCTGCAATATGTCTCAAAATGCAATGTCTATTTTCCCTCACAGGGGAAGTGACACTACTGAGGCTGGAGAGTTCCTCACTGTCCCTTACACCTAAATCACCGTTTCCTGCAATCCTAATGATCTGCATGTTCTCAATTGTGTTTTTGACTTACACAAAACCTCTTGGAATTTTCCCACCACAATGTGCCTTCTCCACTTGCATGGTCGCAGCCCGTTGCAACAGCACTCGTCAGGCAATGGACAAATCTGGTAAACCCATCCAGTCTTCCCATTAGTTGGTGATGACGCCTACAGTGTGTGACATGGTCCTGCTGCATAACTGTGCATAGTTCCTTGATTCCATTTGTCATTTACTTTATCTTATTAGCTGTGGCTTTTTGCAGTCCTCCCACTGTTGTATTCAGCTGCCTGATACAATCTTCGATACCACACATATTGTTATTCAGTGACATCAACTGTGTGTGCATTGACTTCACATTGCAGACGCTGCACCTTCAACATTGATGCCTCCAGGCCTCTGGATACAGTTGGGCCTTCACCTTTCTCTGTTTGCTGTCTTACAGCCACTCTTCGCCTCATGTGGGAGTGTCTGTCCTCAAATGGTTGTGTAAGCATGTCTGCTGGAAAATCATCAGACTCTACATCCAAATCAGGGAGTGGAGCCACTGTTGTCCTGCATCTGTTTGTTGCAGGTGTCGTGTGTGTTGGGGGCATGATATTTTCACCATCTGACAGTGGCAGAGTCTCTTCAGTTTCACAGCATGTGGTGCAGGTATTTCTGTGACATGAAATAGACATAGTTTAGTTCAAGAAGGTACTTGTGTGTCTCAGTTCAAATTTTGTTGGAAATTAAAAAAAATGCCTAATATGGTGTTTCTACTTGTCATTTGCTACGTAAATTTTATATGCCTACACAGTGCAGCATTATTTGCCATATATTTACTGTTGTTTTACCATTCCAGTTCCAGTTCCCATAATGCACTGATGTGTTGTAAATAAAATGTGGCCTGGAATATTTTTTGATTGAGGTTTAACACTGATTTCCTAATTGGTAATCTTGTAACAAAAACCTTTTATGTGTTGCAATTTGTACACCTTACCTTTGCTGGTACTGGATGAGGCTGAGGTGTCAATGTCTATAACCCCGACAATGGCTTCTGCCATTTTGCCTCGCCTCTGCAAATCCTCACCTCTGCTACCTTCTGTTTGGCCCCTATTCGTATATCGTACCAGCGCTTTCGGATCTCCTCGATCAAGCTCTGTATGACACCCACTGTGCTGATCTTGGCCTGGATGTCCTTCCAGAGTTTATGTTTTTCTGACTCTGGGACCTGGAGTGAGCTCTTTCCGAAGAGCTTATCATGGCAGTTCACAACCTCCCCAGTGACCACCTCCAGTTCCTGCTCATTACATTTAAGTTTTCCTTTGCGCTCGCCAGTCTCTTGCTATTTTCATCTGAGGCCATGTATTTTGGGTGCAAAAATGACACTTCAAACTGGCTCTCTAGTACTTAGCTCCAACAGTCTGCCTCCTCCTATGGCTCTGGGCACAGGAGACAGCATGGCTTGACTCACTTCCTCAATGGTATAGTTTAAAACTGCATTCAGGCTGCAATGGCCAACATGGAACATGTTTTAACAGGCTACTGAAGGGAGTGGTGCAATTCGTTTTGCAGGCCCACTAGTAGCATTTAATTTACAGGCTTAGGGCTTAAGGTATACCAGTTTACTAGGGACTCCATTCTACAACGGACTTATAAGTAAATTATACAATAAGATGAAATCAAATGTTAAAATATTTTAGGGAGTTAGCAAAAATCAATTCAGAAACATAGGAGGGTAAAGACAAGTGGTTGTGGGAAAGGCCCCCCTAAAACTGACATTTCTACCAGTTTGCCTTTAATGTCACCATTTTCTGCTCCAGCATGATTTGCCCAGTGACATGATCATGGAAGGTGGGGATACTTATACATTTCATACAAACAAACAAAAGCGACATCATTTGTTTTCAGGAGACCTGGTCTCTATCTCCATCGCCTCTGATTGGCTATTATGAACTCTTTCAACCGGCCGCCCAGGTCAATTCTCATGGAAAACCCTCAGGGGGCCTTTCCATTTTCATCAGTCACAGGTGCAAGATAACGGCCACACCTATCCTTCGGAACCTGACGGCAGGGCAGACGGTCCTGATCACCGGTCTGACATTTTCAGGCAGGGCACGCTCTATCCTCCTAATTAACATTTACCACAATACAGCAAAAACCGCAAAATCAACTGTAACTGATCAAATGATAAAACAACTAGAAGATATTTTAGTGGAATTTGCATCCACGGAGGTACTGCTACTAGGAGACTATAACATCAGAGCCCTCGCAACCAACGGCCTCTTAGCAAGGAAAAACAAACAGCAAGAAGCGATGACCACTTTTCTAACAACTCATAACTTCCGCTCGGCTCAGCAAATTTCACTGGAACAGCACCCGGACACTCATTACTTGCCAACATTCAGGAGAATCTCAACTATTGATTATATTTTTCTCTCACCGCTCATGGGCAATCATGTGGTCAGGATGGAAATTCCCTATCGTTTGGAGAGCGACCACAACCCCATAACGGCTACACTGCAACTGCAAGTGAAAGTCGCCCTCGAAACGACAGAAGTGGGGCACTCAACGCGGGTCAAACTGCACACCATGGTTAGAAGAATCAAATGGGATTCACGGGGATCTGCCAAGGTGGGAACCTGGCTCAAGGGTGAAACACTTAAATTCAGACACAGTGCTCCGACAGAATCACATTATCGGTGGGATATGGCAATTGGCAAGCTACAGGATCTCCTGGCAGGGCCCGCGGTTCATCACAGAACACTCGGGCCACATCCAAAGCAAACCCATGACCCATTGTTAGCCTCCCAACGAAATATCCTCAGGAAGGCCGTCCGTCAGCACAAACTGACTGGAACCGTACGCACTGCCAACAAGGTGGCATCGCTGCGGAGGACCTACAAGAAATCCTTATGGGAGACCAAGAGACTCAAAGAACAGTCTGAGTGGGAAAAAATTTTCGCCCTACTCAAGGGCAAAAGCCAGTCCAAGTTTTGGAATCATATGAACAAACTCCGCTCCACCAACAAGACGAGAGGAAACGCAGTCTGTGAAGAAGCCTGGGCCTCGCACGTGTCCGATCTTTATCGCAGTGACCCTGGGGACCCCGCAGTGATTGAATTAAGAGATCGCGCTGTTTCCATTCAAATAGAAACTCTCGAACTGACCACTGCAGTCGAGGTCGCCAAGTATCTGCGAACCATGAAAAAAGACGGAGCTCCAGGGCCCAACAGACTCCCTGCCGGGATATTCAAAAGTGCCCCGGAAGAGTGGGCGGACCTTTTGACTCCCCTATTTAACAACGTAATCGCGACAGGCCAGCTACCAGACTCTTGGTTAGGTTCGACTCTATGCCCCATATTCAAGAAAGGAGACCCTGCGTCACCGGCTAACTACCGCCTCATTGCCCTATTAGATCTGGAGGCAATGGCATATGCCCGATGTCTTCTTCGGTTGCTTGAAAAATGGGTCGTAGAAAATAACATAATTCCATACTATCAAACTGGGTTCCGGGCATCGGCCTCCACAATTGACAACATTACTACTCTAGCCATTCTGAGTCAAGAAGCAGTACAAAAAAACCATCTTCCACTCTATTGCTGCTTCATAGACTACAGCGCA
Source organism: Lissotriton vulgaris (assembly GCF_964263255.1). Taxonomy (NCBI): domain Eukaryota; kingdom Metazoa; phylum Chordata; class Amphibia; order Caudata; family Salamandridae; genus Lissotriton; species Lissotriton vulgaris. The sequence continues at coordinate 719,792,298 of NC_141687.1, forward strand.
GCTTTTGACAAAGTGTCTCGGAACATCTTGTGGAGGAAGCTGAACAAATGGGGGAATCCGCACGACCTACTAGGAGCACTAATTTCCCTGCATAAGAACACGTGGGTGCGAATTAAAACCGGCCCAAAGACACTTTCTTCAAGAATTGCCGTAGAAGGTGGGCTAAAGCAAGGATGCGTTCTTGTCCTGCTGTTGTTCTATCTCTACACAGCTGATCTCGGTACATTCCTGGAGAATAGTAATCTTTTCCCGCCAAAACTAGGACCCGCCAAAAAGCCTCTTTACATATTACAATACGCAGACGACATCGTAATAATGGACCAAGCAAAATCAGGTCTCCAACGGGCACTAAGTACGCTCCATATATATAACACCGCCAATGCTCTGAAAATCAACCAGGCAAAGACGAAGGTACTGGTATTCGGCAGATGCAAGAATAAGAAAAGGCTGGTATGGAACATCGAACCCGACAGGATTAACACAATAGTAAAATATAATTACTTGTGAGTCTGGTTCAATGAGACGTCCAGGCCTACAGCTCACCTAGCTGCCTTGCAAAAGAGAGCAGGCGCAATTACATACTCCCTGACCCGGCTGAACCCAACCCTGAGCAGCCCTTCTGCAGATGCCATCCTGAAGGTGACTAAAGCTATTCTACTTCCTGCGTTAACCTATGGACACCAGGCCTTTCCTGGCGCATGCTCCCCCACTCTTGAGCTCGCCCAAATCTCCACCTACAAAAATTTTTGCCATCTGCCAAGTTTCACTCAGTGAGCAAGACTACGATTGGAGCTGGGTCTACAAAGACAATCTCTTTACTGCGAGGCCGACACCCTGAAATATTTTATAAGGACCCTAAAAGCAGGTGATAACACTCTTAAATCCCAGCTAAAAGGAATCCTGTCCAGCCCTGGAAATCCCTGGAACACCCAGATTGTAAAGGCCATAAGAGTGTTAGAGATTGACAAGCCATCTCTCCTCTCAGTCACTATTCCATACTCGGCCTGGAAAAGCGCCATCAACAAGCAAGTCAATGGATCTGCAGGCTGTAAAGTCATCAACCATTCTGCTTCCCTTGAACTCTTCGTATCTTCCTGGGATCCCACAATCATATTTCCAGGAAAATTTAAGCGCAGTAGCTCGGAAGAATATAATGTTTATGCGACTTCTAGGCCTGCGCTCGACGGCCTTCAACAAATGGGCTCCAACAAGCGAGGGGGGGCCTGTAGGCTGTGCAAATACCACTCTGAATCATGGCTGCATCTCCGGTGCTGCTGCCCGGCACTAGCAGCCCCCAGAAGGTCCCTCTTGAAACCCTCGTTTTTAAAATGGGGTGTCAGGACGTGCTGGGAGGCCTCTGCCTTGTGCTTTACATCTACTGACATCCAAGTACTCGCAAGGTTTGGTAAATTTGTGAGACTTTTGGACAATCTTCTATTACCTCCCTTGGCCACCATGCTTCCTCCCCCTCCCCCTCAAAGACTCATTACAGACTTTTTCCGTCCTTTGGCCCAGTACCCTTTGTCTTAATTATTTTTATCAGGCCAAGCACAGCAAAATGTTCACACAGGCCACTATAACGCTGTTCTTTCAATAAGCACACCGGTCTCTAAGCCTGGAAAATTGTTTTTTAGCCCTGTTTTTATACCATTAATGTGCTAAATGCTAAAGTAACTGTGCTAAATTAATAAAACGTTGAAACTTTGAAACTATACATTTCATAGTTACAGAAATTGGAAAGCCCTGGCTACTGTCCATAGGCCACACTGTACATAATAAAATAAATGCACTCAGCTGTCTCTTAGACAGTTGGAATATATGCGCTTTATATGTATTCTCAAGTGAACCTGGTAAATAATCACTTCGGTAACATTCAATAGCAATTATGTTGCTTTACTCTTTAAGATGTAAGTAATCTTATATTGGCAAATCATTATCATTGTTTTGAATTACCATCCCACCAAGTTGTTTCAACATGCTTTGCATAACATGCCCCTTAGTGTTATTCACTTTTTTCAGTTTTATATAGTGCTTATTCACTGAGAAGTACGTGGGCACTTTACATTATAGCAGTAAACCTTTGATGGAGTACATTGAAAAGTGGAGAGCTCAATAAGCGGTTCAGATATTATAAACACAAACAACTTGGGAGAAACAGTTCAAGGGCCTCTGAGGCCTGATATGTTGAACATCAGAGACGGGATGAGAGATCATAACAGGATATGAATTTAACACCTTGGCTGCTAGCAGTTTTCCCGTCCTGTGCTGGAAATGGCCATTTTGCTGGTGATCAGCACAGCTCAACCGTGCATCATGACGAGCTGAGCTCGTCATCAGCATCGAAAGGGTTAAAAGTGGATGCAGGGTTATGTTATGTTATGGAGAGGATATTATATTATGCTAAGTAGGTCTTATAAAGAGAGCACTTGTGCTTTATACTGTCACATAGACCTTTTGGGGTGCTTATCTATGTCTTACCACATTAACTGGCATAGAAGGCCAGAGCCTGATTACTGTGATGTTGGCTATGTGTGACTATGTCAGTTGATACTGTTTCCTAGACTTTTCTGTAGTGATGGTCAGTGAAAATAGTCATGAGCTACTGAAGGCTAAGCAACTTGTGAATTGTTACCAGAGGCCGAAATGCCCAGCTCAATTGACTTTAAAACTAATGTTCACAGAGCCAGATACTATGGTTTGAACAAAATACTTTGACTAGGGCCACTATGGCTGGGCTACCATGTGTACCAGTGAGAAGGATGTCTGTGGGTATGTATGAACATGTGTGCGTATGAATGGTATATATGTGTACAGGTAACTGAGAGACTGTATTGTATGTATTTGAGGCCCAAGACATAACTTTTGCCATATATGCCACCATTAAGTGGTGGCTGCTTGCATTGCATGGTGGGGGAGGTGGGGTGGAGGAACACAAAAAAATGGAATAAAAAAAAAATGACAATTACATTTACCAGCCGATCCGACGGCCGCTGCCTTGCTCCTCTCTCCAGATCCTCGACTACTGCTGCATAATACGCAGGCTCCCAGGTGCCAATCCAGGCACTTCTGTCATGCTGAGAAAACTATTCCAAGCATGATAGAAGCACTGGGATTGGTTTGAGCAGCCTGGTTAGCTGCTCAGACAGTGCTTGGAAGTCTGTGGCATTTCTCCAACCTGACTGTGCAACACAGCTGGGTTGGAGAAACCGAAGTGCGAAAGATGGTTTGGCAGCCTAAAACGGCCAGCCAAATTGAGATGCACACTTAAAAGTGCCCACCACTCCTCCTCCTGCATGTCACAAGAGAATTGCCTGCTCCACCACTGAAGACTTGCGCTGACAGCCAATGACGCAAAGCAAAAATGAAATGATAATAAAATGTCTTTATTATCATTTTATTTCTCATCTTTTAGTAGGGGGGCGGTGCTCCTCCACCATTACGGGAGACATATTAAGTGCAGAAAAATGTTCTAACAAAAAATGTTCTGAACATGGAACATTTTTCTGCACTTTAAATTTCTCCCACTTAAACTAATGATTGTATTTTCCAAATATAAATATGGCACTGTGTTGAGAAAATTAAACTGAATCATTAACGTTGTTTATATGGATTCTATAAACTCATCATTTACATTTTCTCCCATTTGAAAGCACTATGCATCTTGCTCCCTGTGTCCTGTAGATATGGTGCCATATTTATTACAGAAAAATGTATTTCTTTAAATGGGAGGAATTTTAAGTGAAGAAACATTTTCCATAAAACATTAAGGCATTATTGGCATAATTAAAAGCGGAGAAATATAATAACAGTTCATGTTTCATAGAAAATGTTTTCTTCACTTAAAATTTCTCTCATTTGAAAAAAATACTATTAGTTGTAAATATGACATGGTCTACTGGCCTCTGAAAGCAAAAGGGCTACTGCTAGTAAACGCAACACTTTGAAAAGGGAGAAAATTAAGATGAAGAGTTAATCATTAATGTAAGTTTTCATTTTCTCCCATTTAAAAGCATTCAGAAACATAATTTTGTTCCCAGCTCTAAAAGTTAAATACCTCAGTGCTGCAGTTCTTCACAACTGTGCCCTGGGTCATAAATCTGACTCCAGCACTGCTCATTTTCTGGCTCTGCAATCTACAGCAGCCTAATGATAATTTAAAGTAAACACAGCCTTCCCTTACCTTTGAAAAACAAGCATTGGCATAGCTAATAGGTCTCGCCTTTGGGACATTATAAGTGTTTAGCCATGCAACAGTTGATGTTGCACCAAGGATATTGTGCTGCATAATTAAATACTTATAAGGTCTAAAGGGCGAGACCTATTGGCTATGCCAATGCTTGTTTTGCATTTGATACCTAATGGAAGGGTTTGCCCCATTATAGGCTTCACGATAAGCACAATGGTAGATTTGCTCTTGGTCCAGCGCAGCTTCAGAAATTTTCTATAACCCATCAGGGAGCTATTCACAATTTATTCATCAGTGGGCCCATAACACTGCAAGTCACTCATAAACACATTTACTCTGCTCCGAATATTCAGTGAAGATCAAAGGAGAGCTGCTGGATTATAGCGGAGTGTCTAAAACTAAAATTCTATACATTATTTACATCTGCAGTTTAATTTTAATACTATGGTTATGATTTAAAGAAAACATTTAAAACACCCCAGCATTATTTGTCAATGGATCTGCTAGTGAAAGTTAACTAAAGGATAACAAGACCTGGTTAATTCTCCTTTTATTTAATTGTTATTTAGAGATTAAATCTCCGAGCATGACCTCTATGTTTTTTTTCAAGGGAAAAATTCAATTATGCATTAATAACCTGAAAGAAAAGTTTAAATTTCAGAACATTTATTTATTAGCATGACAGTTCAGAAAACAAGAAAAGGTCCATATTACCAAAATGTTGAAACGCAGACATCAGCATAAGACAGAATAGTTCCCAAAGAACACCTCTCTAGGGGGCTCATTATGATGGCTGACGGAAGTGCCTCCGCAGCCCTGGAGTATGCGGAACATGCCTTATCTGCGTCCGCCTGTCGCGGTCACTCCGTTCGCCATATCAGGATAGGAAAGATTGTCCAAATTTCGTCCGCGACGGAAAAGCACGCTCCGCGGGCCATCTACACCCGACCACGCGAAGGACGTAACCAATCCAGAGACTCCGCCGTACGGACTGACGTCTAGGACCGTCCCCCAAATCAAGATGGCAGAAAATACACATAAAAGCGCTGCTGAAAAACAACCTGCCTGAACACTGCGGATGCCCCACACCGAACATACCCACCACGAGCTGCTCGCCGACATGGACCCAGCACTACACGCTTACCCGATACTCTTCGCGATCCACCACGTCCTAGTCTTGGCCCACTACCGAGTACGACGCAGGTACGCTACAAACCATTCGCTGTCTGGAGGGGAGTACCTGCAAGGGTCGTGACGTCGGGAGGGGGAGTGTCAGGTATCTGAACCCACTGATTAGAAGCAAATACAAAAACACACCTGTATCACACACGCAGGAATAACTCCGACAAAGCACGACACATGATTGACTTGCTTTATTACACATAATCGGGGTATAATCACAGTGTATGCATGAGCATGGGCATGGTGGCCACCACAGCTGGTACAACAGATGCAGTACATGAGAGGGCAGACTGCAGTATCACAACACCAACAGGTCATAGTCGACATCAGAGCAGGTACATCAGAGGCAGTACATGAGAGGGCAGACTGCAGTATCAGAACACCAACAGGGCATTGTGGACATCAGAGCAGGTACATCAGAGGCAGTACATGAGGGCAGACTACAGTTTCAGAACACCAACAGGGCATTGTGGACATCAGAGCAGGTACATCAGAGGCAGTACATGAGAGGGGCTAAGTGCATCAACAGTCCATTGCACTGAACAGGTCCATCAGAGGCAGTACATGAGAGGGGCTAAGTGCCTCAACAGTCCATTGCACTGAACAGGTACATCAGAGGCAGCACATGAGAGGGCAGACTGCAGTATCAGAACACCAACAGGGCATAGTGGACACCAGAGCAGGTACATCAGAGGCAGTACATGAGAGGGCAGACTGCAGTATCAGAACACCAACAGGGCATTGTGGACATCAGAGCAGGTACATCAGAGGCAGTACATGAGGGCAGACTACAGTATCAGAACACCAACAGGGCACTGTGGACATCAGAGCAGGTACATCAGAGGCAGTACATGAGAGGGGGGGCTAAGTGCATCAACAGTCCATTGCACTGAATAGGTCCATCAGAGGCAGTACATGAGAGGGGCTAAGTGCATCAACAGTCCATTGCACTGAACAGGTACATCAGAGGCAGTACATGAGAGGGCAGACTGCAGTATCAGAACACCAACAGGGCATTGTGGACATCAGAGCAGGTACAACAGAGGCAGTACATGAGGGCAGACTACAGTATCAGAACACCAACAGGGCATTGTGGACATCAGAGCAGGTACATCAGAGGCAGTACATGAGAGGGGCTAAGTGCATCAACAGTCCATTGCACTGAACAGGTCCATCAGAGGCAGTACATGAGAGGGCAGACTGCAGTATCAGAACACCAACAGGGCATAGTCGACATCAGAGCAGGTACATCAGAGGCAGTACATGAGAGGGCAGACTGCAATATCAGAACACCAACAGGGCATTGTGGACATCAGAGCAGGTACATCAGAGGCAGTACATGAGGGCAGACTGCAGTATCAGAACACCAACAGGGCATTGTGGACATCAGAGCAGGTACATCAGAGGCAGTACATGAGAGGGGCTAAGTGCATCAACAGTCCATTGCACTGAACAGGTCCATCAGAGGCAGTACATGAGAGGGGCTAAGTGCATCAACAGTCCATTGCACTGAACAGGTCCATAAGAGGCAGCACAAGTACGTATTCCAAGCAACCCGTCCCAAGGACCACAACAGTGGAAGTCTGTACACAATGGACAATGTACACACCATGTGCTATGACATGTGAGTGAAGTGAACAGCACCTCACATCACACTATCATGTGGATTGCGTGAGGTACCTGCATCGGACAGACTGCCAGCTCCAGAAACTGGAGTGTGAGACACAGCCACAGCTCGAGTGACTGACACATGGTCCACAGACCCAGACACACTGCCAGCACCAGAAACAGGAGTGTGACATACAGCCACAGATGCAGTGACTGACACATGTGCCACAGACCCAGATACACTGCCAGCACCTGATACAGGAGTGTGAGACACAGCCACAGCTCGAGTGACTGACACATGCGCCACAGACCCAGACACACTGCCAGCACCAGAAACAGGAGAGGGCACAACTGATACAGTGCTACTACATGATGCATGACAGCAAACAACAGACACAGTGCCACTATCTGACACATGCGAGTCAACTGCAGCTGCGCCACTGGGACCACTGAAATGATGAGCCACAGGGCTGTATGGGCCAGGAGGCAGGGTGGCTCTGGGAGCTGGTGGCAGTTGGACTTGACCGACATCGGGGTGGGCATGTGTCAATGGTGTGTGTCTACGTCTCTTGGGGATATTTGAGTGCACCCTGGACAGGACAGGACTGGCAAGTGGTTCGGACGGAAATGAAATATCACCCACCATGGGTGGTGCATCTGCTGCCGGGGGTATGCTCTCTGGGGACGTGCTGGAGCATGCTTGTCGTTTGCTGTGTGGCTGCCTTCTGGCCTCTGCAACATGTGTCGTGGGGGATACTACAACAGGGCCCACATTCCTCTGCTCCTGACTGGCCCTGATGGGAGTGGAGGTAAGGGGTGACTCCACCGCGGAAACATCTGTATTCCGTTCCCTCAACAACATCAGCCTTAGTGCAGCAAGGGGTGATGTATGCCTGTCCTTGATAGCGCCAGTGTCCATGGGAGAAGCCTTGTCCCTTGGATGTTCCTTTTCCATAGGAGGAATGTTGTCTCTGGACTTTCCCTGTTCACTGGATGGTGCCCTGTTCCTGGCAGCAGACTTGTCGTCTCTGGTGTACCTGTCTCCAGAACACACCTTCTCCCTGTGTGTGTCCATGCCCTTGGGAGTGTCCCTGCTCCTCTTAGGTGCCTTTGTCTTTTGACTGACCTTGTCCCTGCCCTTGGGAGTGGCCCCTTCCTTACTAGTGTCCCTGTCCTTGGGAGTGTCCCTGCTCTCCAGAGGTGCCTTTGTCTTCTGACTGTCCTTGTCCCTGCCCTTGGGAGTGGCCCCTTACTTACTAGTGTCCCTGTCCTTGGGAGTGTCCCTGCTCTCCAGAGGTGCCTTTGTCTTCTGACTGTCCTTGTCCCTGCCCTTGGGAGTGGGCCCTTCCTTACTAGTGTCCCTGTCCTTGGGAGTGTCCCTGCTCTTATGAGGTGCCTTTGTCTTCTGACTGTCCTTGTCCCTGCCCTTGGGAGTGGCCCCTTCCTTACTAGTGTCCCTGTCCTTGGGAGTGTCCCTGCTCTTATGAGGTGCCTTTGTCTTCTGACTGTCCTTGTCCCTGCCCTTGGGAGTGGGCCCTTCCTTACTAGTGTCCCTGTCCTTGGGAGTGTCCCTGCTCTTATGAGGTGCCTTTGTCTTCTGACTGTCCTTGTCCAAGGTAGTGTCCATGGAACTGGGAGTAACCCTTGTCTTGGGAGTACCTTTTGTGTGGGATGCCTGTGTAGCATGTGAAGGCATTTCCCCCAACACCACTTGTGGATCCCGTGTGTGTACTCCAGTGTATCTGACGTTGTCTTTGTGAACAGATTTTGCTGACCTAGGGGATGGTGTCTGAGCCCTCCTTGCCCTGACGTGCTGGCTGACGCTGCTTCTAGTGCAATAACCTGTATTTGAGTCCTGGTCAGAATGTTCACTCCCCCCTGAGACATCCAGTGTGGTAGATGGGGAAACAGAAGTAGCACCCAGTCCATGCGACTGTACAATGGCAGACGACACACTGCTAGCCAATGACTGAACTGTCCTGTGTAGACCAGCAAGATCGCCATGCATCCCTTCCATGAATGCAACCACCTGCCCCAACTTCCTATCGTGGTCTTGGAATGCATTTATCATATTGGTCTGCCCCACACACAGCTGTCGCAGCAGATCAACAGCCTCAGCACAAAGTGCATTTTGGCTCACCGAGGCTGGGGCAGCGGTGCCGACACCGAACGCCACTCTGCTCCCCCTACTCCTGCGTGCACGAACAGTACATGATGCAGTTGGTAGCAGTGTGGGCCCTGTGTGCTGTGTCCCGACCGAAGGTGTTGATTGGCCACTCCCAGTCTGTGACAACAGTGCAGACTCACCAACACTGTCGGAAGATGAGGACGATGTTGTCTCCACATGCGAGTCCTCAGGGACGGTCCTGTCCCCCTCTCCGGCGCTGCCATCTTCTGTGTCAGTCTGCGTGTGCGCGAAGTCTGATCCGGATGCATTGCCTCCAATCATCTCCGCCGTCTGTGACTGAGGGGCCTCTGCCAAAGCTGAAAAGCACAGAAAAGAGGTGTAAGTCATGGGCACACTCACGTACAGTAGGCCAAGGAATCCCTAATGCCATTGCTGACAAAGTACATCGATCCCCCAACCTGCACACGGCCCACCCCTACTAGTCATCCTCACATGAAATAAGCGCTGTTGGCCGTGAAACCTGTACAGCATGCGGACAGGGCAGGAGCACGTACATCTGCACACATGTCTTGCCATGGGGCGACGGACCACTACAGCATGTGCATCAACACTCAACTACTTAGCGAGTGGCGTGTCAACATGCCGGACCTGGAAGTGACATTTGACTCCGCCAATGGCACCCACATGCCATTGCAACGATACATACGCTACAATGAAGTCACTAATGTGTCTGGGCAACAATACATGCATTGCACTCCCATGCAAAATACACAGACAGTATGCTTACCGCTACTTTGCTATTGATCCACACGCAGCCGGTCGGACAGGTCAGGATGCGTCACAGCAATGATACGGTGCATGAGAGGGGTCATTGAGCGTCGGGCCAGACGTGGCATTCTTGGAATCATCCCTAGTGTCACTTCCGCTACATTCTTGTTCAGCCTGGAAATGTCGTCCCAGCATTTGTGGCAGTGTGTATGTCGTCTATTGGACACCCCCACTGCCCGTACATCACGTGCAATGCTCCTCCACACGTCCTTGCGAAGGTGCAGCTTCACCTACCATGATGGGAGACAAAAGGGTGCAAGTCAGTGGACAGTTGGCCAGTCACACAGATAGGGGCAAAACGTATCTCTCAGCAGCCATGCACATTCCGGCAATCGTGTTGGGCCCACAGCACACCGCCAAGATTGCAGAGGCCAGGTGTAATTGACCACCTCATGCACACCAACATGTCCCCCACTGCACTTACCACCTGTCCGGGGGCGCCGTACAGCCGTCCGAAGTTGCGGAGCACACCGTCCACGAGGACATCCAGCTCCGCGGCGGTGAAGGGACGAGACCGGATCTCTTTGACTCTCAACATGGCAAGTTCACAGAGTATGGCACTAGAGCAGCAGTCGGTGGTCAGCTCCGCAGCAGCTGGTCGAGGTGATGGTCACAGGCAGCAGTCGGTGGTCAGCTCCACAGCAGCAGGTCGAGGTGATGGGTCACAGGCAGCAGTCGGTGGTCAGCTCCGCAGCAGCAGGTCGAGGTGATGGTCACAGGCAGCAGTCGGTGGTCAGCTCCGCAGCAGCAGGTCGAGGTGATGGTCACAGGCAGCAGTCGGTGGTCAGCTCCGCAGCAGCAGGTCGAGGTGATGGTCACAGGCAGCAGTCGGTGGTCAGCTCCGCAGCAGCAGGTCGAGGTGATGGACACAGGCAGCAGTCGGTGGTCAGCTCCGCAGCAGCAGGTCGAGGTGATGGTCACAGGCAGCAGTCGGTGGTCAGCTCCGCAGCAGCAGGTTGAGGTGATGGTCACAGGCAGCAGTCGGTGGTCAGCTCCGCAGCAGCAGGTCGAGGTGATGGTCACAGGCAGCAGTCGGTGGTCATCGTTGTATGTGTGCTTTTGCAAATCACACATATATAGGGCCCTGAGGCCATGTCAGTGGCATACGTCGCCAGCCATTGGTCAGCCCTGGATGCGTGTTTGGAATAGGGCCAATGACTGGCCCTGGTGTTGCGGTGCATAGCATCCGCTACATTCGATTGGGCATACGCGGGCCTTGTTCACACTTCCCATTGGCTGCACGTGCACAGACCGTCACGGTCACACACCGGCACCCGCATGTGGAAGCTTCCGGGACGGATGCTTCTCTTGCTACAATGTTCATTCACTGGCGCCAACATGGCGGGGCACGTATTCGGCGGGGGAAGTGCAGGCCAACACATCCTTTAGCTGATGTCAATGGACATGGCAGGTCATGACCCCCCTTACAGTCACATTGCATCATCCACCGTACACCGGCCGGCCCAGCCCGGCCCAGGACCGGCGTGCCGGCCATGTCAACCACCGCCGTGCCAGGCCCCGTCCACTACCACCGTGCCAGGGCCGGCCCTGGCACGGCAGTAGAGGACGGGGCCTGGCACAGCGGTAGTGGACGGAGCCTGGCACGGCGGTGGTTGACACCTCCCCCGCCGAATACGTGCCCCGCCATGTTGGCGCCAGTGATTGAACATTGTTGCAAGTGAAGCATCTGTCCCAGAGGCTAGCACATGTGGTTGCCGATGTATGACCGTGACGGTCCGTGCATATGCAGCCAATGGGAAGAGGGAACGCGGGCCGCGTATGCCCATTCGTAAACATCGGAAGCAGTGCACCGCCATGGCGGCGCCAATTATTGTATTTTTTCTGACGATGCACCGTGTTGTATTGTCTGCAGTTGCGTTATGACGGTTGTGTGCGTGATTGCGTGACTTCATATGTCATGCTCTATTCCATGTGTGTCCATACTATGCCCATCGGTGTGCAAACAATGTCCAACACATGTGCATGTCGACGTCGGGTATTTCCCTACACACGTTTCTAGTTCTTCACATCTACACAGTACATCCCGGATGTATCGGCACATTCTGATTCAGTTGTCAGTGTGTGGTATATGTGAGGTAATGACTATGGTGGGGGTATACATGTGTTCAGTGCATGTGTGTTGCCTATTGTGTCACCATGCATGTCATGTACGTATGCCCACCATTATTGGTGTTGCCATTGGTGCATGATGAGATGGTGTGTGTGTATCTTTATCGTTTGTGTGCATGCACTTGCATGTGTGTATGTGATGTGGCTCCTACACATTTGGGTCATGTCACATGTCTTGTTTGCCTGAGACTAAGTAGCATTGCACATGTTGAGACACATCATGTTGCTAGTGGCTGCACATTGTTGCTACGGCAATCCATGTTGTAGTGACAATCAGAGATGTCACACATATGACAATTATACACTACATTTTACTTGTTGGGATAGTTCGTTGACATGTGATTGAGTTGCACAGCCATGCGTTGTTTGTGAATTGGCTTCCATTCCATCTACTCCCACACAGAAGGGCTCCAAATGTCCATCGCCCATACACTGTGCTGGAGGATATGGTTGACGAGGAGGTGATCAGGAAATTCCGGCTGGATCGACGTCGATTGATGGAGCTTGTAGACCAATTGTCTCCTCACCTGCAGGCGCGAAGAACATATCCAGGTTCCATTACACCCACAGCAAAGGTGATGGCGGCACTACACTTTTTTGCTACAGGCACCTTTCAGTACACAGTTGGACATGCCGGGGGGATGTCACAGTCCATGTTCAGCATGGTACTTCGGGATGTTCTGAAAGCCATGATGCTGTACAAGGATGACTACATACATTTCCCAAAGCCGGCAGAGTTGGCAGCAGTCAAAGCAGACTTCTATGCACTGGGTCAGATACCACACGTAGTGGGTTCCATTGATGGCACACATATCGCTCTCATTCCACCACGGGCACGTGAGCAGGTGTATAGGAATCGGAAGCACTTCCATTCCCTCAACGTGCAGGTGGTGTGCCAGGCCGACAACATCATATCCCATGTGTGTGCAAGATTTCCTGGCTCTGCACATGACGCCCACATCATGCGGAGCAGCATTGTCCCCCAACTGATGGCAAATCTGCGTCCGGCACAAGCCTGGCTTGTTGATGAGTATGCTGTGGTGACAGGAGTGATATCTGTGTGGCATGGTGTGCCCACCAATTCTGGTAGTGATGTTTCTGTCTCTCTCTTCCCCCAACATAGGCGACTCGGCTTACCCAAACAGGCCTTGGCTGCTGAGTCCCATACGTAATCCAACTACAGCGGGTAAAACGTGATACAATGATGCCCATGGAAGGACACGTCGAGTGGTAGAACGTACTTTTGGCCTGCTGAAGTCTAGGTTTCGGTGCCTGGATAAGACCGGAGGGGCCCTGCCTTACTCACCAGGCAAAGTATGCAGGATCGTGATTGCCTGCTGCATGCTCCACAACCTAGCTGTGCGAAATAACATTGAACTGCTCTTGGACCCTGATGAACAGCAAGTTCCTCGCCCTCCCAACCCACCCATGTTGACTGATGAGGATAGTGATGAGGAGGAAGGTGTGGACCAGAGGCGCCAGCTCATTGATCGCTACTTCCCTTGAATGTGAGTGAGCACCTCCTGTGCTGATTGTGTATGCCCTGTGTATGTTTGCTGGTGTTGTGTCGTTGTGGTGTGCATCATCTGTGTGTTCTGCTATGTGATGTATGCATGTGTGTGTGTTTATTTCTTTGGACATGCAAGTCTCCATGATGTGTGTCCTCTCATCCAATCTTTTTGTGATGAGTGTGGTTTGTGGAATGTTGCACTGCAGTGTGTTGTGATGAGTGTGATTCTGTTTCGTGATGTGTCTTTGCTGTCTCTGTTTTTTCCTAGGTCACTCCCACTGCGGCATGATTATGTACGACTTGGATCCCTGAACCTGGTAACGTCTGTTTCTGATTCAATCATGTGAATAAACTAAGCGTGGGCGGAAAATCCGTTCCGCTCGCGGATTTTGCGGATTTTCGGGAAATCCGCAATCCGCGAGATTTGCGGATTTCCCGCAAAATCCGCAAATTCGCACGCAGCGGATTTTTTTGGCGGCGCGCGGCGTTGGTGATACAATTTTTGCGGCGTGCGGCGTTTATCATCGTTTGCCGAGTTGTTTTTTTCGATAGTTTGCGAGTGCTGCGCCATTTTGGATCTTGCTGTGTGATCCCGCGGGAATTGGCGAGCGCGATTACGTCATCGCGGCTTGCCAGCGATAGTTTGTCAACGCGAGTACGGCGAGATCACGTCTCGCGGTACTTCGCAATTGCGAGATTTGAGATGCGGCGAGCGAAAATATAAATTTGCAATTCTGCACAAGAAATCCACCAGCAAGCAGCATAAACCTTCTAGAAATGATGATTTTTATGTGAATAACTCCTTAGTTTGACATTTGCCTGCACTTTTTTAGCGAGGAGTCCATTTTGGGGAGGGGGGCAGGGGGGTGGGAGGAAGGAAGTGCCCCATAGTCTTCAACTTCCTGTTCCTGTTCAGCAGGCTCCTCCCAGTGCTTTGTCCATCTCCTGGTCACTTTTCATTTGGATGTGGACCTGGAAGGATTACTTTTTGTGGATGCTGCTGGATCTTTGGATTTGAGGCCTTTTTGACTTTCTTTGGATCACTGTTGGATTAGAAATTTTACAAGTAAGTTTGTTTGGGGCATTACAGTTGCTGCAACTAAAATGTTGGGATTTTCGATTTTTGGGCTGTTTTGGGGCCTTTTGCCCAGGGGTACTCAGTGGTGGGTGGACTGATTCTTTCTGTGGGTTGTCTTGAACTTAAACATCATGGAGGCCATAGATGAATTGGGATTGTGCTGATTTTTCTGTGTTTTTCGATTTTTTTTTTTTGTAAAATTTTGTGTTTTTCGATTTTTGACCTGTTGTTGGGGCCTTGACCAGGGGTAGTGAGTGGTGCATGGGCCTAGTCTTTCTGTGGGCTGTCTTGAATTTAAACATCATGGAGGCCATGGATGGAATGGGATTGTGCTGATTTTGCAGTGTTTTTCGATTTTTGGGCCTGTACTTGTGGCCTTTTCACCAGGGGTATTTGAGTCTAGCATGGGCCTAGTCTTTCTGTGGGCTGTCTTGAATTTAAACATCATGGAGGCCATGGATGGAATGGGATTGTGCTGATTTTGCAGTGTTTTTCGATTTTTGGGGGTGTTCATGGGGAGGGACATGCCATGTGGCTGGTGGCCATTTTGAGTGCAGCTACAGGCACTGGCCATGTGCTGGCAGGCAAGTGGCCATTTTGAATGCAGGCTTTGTTGTTAGGCCTCCAACCATTTTGCCTACTTTTCAACCTTTATTTATGCCCAGGGGTAGTGAGTCTTGCATGGGCCTAGTATTTCTGTGGGTTGTCTTGAATTTAAACATCATGGAGGCCATGGATTGAATGGGATTGTGCTGATTTTGCAGTGTTTTTCGATTTTTGGGTGTGTTCATGGGGAGGGACATGCCATGTGGCTGGTGGCCATTTTGAGTGCAGCTACAGGCACTGGCCATGTGCTGGCAGGCAAGTGGCCATTTTGAATGCAGGCTTTGTTGTTAGGCCTCCAACCATTTTGCCTACTTTTCAACCTTTATTTATGCCCAGGGGTAGTGAGTCTTGCATGGGCCTAGTATTTCTGTGGGTTGTCTTGAATTTAAACATCATGGAGGCCATGGATTGAATGGGATTGTGCTGATTTTGCAGTGTTTTTCGATTTTTGGGCCTGTACTTGTGGCCTTTTCACCAGGGGTATTTGAGTCTAGCATGGGCCTAGTCTTTCTGTGGGCTGTCTTGAATTTAAACATCATGGAGGCCATGGATGGAATGGGATTGTGCTGATTTTGCAGTGTTTTTCGATTTTTGGGCCTGTACTTGTGGCCTTTTCACCAGGGGTATTTGAGTCTAGCATGGGCCTAGTCTTTCTGTGGGCTGTCTTGAATTTAAACATCATGGAGGCCATGGATTGAATGGGATTGTGCTGATTTTGCAGTGTTTTTCGATTTTTGGGGGTGTTCATGGGGAGGGACATGCCATGTGGCTGGTGGCCATTTTGAGTGCAGCTACAGGCACTGGCCATGTGCTGGCAGGCAAGTGGCCATTTTGAATGCAGGCTTTGTTGTTAGGCCTCCAACCATTTTGCCTACTTTTCAACCTTTATTTATGCCCAGGGGTAGTGAGTCTTGCATGGGCCTAGTCTTTCTGTGGGTTGTCTTGAATTTAAACATCATGGAGGCCATGGATTGAATGGGATTGTGCTGATTTTGCAGTGTTTTTCGATTTTTGGGGGTGTTCATGGGGAGGGACATGCCATGTGGCTGGTGGCCATTTTGAGTGCAGCTACAGGCACTGGCCATGTGCTGGCAGGCAAGTGGCCATTTTAAATGCAGGCTTTGTTGTTAGGCCTCCAACCATTTTGCCTACTTTTCAACCTTTATTTATGCCCAGGGGTAGTGAGTCTTGCATGGGCCTAGTATTTCTGTGGGTTGTCTTGAATTTAAACATCATGGAGGCCATGGATTGAATGGGATTGTGCTGATTTTGCAGTGTTTTTCGATTTTTGGGCCTGTACTTGTGGCCTTTTCACCAGGGGTATTTGAGTCTAGCATGGGCCTAGTCTTTCTGTGGGCTGTCTTGAATTTAAACATCATGGAGGCCATGGATGGAATGGGATTGTGCTGATTTTGCAGTGTTTTTCGATTTTTGGGGGTGTTCATGGGGAGGGACATGCCATGTGGCTGGTGGCCATTTTGAGTGCAGCTACAGGCACTGGCCATGTGCTGGCAGGCAAGTGGCCATTTTGAATGCAGGCTTTGTTGTTAGGCCTCCAACCATTTTGCCTACTTTTCAACCTTTATTTATGCCCAGGGGTAGTGAGTCTTGCATGGGCCTAGTCTTTCTGTGGGTTGTCTTGAATTTAAACATCATGGAGGCCATGGATTGAATGGGATTGTGCTGATTTTGCAGTGTTTTTCGATTTTTGGGTGTGTTCATGGGGAGGGACATGCCATGTGGCTGGTGGCCATTTTGAGTGCAGCTACAGGCACTGGCCATGTGCTGGCAGGCAAGTGGCCATTTTGAATGCAGGCTTTGTTGTTAGGCCTCCAACCATTTTGCCTACTTTTCAACCTTTATTTATGCCCAGGGGTAGTGAGTCTTGCATGGGCCTAGTATTTCTGTGGGTTGTCTTGAATTTAAACATCATGGAGGCCATGGATTGAATGGGATTGTGCTGATTTTGCAGTGTTTTTCGATTTTTGGGCCTGTACTTGTGGCCTTTTCACCAGGGGTATTTGAGTCTAGCATGGGCCTAGTCTTTCTGTGGGCTGTCTTGAATTTAAACATCATGGAGGCCATGGATGGAATGGGATTGTGCTGATTTTGCAGTGTTTTTCGATTTTTGGGGGTGTTCATGGGGAGGGACATGCCATGTGGCTGGTGGCCATTTTGAGTGCAGCTACAGGCACTGGCCATGTGCTGGCAGGCAAGTGGCCATTTTGAATGCAGGCTTTGTTGTTAGGCCTCCAACCATTTTGCCTACTTTTCAACCTTTATTTATGCCCAGGGGTAGTGAGTCTTGCATGGGCCTAGTCTTTCTGTGGGTTGTCTTGAATTTAAACATCATGGAGGCCATGGATTGAATGGGATTGTGCTGATTTTGCAGTGTTTTTCGATTTTTGGGTGTGTTCATGGGGAGGGACATGCCATGTGGCTGGTGGCCATTTTGAGTGCAGCTACAGGCACTGGCCATGTGCTGGCAGGCAAGTGGCCATTTTGAATGCAGGCTTTGTTGTTAGGCCTCCAACCATTTTGCCTACTTTTCAACCTTTATTTATGCCCAGGGGTAGTGAGTCTTGCATGGGCCTAGTATTTCTGTGGGTTGTCTTGAATTTAAACATCATGGAGGCCATGGATTGAATGGGATTGTGCTGATTTTGCAGTGTTTTTCGATTTTTGGGCCTGTACTTGTGGCCTTTTCACCAGGGGTATTTGAGTCTAGCATGGGCCTAGTCTTTCTGTGGGCTGTCTTGAATTTAAACATCATGGAGGCCATGGATGGAATGGGATTGTGCTGATTTTGCAGTGTTTTTCGATTTTTGGGCCTGTACTTGTGGCCTTTTCACCAGGGGTATTTGAGTCTAGCATGGGCCTAGTCTTTCTGTGGGCTGTCTTGAATTTAAACATCATGGAGGCCATGGATGGAATGGGATTGTGCTGATTTTGCAGTGTTTTTCGATTTTTGGGGGTGTTCATGGGGAGGGACATGCCATGTGGCTGGTGGCCATTTTGAGTGCAGCTACAGGCACTGGCCATGTGCTGGCAGGCAAGTGGCCATTTTGAATGCAGGCTTTGTTGTTAGGCCTCCAACCATTTTGCCTACTTTTCAACCTTTATTTATGCCCAGGGGTAGTGAGTCTTGCATGGGCCTAGTCTTTCTGTGGGTTGTCTTGAATTTAAACATCATGGAGGCCATGGATTGAATGGGATTGTGCTGATTTTGCAGTGTTTTTCGATTTTTGGGGGTGTTCATGGGGAGGGACATGCCATGTGGCTGGTGGCCATTTTGAGTGCAGCTACAGGCACTGGCCATGTGCTGGCAGGCAAGTGGCCATTTTAAATGCAGGCTTTGTTGTTAGGCCTCCAACCATTTTGCCTACTTTTCAACCTTTATTTATGCCCAGGGGTAGTGAGTCTTGCATGGGCCTAGTCTTTCTGTGGGATGTCTTGAATTTAAACATTATGGAGGGCATGGATGGATTGGGATTGTGCTGATTTTGCAGTGTTTTTCGATTTTTTTGTGCTCTATAACTGAACTGATGTTCCTCTGTCTTCCATTTTTTTTAGGTGCACAAGACTCAAGAGAACCACCAGTGCCAGGAAGAAGTCCTGCAGCGGTGTGTGTGTGCAGCATAACGTCACGCGACGTCACGTCTGGCCTCAGACAACTCTACAATTCGTGCAACTGCGGCCTGCTGTCTGACCTGCTCTGAAGAAGATGGCCCCGCCCCCAAAGAAAGTTCTCCGTAGCTCCTCTAGCAAGAAAGTTGCTAGTAAGGAGCAGAAGAAGCAAGTTACCAAGGAGGCTGGTGTGCCACCCGCCACTTTTTTTGGGAGCAAAAAAAAAAGTACGCCTGCAGCAGCAGGATCTGCTGGGGACCAAGCTGAGAGCAGCACCCCTGCTCCATTGGGTTCAGTGCCTCCACCACCACGCCAACCTAAGTCAAAGCCCTTGAGTGCTTCAGAGGCAGTCAGTGTACTTCTCCAATCACCATCGACCAGTGATGTTGGCTCATCGCAAGAAAGTAGCAGCAATGTCCCTGAATCAACACAGGTTGTTGTAACTCATCTGACAAGTGTTGAACAACCACAGCCGCAACAACAACACCATGTGCAAGTACACGCCCAAGTACATGTGGAAGGAGAGGCAGCAAAAGGAGATGCGCAAGCAAAGGTGCATGGAGGTTCACAAGTGCCCACAATAGTTGTTCCTCCCGAAGTAGGGGCACATTTGGAAATCGACAATGAAGCCGAGGTATCATTGGAAGCCACTCCTCCTGATGATCATTCATTGTCTTCCACATCCCTAGCAAGGAAAAGATCAAGGGGGGTGTCTACATCTTCTTCAAGCCCACCTCGTTCTGATGCAAGTGATCTGTCTTGGGAACCACAACTGCGGTCTGACAGTGAGGCACACCATGATCTGACACCGGTACCTAAGCGTAAAAGGAAGGTCGTCCAAAAACTCAAACCTATGGAGTGTGATGAGGCTCAACAAGAAGTGACAGATACTGCTGGTGATGAAGCCTCTCACGATGACGACGAGCCAGTCATCACAAAGGTCACTGCAGCCCCACCGGGCATGCAGCAAAGAGACATTTTGACCCTATCCCGAGAAGCTGCTGAGCGTGATGATGATGTCGGCGAGGAGGCAATGGAAATGGAATCATTAGATTTGGAGTTAAGTAGTACACCAAAACCTACCGCTTCCATATTTCTTCGCAAGAAGGTACCCACCTCGTCCTCGACCTCAATTCGTGGTGGTGAAAGTGCAAAACGTACTGAAGTTCGGCAATCCACATCCTCCACTTCATCTGTCATTAGCAGCAGGACCACCACCACCAGTATCGCCGCCTCCTCCGGCCCCCGAAGACATTTCAAGTCTCCAGTTTGGGACTTCTTTAGTGTTTGCCCAAAAAAGGAAAACGTAGCCATTTGTAGCCTTTGTAAGCTTCGATTTAGTCGTGGTAAGCTTGGTTCTAACTATGGTACCGGAGGCCAGAGAGGTCATCTTGAGAGAAGGCACGCTGTCCAATGGTTTCCGCACCTAGAGGCGGTCAAGAAAGCCGGAATTGCACGTAATGAAAACGTTGATTTGTCATCTGCTGATGACGAGGAGGTAGAAGAAGACGATTCAAACACTTCACTTACACCCAGTTCCCATGTCAGCAGCACACCCCATGGGAGCCACACTAAGAGTGTGGGAGAGAGTGAGACATCAATGCGGAAAAGTTCATCAGCGAGCGTAACTGGGTCGAAGAGATCATCATCATCCCGTAAATCATTGGTCCAGGGCAACATTAAAAAGATGTTGTTTACAGAAGCGCAATATGAACGCAACCACCCAATGACCCGTCTGTATAACACTAAGCTGGCTAAAATGCTAGCTCTGGACCTTCTCCCTTTTTCTTTTGTAGAAGGGGTTGGTTTTCTAGAATTAGTGACAGCGCTCTGCCCTAAATGGAAGGTTCCTAGCCGGTTCTATTTTGCCCGAGTTGCGGTTCCAGCACTACATGAAGATGTTCTGGAGGTGATTGGGGCAGCTTTGCAGAAGAGCGCTGTTCACACTATACATCTGACAACAGACATGTGGACCAGTGGCGCAGGCGCTGATTACATGTGCATCACTGCACACTGGGTCTCTTTTTCAGGGGCTAAAGCAAAGCTAAACTCAGGTGTTGACACTAACATTGTTTTTAAAGGTGCTCGGAAACATGCAACACTAGCCATGTTTGGTTTGGAGAAACGTCACACAGCAGAAAACATTTTGGATGTCTTTAACACAAAGGTCCTTAACTGGCTGTCCCCACTAAAACGCAAGGTTGGTTATGTTTCCACGGACAATGGCTCCAATATAGTTAAGGCCATGAGGGACGGTTACTATTTCAGAGTGCCGTGTTTGGCGCACTGTATAAACCTGGTTGTCCAAAAATTCTTGGGTAATAAACGCAGTGCAGCGTACAGTGTATTGGAGAACTGCCGAAAAATTTGCAAGCATTTCAGGCATTCTTTTAAGGCCCGGAAGCAGCTGAGGAGCATGCTATATCAATGTCAAATGCCAGTGAAAGCACTCATCCAGGAGGTGGTAACACGTTGGAACTCAACCTTCTACATGCTTGAGCGTCTGTATGAGCAGTATACGCAACTCGATCAATATTTCTTGAAAGAGGGTATAGAGGAGCTGAGGATGGGTGGGCCGCAATGGAACATAGTTGAAAGCCTAACACGCATGCTTCGTCCTTTTGAGGTCTTCACGCGTGCAGTCAGCAAGGAGGACTCTAATTTGGGAAAAGCTATCCCATTGTTGTACATGCTGGAGGACCAACTGAAGGAGGTGTGTTCTGTGTTTGGAAAAGATGACAAAAAGAAAGACTCTTTGCTTCTGGCTGAGCAATTATTAGAGCTCCTACAAGGTGATGAACGTCTTAAAAAGATCCACTCAGAACAGCATTACATTTGTGCTACTATTCTGGATCCACGCTACAAAAAGGCGCTGGCAGGCAGAGCATTCTTTCCTTTTGGTGATGAAGATGTTACAAAGTACAAACGTTGGCTAGCCTTGTCAGCCAAGAAGTTTGAAACAGAACGGCTGGAAATTGAAGGAAATGGCAGTACATCAGCAGGCCATCCCCAGTCAAAACAATCCACTTCTGCACCTGTGGCTGTGGCACAAGTGACCTCTCAGCCGTTAAAGACACCGGCAACCGGATCATCTGCACGAAAGACAACAGAAACATTGGAGGCTGAAGAGGATTGGCTAGCTCTGCGTGGGTTTGGTTCTCAAAAGGTCAGAGGCACAGCAAGAGCTACGCAAAGTGGAGGAACCTTGGAGGAGGACCTTGAGTCGATGGTGAAGGACTATCTGAATGACTCCACAGAGGTCTATGTTAATTCTGACCCATTGGCGTATTGGCATGGGAAAAAAGAATTGTGGCCACAGCTCACCAACCTGGCTTTAAACTACTTGTCTTGCCCACTCGCAAGTGTGTCTTCTGAACGGGTTTTCAGTGCGGCTGGTGGGATTGTAACTCCCAAACGGAGCCGCCTCTCGCCCAAAAATGTGGAGAGGTTAACAATGATCAAGATGAATCAGCACCTCATACCACCAGATTTCAGAGTACGAGAGAGCGTGCCGGATGAAGAGGAGGTGGCCAGCAACATAGATGAGGGAATTTCTACTCTGTCAGGTGGCACTGACCTCACCCTGGCTGAATTCGCAGAGTATGATGACGAAGCCTTATTCTTATTCCTGGACCGTGATACCGACTTCGAGCCCTGAAAATGAGACAACGAATCAATAACTTTCTTTTTCATCCTTATTCACTTTTATTCCTGTGTGTCTGTCTTTCTTTGTTGTGCACAGTTAATATAATTCAAACTTTAATCAGATAATCACAAAAACAAGCCCATCAGCAGAACTGTCTTCACTTGTTTGCTAATTTATTTGAAGGTGCCGCAGTCTGCATTCCTCAGGTTCACAAGTTCAGAAGAACATGCTCCTCTATCTTCCTCCTCCAGACTCCTATTTCCATCAAAGCAGAGGGCTGGTTTACGCCCAATGAAGAAAGACTCAGCACTTGTGGGGGTGTTGTTCTACCTCTTTGCAGGTGAGTTGACGGGTCTGGGGCCATTGCTGGGAAGCACTAAAAGTGGTTTGGACCAAATCCGAGGCGGAAAATTTTTTGTGTTTTTGATGACTTGCTTTCCTTTGAGGTGCTCTTAGGGGGGGTTCCGTCTGTTTGTGGGTGAGTTTCGTGGTCTGAGAGCATTGCTGGGACACTCTAATCTTGATTGCATTTGCTTTTCAGGAAATCCGTCGTGCCAACCCCGACTTATGGCCTAGCTACGCAGCGCGTTTGGACCGAAGGCCCAGAAATATTGCAAGTATGAGATTTTGCTTTTGGCCTGTTTGGGGGTGTTATGCTTCTTGGCGGGTGGGTTGCCGGGTCTTGGGGCATTCCTGGGAAGGTCTAATACCGGGTAGAAGTGGTTGGGACAAAATCCAGGCCGATTTTTTTTTGGGCTATTTCTGACATTTTGCTCTATGTAGCGTTTTCGGGGGCCTGTTTGGGGGGCTTCCTGGTGTTTGTGGGTGAGTTTCGTGGTCTGGGAGCACTGCTGGGACACTCTAATCTTGATTGCATTTGCTTTTCAGGAAATCCGTCGTGCCAACCCCGACTTATGGCCTAGCTACGCAGCGCGTTTGGACCGAAGGCCCAGAAATATTGCAAGTATGAGATTTTGCTTTTGGCCTGTTTGGGGGTGTTATGCTTCTTGGCGGGTGGGTTGACGGGTCTTGGGGCATTCCTGGGAAGGTCTAATACCGGGTAGAAGTGGTTGGGACAAAATCCAGGCCGATTTTTTTGTTGGCTATTTCTGACATTTTGCTCTATGTAGCGTTTTCGGGGGCCTGTTTGGGGGGCTTCCTGGTGTTTGCGGGTGAGTTTCGTGGTCTGGGAGCACTGCTGGGACACTCTAATCTTGATTGCATTTGCTTTTCAGGAAATCCGTCGTGCCAACCCCGACTTATGGCCTAGCTACGCAGCGCGTTTGGACCGAAGGCCCAGAAATATTGCAAGTATGAGATTTTGCTTTTGGCCTGTTTGGGGGTGTTATGCTTCTTGGCGGGTGGGTTGACGGGTCTTGGGGCATTCCTGGGAAGGTCTAATACCGGGTAGAAGTGGTTGGGACAAAATCCAGGCCGATTTTTTTTTTGGCTATTTCTGACATTTTGCTCTATGTAGCGTTTTCGGGGGCCTGTTTGGGGGGCTTCCTGGTGTTTGCGGGTGAGTTTCGTGGTCTGGGAGCACTGCTGGGACACTCTAATCTTGATTGCATTTGCTTTTCAGGAAATCCGTCGTGCCAACCCCGACTTATGGCCTAGCTACGCAGCGCGTTTGGACCGAAGGCCCAGAAATATTGCAAGTATGAGATTTTGCTTTTGGCCTGTTTGGGGGTGTTATGCTTCTTGGCGGGTGGGTTGACGGGTCTTGGGGCATTCCTGGGAAGGTCTAATACCGGGTAGAAGTGGTTGGGACAAAATCCAGGCCGATTTTTTTTTTGGCTATTTCTGACATTTTGCTCTATGTAGCGTTTTCGGGGGCCTGTTTGGGGGGCTTCCTGGTGTTTGTGGGTGAGTTTCGTGGTCTGGGAGCACTGCTGGCTATATATACTTTACTTTGCAAGAGGTTTGAAGCAAATCCATGGTGGCAGAGGGGACTTAGGGCCTAGCTGCAGAGCGCGCGCGGAGTGATTTGGGAAATTTGTGAAAAATTGACTAAGTCCCCATTTTTGTACTTTTGCTCTTTGGCTGTTTGGGGGTCTTCTACTCGTCTTCTCCTGGGTTGACGCTCTGGGGCCATTGCTGGGAAGCTCTAATACCGGATAAAAGTGTTTTGGACCAAATCCCAGGCGGAATTTTTTTTGTGTTTTTGATGACTTGCTTGCCTTTGAGGTGCTCTTAGGGGGGGTTCCGTCTGTTTGCGGGTGAGTTTCGTGGTCTGGGAGCACTGCTGGGACACTCTAATCTTGATTGCATTTGCTTTTCAGGAAATCCGTCGTGCCAACCCCGACTTATGGCCTAGCTACGCAGCGCGTTTGGACCGAAGGCCCAGAAATATTGCAAGTATGAGATTTTGCTTTTGGCCTGTTTGGGGGTGTTATGCTTCTTGGCGGGTGGGTTGCCGGGTCTTGGGGCATTCCTGGGAAGGTCTAATACCGGGTAGAAGTGGTTGGGACAAAATCCAGGCCGATTTTTTTTTGGGCTATTTCTGACATTTTGCTCTATGTAGCGTTTTCGGGGGCCTGTTTGGGGGGCTTCCTGGTGTTTGTGGGTGAGTTTCGTGGTCTGGGAGCACTGCTGGGACACTCTAATCTTGATTGCATTTGCTTTTCAGGAAATCCGTCGTGCCAACCCCGACTTATGGCCTAGCTACGCAGCGCGTTTGGACCGAAGGCCCAGAAATATTGCAAGTATGAGATTTTGCTTTTGGCCTGTTTGGGGGTGTTATGCTTCTTGGCGGGTGGGTTGACGGGTCTTGGGGCATTCCTGGGAAGGTCTAATACCGGGTAGAAGTGGTTGGGACAAAATCCAGGCCGATTTTTTTTTTGGCTATTTCTGACATTTTGCTCTATGTAGCGTTTTCGGGGGCCTGTTTGGGGGGCTTCCTGGTGTTTGCGGGTGAGTTTCGTGGTCTGGGAGCACTGCTGGGACACTCTAATCTTGATTGCATTTGCTTTTCAGGAAATCCGTCGTGCCAACCCCGACTTATGGCCTAGCTACGCAGCGCGTTTGGACCGAAGGCCCAGAAATATTGCAAGTATGAGATTTTGCTTTTGGCCTGTTTGGGGGTGTTATGCTTCTTGGCGGGTGGGTTGACGGGTCTTGGGGCATTCCTGGGAAGGTCTAATACCGGGTAGAAGTGGTTGGGACAAAATCCAGGCCGATTTTTTTTTTGGCTATTTCTGACATTTTGCTCTATGTAGCGTTTTCGGGGGCCTGTTTGGGGGGCTTCCTGGTGTTTGTGGGTGAGTTTCGTGGTCTGGGAGCACTGCTGGCTATATATACTTTACTTTGCAAGAGGTTTGAAGCAAATCCATGGTGGCAGAGGGGACTTAGGGCCTAGCTGCAGAGCGCGCGCGGAGTGATTTGGGAAATTTGTGAAAAATTGACTAAGTCCCCATTTTTGTACTTTTGCTCTTTGGCTGTTTGGGGGTCTTCTACTCGTCTTCTCCTGGGTTGACGGCTCTGGGGCCATTGCTGGGAAGCTCTAATACCGGATAAAAGTGTTTTGGACCAAATCCCAGGCGGAATTTTTTTTGTGTTTTTGATGACTTGCTTGCCTTTGAGGTGCTCTTAGGGGGGGTTCCGTCTGTTTGCGGGTGAGTTTCGTGGTCTGGGAGCACTGCTGGGACACTCTAATCTTGATTGCATTTGCTTTTCAGGAAATCCGTCGTGCCAACCCCGACTTATGGCCTAGCTACGCAGCGCGTTTGGACCGAAGGCCCAGAAATATTGCAAGTATGAGATTTTGCTTTTGGCCTGTTTGGGGGTGTTACGCTTCTTGGCGGGTGGGTTGCCGGGTCTTGGGGCATTCCTGGGAAGGTCTAATACCGGGTAGAAGTGGTTGGGACAAAATCCGCGCGGAAAAGCCTTTAGTTTTGGCACTTTTTGTAACTTAGGGTTCGTTAGGGTTAGCCCTAGCAGCAGGATTGCATGTGTTTCGGGGTGTTCTAGATTTTTCAAACTGAGTTCTGGGGTCTTAGAGCACTCGTGAGAATGTGTAATTTTGGTTGCAAGTCATTTGAAGAAAATCCATGGTGGGAAAGGGGGGATTTGGCATAGTTAAAGAAAGCCTTTGCCACTATTCTTAACTTAGGGTTCGTTAGGGTTAGCAGTATTTCTATTGCATGTGTTTGAGTGGGGGGGATTTCGAGTCTTGGAGCGATGCTGGCTATGGCTACTTTTGCTTGGTTGCTTGCAAGTGGTTTGAATGCAATCCACGGTGGGTAATGGGTAATTAGGGTACTTCGGCCTACTTTTACTTTCAAAGTAAGTTTTGTCACCAGTTTTCTGCTAGGCCTCGTTTTTTGAGATTTGATTGGGGGTCTTCTACATTTTTGCGACTGGCTTTAGTAAGGGTCTGGGTGGGAGCACTGCTAGGAAGATCTAATTTTGTTCTAAAACACAGTTTACAGTACACCTAGCTTGAGGGGCAAGATCCGCTACATTAATTTGCCCATACTTATTT
The DNA here is from genome assembly GCF_964263255.1 of Lissotriton vulgaris. Taxonomy (NCBI): domain Eukaryota; kingdom Metazoa; phylum Chordata; class Amphibia; order Caudata; family Salamandridae; genus Lissotriton; species Lissotriton vulgaris. Next base: position 719,819,310 of record NC_141687.1, read on the forward strand.
ATCCTTCAAAAGGTGACTCAGAGTACGCACTTTCAAAAACATTGTACTGTCTACTAGGAAAAACAAATTGTGACTTTTTGCACTCCACAGCCTACATACCTTATATTTATTTATCAGTGGTGTTGTAATATTATATCACTTCCTGTTTTTCGTTGAATAATTACAGGCCGGGTTTCAGTCTCTGCAATGGGGAAAAAAGGATGGAGTCAGGCTTCACAGTAGCGAGCCACAATTCAGCATCAGGCAGGCAGTGGACAGGGTGTCTTCTGGTGACCAACATCGGTGGACGAAGCGTCGGCTGCAATGGAGGAGTGCCGCTAATAGGAGGATTTTTTTTCTGCGGGCAACTTACTTACCACTTCCAACAGGACCACTACAACCACATAGATACAGTATCCCTTGCCTTTTTCTCTGACTGTGACTGCATTTCTTGGCTCTCTCTCGGCTTCTACATTGATCCCTTAACACATCACTTAGTCCACTCCACTATCTGCACCACACATAGTCATTTGTAAGTGCTCCTACGTAATTCGCAAGTCGCAGCACGCCCCAGGCCGTAGAGGACTGGGATGGCCCCAATGATGAAGCATGTCACCAAGGGGCAACCCTGGTGAGTGAGGGGACACCTAGAAAAAAAGCAATTTCTCCTTTTCTATCTACTATACCTTCTGTCAGGTTACGCAGCCCCTAAGCGCCTACCGTACTATGAAACTACATTTCCCATGAGTAGGCGGGAGACTTGCAGACTATTTAGTGAGACTATATGAGAGTACCCTTGTATGTTAGGACAGCACTTCACTGATGCCTGTCTTGTCTTCTGTTACAGGTATCCTTTCCCTGCTGACCCTACCTTTACCCATCCCACATTTTTTATTTTAGTTTGTTATTTTTCTCCCCCGCCTAATGCCTCGAACACCCTGTGTTTACACTTCTGGGTGTTGGTGACATTTGGAGGTGGAACCATATTTGCATCGACTGGATCACGGGGAGTAAACCTGACACCTTCCAGACCAACCCCATTGAGTGTTGTTGTGAATGGATTTATAGTGACCAGCAAGGCTCTCGGGTATCTGGCTACAGAGACCTTATGTTGAATATCGTTATCAATAATTCCACACAGGCCCTGTACTGTCGCATTCTTTCTTTCCACAGTTGTCGATGATATATTCTTACTCTGCTTGACAAAGAACCATTGCTAATGTGAAAGAACTTCAACCGAATTAGTAGTTATACTTTACCATTTGTTAGGCTACAATGTGGCACTGCTCTACTGTACTTCTGTCACCTGCTATATTCTCAGTTGTACCGTTGAATTGCTCAGGAGGACAAACCAGATTTCATTTTCTTTTTTTTCATAGGCATGCAACTGCCACTGTGTCACACCACTAGTACCACTGCTATGAGGAAATTTTATCCGACCAAGATTGCCAACGTTATTCGGTGTTTCCCGTGGAGCCAGCCCTGGGTCTAGCCCTACTTTCAAACACAAATTACAGGTAAGATAAGCGTTTGGTGGTTTGGGGGTATAATGGAGTATTAGTACGAGAGACGAGAGACTGAAGGTAGTACTACTAAAGTCCTAGGACTCTTGGATTCACTTCACTTAGTCTGTGAGAGGCACTTAGTGTTGAAAACATTTGGGCATTTACACTTAAAGGAAGAAAATGGAACTAAACTTTCAGGAAAACAGTCAACGTTAAACCCCCACCCACCAGGCAAGCAGTAAAAAACAGGTATGCTCAGATATAGTTTGAAAAAGTATATTTATATCCCTAACAAAATAATCTCCCGCAAGACCCTCCCTAACCCCAACGATTGTCCTTCAAAAGTCCCCAAAAACCCAACTCCCAATTCCCACCCCCCAAAAGTCTCTAAAAAAGGGGCAAGGGACACTATGGGTGGATGCTGTTAACTTTTTGGGCCAGGGCATCATGCTCCTCGCGGAGCAAGGCGAGCTCCTGCTGAAGGCGGGACACCATCAGGGTAGTGCGGCGCAGGCGTGCCTTCACTGCCTTGCAGGTGCAAGGCCTGTGAGAGGCAGCTGTTGGCCTTGCTGCTCGGCGGTGGCGTTTGCCTTTGGCAGCCCGGCTCAGTCTCGGTGGACCACTGTGCTGGGTGGCAGCCCGTGGGGCCACGGAGGCCGATGCAGACGACGTTGTTGTAGTTGTCGACTGCACACTTTCCACGTCCTCCAGGGCCACCAGCCGCCGATATTCCGCAACAGTGGCCTCGATCCTCCGTTGCCGGGCCGCTCTAGCCAGCTCCTTCCTCCTTGTTCGTTTGGAAGGAGAACCTATATGAAGAAAGAAAGACATAGTCTGTAACCAATGCTCTTTAAGATTAACTCAATCATTCAGCAGAAATTTGTGCTGCAGTACAACTAGCAACTTGCAAGCGCATTACATAACTATTGAGGCCAGTATCTATCTAACCTCACACTTCTTCATCCTTGCTCTAACATTAGTGGGAGTTTAAGGAACAAATTCTACGAGCACTGTGGACTTCCATTGGAGTCGACTATGAAAGTACACCAGTCTTATTCTTCTTCTTATCTCTTGTTTTGGAAAATTGGTACGTTATTTTCTGCAAGCCGGCATAATGCCAGCGCGGTAAACTTGCACCCGAGAAAAAGAGACGCACGCCATGAGGAGTGACCTAGACTTGCGTTGCCGTTGCGTTACTGTACCCGTCCAGTACATGCAGGTGGTGAATCTCTTACTTTTCTATTACGGGTGGCACTGAGAATACTCTGTTACAACTCAAGGGCTACTGCTTAATTAATTTAACTTTCACCCTACAGTGGAAATGAGTACTAGAAATGGAAAATTGAAGAAGATAAATAATCTGATTATCTATCACTTCACATGGGATGTTTTTGCTTATATATGGGATGACTTTAGGTGCTTTGCTTTTTATTGAGTGACCAGTGATACATCCACACATGAATGACTGAGTACTACTAAACTTATTAAGAGAGTTAGGGAGTGGCCACCATAATAACCGGATCTATGCAGTGCTTGCAATACAAACTACTGCTACTATTTATGGTAGTATTTGGACAAAATTAAAAGTTCTTTTCCTTGCCTTTCCTACACTGGAACGGACGTGCGGGTGCAGTGTTACATGCTCTTCAAAGTTACACTTAGTTCATCCACTGACCATCTACTCTCTCTAGATCATGGGTACTCACAAACTTTCTCTCAGGGGCTACATTTACAGTGTAGTTTGGGGCCGAGGGCCGCACTGGTGGGGGCGGAGTCAGAGGGGGCGGGGCTAAAGCAAAACGATAACTTGTGACCATGAGGTTGCACACAGGTCCCTGCAGCAGATGCCCTCATCCACTGAGCCACCAGACCCAGCATTTACATACATCTCTCTCCCTCCTGCTCTCCCTCCTGCCCTCCCTCCATCTCTCTCTCCCTCCTGCCCTCCCTCTCCCTCCCCCTCTGTCATCTCACTGTGTGTGTGTCTATCTGTGTCAGCCTTCAGCCCGGGTTGAGACCGCTTCCTCAACGCGCACACACAGACAACAACACCAAAGTACTTAACAGGTCTTTAAAAGACCATTAACATATTATTGAGGCTTTGTTTGTTTTAGCGCCCCTGCTTCTCCACCCTGACAATCACTGCTTGCCCGGCCCCACAGAGCAGAGGCTTTGTTCTATTTCACCTCTTTGTGGCCTTGCATCTCCACTCTGCTCTGTGGGGGCCGGGGGAGCAGTGATTGTCAGAGTGGAGATGCAGGGGCGCTAACAGGTGAAATACAAAAAAGCCTCTGCTCTGTGGGGGCCGGGGGAGCAGTGATTGTCTGCAAGGTCTGCGCACCGCCAACGAAGGCTTGCCGGGCCACCACCGGCCCGCGGGCCGTACTAGGAGTACCCCTGCTCTAGATACACATATGCTATCTAAGAGTCAGATAGTAGCATGATCCAGGTATATGGACACATACAGTTTCTGTGTCACCCACCCAGGCTGTTGTCCTTCCACCCATCATTGCTTCATCATTCACCCAGCCATGCATCTCATATTCTTGCCTTCCCAGCTAGTCTTCAATCTCAATAAGTAAGGAATATATAAGAGCTTACCTCTGGCCGCCACCACCACCGTCTCAACTCTCACAGCTGCCGCCTCCTCCCCTGAAGAATCGCCCTCCGCCTCCGTGTCGAGCACCACCACCTCCACACTGGCCCCGCCACCAGATGTTCCACCTACAAAGTACATTTAAGAATGTTAGAATAAAGCACTCACTAGTCACTAGTATTTGGTCTAGGAATGAAGACATGTGAAAACAATGTAATTTGTGACTGTCTACGTTAAAGTTAAAAAAAATGTCCCTTTTTCCAGGGAAGGTTGTCTTGCTGCACTTTTTGGCACAACTGATGAAGGCTGTTTTTTTAACACGCACCATTTTTCTCCACACAGACAGAAGATGGACTTCTAACAACAAGATCAAGTTGAAACCAGGTGAGAGCTCGGCTCGACCACAAGAAATGTCTTCAATTAATCGTCAGCACTAACCACTTTTCCATTATCAGTTAAACGTTTAGTTTTATTATGACTTCATTTTAATAAATGTGTTTACTTTTAATAAAGCTTTTAAACTTAAATACAATCTGTGTTTTTTGGTCCAGACTAGAGTGACTGAGCGAAAGGTTTTGCAATTTTTGCAAGCATGAGTCCAGATAGAACACTTCAAAAGACATTATGGACAATCCCAGAGGACTGCACTAAGTTGATAGAGCTATTGCTGACTAGAATCATGGGAGTTTCGCCAACCGTGCAATCTTAGTTAGCTACACAGACAGACTAATAAGAATAATCTAGTAATACCACAGGGAGTCATAGTAGAGGCAGGATAAGAATTTAGATACAGTCTACAAGAAGAGCAAAGACAATTTTGAAAAAAGTCAAATGAGGAACGCTAGGAAAAATAGGTACTAGTCTAAAATGAAAACTTACTGGGGCCAGCAGAGGAGCCCTCGCCTGCCCGATCCTGGCCCTGTTGATGAACAGCATCCGCCGCCTGCTGCTCCTGTGTCCTCCTCTCGCCCCTGGGGGGAGCTGACGTACAACATGAAAGAAAGAACAGAAAACATGGATGATTGTTGCTTGTCAATGTCAACCAAATCAAACATTTCAAAAGAACAATAACAAAATATTTCTGCGAAATTATATTGATTATGGTTACTTTTCATTTATTTGCGGACCTGTGACTTCGAAAGTCACGTAACTCACTAAACAAAGTACTGAAACGTTCACCTAGGACTGGCAGGCAGCAGTCCGCAGGCAAGACGCAAAGTGACAGACAAACTCCATTGTGATTTCAGTCAGATCAGTGACAACACTAACAGTTGCCTGCTACATTACCAGTCATTTAAATAGTCAAACTATCAATCCACCGCCACTATTTTTCTTATTGTCAGGGTTACAAAGGAAGGGGCAGATTTAAGCCCTTGCGGCTCTTTTGCGCCGTTCTTGCGTGACTTTTGTGACGCAGCAGCTAAACAAAAAAGGGCGCCATGGTGCGGCGTATAATATTATAACAACGTGACGCATTTGGGAGATGCATCCCGTTATAAAGCCCTGCGCCATCAGGGGGCGTTCCGGCGCAAGGGAGGGCATTCCTGCGCTGGAACACATCCTAATAGTGGCTGAGGGAAATCTACAAAATATCAATCAGTCACCTTTAGGACAATGATGCGTCACACAAACCCTGCACCTGCTTGAAGCAGACGTACGGCTTGACCCAGCATTGGGGAGATAGGGTACCCCAGAGCATTGATGGAGCTGCGCCATCGTTGCGACGCAACTCCAGCAGTAAAGCTTCGGTGACGTTTTGGGCCCATGGTGCGCCGCATTGCAAATACGGCGCACCATGTTTGGTGGTGGTAGCGGGCCGCACAATTAATGGCGCATCCCTGCTACTTTGCAGGGATGCGACGGTAATTGCAATTCTGCCCCTTAGGGGCATACTTACTTACGCGTTCTGGCGCATCTCCAGAGATGCGCCAGATCAAATGCGTCACGCAAAACTACCCTTGCGACACGGCAGATGTGCCTCATTTACAATGCGGCGCGCCCTGGCGCAAGGGTAGGCACTTGCGTGAGGCATCTCGTCACGTAAGAGCGGCGCATCGCTGGAGTCACGTCGCCAACGCAATGCAACTCCAGTAATGCTCAGGGCCACCCAATACTTAACATGCTGTGTCAGTCCTTTCGCCTGCTTCGAGCAGACATAAGGAATTGAATTGACGTAGCAGCGTCGCAGAAGTGCCTGCGTTAAATCTTGTACATTTCACGCAGGCAATTTTGCGAGGCGCACAGCCGCTGGACCGCGGCGCCCACCCTGCGTACTAGGAACGCACCCATTGTGGTGCAGGCCCATGGCTTTATAACATGACGCATCTCCCTAGATGCGTCATGCTGTAAATGACTCGCAGGGATGCGGCACGTTTACGCCGCTGTTGCGTCACGCAAGGCAACGTAAACGTGGCGCAAGGGGCTTGTAAATGTAATCTGCCCCCTAGTGTCTAGCATTACGCAGTTCTGTAAAGTACACTCATACATAATAGTTACTCAGGCCAATGAGACCACGAAATAGAAAACAAATAAGCATAGTAGCAACGCCACTGAGAAGGAGAGCAGTGCACCTGAAATGCACAGAAGATTTTGAAATATAATTTAACTACAATGTAATCGTCATCAGCGGCATTATTGGCTTGCTCCATGTAAAAAACAAATATTTGCAATACAACAACACAGAGCAGGAGAAAACATCATAGTAGTGAGTGATTAAATGGCTACTACTACTCACCAAGCCCGGGGATCTCCAAGCCGAGCTGGTCCAGCAGGTCGCGCTCGCGGTCCAGGAGGTCCGTCCAGCGATGGGTGACCTGGCTGTAGGTGCGCTGGACCCCGTAGAGGTGGGATATGGCCCAGCACACCTTCTCCCACCGCTTCCGGCGCTCCCGCATGTTGTAGCCGCCGGCCGCGATCCTGCCGCCTCCCGCGATGGTCCTGGGCAGGCGGCGCTGGACGAAGTAGACCAGCGCGCCCACTTCCTCCGGGCTGAAGATCTCCCGTCGCGTCACCTGCTCCCCCCTCAATCTCCCGCATGCTGTCCTGCCACTGGGTCCAGCACTACTCCCCGCCGCCGCTGCGGCCCTCAAGTGCCTGGGCAGCTTCACGGCGCCTGGCTTGACCATGGTCTGGGCAGGTAAGGTAGGAAGAAGTAGAAAATTAAGAAAGAATAGGATAGGGAAGAAGAAAAGAAAAGAGTTTAAAAAAGTAGTTTAAAAGTAAAGAAAAATAGCAGAAAAGACAAAAATATACAGCTAGGAAAAGAGAGGGATAGATAAGAAGCAAAATCGTAAAAAAAAAACTGAAAACAAGCAAAGGATGGCAAAGATACCAAGAGGATTAAACACCATGCCCAGACACAGGAAATGAATGAAAAACAAGATGGCCGGCGCCCGTTCACGAGCGCAAAAGTAAGTTCGCGCGAGATTTTCCTCGCGATCTCGTGCGAACCTCTAGATTTCCCGCGCGATCTCGTGCGAACCTCTACTCGCAATGCGCTTACTGCGCGAGATTATACATAGCGGGCGGAAACGGAAATACGTCACGCAAACAAAATGGCCGCGCCCGTACTCGACCTTGGGGTAAATTCGCGTGTTGCGCTGCAAGCGGCTCGCGAATACTGCAAAAAAACTCGCAAAACAACAAGCCGCAAAAAAATAAAATGCTCATTCGCACGAATTGGCGGCTTCCGCGGTCGGTTTCGCACGACGCCGCGCCCCGCGAATAGCGCGAAAAAAACCGAAAAACGATTTCAGCAAAAGCAAAAGCAATGAGCAGGTGCAAAAGGTCAACCTCATGATTTGTAACGATTCTTTGTAGTGCTTCCTGAGGGGGCCCTCCAGAATTCGGTTGCCTGCTTGCAACTATTGTGTGACCCTGCTCTGACCTTAACTGTATGCCACAAAGGTCCTGATTTACAGCTAAAGGAGCAGACAAGCAGGTGCCAGGCTGGAACTTTAAATTCTTTCAGTGACACATTAATTAGCCCCTAATTCATTATTGTCAGTTGGGGCAGGGCAGGTGTTGTTAATAAACTAACCCCAAATTAATTCATGTCAGTTCAAGCAGGGCAGGTGGGCTTGCTTTTCCCCCCCATCTTCTACAGTGATGATGAACCAGAGGGTGGCATTGATGTAACAGAGGGTGGCATGGGTCAAAGAGAGGGTGCCAGTGGTAAAACAGAGGGTGCTGGGAGGCTGTGATGATGAACCAGACGTAGAAACAACATAGTCGCGACCGTTGCGAGCCGACAAGTAAGTTCGCAATTGCGAACTAGTACCAAATCCTCGCGAACTGGCAGAAACAATTGCGAACACAAAAAAAAAAAAATCCGCAAATTCGCGGGAATTCGCGGATTTTGCGGATTGCGAATCCGCAAATCCGCAAAATTCGCGGATTGCCAATCCGCAAAATCCGCTCATGCTTAGAATAAACATGGAGGCAACACATCATTGAGTGAGTAAGTGGTATTTATTTACAGATTGTGCATTGGTGCTGGTGCATATTTACAAATAAGTGTGAGGTGGGGGAGTGTGAGTTGAAGGTAATGGCAGATGAAATGTCCGTGCTGACACCACATTGGGTGGTGTCTGCCTAGTCCAGCAGACCTGTGCCAATGATTGGCTAGGTGGGACAGGATAGTTTGCTGGGTGAATGGCTGGCTGTGGCAGTGTCTCAGTCATTGACGGCCCCTCTTGGAGCGTGTGGAAGGAGCATCCACACTGCTCTCGCCCACTTCCAGCCTCGGACGGCCCCTGCGTCTTGGAGGCGGGACAGAGTCAGCTGGGGGCGCAGGCTGCTCTGGTTCCACATCCGTCGCCAGGGGCGCAGGTGGCGGTGGCGGTGGTGTTGCTGCCCGTGGCGTTGGTTGAGGGGGGGTGGGGGTGGGGGTGTTGCGGGCTATCCATCCCCTCCACATGGTTGTGTTCTGGGACATGATATCAACGATTTGGCCAAGCCGGCTCTCAATGGCCCGCAACATGTCGGTGTTCTCCACTGAGTCCTGGAGGGCACGATCTGCCTGTGCCTGCCCACGCTCGTAGTTTGCCTGGACCCTGGCTAGGGCTTCCAATGACTGTGCCACGGGATTGGGTGGGTGTCCTTCCTCTGCACGTCGTTGCGTTGTACTCCTGCCTGGCTGATGTGGCCTCGGCTCTCTGGTTTGCCACACACTCTCCCTGCGTGGCTGGGATGGCGCAGGCCCGGCGTCGTGTGGTGGGTTAGGCAGGGTGGCAGAGGCAGGAGTGGTGGTACTGGTGGTGGTGGAGGTGGTGGTGGTGGTGGTGGTGGTGGCTGTGCAGGTCACAGTGGCCGGTGTAGCAGGAATTGCACAGGCCGTAGTAGTCGGGCTGGAATCACCTGGGAGCCAGATGGCCCTGGCAGCCTGCTTGGGCCCGCACCATCCTCCGCACAGGAGCTGGCTGTGGAATCGTCCCCAGAGAGTCCTGAGTGAGGCGAGTCTTGAGGCCGGCTGGTGGTTCCACCAGTGAGATTACGATCACCTGGAAAATAAAATTGTGCAGATCAGTACTGTGGACATTACGTGTTATTTTCAAATTGATGACATTTCAGTGTCCAGTCGCACACACCTAAGCATGGGCGGAAAATCCGTTCCGCTCGCGGATTTTGCAGATTTTCGGGAAATTCGCAATCCGCGAGATTCGCGAATCTCCCGCAAAATCCGCAAATCCGCGAGCAGCAGATTTTGCTCGCACTGCTCGCACTGTTTGCGTGAGTTCGCGCCCGCGAATAAGTGCAAAATTGCAGAAATACGATCTTAGCAAAACTGAAAATAACTACTTACCAGGTTCAAAAGTTCAGGCTCATCATTAGTAGCCATTTCCTGTAGTGCTTCCTGAGGGGCCCCTCCAGAGTTCAGTTGCCAGTTGAAACTATTATGTGACCCTGCTCTGAACCTCAGAATAGTTACACATATGCCACAAAGGTCCTGAATTACAGCTAAGGGAGACAAGCAGGAGCCAGGCTGGAAGTTAAAATCCATTAATCAGCCCCTAATTCATTATTGTCAGTTGGGGCAGGGCAGGTGTTGTAACTAATTTTGCAACAATGAAAGCACTTAGCAAGTGCAAAAGATCACTAATCAGGGCGCACTAAGGAAGCAGGTGCCAGCTAAAAAAATATTCTGTGACACATTAATCAGCCCCAAATAATTCAGGTCACTTGAGGCAGGGAAGGTGTGCTTTGCCGAAAATAATGTACACTGGACAACCAGAGGGTGTGGTGATGAAACAGAGGGTGGCATGGGTGGGCCAGAGGGTGGCATGAGTAGTCAGAGAGTGGCAGTGGTGACAGAGAGTGGCAGTGATGAAGAAGAGTGTCCCAAACAGGCTGGACACGTAGAAACAACAAGTTCGCAAAACTTGCGACCCGACAGGTAAGTTCGCAAATTGCAAAATTGTAAAAACCCTCGCGAACTGGCAGAAACACGGGCGAACACAAAAAAAAAAAAATCCGCAAATTCGCGGGAATTCGCGGATTTTGCGGATTGCGAGTTCGCAAATCCGCAAAATTTGCGAACGCGAGATCCGCAAAATTCGCCCATGCTTACACACACCCCACCCACCACCACCGCCCTCCCTATGGACATGGAGGCCTGTTGGGAGTTGTACTGGTGACCTCTCACACACCCCACCCACCACCACCGCCCTCCCTATGGACATGGGGGCCTGTTGGGAGTTGTAGTGCCATCCTCTCACACCCCCCCCCCCCCCCACCACCACCGCCATCCCTATGGACATGGAGGCCTGTTGGGAGTTGTACTAGTGACCTCTCACACACCCCACCCACCACCACCGCCCTCCCTATGGACATGGGGGCCTGTTGGGAGTTGTAGTGCCATCCTCTCACACACCCCACCCACCACCACCGCCATCCCTATGGACATGGGGGCCTGTTGGGAGTTGTAGTGCCATCCTCTCACACACCCCACCCACCACCACCGCCATCCCTATGGACATGGAGGCCTGTTTGGAGTTGTACTGGTGACCTCTCACACACCCCACCCACCACCACCGCCATCCCTATGGACATGGGGGCCTGTTGGGAGTTGTACTAGTGACCTCTCACACACCCCACCCACCACCACCGCCCTCCCTATGGACATGGGGGCCTGTTGGGAGTTGTAATAGTGACCTCTCACACACCCCACCCACCACCACCGCCCTCCCTATGGACATGGAGGCCTGTTGGGAGTTGTACTGGTGACCTCTCACACACCCCACCCACCACCACCGCCCTCCCTATGGACATGCGGGCCTGTTGGGAGTTGTAGTGCCATCCTCTCGCACACCCCACCCACCACCACCGCCATCCCTATGGACATGGAGGCCTGTTGGGAGTTGTACTGGTGACCTCTCACACACCTCACCCACCACCACCACCATCCCTATGGACATGGGGGCCTGTTGGGAGTTGTACTAGTGACCTCTCACACACCCCACCCACCACCACCGCCCTCCCTATGGACATGGGGGCCTGTTGGAAGTTGTACTAGTGACCTCTCACACACCCCTCCCACCACCACCGCCCTCCCTATGGACATGGAGGCCTGTTGGGAGTTGTAGTGCCATCCTCTCACACACCCCACCCACCACCACCGCACTCCCTATGGACATGGGGCCTGTTGGGAGTTGTACTATTGACCGCTCACACACCCCACCCACCACCACCGCCCTCCCTATGGACATGGAGGCCTGTTGGGAGTTGTACTGGTGACCTCTCACACACCCCACCCACCACCACCGCCCTCCCTATGGACATGGAGGCCTGTTGGGAGTTGTAGTGCCATCCTCTCACACACACCACCCACCACCACCGCCATCCCTAGAAACATGGAGGCCTGTTGGGAGTTGTACTGGTGACCTCTCACACACCCCACCCACCACCACCGCCATCCCTATGGACATGGGGGCCTGTTGGGAGTTGTACTAGTGACCTCTCACACACCCCACCCACCACCACCACCATCCCTATGGACATGGGGGCCTGTTGGAGTGGTTTAGACGTTGGTGAGTATGTGGACTGCATGCATGGATTGGGGCCTGGGAGATGTGTCTTGTGAGTTGTGTGAGGCACACCATGTCGTTGTGCTCGTGGTGCTTGGTTTGTACTTACCAGCCTCTTCTCCTTCCTCAATACCTTCAAGGGTCTCTGGGTGCAGTATGCTCAGCACCTTGTCCTCCCAGTCGGTGTAGGGTAAGGGCTCCGGGGGGGTTCCGCCGCCAGTGTGATGTGCCCGGAGATGGTTTTTGGCACGAATTGCTTTAACACGGGTTTTGAGGTCTTGCCACCGCCTCTGTATCTCCTGCTTGGTCCTCGGCACGGTCCCGGACACATTCACCCTAGTAACTATCCTGTCCCACATGTGATTTTTCCTGGCTACGATGGTCTGCTGCATTAGGGCCCGAATAAGTGGGGTTCTACACGGTTCATTTCATCCACCATTACCTTTAACTCTGTGTCCGTGAATTTGGGGTTCTTTTTTGGTGCCATGGTGTGTGGTGCTCGGGGTGTGGGTTTGCGTGAGTTGGGAGGTGCAGGTGTGTGGTGTGTAGGAATGGTGTGGTGGGTGTTTGTGTTGTGGGTGTGTTTGGGTGGTGGTTGTGTGTATTCTATCAGTGTGTGCTGTATCTACTCTTGTGTCTCTTGCTAGCAGCTATGCTGTGATGCAGAGGATTTCGGGAGTGGGTGGGAGTTCTTTTATAGTCTGTGTCTTGGTCCTGTCTCAATGGTTATTGGCAGTCAGGTGCTAGGTGGGTGTGTTGACTGGTGTGCATTATGTGGTACTTGGGGGTGGGTCATTGTGTCTTGTGATTGGTTTTGATGTTTCAGGTGGGTGGTAGTTCTGTTTCCTGTGTTTGATATTTACTTCTGTCGCACTGTTTGTCATTGGTTTGACGGTAGGGATGTTGTTCGTGTTGGCCTTCCGCTGTGATGCACGGTTTCTCGTTGCATTGTTACCGCAGCGGACGTGGATTGCGGTGCCTACCGGGGTACTTGCGGAGTTATCCTAATCGCGGACACGGAGCCTACGCAGGTATAGCGGGAGATGTCGATGTTCACGCGGTCATGTGCGTACACGGCGGCCGGTGTTTCTTCGGTTCCGTCCGCTTGCGGCGGTCTCAGGTGTACCCCGACCGCCGGGGACGGAGTTTGGTGTGCTCCGTCCGCCGCGATCGGAGTTTCGTTCATATATTATCCTAATCGCTATGGCGGTTTATCCGCGGACCGGTCCGGAGTATCTTGCCACCTTCCTTGGCGGATGGAACACTTTTCCGTCCGCGATCCTAATCGACCCCTAGGTCTCTCGATGTTCCCCTCACATAGGACTCCGCACCCATTCAAAAGTTAAAGTTCAGAAAATGTCAAAGTCCCTGCACCATAGGAAAATTGCGCAGTCCGACAGCATCACTGGGTGCAAAGATTAGATCGAAAAGCAAGCTAATTTCATCGTCCCATCGTCCCCTTTTCACTAACTTATCTTTCAAAAATTTGTAACTCTAGGGTCCTGGAGTGTCTCTGATTGGTCAATTAAGGGGTGGATGAGCATCACCTCATCGCCTTACTGTTCAATTTCCGCAGTCATCCTTATAATTGAAAAAAATAGTAAACCCATTGTTCATGTCATGCTTCTTCCATTGTGTCCTTTAATTCGTTATTCGATGCCCTATTCCCATGTTCCAGATGCTGACATTCGAAAAACTTGGCATCTGTTCCAAGTGGCAGGCCACACTGTCCTTGACCCATTCTACACAGGCACAGGCAGCTCGCTCTTCTTCTTAGCGCATGCGCGGTTAGATCGCCACCTCAGAATCACAGTCAGCTTCCATTTTCTTTGGCCTCCATTTAGGAACTATTATAGAAACAAACACAAATAAACGTAAATTTGAGAAATAAAGCCCTTCTGTTTACCTCCCCCTTCTAATAGTATCCTAGTTAGTATTTACCTAGCTTTAAGCAACACATATGCAATCAATCAATCACTTGTATAGCGCGCTACTCACCCGGAAGGGTCTCAAGGCGCTTGGGGGGGAGGGGTCCGCTACTGCTCGAACAGCCAGGTCTTGAGTTGTTTCCTGAAGGCGAGATGGTTCTGGGTCATCCGAAGGTGGATGGGGAGGGAGTTCCATGTCTTGGCCGCCAGGTAGGAGAAGGATCTGCCTCCGGCGGTGGCTCTTCGGATGCGTGGTACAGCGGCGAGGGCGAGGCTAGTAGATCGTAGCTGGCGGGTGGGTGTGTAGAAGGTTAGGCGGTCGTTGAGGTACTTGGGGCCCAGGTCGTGGAGAGACTTGTGTGCGTGGGTGAGGAGCCGGAACGTGATCCTCTTGTTGACGGGAAGGCAGTGTAGGTCTCTTAGGTGGCCAGAGATGTGGCTGCGTCGGGGGATGTCCAGGATGAGTCGGGCGGAGGCGTTCTGGATGCGTTGGAGTCTTTTCTGTAGCTTGGCTGTGGTTCCGGCATAGAGGGTGTTTCCGTAGTCCAGTCGGCTGGTGACGAGTGCCTGGGTGACCGTCTTCCTGGTTTTGGTCGGGATCCATCAGAAGATCTTGCGAAGCATGCGTAGGGTGTGAAAACATGATGAGGAGACGGCATTGACTTGTCTGGTCATCGAGAGTGAGGAGTCCAGGATGAAGCCCAGGTTGCGTGCGTGGTCTGTTGGTTTGGGAGTGGTGCCCAGTGCGGGGGGCCATCAGGAGTCGTCCCAGGCGGAGGGCGATGGTCCCAGGATGAGGACCTCCGTCTTGTCTGAGTTTAGTTTCAGGCGGCTGTTCTTCATCCACTCGCCGACGTTTTTCATCCCTTCGTGTAGGCTGGTTCTGGCGGTGTCGGGGTCTCTGGTGAGGGAGGGTATCAGCTGGGTGTCATCAGCGTAGGAGATGATGTTGAGGTTGTGTTGGCAAGCGATGGCTGCAAGAGGTCTCATGTAGACGTTGAAGAGGGTGGGGCTGAGTGTAGATCCTTGTGGAACGCCGCAGATGACTTTGGTGGCCTCGGATCGAAACGGGGGAGGCAGACTCTCTGTGTTCTTCCGGCGATGCATGATTTTTCTCACCAATCTTCCTGATTTATGCCACAAATAAACAGACTAAAGCACATTCATGAAATTTCCGATTAAATTACGACAAATGCGTACTTTTTATGACGAGATGCATAACGAATTAGTAAATCACGCTTGGCCATTACATGCAATTTAGTATCCCTCGTGTATTTGTGTAGGTGCATTCTATTCTATGTTGGTTAATTTCAAAACCACACGATTAATACATGTTATTGTTATAGAGAATTGACTTAACAAGGGGTATACAAAAAATGTTGTTTCCACCTTGCTCCATCACTCTCTACAGCCTCATGGTAAGAGACATATAAAACAAACAAATAGTCCAAAACTTCGATGGGAGACCATCACAGAGCAGCCATTTTATGCTGTATCGGTTTTGTTTTGGATTTCTTGTATCTCTAGTTATCCCTAACTGATCCTGATTCAACTCAAGTAAAAGGCAGCAAGCTGGTCCTTTGCAACGAACTCGCCTTGTGCCTCCTTCGAAATTTTTTAAGGCTGATAAATATCACAATTTTAGGTCAGCAAAGCTATTTGAGGTGGAAACAGATTTACTAAGGGAACAGTCTTACCCAAATGCTTTCCTGGGACGGCGGTACAGTTGTTAATGCACGCAATTGTAATGCACAAGCGCACTGTGCACAGGGGGGGTTGCAGATGACGGTGAAAGGAGATGACAGAGGCGGAACACAGGGAGGAGCAAATGTATATGACAGCAGATTAGAAGAAATGGGAGTGTAAAACACGAAGAGGGAAGTAGCGAAGAGTGTAAGAGTCGAAGCGGAAAGAAAAAGTGGCCACACAGGAGAAAGTAAGAGGCGCTGACAGAGTGAGACGAAAACTGCTAGAAGGAGTGGAGAGAGAATAAGCAAGACAGGTGAAGATCATAGAATGAAACCCTGAGGCAAGCAGATACAGAATACTGGCTGCGTTCTGTGGAGGGCATGACTACTCTGTTGACGGCTCTGTTGAGATTAGGTGGGCGGTACAGGGAGGAGGAACTTTCAAGGGAGATGGTGAGCATGAGATAGGACATAGCAGCATTCGGAAGAAGAGGGCGGAGTTCTATGCGACCAATCCAGAAGGGCCGTACTTTGAGTGAGGATTGCTGGCAGGCAGAGGCAGACCGGACGGCGTCCGTCTCGGAGAGAAAGAGAAAGAACGGGCAGATAAGAGATAGGGACAGGTGACAAATAGAGTAGGGAGAAGTAGGAGAAGAGAGCAACGGGGAGGCCAAAGAGGAAGAAAGGATGAGCAGAAAGAAGGGACAAGAGAAAACATGAGAGAGATATAAACAAGGAAAGAAAGGTGCGACAAAGGAAAGAGTAACAAGCCTGCGAGTGGTGCGTGCGTGCGCAGTCTGCTCATTTTCAAGTATTGCACTCGTGCTTGTGGCACGGCCCTGCTTTTTCCCGCAAGATTGATGCCGCCACAAGCGCGAGTGTGTGCTTGAAAATGAGCAGGGCGGCGGCTAAAGGCCCTCCTAAGCAAACGCATGTGCGCTGCGTAGGCGAGACCTAAACATTGTTGAAGTGGAAAATTAGCTTTGAAAAATAAAAGCATGTTAATGTCATGTAACATTAAAGCAAATGTTAACTAGTGTCTGAGCCAGTGTGTACCATACAGACAAGCCAACAAGTCTACATGGTTTCAGAGAAGGTGCAAGGCTTGCAAAATTACTGTAATCCTGTCCCGGAACCTCCTACGTCTATACTCTTTCAATATAATGCCAAGTGCACTAGGATAAGGTGAATTATGACTCTGATTCTACAAACTTCGAGCATTGTAAAGGTATAGTCCAGCAACCAGAGGCAGAATATACCACCTAATCATGGAGTTAATAAATGGCATGTAATCAGATGAAGACCACCCTAGATAAAGGCTCAATGCTATGGCCATACATATGAAGTACATTCTACACACATGCACCTTATAGAGCTAATCCAAGCATTTCCCCAGACAAACTGTGTTATCTGTAGTCAAATCTCCATGAGGCAGGCACCGTGCTCACAGTCGACTGGAACTGGAAACATGGCATTCTGCAGAAGAAATTAAAGTAAAGTTATGCGGGCAGCTGCCAAGGTGAAACCAGAAGCGTGGCAGCCGTGGATGTCATTTACCACAGTTAATTAATTGTTCCTAGAAAAAAACCAAGAGGCAAGAATCAAATATTGCAATTAAAAAGCATTTTTCCTCACCTGTGTTTTGCCGCCGTGTACATATGCTGAAACCAGAAGCGCTGCATCCATGAGCTACCGTGCTGATTAAAGTCACCTGGAACTCGAAGCAGAGCATCTAAAAGACATAGCTGCCAACCAAGGTTTCAGATTGCTATGTGGGACATTTTCATAATTTTACTCTAATTATGAGTGACATTTAAAAGTCTATGAGTGACACTTTGTCGAGAGCAAAATGAAGTGATGAGGGAAAGATTAATGTCAGTAAAGACACCTATGTGAGCAACGAGAAACTCTAAGATCTTAAAACTGCTGGAAAGCACCAGAAATAAGGATTGAGTTTTAAATGTCGACCTACCAAAATATCGTGTTTGAAATATCGAAGGTGCAGAATATCGATGTCAAGAATATTGTTGGACAGAATATTGACCCTAAGGTAAGTAATATCGAAATTCTTTATATCGATGTAAGTAATATCGAAGTTAGTAATATCGATAGCATAAATATCGATGTAACTAATTTTGATGACACTAATATCGATATTTGTTGTTTTTTTTGTTTTTTATTATGTATGTGTTATATGTTTTAGTTAAGTATTTAAAATAAATAATATTATATGTGTATTAATTTTATATATTAATAAAAAAAATTATAAGTAAATTGTTTGTTTTAGTACCGGAGCGGGTAGTGTATTTATAGGGGAATAGGGTGGGAAGTAATTTAATTGTAATTAATAAAATATTATTTTATGTATAATTTATTTTGTATTTAATTATTAATTGGTAATTCATTATTTTAATTGATAAATTAATTATATAATTGGTAATTAATGTTAATTTAAATTAAATGTTATATTTTAGTACCGGAGCGGGTTGTGGGTTTATAGGGGAATAGGGTGGGAAGTAATTTAATTGCAATTAATAAAATATTTATTGATGTATAATTTATTTTGTAATTATTAACTGGCAATTAATTATTTTAATTGATAAATTAATTATATAATTGGTAATTAATGTTAATTTTAATTAAATGTTATGTTTTAGTACTGGAGTGGGTTGTGGGTTTATAGGGGAATAGGGTGGGAAGTAATTTAATTGCAATTAATAAAATATTTATTGATGTATAATTTATTTTGTAATTAATTATTAATTGGCAATTAATTATTTTAATTGATAAATAACTTATATAATTGGTAATTAATGTTATTTTTAATTAAATGTTATGTTTTAGTACTGGAGCGGGTTGTGGGTTTATAGGGGTATTGGGTGGGAAGTAATTTTATTGTAAATATTTAATTATATATACATTTTTAGTTATGGATCATTAATGTTTTTTAAATTAATATTTGGTAATTATTTATTTGAATAGATAATTATTTTTTAAATTGTCAATTAATATTTGTAATTTGTAAGTATTGTTTAATAACTAGAAAAAATAATTATATAATTTTTAAACATACTTTTTCCAAAAATATTAATTTGTATAATGTTTTTTACTTGTTCATAATGATTTAAATGTAAATAATATTTTATTGTTATGATAAATAAATTATTCTTTAATATGTATTATTTGGTGATTAATATTTAATAATTATTATTTATTGGTGTTTGTTGTTAATTTATAGTCAATAAATTATTGAAATGTAATTGGTTTTATTAAACATTAATTGTTTTTATTGATGTTGATGTATTTGAAAAATTATTTATATATTATTTTAAATATAAACATTATTTAGATGTATGTTACAATAAAAATCTATGTTATTAAACGCTTTCGCTACTGTTGCACACTTTGGAGTTGGAATAGTAATTTTTCCCCCTACGCTATCCAAAGCTTTCCCTACTGTTGTACTCTCTGGAGTGGGAATAGTAATTTTACCCCCTACACTATCCAACGCATTCCCTACTGTTGCACTCATTGGAGTGGGAATAGTCATTTGTACCTATCTGCTATCCAACGCTTTCCCTACTGTTGCACCCACAGGAGTGGGAATAGTAATTTTTACCCGTACGCTATCCAACGCTTTCTCTACTGTTGCACTCACTGGAGTGGGAATAGTACTTTTTACCCACTCGCTATCCAACGCTTTCCTTACTGTTGCACTCTCTGGAGTGGGAATAGTAATTTTAACCCCTACACTATCCAACACTTTTCCTACTGTTGCACCCACTGGAGTGGGAATAGTAATTTTTACCCACCCGCTATCCAACGTTTTCCCTACTGTTGCACTCTCTGGAGTGGGAATAGTAATTTTACACCCTACACTATCCAACGCTTTCCCTACTGTTGCACCCTTTGGAGTTGGAATAGTAATTTTTACTCTTACGCTATCTAACGCTTTCCCTACTGTTGCACTCACTGGAGTTGGAATAGTAATTTTTACCTGTACACTATCCAACGCTTTCCCTACTGTTACACTCACTGGAGTGGGAATAGTAATTTTTACCCACCCGCTATCCTACGCTTTCCCTACTGTTGCACACTTTGGAGTAGGAATAGTAATTTTTCCCCTCACGGTATCCAATGCTTTCCCTACTGTTGCACTGACTGGAGTTGGAATAGTAAATTCTTACACGTATGCTATCCAACGCTTTCCCTACTGTTGCAGTCACTAGAGTGGGAATAGTAATTTGTACCCGCCCGCTATCCAACTCTTTCCCTACTGCTGCTCTCTCTGGAGTGGGAATATTAATTTTACCCCCTACACTATCCAACGCTTTCCCTACTGTTGCACCCTTTGGAGTTGGAATAGTAATTTTCACCCGTACGCTATCCAACACTTTCCCCACTGTTGCACTCACTGGAGTGGGAATAGTAATTTTTACCCACCCGCTATCCAACGCTTTCCCTACTGTTGCACTCTCTGGAGTGGGAATAGTAATTTTTACCCACCCGCTATCCAACGCTTTCCCTACTGTTACACTCCCCGGAGTGGGAATAGTAATTTTACCCCCTACACTATCCAACGCTTTCCCTACTGTTGCACCCTTTGGAGTTGGAAATAGTAATTTTTACTCTTACGCTATCCAACGCTTTCCCTAATGTTGCATTCATTGGAGTGGGAATAGTAATTTTTACCTATTTGCTATCTAACACTTTCCCTACTGTTGCACCCTATGGAGTTTGAATAGTAATTTTTAGCCTTATGCTATAAAACATAATTTATAATTATTTATGTATTTTATAATATTTTTATTATGTTACATAATGTTGTGTTTAAATAATTTTTTAAATAATGAAAGTATATTTCATTGTTTTTATGTATGAAATATGAATATTTATTATTATTTATGTTATTATTTTATGAGTGTTGATGTATTTGTAATTTATAGTATTTGTTAATATTTTTAAATTAATTACAAATTAATAAATATAATTAATTAAATATATATTACATATTGTACATTTAATTTTAATTAAATGTTTAACATCGAATATGTACTTTTTAATTATTTTAAACCTTCTAAAATATTTTTACATAAGTTTAAATTATATAAAAGTATTATTTACATTATATTTACTTTTTTTAATAGTAAAAAAAAAACGATATATTTACTTACGATATGTTTAACATCGATATTTTATTTTCGATATTTTTGTACTTACCATGTTGTAGATAAGGTGTCGATATACTTGCCTTCGATATTCCAACGTCGCTATTTTGAGTGTCGATATCATGTCTCTCGATATTCTGTCAGAGATTCGTGAGGCACACATTACAGCCAACCAGGACACTCTATTAGCCTTGACTATATTACTGATTGTTCAACCCTAATAAAAGTGATTACCAGCACTGCTAGTGGTGTCCACCTCAGTTGGAGCACACTGCCTGCCACTCAGCCCCGCAGCACCAGATCTACTTATACTAGTAGGCTGTGAGTGCGGCAGTCCCAGAGCTACTAATATACACCAGGATCTTGACTTAAACTAAGTGATGCAGGCCGTGCTGAAAGTTGGCAGGCACCAGTGTGGTCACTGCACGCTGGCGCTGTCTGCACTGATTAGGGCTGCCTTGGCCCCCGGTGCTATCTTGGTCTTGGGAGATATCTCAGAACAATTCTCTAGGAAGCTATGTGTTGCCCACAGTGGCTTGGGAGATTGTGACAAGACATTTTTTTGCCTGGCAGGATGTGTTGGCCTAGATGGGGAGTGCATCACTGCCTGCTGCCCAGCCCCACGGTGACGGATTGCGCTGGGGGGCTGTGGGTCACACTAACAAGGTCATTCAAAGCTGAAGACAGGGCTCTTGGCTGTCTCCGCAATGCGCCATGCAGTGAGTTACCGGCGTTATGAAAGCTGCGCGCTGGTGCTATGGTTAGGTAAATGTTAGGTCAAGTGAATCACTAACTTACTTGGTTTTGCAGCCTCAGTGTGGCCGCGGCAACTGCTCCAGTGGCAAGCATCGGCTTGGCCACGATTCTGGGCCTGGCTAGGCAACTCTCCTTGCACTGCGGTGTGATCTTATGCTTCCTTTGACACCGGCTATCTCGGACACCAGCACCGGTGACGGCTCCCTTCGTTCACATTGCATACTGGATTATTTTAACAGAATAAATGTCAGAAGGGCCCAAAGCCAGTATCGTTTAGTCAGATATTGAACTGGTGCCCATGGGGTACCGAGAACCATCAAGCACCCAACGTCGATTTCACCCAGAACAACAAACACGACTGATTGGATTTGTGCCGCGATCTATTGAACCTTTGCAAGCTGGGAGTTCTGATTGGTGCCAAAAAGGCTGCATCTCAAAACTACTGTCGACTCAATACGGCAAGCCTATGTGAATAAAAGTTTACGGAGAAAGCACAAGTGTAGGTAGGCGGGTGTGCTGAGGACTTTAAATATTAAAGTTTCCCCTGTAATATGTGTACGCAACTGCGCCCATGGGCACATCACGTGTGAGTGTTGCTCTGGGAGATTTTTGAACGCTCCCCGCCACCTTCGCTAGAAGTAAGAGCGAGTACTGCCCCAGAACAGTTGTGTAAGTTATTTTCAAACTATCGGAGGGAGTGACGTGCAAGGACAAGTGCGCGCCTCGCGCTACAAGTGGGAGGGGTGGGGGGATTGCGAGAGCACACAAAGCGTTTCCCTTGCGGGAGCGAGCCAGGGGCACCATGTGTTAGTAAGTTAATTACAAACATATGGTTTCAAGCTCGCTCCCGGGAGGGAATCGCCAGATATGCACGCATTGCCACTGAAGGCAATGCAATGCGTGCACGTTTTTAGGGCAAAAGCTGCATCGCTAGCTAAAAGTCTTTTTCTAAACAGCGCATCTGCGCTGCTAGGCGAGACCTAAAAAAGATGTGACCCTGTGCTTATTTAAAAATGAATAATTGAAACAATGGTTAGGGGTTCTGCCCACATAACCCTCCCGTACCTGAACAGGGAACATCCAAGGATGAAAAAGTAGAACAAGAAGGTACTAAAGGGATTAATCAAACTTTTTAATTGCATACAAGAAATGATAAATTATCTTGTTGCCTGCAAATTACTAATAGCATTTGTCTGTACTAATTCATTTTAACATATATGGGAACAGCAAGAGTGGCTCAGATACTAGTAATACAAAACACACAGTCTATATAAAACATTCCAACATATACACAATATACATATCACAAACATAAACTGTACAAATATTTCAATCTATCAAAAAATGAATCTATGTACCCTAAAAATGGAAGAAATACACAACTTGTACTTGTATCCACTCCTAACTTCGAGTGAACTACATAAACAGTAGGTAGTCCCACACAGTGCATCTGAGAACTAACTTCTCTACACAACCTGTGATTATTACGGTGCAAAAGAAGGCACTCAAATTTAGTTGAAATATAATGGGGACTCCTTTCGAGGACAAGGTGTCGACGCAGGTCACATTTCAGCCAGATGATTTAGGCTTCATCAGGACATGGGTACTAAGGCTACAAGCCAGGAGAGTGGAAAGTATCACAGGGACCGCCCCCAACAAGGGAGGGGTCAGCACTCCGTCTCATAAGAGGCACACCACACATACATTAATTAGCGTGGTCAGGATCCGTGTAGCAATTCGCATCAATATCTCTACCTCCAATTAATGTGGATCCGGGAATGATGGCCAAAGTCTCTACGCGCTCCTCATAAGCCTGACATATGCCGTCCATAAAAATGAAGTCAAGACTGCGAGCTACTCTGAAGGTGTCCGGGAGCTACTGGTAGCTCTCGATTGACTGGTTCGAGCCCCCTTAATCTACCCCATGCATGTCTGCTGACTTTTATGATGGTATGAATATGCTTGTTGCAGAGTGGCACGTTTCCAACATAAGATTTTGAGAGCTCTGGTGATTGATAGAAAGTGTGGTGTGGGTGGATATGAGATACTCAGTTGTGTTTGTTGCCTTGTAGAGAAATGTGCTACACGAGGTGTAGCAATTATTGCAAATGACATTCTGATATGCTAACTTATTTTTTTGTTGCATCTAAAAACCCTGAAGTGCCCAGGAAATGTTCCTAAAAGCACCAACATTAAAATATCGTTGTGGATTTAAAATCAGTCCTGTGTTAAAACAAGGCTGCACTCACTATGAGGCCAGGCTCACATGTAAGCAGTGAAATCTACAATGCGACATTGGTGCACAGTCAAAATATCAAAATATCAATTCCAAATTATCGACCAACATTAATATTGAGTTAAAAATATCGAAGGTGAAGAATATCGAGGTCAAGAATATTGTTGGACAGAATATCGACCCTAAGGTAAGTAATATCGATTTTTTTTATATCGATGTAAGTAATATCGAAGTTAGTAATATCAATATCAATTATATCGATGTTACAAATTTAGATGTTACTAATATCGATATTTGTTTGTTGTTGTGATTGATTGATTTTTATACTCCTATAGCGCATGCTGTCACCCAACGGGTATCCTGGCGCTTTCGACTGAAAAGAGTAGGCCAGAGTGGAAAAGAAAAGATCTCAGAGATGGAGGGGCAGACGGTGGTTAGGACTATTTATTTTATTATGTATTTTATATGTATGTGTTATATGTTTTTTGTTAAGTTTTTTATTTGTTTTAAATTATATGTGTACTATTTTTTATATATTAAAAATGTTATATTTAATTTAATTTTATGTTTTAGTACTGGAGCGGGTTGTGGGTTTATAGCGGAATAGGGTGGGAAGTAATTTAATTATAGTAAATTCATTATTAATTTTTAGTAATTGTAAATTAATTTTAATTCATTTTTGCGTTTAAGTTCTGTAGTGGGTTGTGGGTTTATAGGGGAATTGGGTGGGAAGTAATTTATTTGTAATTAAGTAATTGTTTATTTTTAATTGATATTGATAATTATTTTATTCATAATTACATATTAATTGGTAATTAAATATTTTAATTGCTAATTAATTTTTTTAGTTGGAAATTAAGGTTTGTTATTGGTGATTACATTTATTAATTGGCAATTAACTTTTTTTAATTGGTAATTAAGGTTTGTTATTGGTAAATATATTTTTTAATTGGTCATTCATTTTTTTTAAAGTGGTAATTGATATTTTTAATTGGTAATTTATTTTAATTATTGGAAATTCATTTTATTAATTGGTAAATAATTTTTCATTACAAATGTTTCATTTACTATTTTTTAACTGTTAATCAATTTTTAATTATTAATATGTTTTTCGTTTTGAAAAATATTTTACTGTTCAATATTTATTATTTGGTAATTTACATTTCTTAAATAATATTTATTGTATTTATTTTTTATTTATTGTTATCTAATTATTCAATTGTAATTATGTTTTTAGTTATTATTAATGGGTATTTGCAAATGATGTAGAGTGATTTAAAACTTAAATTTTTAATTATTTTATTTACAACAATTATTTATAAGTATGTTATATTTAACATGTACGCTATCCAATGCTTTCCCTATTGTTGCACTCTCTGGAGTTGGAATAGTAATTTTTACCCTTACGCTATCCAGCGCTTTCCCTACTGTTGCACTCTCTGGAGTTGGAATAGTAATTTTTACCCCTACGCTATCCAACGTTTTCCCTACTGTTGCACTCTCTGGAGTTGGAATAGTACTTTTTACCCCTATGCTATCCATCGCTTTCCCTACTGTTGCACTCTCTGGGGTGGGAATAGTAATTTTTACCCCTACGCTATCCAACGCTTTCCCTACTGTTGCACTCTCTGGAGTTGGAATAGTAATTTTTACCTCTACGCTATCCAACGTTTTCCCTACTGTTGCAATCATTGGAGTGGGAATAGTACTTTTTACCCCTATACTATCCAATGCTTTCCCTACTGTTGCACTCTCTGGAGTTGGAATAGTAATTTTTACCCCTACGCTATTCAACGCTTTCCCTACTGTTGCACTCTCTGGTGTTGGAATAATAATTTTTACCCCTACGCTATCCAATGTTTTCCCTAATGTTGCACTCACTGGAGTGGGAATAGTAATTTTTATCCAACCGCTATCCAACACTTTCCCTACTGTTGTACTTTCTGGAGTTGGAATAGTAATTTTTACTCCTACGCTATCCAATGTTTTCCCTACTGTTGCACTCTCTGGAGTTGGATTAGTAATTTTTACCCCTATGCTATCCAATGTTTTCCCTACTGTTGCACTCTCTGGAGTTGGAATAGTAATTTTTACCCCTACGCTATCCAATGTTTTCCCCACTGTTGCACTCTCTGGAGTTGGATTAGTAATTTTTACCCCTATGCTATCCAATGTTTTCCCTACTGTTGCACTCTCTGGAGTTGGAATAGTAATTTTTACCTCTACGCTTATACAACGGTTTCTCTACTATTGTGCTCTCTGGAGTGGGAATTTTTAACTATGTTTATTTTATTTATTAGTGTTATTTACTTTATTTTACATTTATATTTTTACAGAAAAAAACAATATTTTTAACATCTATATGTTTTTTTGCTATATTTTGGTACTTACCATGTTGTAGATAGGATGTCGATATTCTTGCCTTCCATATTTCTGCATCGATATTCCTATAGGTCGATATTTTCAATGTCGATATTTTGTCAGTGATTCGCGACATTAGAGGGCAAGATCAATTCTGCCTTCATTTCCCAACTGACATCAAGAGAGGTGAGGAATTTCACACAGAGGGATTGTAGAAAAGTTTCTTATCCCAGACTGCCGCCAAATCAAACAAGTGAGTGCCACATACTCACTATGTATTGTCTGGATACGGCTGACTTCATGGGAAAGTGAGGCCACAGAAAGGATGAACTGGAGGCACATCCATTCCTTGACACTGACATCCCATCACTGTTTAAATCACTATAAGCAATCACTATTGCAACATGCAAACAAGCACAGCACCTCTGCCATAGAAGCATCTCCTACCAATATAACAATTACCAAATCCTACTAGCTTGTTACCTTCCATAATGCAGTTTTTTATGTGGTGTGTACAAACCCATAAATCATCAGCCTCGTCTTCCACAAAAGGAGTAGTTATGCAGGAACTGTAACAGTGTAACACAGTGTAATGTGCAAGTGAAGTATGACTTGTGCACATTTTTCTGAAAAGTGTGTGCATGCAAAAGCATCCAGTAGAACAGTATGTAGCAGCACTGGACAAATCATGCACAACCAGTCAGAAGATGGAACCTTGGACAGTGAACATATAAATCATGCCAGAGACATACCGGAACTGTCATGAGTGTACATCTGTGGATCGCCTGGGTACCTGACAGTGACCAACACTACTATCCACAGGAGATCCTGGTTATTCCCTGACACTGGGCAAGATTCGCCTGTGGCAGGGGACAGGTTCAAGGCCAATTAGACATTAATGTCTTCTAGTATTTTGAACCATTCATCAGCGGACATCGAGTTGGTGAGCTCAGATTTTATATCAGCAATTTCCTTTTTTTTTTTTTTGGTGGTCAACCGTTTATTACAAGCTTTCACAATGCACACAGCTATATCGCCTACAACCCTGGGGCCAGCAGCATCAAGGAATGGCAACAAGTGGGAGTGAGATGTGCGGACACAGCCACAATACCGACAACCCGGGGGTCCGGTGGGGTACAGTAGCGGAACATCAATCATATAGTGCGCACATCGGAAGGCAGAATGAGGCAATCTGGACGGTTGGACCATTTTTTTGTCAGGAATGAATGCAGGACACATGACATTTGGATGTATACTTTTTAGCAATTTCCTTTGATAGCTCCTCCAGACGGTTTGATAACTCTTCAATGATCAATAGGATCAGATCAATTGAACATATATTAATTATAGGATACCAACGATCTTTGATGTTATTGTATGATGCATGATGTTACCAAATATTATTAGAAAATTAATTAAAATGTTTCCCAAAAACAAATTATATTGAGGGAGAGAACAAATCAATACTCGAGATTTTGCTTAGGTAAAATGGGCAAACTACCAACATGTTCAAGAATGGAAGATCCTGGAAAATCGTTTGGTGGAACATTGTGAAAAGTCTAATCACCCAGCACAACATTCATTGTTTTCTTCTCAAACAATTCATGACCCAACATAGTTAAAGTTCACGGCAACTCATCCCACTACCACCCAACAGAGGTAATACTACCAGTCGCTGCCAGCATGACTCGCGGGTGAGGGGGTGGGGGTTGCGTGGGGGGGGGGGGGGTTGTGCATGGGATCATTTTAAATTTTAAAAAACTTACCTTTGGTGGTTCCGTCCCATGTCGCGTCGTCCTGTCCTCGCAGGAAGCAACCGCAGGCAGTCTTCTTTCCCTCCCTAGGCCAATTGTGATTGGCTGGGACACCCACCGCACAGGCGTCTATAGGGGGACCGTTTTCTCCATGCAGGCCGCCTACATCTCGAAAACGGGGGAGTGTGCATGACTGGTTTGGTCGGCCTTGGGACGGACCTAACAGTCAGCGCCCACATTATTGGACTAGCCACTCCTCCCCTACCTGCCCACCCATAACCAAATCCTTCTTTTGCTTTCTCGCAGTACGAGAAGCAAAAACATAAAATGGTATTCATACCATTTTATATTTCTGCTTTTCGCGCTGCGAGAAAGCAGTGGAACGACGCTCCTCAACCCACTTGGAGGAGCCGCCCCTGAATACTATTGTGCCGCAACAGGAAACAACCATTGTGTTGCCTGATCACACGTGGCTCAGAATGTACTCAAACCACAAACTCCTTGCACCCTCACATACAGATGTCAACATGAAAGGACCCCATGTCATGATTATGTAAGTCATATGTGCAATTTATGATTCTTTGTGCTCGAGACACTTTTAAATGAAGTCCTCTAAACTGGTTTTAGGTTACAATATGGTTGTCTTAATATCCTTTGACAACTATATTGTGGCCTAAAAATTATATAAAAGAATATTTCTCCATTCTGAATTAATTTTCTATTATTAACTCCAAAGTAGTGATGTTTTTGGAAAGAATATGTCACTTTACAACGCGTGGTGTTACCACTCGGTAGGTTACAACGACCGTGTTATTACCATGCATGGCTTTACATCGCAAGTCTTTTCTACGACTTGCGCTAGATGGCGCACTGGATTTAGGAATATTACAAATTACTATTCCTACTCCAGTTAGCGCAACAGCAGGGAATGTGTTGGATTTTAAATCCAACACATTCCCTGGTTTTGCACGCCACCTAGCGCAAGTCGTAGAAACGACTTGCGATGTAAAGCCACGTGTGGTAATAACGCGGTCGTTGTAATGACCTCGTTGTTACCTACCTGCGTGGTAACACCGACGTTGAAACCGCTGTTTTCCTTTTAGAAACAATATTTAGAAAAGAGTATGTTTAACAAACGATATTTAGGCAAAGATATTCTGGTACCATACCAATTAACTTTGTCTCTAGTCCTTGTGCCCAAGAGGCACTAAATGTGCATTCCATGAACCGTGCCAGAGCCACCTTGCAACTTAAAAGAGATCAAATACTGCTGTATCATGATGATTATGTGCTCTTGCATCCCTACAAGTACATGACCATGCTGCCGTTAAAAAAAAATGTGCATGAACCCATCTTCTGTAATGGCCAGCGCCATGTGCACTGCTTTGTGTTGTATAAAAGCTGCGCAATCGCTGATAGGTGGACAGGCTTTGCTATAATTATTCCAGCTTATGGGCTGCATCTAAAAGTTGTTCTTTGCTATTGTTAAAACATCTTAGCTGATGATGCTATCTGTCGTGGACTCTGACTTTATTTATACGCAGCAACAAACAGCTTCAGCGACAGTAGTAATAAGCATTGGCAAAGCCAGTAGGTCGCGCCTTTGTGAACTTTTGGGAAGAGGGCTCAAGGGGGCGCAAAAAGAAAAGGGGGGAGGGAGAGAGTGAAAGCAACATGGGGGTTGAGGGAAAGCAACTTGGAGGATGCATGTGGGGGGAAGCAATGAGGAGATGTATACTTGTGAGTGCAGGAGTGAAGAGGGCAGGGAGAAGCAGTCAGCAACAGAGAGCAACACGGGGTTTAGGGGTCAGAAGTGCACATGGAGACAGCTCAAAAATACACTCACTCTTATTGAGTGCTTCACACAAAAGAAAAAAGTAGTGCTTGGAAAGCAAGCAGCAGAAGCCGCGATGCCAGTCAATCAAAGAAATTGTAAAGAGTCAATGCTCCATAGAAGGGACCCACACAAGAGTGACAAGCTTGGACACGAATAAGAAGCAGGCAAATGAGATTGACAAGGAAAGTCAACTAATTGTTTGCAATGGGCAGGCTACAAGCCCCTTTATGTTCTTGGTAAGCCACAATATGCCGGGCAACAGAGAGCACATGCATTGTCTAGTAGGCATGACCCTACATGCAGTTGAATCGGATGCTGGGCTCTGTAGAAACAGCCACCCTCCACAACTAAGTGGTCCTTTTTTCGAACAGTTGAAATAAAATAAACAGTACCTTAAAACATTTGCAAAGATGTCAATGTTGCCCAAGCTGGCAGGGTAAATACCAAATATGAGTTTATATCACTTCTGTACTTGCACGATTATCAGCCTGTACAGTAACACTTTCTCCCAGCACCCACTAACAGGGCTCTCTTCCTCCCTATGAGTGGATATCTGATACACAGTTGAGTATTTTTTAAGATACTTTATTCTGCTTTAAAGCCTCAGTAGCTTCCTTTCACTTTTCATCAAATTGTAACAAGCATTTGCATCCTTGAGGCTGTGCAGCATGGCTAAATGCGACAAAAAAATCAGCCTAAGACGCTTTGGCCCTTGTAATTTTGTAGGTGCTGTTACCATGCATACACGTGCCTTCAAAATGATGCAGACATTTCTTTACCTTTTTATGTACTGAGATGAGTTGGATTGCTTGAAAAATATGCTTGAGAGTGTTAGGGGCTAGGGGACAGTAGCCACATGAGGGCACAGGGGCAGGGGCGACAATATGGAAAGATGGAGAAAATCAAATGGGTGAGACGAAGAAACCTGGTGCGTTTGGGGAAGAAAAGCAAACGGGCGAGAGAGATCAATGTGAAACTAGCGAGAGAGGCAAAAGGGTGATGAAGCAACATGGGAGGAGAAGCACAAGAGGGAGAGGGAACTGGGGAGATACTCGTGGCTGAGAGAGATCAAAACGCAGCATAAAGTGGGGAGCAGAAGCACACTAGGGAGACAGCTGGAAAACACGTGAACTCTAGTGAAGTGCCTAAGACCAAAAAAAGTAGATCCTGAAAATTGATTAGTGGAAGAACACAAGAAAATTGGTCATGTGCCAGACGAGCGAGAGTCACAAGATGGGCAAGGCAAACCATCGATTAAGAGGTAAACGAGAATGACAGTGAAACCAAACAATGGTAAGAAATGGGTGGGCTGCAAGCCCCTTTCGATTCTTGGCAAGCTCACAATATGTCTTCTGCAACTAGAGAGCTGCACTGTCTGGTAAGCTTGACCTAAAAATCTGCTTTCAGAAATAATTTATGAATGGATCAGGCTGGAACAGTTTAAAATAAAGTTAATTCACAAGTAAGGAGAATCAAGAGCTAAGATGTTGATAATGGTTCGGCTCAGGTCTGACCAACAAATACAATTAAAGAATAATAAGTTGTTAATTTTTGTAAATAATTTGAATTACTATCTTTTTTAAAAAAAACTTAATTTTTGTTATATAACACAAAATGAACAATCCCCCCCACACACGGCATCATACGAACTGTTGCACACAGACGATAAGCTCATTAAGGCACTTTCGTGTTACAGATAACACAGAGCGAGAATCGGCCATAGGGAACACAAGAATAACCATACATTACAATTAGGAGATAACGAAAATGGACATGAGAAGGTAGCCGAATGCCCCAGACAATTCAGTTCTATCAGTCTCCATCGCCCTCCCACTCCCGATCAGCAACCGATCCCTCGGGCGTGAACAATTCCTCACTAGTCCCCTCGGAACCACTCAAATTCAGACCGGCAGCACACATGACTCTCCAGGCCAGTAAGTCTTCTTGCAGTTTCTCAGCCCTTCGTGTGTGTTTCATATGAGTCTCCTCCGCCAGCACCCACTCCCGAACATCCCTTAGCCATGCAGTAAGCTCTGGAGCCCTCCGCCCCATCCAAGTAATGGCCACCCTGCGTTATGCCAGGACCAACATAAGAAGCAGTAGTTTGTAGGAGAGGTTCTTTTTCTTAGGCCTAGGAACCAGAGCAAGCAGGCAATGGAGCGGGGTCAAGTCTATCGTAAGGCCTGTAGTGGCGGCTATACGTACCACCACATCCGCCCAGTAGCTCCTCAGTAAGGGGTATCCCCAGACCAGGTGCAAGAACCCCGCCTTTACCGCCACGCATCTGGGACAGATGTCCTCTCTGCCAGGTGAAATACGCTGCAATGAAACCGGGGTCAAATAGGTACGATGCATAAAATTAAAGTATATGAGCTTGAACCTTGCGTTGCATATTACTTTACGTGTGAGACTCCCTATACGCTTGTGCTGTCCCGCCTCCAGGGCCACCCCTAGATCCACCTCCCAAGCGCTCCAAGCGGGCTGGACCGGTGGAACCTAGTCTTGACGCATGGCAGAATACAGTAATGAAATCAATCTATGACCCCTGCCACAGGAAAGAATGATGTTCAGTGTATGGGAAGTCTGAGGCATCTCGGGGAACTGGGGCCATGTCTCCCTCACCACCTCCTGGATGCCACGGCAGTGTAGGTATTGTCCCCCTCCCAGCCCAAAAGCCTCCGCAGCCGCCTCATACGAGACAAACGAGTCGCCTGGGTAGAGGTCCGCCAATGTCGCACAGCCTCCGGACCTCCAGTCCCTAAATGACATGTGCTCCTCCATTGCTACTATGGGTGCCAGGATCCAAACCGGTAACTCCCTATGAAAGGGGGCCCGTCTCATCACTCGTTACACAAACCTCTGCCAGATTCCAGCCGTGTGGCCACCACATATGGTAGGGTCGCGTCCACTCCCCTGCCCTTCATCAATGCCACCTGTAGGGTACGTTCGGTGGCCCTCCCAGCCAAGAGTTGGATCTCCCACCCGTCCGCAGCCGCGAACCACCTCGCTGCCGGCAGCAGTTGCGCTGCGTAGTAATATAAATCGAATCTCGGAGCTTCCAGACCACCTTCTTCCCAGCTCTGAACCAAAGTGTGAAGCGCAACCCGGCTGCGACGTCCTGCCCAGAGCAGTGACGTTAACAGCATATTGACCGTGCAGAATATTCGCGGGGGAATAGGACAGAGCGAATTCTGCAGGACGTAAAGCGTTTTGGGAAGCATCACCATCTTTGCGACAGCGAGCCGTCCCATAAGGGAAAGCGGCAAGGTATTCCAAAAGGTTACCGAACTCCGTAGAGAGAGAAGAATCCGATCAACGTTCCGAGCCAGCACCAGCGAATCCGACGGGGCCACCTATATTCCAAGATACCGGAAAGCCTCTTGTTCCCAGCGAAGTCCAAGGTCCGGGAGGTCCGATACCGGTCCAACTCCGTAGCCTGCTAGGGGAAAAATCAAGGATTTACCGGGATTGATCCTCAGACCCGAGGCTTCACGGAAGTGGTCGAGGTGGCGCAACAATATGGGTAGCGACTCACCTGGCGTCCTCATATAAAATAGGGCATCATCTGCGTACAGGGAGACCACATTACACGTGTCCACCACCAAGATACCCCATTGCGCCATCTCCGCGCGGACCCTGACCGCCAAAGGCTCAATCGCCAGGGCAAAGAGGAGCGGCGAGAGGGGGCACCCCTGCCGCGTCCCCCGACTCAAACGCCACTCCTCCGAGCGTCCTGCGCCCAGCCTCACTCTGGCACAGGGGGCTGCATACAGTAGGCGGACCCAACGGCAAAAAGTAGGACCCACACCCACCACACGGAGGACCTCCATGTGATATCCCCAATCCACAGTGTCGAACGCTTTGGCTATATCAATAGACACTATAACCAGGTGCTCCCTCCAATCGCGTGCTTCATGAAGAATGTGGTTCAACCGCCTCAAATTCATGGCGGTATTGCGTCCCGGGATGAAGCCACACTGGTCTGAGTGTACCACGTCCACCATATGGGGCGCCAACCGAGCCGCGAAGAGTTTCGGCAAAATCTTGACGTCAGTATTAAACATGGTTATGGGTCTGAACGCCGCCGGGTCACATTTGTCTCCACCTGGCTTAAAAATCATGCAGATCTCGCCCTGGTTCATACTAGGCAGCAAGGCTCCACTCTCGAAAGCCTCTCGATACACCTGCAAGAGGCTGGGGGCAACGGTGTCAGCAAATGCCTGGTAAAATTCCGATGAAAACCAACGCTCCCCGGTGATTTAGCCCTCGGGAGGCCGGCCATGGTAGCTCGCACTTCCCCTAATATCAACGCGGCATCCAAATCCTCCACAGTGTCCCTCGACAGGGTCTGCAAGGGGAGATCCTGCAAGCACGGCCGGTATGAGTTTTCGGTGATTGCGGGTTTGGCTGCATATACCGCCCGCAAATGTGACTGAAGGACCCGGAGGATGGCCTCTTCAGACTTCTACACCACCCACGCCGCAGCGTCTCGCAATGCCACTATCCTCTCCGGGGCAAACTCCCTCCGCAGAATCCAGGCCAGCATCCGATCCGCCTTGTAAATGTGTAAATGTAAATGTACAGGAATTTATATAGCGCAAATCACCAAGTGGTTTCTAAGCGCTTGCTTAGGGAACCCGTCCTGGTATTCCCCTATGAGATAACCCCAGCAGGGTATCCGCAAGGTGAAAGCCAGGCATCCCGCCGCCAGGGGCCGTTGTGGAGATTAAGCAAGCTATTGCCCAGAGTCACAGAGTGTGAACCCGTGAATCGAGTAGGCACCAGAGCGAGAATTGTCGAGTCCATGGACATTTTAGGACTCAAGACCCCGCCGAGCCGGGAATTGAACCCTGGTCCCGGGCTGACTTCTGCTTCCAGGTCTGCCTCCTCTAACCAGTGAGCCACACTTCTCCTTATCCCCCTCTCTATGAAGCCACTGCCTGAATTGCACCAATGTGTATTTATCGAGCCGATCTAGAATGTCATGAACTCAGGCTCGGGCCGCCCGACTCCTGCTTCGCCTGATCCGGGTTCGGCAACGTTTGCCGGTGCAATAAATCACCCTCAGCATCCCGCAGGTCTCGGAGAATCTGTCTCCTGACCCCATAGGTGAGACCCATACACTCACCCCTTATAACCGCCTTCAACTTCAAGGCATCCTACTTGGTGGAATAAGTAAGGGACTCCTCCTGCCAGTTCAACTCTAGGTAGCTGGCGAATGCATTGTGCACATGGTCTCTTGCTACCGGGTCCTGCGAAAGGTCCCCCGGCATCCTCCAAGTTCGCGGGCGGGTGGGTCGCCCCTCCAACGTTACCGTCCTCGCCACCGGGGAGTGGTCAGATAAAAAGCGAGCCTGGTGAGTGATCACCAGTGAGATGGAAGCATCTATGTTGGCGACCAATGCCCTGTACAGTCTGCTATGAGTATTATGAGTGGGCGAGAAACATGTGTATAGTTTCAGGGTTGGGTGTCGCTGGCACCAAATATCTATCACCCCCAGGTTCCTCATCACCTTGCTAAGCTGCTTCGTCATACGCTGCTTCGTGCCCGCGCGAGGTGGGTGCCTATCCATTACGGGGTCCAAGACACAATTAAAGTCCCCCAGCCAAAACAAAGGGGCCTCCAGATCCTGAATCAGCACCCCCTGAAGGGTCAAGAAGAACCCGGGGTCATCCACGTTAGGGGCGTATGAGTTCAACAGCGTGAGATCCTTCCCATCAAGTTTCGCCAGAGGGAGCAAATATCTACCCTGTATGTCTGTCTCCATGTACTGAACAGCAAAGGGGACCCCGGGTGCCACCCAAATGAGTACCCCCTGGCATATGTAGAGAAGGAAGAATGAAACAGTCGGCACGCCACTTTCTCCCCAATTTACGAGCACCTTCATCATCTAGATGGGTCTCCTGGAGGCATGCAATAGAGACTCCGTGTCTACGGAGGAATGAGAGGACTCTTTGTCGTTTAGCACACGTGCCCAACCCCCTCACATTCCATGTTAAAAACTTATAACTCTTGACCAGTCATCCAGCCCCTCAAGGACCCTGGCTCCATGCTCCGCAACCCTCCCTGTCTGTGCCCAAACTGTCGTACAACTGATGCCTGAAACAGATCCCTCGAACAATCGCCTCCAACGGCTCCCCCTCCCCCCACCCGTGAGCAATATTCCTGCAACAACTAAACATGCCGAAATGCCCTTCCCCCGCCGGTGCCAGGACGTGCACAGCAACCCCATACCATCAAACATAACAATCACCCTGAATTACTATCTTTAAACCTCTACCAATATTGGTAGTTTTGAATTTTGATCATCTATTTTATCAATCTATTGGATTTCAGATTTACTCAAATATATTTGAATATAAATTATGTGTGGTTCTAATTGCATTAGTATTAAATATTTATATGAATGTTGACCAATTAAAAATCATTTGTTGGTCTGTCTTATACTGGCAATGGGTTAGTTAGTTTCACAACAAAGTAATGTATGTTACTGTTTAGTCTTTGCTCTTTGAAGTGATACAATTAGATGATCTCCATTGCCTGATATTGTTAAATAAAAATTCTGGCTTTTGTTTGTTCTTCTGTTTTTCTATCCTTTTGTTTTTTTATATTTTTAGATCTCGTTTTCCTTACGGTTTTCATGAAATTTGGTACATTTGGTATTGTAATTTGAAAATATAGTTTTCATGAATGTTTTGTTTATGTTTAATAGATTAATATTAGTAACGTTGGGTGAACTAACAAAGCACATTAAAAGCAGGTAGCCCGATGGCACCAGAAATTTACAAAGAGAAGCAGAAAGATAAGAGACAGTAAAAATCATATATATGGAGGGAGGAGCTTAGCGCGCATCCAAGATAGTCGCGTGAGCACAGGGCTCCCCGGACCCTCGCCACCCTTCGCCATCTATCCTGAAGTTATCCTGATTTCTTGGACGGATTCCTTGAGATGAACCTCGGCTGAGTTCATAACTCTTTTCAAACTTAAATCGGACTTGGGCAACCGAAACTGTGTCGATCTGAACTTTTTGGGCCCACCGGGAGGCAAGCCGGGGACTGGGCGAGTCGTGGATCCGGGACGGAATCGAACAACAACGGCAGTGGGCTCGCCTCAGTTGCCCCTTCATCACTTTCGGTTTCGTTTCTGGATCCCGACACGGTCTGATTGTGAGGCCGTATCCCTCGGCTCGGGGCCATTCCAGCCTCCAGCTACTGCAACCACTGCCCTAACTCTGCAGTCGTGTGGATCACTTTTGTACTTTTGTTTTGGCATTACGAGACGACTTTTGGGGTCTATTGGTGCCCGGCCTAAAGGCGGCCATTTTCACCAGGTCTCGCGGGCCCCTCTGGGGCGCATCTTCCAACATGGCTGGTAAGGGTGACGCTGAGAAGCGGAAGACGAAGGCGCCTCTTCGTGGGGGACTGGTCCAGACAAATGTCATCGATCGCTACACTCAGCCCAAAGGATCCCCTGGCCTTTCCAGTCGTACCCCAGAGGATGCCAAAGAAGACCCTTCCGCCCCTGTTGATCTGTCCCTGCAGGACATCATGGGCGCCATCTCTAATATGAAGGAGACCATCGGTCAGCAATATGAGGCACTGGCTCGTAAAATCGACACGGTCGCCATCGATGTCACCCTGATCAGGGCCGACCTGTCCAAGACCAATGAGAAAGTGAAGTTATTGGATCTGAAGACTTCCAGCCTCACGACCAATGTGTCGGAAGTTCAGACGAAAGTTGGTAACTTGAAATCAGTCAATGATCTGATGTCCCATCGGCTTGAGGAGTTTGAGAACAGGGCGCGACGCAACAACATTTGCGTCATAGGAGTGGCAGAAAATCCTGAGCCTCACTCGGTGGATCTCCTGGTCGAGGATCTTGTCCTGAAACACCTTTCTCCCTCGGGACTCAGTGAGGTTTTCGCTGTGGAGCATGCACATCGAGTGCCGGGTGGAAAGCCCAAGCCGGGCGCTCCTCCGCGGCCCATTATTGCGAAACTCTTCCACTTCAGAGATCGGGACGCTATCCTACAGGCTTCGAGAGTACATGGCCCGGTAAACTTCGAGAACTCCTCTGTCAACTTCTTCCCGGACTTTACCCAACAGGTCCAGAGACAAAGAATGGCCTTCCAGGGGGTAAAACGACGGCTTCGTGACCTTGGTAAGAAGTACGCTATGCTCTTTCCTACTAGGCTTCGAGTGGAGTATGTGGAGCGGACTTTCTTTTTTGATAGGCCGGACAATGTAAATGACTGGCTGGACACCCTACCTGGCCGAGGCAATCGGACGGAGCACCCTGGCGGTGCCGAAGGTGGTGAGCCTACGCGGAAGTGACTTTTTCGGTCCCTGACCTCCGAACATTAGACCTTTTTCAGCTGGGTTCTGTTTCTTTACTAATATGGTTCAGTGCGGTTCATGTCTGGGTGGCGGGTGGTGACGGGCCTCTTTCCTCCTCCGGGGTCTTTTTGTAGAGTGGGGTTCTTAGGGCGACAGGCACACTGCATGTTGGGGTGGCATTTTGGTCTATTGCAGGGAGGGGGGGAGTTGTAACGGGTGTTGGTTGGGGGGTGGTGTGGGAGTGTGTTTTTTCCTTTCAAGGCGACAAAGTGATCTTTTCCTTGCTTCAGGTGTCCGGCTCTTTGTGGGGTGACCCATGCTTTACTTGTGGGAATGGGGGTAGTGGGTTGAGGTTGGTATCATGGAACGTCAATGGATTGGGGGATTGTATCAAAAGGGGTGTTGTGTTGCAATATTTGCGTTGTTTGTCTCCTGATGTGGTACTCTTGCAGGAAACGCATTTGGTGGGAAATGTGTGTCATGCTTTAAACAGGTGGGGTTACCGACTGGTTGCGCACTCGGGGTTTACGACTGGTTCTAGAGGGGTTGGTATCTTGATCCGGTCTTCCCTCCCCATCGAGATAGATAGCGTTACCCTTGATGATAGAGGGCGCTACGCCGCCATCACCGGTAGGTGGGAGGGTAAAACTCTTTCCTTGGTTACAGTATACATTCCCCCAGGTCTCCAGACCTCTACTTTCTCTGATGTTGGCCGGATGATGCTGGGCCTCCCTGACAGTCTCCTTCTTATGGGTGGGGATTTTAATTCTGTGCTTTCAGGCAGGTTGGATCGCCACCCCCCCAGGACGCTTCCCACTTCCCAATCTTGGCTTGGTGGGTTCATAGACACTTTTGGCCTGGTGGATTGCTGGAGATCAATGCACCTGACGCATTGTCAGTACACCTTCCATTCCGGGGCTCATGGGAGTCTATCCAGGCTTGATTATGTCCTTATGCCTGCGGTCCAGTCTTCCTATGTCAGGGAGATCAGACATTTGGCCCGAGGTATTTCTGACCACTCTCCTTTGTGGCTTAGCTTTGACACGGGGACACACGCCGCGGGCGGATCACCCCTATCAATCCATGGTATCTGCGCGACCCCAAGACCCGTAGTAGCCTGATAAAGTCCTTAGACTCTAACTTGGAAAATGAGGGGTCTGAGGGCGTGTTAAGCCAGCTGTTATACCATCATATACCCCTTGAACACCAAGTGAAAGGACACCACACAAGTGTTATGAAAATAAACAGTGTATTTATTAGAATCACAACAGCCCTGTACTCTTTATGAGGACAGGGTACTAAGCACACAACAAAACTCTTAAGAAAATACTTCAAGTGCACAATCTACACAAATGCCAGAGGGCACGGAAAGTTTAGTGGTCTCGGGCGAACCCCATAAGGTAAGTCGGAAGCGATAGGAACTCGGGACCCTTAGATAATGAGGCTATGCGGGCACCGAAATGCCGAAGTTACCTAGCCCAGGGGCTGCGGCTGCACAAGTCTTTACAGACGTCGGGAGTCCTCGCTGACGAACCAGGAGCCGGAAGGAAGGAGTTGCTGGCCGGCGACCAGTGGAGATAGTTCGTAGAGCTCCAAGCCAGGATCAGAGATGGATGACACCTGAAAGCAGAGGGGACCAAGTTCGTAACTACTAGCCAGTAGTCAGAGGGTACCAGGAGGGCACCGGATGATCGTCACCTCGACTAGGTGAGTGGGCGACACTAGGCTCTGCAGTCTCACGGACCAGGAGGCGTTGTCGGCGACCAGGATGGAGGTGCGAGCTGTCCCACGAAGGTTGATGCTGTCGGCGTCGCTGGGCCCAGGATTGGGGCAACAAGCCGTGGCAAATTCAGGGCCACGTGGTGGACCTAAAATGGCGTCTTGAGTGGACCAGGAGGGTCCGGGGTGCTCCTTTCTTAGAAGGGAGCAAGGGCCAGTCTGGAGCAACCAGACCAGCAGCGTTGGTTGTCGGGCGTCGTCGAGAAGGCCACAAGCCAGCGGCTAGTAACCAGACAACGTGCTGAGCGGCAAAGAGCAGAAGGGCCCCACGCAGATCGTGGAGATACCGGAAGGCTGCACTTCGGTGCTGGAGCTGCTCAGGGTCGGGGCTTCTCAGACCCCAGAGCACTCACCAGAGGATCCCTCGGTGGTCGTGCTGGTTAAGAAATCGTGCAGGTTTTGAAGATGGCCGGTCCCTCGAGGTCTCGTCGCACCCATGGATCTCAGCTGAGCTGACAATGTGGGTAGAGGTCAGAGGTGCCAGGGAAGCCGGTTCTCGTCGAGCTGGGCAGTCGGATTCCTGAGGAAGGACGTGCAGCAAACCGCAGAGTTCTTAGATGGTGCCTGCAGATGCAGGGTGACTACTCCTTAGCCACAAGGGAGAAATCTTGAGAAGAGTCGAGAGTTCCTTTCGTAGAAAGTATTCTTGATTCAAAGATGATCTAATTTGGAAGGGTCCCCGCTCTTGCCTTTATCCTAAAGAAAGGGGTGGGTACGCGACTAGGTCCGGCCCTAGGGGTGGGACCAGGAAGGGGGGTGGTTACACCCCTCTCCCATGCCGGACTTTCCCCAGGCCAGGGGCTGGGGTGCCCCTGGAACTGGTTCTAGCCGGCAGATGCGTAGTGAGCACCGGGGTGCCACTCCGCAGTCACCTTCCTGTAAAGCCCTGCCTACCCAGGATACACAAAACCCTTTGTCCAAGCTCTCCTCGCTGGAAGGACTCCCAGCAGCAGGAGGTCAGACTCGTGTCTGTGGTGGCAGCATCCATTTTGTGGAGCTGAGGCTTCAGTTAACTTTAACCGGGGTTCACAGTTACGTACATGTCGTGTCCCTCTAGAAGGGTGGAATGCTAACCCCGTCGCCAGCATTGGTGAGGGGTCAGTATCCCGATTCGTATGACACCTTACTCGACATGTCTTGATAACGCGATACCGAAGTTAGCGATATGGTACGCGTTATCATGGAACAGCCATTGGGTCTTTGTTCCGCAAGCTGCAACCGGGCTCGGCTCGTGCCAGAGCCCAACTTACACGATTCCACGCACTCTGCCTTCAGGATTGTCAAGGCCTGCCATAGGAGTGACTGATAGGAATTCGGGTGTCCATTTTAGGGTTAGATATAGGTATACTATATCTAAAGCAAAGGGCGAGTACACCACCTTGCCCCAGCTGTCGTGCAGCCAGTTGTGTCAGATTTAGATGGCCATCCAGGGGTGGCATAATACATGCTTCAGCCCCTGGTAGGCCCTGGGTACACCGATGCCCTGAGTTACAGGGTCTGATAAGGGGGCCCAGTACCAATTGGAAATGTACCTAAGGTACATGGAAACCATTTTAGAGAGAGAGCAGTAGGCCTGGGGTCCTGATTGGCAGGGCCCCAGGTCAACTAAGTCGGAAAACCAGCAAAACACCAGGCAAAAAGTCGGGGGTAACCATAGTCAGGTATCTACCTTCCTACACAACCCCCCCCCCAAACGAAAGGAGATAAGGCTATCCTTGACCAGGTAAGCCTATATTGCCTGAGTGGCCATATGAGGTGGTACATGCACTGGCATGGTTACCCCCTGTATCATGGTCCACTAAGCAACCCCTCACCCTAAGGGTATCTGAGGGTCTCCACCATAGGGAATCACTACCTGTGGCGTGCTTTGGCAAAGTAAAAGGCAGGTGTGGGTATGGAGTACTGAAGTGAGACTCCACTACTGTTGGGCTCAACTTCCTCCAATCACTATCCACCATATGTGCCTTTCTTTCCAGTACTGAGTTGCTATGAGCTCTCAGGGTCAACCTCTGGCTACCTAAAGCTGGAGGCTGAGTCCCTCTGTTTGGCTTACTGGAGGGACAGGTCAGGTTTGGGGTTTTTAGGCCCCAGGTTTGGCTGTGCCCAACTGTGTCCAGCTGTGGGAGTTCCCTAACTAAGTTTAAGGGGGATCCCTCAGGAGTTTGTTTTATTTTCACTTGGCTAGGACTACTAGCTTCAGTGATCCTAATCTGCTGATTGGGAAGTTCTTTTGGACAGGGGGCCCTTTGGGGTCCACCACTGGCCTCCCTGACCTCTACAGCCCTGGGCTGACTGAGGCAGGGTAGAGAGGGGCAG
Source organism: Lissotriton vulgaris (assembly GCF_964263255.1). Classification (NCBI taxonomy): domain Eukaryota; kingdom Metazoa; phylum Chordata; class Amphibia; order Caudata; family Salamandridae; genus Lissotriton; species Lissotriton vulgaris. Next base: position 719,861,574 of record NC_141687.1, read on the forward strand.
GTTACCTGCTCCAGACTGGGTCCCACCTGGGAAGGGTCCACTGTCATCAGGGGCTCTGCCAGGCTAGGCCTGACTACCTCTGGGACAGATCCTTCACCAGGGGTAGAGTCAGTTCCCTGAGGAGGCTGGCTCTGACCTAGCGTCTGGGAGGGGGAAGACTTTTCTTCCTCCTCAATGCTCTCTGTTTGAGTGGAGTGATCCATTGTTTCAGGCTTCACAACACTATTATCGGTCTGAGTTTGAGCTGTGGCCATCACAACTCCACCAACCTTTTCAGGAAGGGACTCGGTTTGGGTTTGGGCTGTGACCATCACAGCCTTGCCAACCTGTTCAGGAAAGGCATCTTTCTGGGATAGGGCTGTGACTGGCACAGCCCTCCTGACCTGTTATGGGAGGACTTCTGGGACTGGGGCTGTGGCTATCACGGCCTCACTAACCTTACCATGGAGGTTTATCATTTTAAAATGGGTTTCTTGCTCTACCTCAGCCCAGGCTGAGGTCTCCAAATCATTCCCCAGTAGGCAATCTACAGGCAAGTTTGGTGACACTGCTACTCTCTTGTGACCAGTGACACCTCCCCAACTGAGATTTACCACTGCTATGGGATGATCTCTCTGCACTCCATCAATGTTCACTACCTGGTATGTGGCACCAGGCATAAGTTGCCTTGAGGGGACTAGGCTCTCAGCCACCATGGTGATGCTAGCCCCTGTGTCTCTGTAGGCCTCAACTTTTGAACCATTGATGAGGGGCTCCTGTCTCTACCTGCCCAAAGTGTTGGGACAGGCTGTGAAGTTGGCAAACCCCATGCCAGTCTCACAGACAAGAGTATCTAAGTCAGGGGACCTGGTTAGGCCAGAGTCCCCAGGCACTCCCAAAGAAAATGCACCCAGATTCTTGGGGGCACTCCCACCACCTGGGGGATTACTACTAGTAGTAACAGGAGGCTGGGAAGCTTTATTTGGGGGTATGTTCTCCTTATTGTTGTTGGCCTTGGGACAACTGCTGTCAGTTTTGTAATGGCCCACCTGTTTGCAGGTGTGACAATAAGGTTTCTTTTGGGTTTTGGGAGAAGTTGGGGACCCACCCTTTTCAGAGGAATTTTGGGGCCCTGTGGTTTGATCAGAAGATTTATTCTCACCCTTCTCTTGAGGCTTGGTTGATTCCTTCTTTTTGTCACCACCCTGGTTTTTAGGCCTGACCCTGGTTCTGACCCATTTGTCTGCCCTCTTACCCAATTCTTGTGGAGAGGTCAGATCAGAGTCTACCAGGTGCTGGTGTAATAACTGGTTCTGACAATTACTTAAGATTTGCTCTCTCATAATTAGATTATACAATCCTTTAAAATCAGTAACCTTACTTCCCAGTAGCCAGCCTTCAAAAGCCTTAGTGGCACAATCAACAAAGTCAGACCGAGCTGTCCCACGAAGGTTGATGCTGTCGGCGTCGCTGGGCCCAGGATTGGGGCAACAAGCCTTGGCAAATTCAGGGCCACGTGGTGGACCTAAAATGGCGTCTTGAGTGGACCAGGAGGGTCCAGGGTGCTCCTCTCTTAGAAGGGAGCAAGGGCCAGTCTGGAGCAACCAGACCAGCAGCGTTGGTTGTCGGGCATCGTCGAGAAGGCCACAAGCCAGCGGCTAGTAACCAGACAACGTGCTGAGCGGCAAAGAGCAGAAGGGCCCCACGCAGATCGTGGAGATACCGGGAGGCTGCACTTCGGTGCTGGAGCTGCTCAGGGTCGGGGCTTCTCGGACCCCAGAGCACTCACCAGAGGATCCCTCGGTGGTCGTGCTGGTTAAGAAATCGTGCAGGTTTTGAAGATGGCCGGTCCCTCTAGGTCTCGTCGCACCCACGGATCTCAGCTGAGCTGACGATGTGGGTAGAGGTCAGAGGTGCCAGGGAAGCCGGTTCTCGTTGAGCTGGGCAGTCGGATTCCTGAGGAAGGACGTGCAGCAAACCGCAGAGTTCTTAGATGGTGCCTGCGGATGCAGGGTGACTACTCCTTAGCCACAAGGGAGAAATCTTGAGAAGAGTCGAGAGTTCCTTTCGTAGAAAGTATTCTTGATTCAAAGATGATCTAATTTGGAAGGGTCCCCGCTCCTGCCTTTATCCTAAAGAAAGGGGTGGGTACGCGACTAGGTCCTGCCCTAGGGGTGGGACCAGGAAGGGGGGTGGTTACACCCCTCTCCCAAGCTGGACTTTCCCCAGGCCAGGGGCTGGGGTGCCCCTGGAACTGGTTCTAGCCGGCAGATGCGTAGTGAGCACCGGGGTGCCACTCCGCAGTCACCTTCCTGTAAAGCCCTGCCTACCCAGGATACACAAAACCCTATGTCCAAGCTCTTATCGCTGGAAGGACTCCAAGCAGCAGAAGGTCAGACTCGTGTCTGTGGTAGCAGCATCCATTTTGTGGAGCTGAGGCTTCAGTTAACTTTAACCGGGGTTCACAGTTACGTACATGTCGTGTCCCTCTAGAAGGGTGGAATGCTAACCCCGGCACCAGCATTGGTGAGGGGTCAGTATCCCGATTCATATGTCACCTTACTCGACATGTCTTGATAACGCGATACCGAAGTTAGCGATATGGTACGCGTTATCATGGAACAGCCATTGGGTCTTTGTTCCGCAAGCTGCAACCGGGCTCGGCTCGTGCCAGAGCCCAACTCACACGATTCCACGCACTCTGCCTTCAGAATTGTCAAGGCCTGCCATAGGAGTGACTGATAGGAATTCGGGTGTCCATTTTAGGGTTAGATATAGGTATACTATATCTAAAGCAAAGGGGGAGTACACCACCTTGCCCCAGCTGTCGTGCAGCCAGTTGTGTCAGATTTAGATGGCCATCCAGGGGTGGCATAATACATGCTTCAGCCCCTGGTAGGCCCTGGGTACACCGATGACCTGAGTTACAGGGTCTGATAAGGGGGCCCAGTACCAATTGGAAATGTACCTAAGGTACATGGAATCCATTTTAGAGAGAGAGCAGTAGGCCTAGGGTGTTGATTGGCAGGGCCCCAGGTCAACTAAGTCGGAAAACCAGCAAAACACCAGGCAAAAAGTCGGGGGTAACCATAGTCAGGTATCTACCTTCCTACAAGGGAGATCAGACATTTGGCCCGAGGTATTTCTGACCACTCTCCTTTGTGGCTTAGTTTTGATACAGGGACACACGCCGCGGGGCGGATCACCCCTATCAATCCATGGTATCTGCGCGACCCCAAGACCCGTAGTAGCCTGATAAAGTCCTTAGACTCTAACTTGGAAAATGAGGGGTCTGTCTCGTCCTCTGTGTCCCTGTGGGAGGCATTCAAAACTGTCATTCGTGGTCAGGCCCTATCCTTAATAGCCGAGACCAAGAAGGCTCGGAATATGGAGGTTGAGAATCTGGGGCAGAAATACTTGAGTTAGAGGCCGAAAATAGAACAAGGAACGTAACCCCGCCAAGTGATGTGGTGGTCCTAACAATAGGATCCCAATATACATGGGGTGATAAGCCTAGGAGTTAGCACTGCACATAACAAAAATAAGTCAATCCAATTATACTCAAGGGAAAGTATTTAGCAAATATATATATATTTTTATTTTTTTATATACTCTTAGAATTGATGTAGAATTTTTTTTACATAAATAGATAACATTTTTAATCCACATAGTTTTCTTTAGAACATCAAACAACATACATAAGTGAAAGAGGGGATAAAAGTAACAGAAATTCATCCTATTTAGGGGCCTACCCAGTAACAATTCACACTTCAGTCATACTCTCATACTCACAAATTTCCAAATTGATCTACCTAAAAATCTATCATTCAACTTTCATTCTTCCATGCATTCCTATCGTCCTGGCGTATGCAACACAGAGATGGTAAGTATGTTGCATAGATCAGAATGTTATTCCAGATAGATGATATTAATACGGCTCCTAATGAATATAAAACAGTGTGCCGTATTTCTGGAGACACAAGCCGACGCGCGTTTCGGTGACAAGCCAGATGGGCCACACCTTCGTCAGGGCTGGGGGTTGTTGACTGGGAGGGGAAGGAATAAAGATCTATTATAGATTTCTAGTCATAATGACATAGATGCTCAAAACCAGATGTCCTGCGTGTGGTAGAGGGTGTTTTCTATTTTCGTTCACGCCGGATACTGCGATAGAGAACCTGATATAATCTTTGGGAGGTTCTTCAGTGGAAATACGAAGTTAATTTATTCCCAAGGGATAGAGATATATAGTTCCTGAATATGATGGCTATCATGAAGCAAGTTACCGGGAAACTAGTTCCGCGAAAAAAGAATTTGTAGCGGTGGGTTAGGTGTGGGTCCGCCGTACTTTCAGATGTTTGGGACAGCAGATATCAAGAAAGGTCCCGTAGGGAGTTGAAGCACGAAGCCGCTGTATTTTCTGCTGTGGGGACGGTGCGTAGCTGTAGATGGAGCTACCTTAAGCAATTGAAGAGCGGTCTGTAAATGGGATTCCGTCGATTCGCCGCATCGACCTATCGCAACGGGAGACAGGACTCCCGTTGCGATAGGCTCTTCAATTGCTTAAGGTAGCTCCATCTACAGCTACGCACCGTCCCCATAGCAGAAAATACAGCGGCTTCGTGCTTCAACTCCCTACGGGACCTTTCTTGATATCTGCTGTCCCAAACATCTGAAAGTACGGCGGACCCACACCTAACCCACCGCTATAAATTCTTTTTTCGCGGAACTAGTTTCCCGGTAACTTGCTTCATGATAGCCATCATATTCAGGAACTATATATCTCTATCCCTTGGGAATAAATTAACTTCGTATTTCCACTGAAGAACCTCCCAAAGATTATATCAGGTTCTCTATCGCAGTATCCGGCGTGAACGAAAATAGAAAACACCCTCTACCACACGCAGGACATCTGGTTTTGAGCATCTATGTCATTATGACTAGAAATCTATAATAGATCTTTATTCCTTCCCCTCCCAGTCAACAACCCCCAGCCCTGACGAAGGTGTGGCCCATCTGGCTTGTCACCGAAACGCGCGTCGGCTTGTGTCTCCAGAAATACGGCACACTGTTTTATATTCATTAGGAGCCGTATTAATATCATCTATCTGGAATAACATTCTGATCTATGCAACATACTTACCATCTCTGTGTTGCATACGCCAGGACGATAGGAATGCATGGAAGAATGAAAGTTGAATGATAGAATTTTAGGTAGATCAATTTGGAAATTTGTGAGTATGAGAGTATGACTGAAGTGTGAATTGTTACTGGGTAGGCCCCTAAATAGGATGAATTTCTGTTACTTTTATCCCCTCTTTCACTTATGTATGTTGTTTGATGTTCTAAAGAAAACTATGTGGATTTAAAATGTTATCTATTTATGTAAAAAAAAATTCTACATCAATTCTAAGAGTATATAAAAAAATAAAAATATATATATATTTGCTAAATACTTTCCCTTGAGTATAATTGGATTGACTTATTTTTGTTATGTGCAGTGCTAACTCCTAGGCTTATCACCCCATGTATATTGGGATCCTATTGTTAGGACCACCACATCACTTGGCGGGGTTACGTTCCTTGTTCTATTTTCAGTTTTCTCCCCCTCACGGCCTGCCTACATCCTTAAAAGCCCACCGGGGAACCCCCTTCTTTCATTATTGAGTTAGAGGCCGACCTGGAATCAGGTGTCACCCGGGAGACACTCCACGCCCTTAGTTTGAAGCAGTTTGATTACAAATCCCATGTTACAGATGCCGCTAAGACAATGTTCAGGGAGCAGCAGGGTAGACTGTATGATGTTGGTGATAAGGCGGGCAAATTGATCGCATGGCTTGATAGGAAGGAAAGAGCGAATCGTGTGGTTCCCATGATACTGACCTCGGATGGTGTGTGCGTGACTGACCCTGGAGAGATTGTGGAATGTTTTGCCGATTATTTTCGTGTGGTTTACTCCCTAGTGTCCGACAGAGACGAAGATGACTCTTGTTTGCTGCTGAGGGACATTGCTTTGCCTTGTCTGTCTGAGGAGGACCGAGAGCGCATGGAGGCTCCGTTGTCAGTTGATGCGATTGCTACCGCAATCCGTTCCCTCCATTCTGGTAAGGCCATGGGCCCTAATGGCCTCCCTGTCGAACTGTATAAACTGCTCTCGAACAAAGTTGCGCCCTACCTTCGAGCGATGTTCAGGGAGTCATGTGAGCTCGGTGCCCTCCCCTATGATCAGCGTCTGGCTACTATAGTTGTGATTCCTAAGGAGGGCAAGCCTCGTGATCGCTGTGCGTCGTATCGGCCTATTTCCCTACTAAATGCCGAGCCTAAGATCCTTGCCAAGGTCCTTGCCAATCGCTTAATCACTGTAATTTGTGACCTGATCCACCCGGATCAATCCGAATTCATCCCACACCGAAACACTGCTCTCAACCTACGGCGCCTACACGGTGTTCTCGCTAGGGTGGAGTCTCTATCGGAGCAGGCCATCTTGGCTTCCTTGGACGCCACGATGGCCTTTGATACGATTGAATGCCGTATCTCTGGGCCAATCTGGCTAAATTCGGTTTTGGTGCGGGCTTTATCAGTTGGGTTAAGCTTTTGTATGCGGATCCGTTAGCTCAGGTCGTCGTCAATGGCAAAGTGTCCCGGTCCTTTGCTCTCGGGAGGGGTACGCGGCAGGGATGCCCGCTGTCTCCCTTGCTGTTTGCTCTTGCCCTCGAACCGCTTGCATCCTGGCTCCGTTGGGAGCCTTCAATAAAGGGCATCCAGTGGTCCCCCGATTTTGAAGATCGTGTTTCGTTGTATGCCGACGATATCCTTCTATACCTTACCTCCCCCCGTAAATCCCTTAATGTCCTGTTTGATGTTCTCACTTCTTTTGGCAAAAACTCCGGCCTGATTATCAACTGGTCCAATTCGTGTGTGTATGTCATCTCAGGCGGCTTTCCCCCCTTGCCGAGTAGGTTTCCCATTCAAATCTCGCAATCCGGCTTCAAGTACCTGGGAGTCAAGTCAAGTCAAATAATTTATATAGCGCGCTACATACCCAGAGGGTCTCAAGGCGCTTGAAGAAGGGAGGGGAATTATTTGTCGAATATCCAGGTTTTAAGTTGCTTTCTGAATGCTAGGTGGTTCTGAGTGAGGTGAAGGTGAGTGGGAAGTGAGTTCCAGGTTTTAGCTGCCAGGTAGGAGAAGGATCTTCCTCCCATGGTGGTTTTGTTGATGCGAGGTACAGTAGCAAAGGCTTGGTTGGAGGATCGTAGCTGGCGGGAGGGGGTGTAGAAGGAAAGTCGTGTGTTGAGGCATTCGGGTCCAAGTTCGTAAAGTGCTTTGTGTGCGTGGGTTAGGAGGCGGAATGTAATCCTCTTATTGATGGGGAGCCAGTGGAGGTTTTTCATGTGACCGGAAATGTGGTCTTTACGCGGGATGTCTAGTATGAGTCTGGCTGAAGCGTTCTGGATGCGTTGGAGTTTTTTCTGGAGTTTTGCGGTGGTACCGGCGTATAGGGTGTTTCCGTAGTCCAGGCGGCTCGTGACCAGTGCGTGGGTGACCGTTTTTCTAGTTTTGGTTGGGATCCACCGAAATGTTTTTTTGAGCATGCGAAGAATGTTGAAGCAAGATGATGAAACGGCGTTGACTTGTCTGTTCATTGAGAGTGAGGAGTCCAGGATGACGCCCAGGTTCTGTGCGTTGTCCGTCGGGATGGGTGCTTTTCCAAGGGCCTCTGGCCACCAAGAGTCGTCCCAGGCGGAGGGGGAGGTACCTAGGATAAGGACTTCTGTTTTATCTGAGTTCAGTTTCAGACGGCTTTGCTTCATCCACTCGGCTACTTCTTTCATTCCTTCATGTAGGTTGGTTTTGGCGGTGTTCGGGTCGTTGGTGAGTGAGAGGATCAGTTGAGTGTCATCAGCGTAGGAGATGATGTTGAGATTGTGTTGGCGTGCGATGGTCGCGAGGGGGCTCATGTATACGTTGAAGAGGGTGGGGCTAAGTGAAGATCCTTGTGGCACGCCGCAAATGACTTCAGTGGCCTCTGATTTGAATGGTGGAAGACAGACTCTCTGAGTTCTTCCTGTAAGGAATGAGGTGATCCATTCCAGTGCTTTTCCTTGGATTCCGATGTTTCTGAGGCGTTGTAGCAAGGTGCTATGACAGACTGTGTCGAAGGCTGCGGAGAGGTCAAGGAGGATGAGGGCGACTGTGTTTCCATTGTCCAGTAGAGTTCGAATGTCGTCTGTTGCTGCGATGAGTGCGGTCTCAGTGCTGTGTTTGGCTCGGATGCCGGACTGTGAAGAGTCAAGGGATTTGTTGGTTTCGAGGAAGGCGGCGAGCTGGTTGTTGATAGCTTTCTCGATGACTTTGGCCGGGAATGGAAGGAGCGAGATGGGGCGGTAGTTTTTGAGTTCGGTGGGGTCAGCTGTGGGTTTTTACAGAAGGGCGCTGAGTTCTGCGTGTTTCCAGCTTTCCGGGAAGGTGGCGGAGTTGAGGGAGCAGTTGATGACGTCTCTGAGGTGTGGTGCTATGATGGAGTCTGCTTTGTTGAAGATGTGGTGAGGGCAAGGGTCTGTGGGGGATCCTGAGTGGATGGAGTTCATCAGGCGGATGGTGTCCTCAGTGGAGATTGTGTTCCAGTCGTTAAGGATGTTCAAGGGGGGTGAAGGTATGGCAGACGGTTGGGTGGGTAGGTCTCCGGGTTGGTTGACGAAGCTGTTGTGGATGTCTGCGATTTTGTCGTGGAAGAACGAAGCTAGGGAGTCGCAAAGGGCTTGAGAGGGGGTGATGTCGTTGGAGTTGGCTGAGGGGTTGGTAAATTCTTTGACGATGTTGAATAATTCCTTGCTGTTGTGGGCGTTGTTATCTAGTCGGTCTTTGAATGCGGCTTTCTTGGCAGACCGGATTAGTTGGTGGTGAATGCGGGAAGCGTTTTTGAAGGCGTCCTTGGTGCTGGTGTTCGGGTCTTTTTTCCATGCCTTCTCGAGGGAGCGGCAGAGTTTCTTAGATTTCTTAAGATCATCGTTGAAGCAGGAGGCGTTTTTTCTGCCTAGTTTGATGTGGCGTTTTTTCAACGGTGCTAGGATGTCGGCGCTGTTGGTTAGCCAATGAGTGAGGTTAATGGCTGCTTGGTTGGCGTTCGATGAGTGGGCAGGGGGGTTTTGAAGAAGCGATGAGGAGATCTGGTCGGTGGTGATTTTGTTCCAGTTTCTTCGCAGAGTAGGTTGAGGATGGTTTGGGTTGTGGTCTTATTGTAGATGAAGTGAACGCAGCTGTGGTACGTCCAATGGAGAACTGTGGTGTGACTGAAGGAGACATGTTTGCTGGAGGTGAAGATAGGGTCAAGTGTGTGACCTGCATTGTGGGTGGGGGTATTGACGAGTTGTTTGAGTCCGAGGTTGGCGAGATTGTCCAGAAGGGAGGGTGGCGTTGCTGTCATTGCTCTTTTCTAGGTGAAAATTGAGGTCTCCCAATAGAATGTAGTCCTCGGAGGGGAGGGCATGTGGGGTGATAAAGTCAGTGATGTCATCACTGAATTGTGCACGGGGTCCTGGAGGCCGGTAGAGGAGGGTGCCTCTGAGTGTGGTCTTGGGGTCGGTGTGGATCTGGAAGTGAAGGTGTTCAGCGCTGGCAAGGTTGACATCTGAGCTGGTTGAGATGCGGATGGAATTCTTATGAACAATGGCGATGCCTCCTCCTGTTTGCTTGAAGCGGTCCATATCGTTGGATCCAGTCGCCCGCTACGAGCAAAATCTCCTCCCTCCGCTCCGACGACTGAAGGTGGACGTGGCACGGTGGCGTAAACTGCCGTTGTCACCACTTGGTCGAGCGACACTCTTTAAAATGATGTCGCTGCCTCACTTTCTCTATGCGCTTCAAAAAAATTTTTACGCTATTCCGGTGGCGTACTTTCGGGAAGTAGAAGGTTTGCAGAGGAGGCTCGTGTGGGACGGTCGTGCTCGCATTGCGCTTGCAAAACTCACTCTCCCCTGGTATGACGGGGGCATTTCGCTCCCGGACATCAGGAGGTATTATTGGGCTTCTCAGTTGTCCGCCATTAACCATGCTACGTATGAACCCGGTCCGGCGCCTGCATTCGAGATGGACAAACATCAGTTGCCCGGCGGTAACTTCAATAGAGCACTCTACTCTCGGACCGCGGGGAGGAACCTAACGGGACCCACCAAGGTTGCGGTGCGCGTGTGGAAAGATGCGAATGCGGCTATGGGATGGAGTGATCGATTGACGCAAGCGACCTCATTGTATGCATCGGAATGCTTGGGATGCCTCTGGACAACGAAAGGTTTTGAGAACTGGGACATGATTGGTATCAGCATAGTGGGTGATCTTTGGGTGAAGGGAGAGGTGAAGACCTTTACGATGCTTCAAAGTGAGTATGAGTTGGGAGACCGAGAACTCTTCAGATATGTACAGGTTCGCCACGCCTTGCTGTCTGTCTTCACAGCTGGTGAATCGGTTCCTGAGTCATCCCCACTCGAGGACCGTATACTTGATGGTCATCTGCCCGATAGTACGATCTCCTTGATCTACAAGAAACTAATTAACAATCGGGCAGACCTTCTTTTGCGTCTCAGGGAGGTCTGGTCCGGAGACGGGTTGGAGTTGGATGACGAGGATTGGCAGGCCGCCTTATCCTCCCCCAAAGAAGTCGCCAATTCGGCCCGTCTCCGACTTGTCCAGCTCAAGATTCTCCACTGTGTATATGTTACAGGTCCTCGTTTGGTTGCGATGGGTTTTTCCTTGGATGGGTTGTGTAAGCGTGGATGTGGTATGAGTGCTACCTTCCTTCACATCCTCTGGGAGTGTCGGGAGGTGGCGGCGTATTGGCAGCGGGTACATGCGGTCATGGAGAGTGTTACCGGGGTTGTTTTGCTGCCTGAGGCCCGTAGATGTCTGTTGAATGTGTGGGAGCCGAATGATTATAACATTGCCCAGGCCCGGTGGGCGGCACTGGGGAACATGATTGCGAAAAGAGATATTGCGCTGTTGTGGGGTTCCCCGCGGCCTCCCACCATGTCGGCATGGAAGGAGAATATGGACTGGTGTATGTTTAGAGAGAAGACGGTGTATGTGGCTAGGGGCAAGCCTAGGGCGTGGAGAAAGATCTGGGGTCAGTGGAATGCCTACCAAGGGAACATTTGCACGCCTCCCCTCGAAGACACTTCATCCTCCCCCTGATCCGGATGTTCCTGTAACGGTTTATTCTCCTTTTTTCTTATTATGTGTCTGACTTCTCCACTGCCTCCCCCCCTTCCCGATTGTATTCCATGCCCTCCTGATCCGTTGTTTTGTACTGTGGGTCCCCCCCATCGGAGCTTGACAGTGTTTACATTATCTTTCGCCTTCAGTCTTTTTTTTTTCCTTTGTTTTCTTCTTCCTTTTTTTCCTTTTTTTAAAAAAAAATTACAAATTTCTATATCCTGCCTACATCCTGTGTTGCCGAAAAGGTATCCTGTGTTACTTTGGACCACAGTAGAGCGGTTGTTGCTCTGTGAACTACATAGATTGCTTTATATGTCCTAGCGGCCGGCCCCTGTGGTTGTAGGCCCATACCTGTAATGCTATTTTTTGCACAATAAAGTTTTTAACAAAAAAAAAAAAAAAATTTCATATATATACAAAACATAGGTTAACACGTGTTAGTCCTGAATGAGTAACTGACCAAATGGCGGTATGCCACAAAGTTTTGCAAGACAGTGTTGGGTGTTTAGAATCTAACAGCAAGGACCGGTGGTATGAAAATTTACCATTTAAACCATCACATCACTGTTTTCAGGATTTGCCTTACTTCACCTTGCCTCATAAGGGTACCATTTCGTCACATTAGGTGCCACATCACACAAACGTGCCATTGCCACACGTCTAGAGATTCAGGAGAACACGTCTTGTTACAGCGAGAATGGCATTTAATTTCCAGAATATACTGCATTCTCGAAACAAAATCTACGGGACCTGTTCATAAGACACAAGCGAGGTGGGTCTGGAAGTGGGAAGTCACTTCAGCTATGCATATTGTAGGTGCAAACGTATCTGGAACTGTGTTCAAGTAAAGTCACCCCTTATCTGGCTTTGGCAAGATACTGGCTACTGCAGAGACTACACTAGACTCCCATCAGGCTCTGCGAACTAGGGTTGAAAGGGTCTGATAAGGGCTAGATTTGTCTTAAGGAGACCAAAGTCTAAGCACATACGATCTCGCCTGTAAAAGTCTAAACCCACCATGATATGTCCATTATTGATCTTTGGTTCTCCAGTGCTGTGAAGATGCTTCTGGCTAAGTGGAAGTCTATTCAGAAGGTCTCACTTCATACATCGTGGGCATGGTATGGTTTACAAGAAGTGCTGCTGGCATTTAATTGAAAAAAATCAACTTTAATTTCTAGTAAGGGGCTTTAATAAGACAAACTTCATAGTTATTTACAGAAGGTCCAACCTCCATGGCTTCACAAACTTTATACCCGATTTGACACCTCCTTGCATGACTAGTCTGTGTCTGCTGGATGTCAGATTCCTCCATGTTAATGCTCCTACGGCTCAGATTCTCAATCTTTTTCTTTTTATTTTCTTTGCTTTGCACATGTATTTCTTTTATTTTCTAATTATTTCCGGTGTATGTCTCTCCATCTTTGCCATCCTGCAGTTCCTTTTAATTTCATATGTGTGATGTGTACTTGTGGGTCCGCATGATGATGGTATGTTCATTCTAAAGATGTTGGTTTTTCTATATGAGGAGTATTGGATATACACATATATCTTTGATTCTCTTAAAGTTACACTCTGTAGGGTTGACTATATGCTAATTGCATGCTTGTTTCCTTTCTTACCTTGTAAAATTAACAAACGTTTGTAAAATCAAAAAAGGAAAGCACATGTTTACACTTCCATCTTTACTTCTGTTCTTTCGGAGGCTGCATGCGGGGCACCTTTTTGCAAAACGTTGTGGAGGTTCGTGTAACGGGGAAAGGGGGATGAAAGTCATGGTAGAAAGTTAGTGCCTGGGGCCAGAGGTGGTTGTGTTGTGGGAAGACTGAGGTAGAATGAGCTGTGGTTGTTAAGTAAGTTTCCGTTCTCTTGACTTGTTTAGTGACTACAGTGGGTGAAGGCCAATAGCTGTGAGACTGCTGGAATTAGAGCCATCCGCCATCTTGCTTATACTGTTATATTTGCATGTTGGCTCCAAATGATCAGTTTGTTGCTCATATTGTGTCATAGACCTTGGCAGATGCAGAAATATCACAACAAAGCTAGACTGTAACAATTCAACTACAAACCTAATGATAAACTCCTGTCTGCATGATCGTCTGTGGGAAGTAAAAAACAAGTGTTACATGACACCACACCAAAATGATATGGCGTACAAAAATGGCAATGTAAAAATCAAGAGTGGAAGGTAGAAAAACCAGTGGCGAGCAAGAGGTTAGGAGGGAGGAAAGTGGGAGGTTACTTTAAATAATCGTTAGTTTAGCACCTTATTTTCTGCTGCGTCGACCAGAAAATAGCCAAGTCGCTCTCTGTCTCTTGCTCTCAACACACTTGGGCTGCCCAGGGCGCGCGCATCACAGCGACCTTGGCGGCAGAGTCCTAGAGCCGCTCTCCTTCCCCAAGACCATCCAGTTTTGGGGGTTCAACCAGCAGGCCACCACCAACCTGCCTCCCGGGTCAAGGTGGGTTCTTCCTGGGCAGGCACACCTTGGGGGGAGGGACCGTGGGCGGGGTTCAGTCAGTCAAAAAGATGGTTTATTTAGACCTTAGGTCCTTAACATATACAAACATAAAAACATATCAGTGTTCCATTTAAAAACCATCTCAAGCTGTAAATTATATAACAACCATATAAACTCTGATTCCATTAATAGATCTTCTCAAAATATAATCTACATAGCAATTATTTAAATTCCAAGTACCATTTATAAAAACTGGTCTACATTTCATTAAAATTAATTCCAGTAATAAAACATCAGCTGTACACATTTTTTAAACTTTTTTAACTTCAAGCATAAACTACTGTGGGTGGAGGATAAATACCTGGCCACCACGGCCCCTCGTTCTCTCTTTCGGCGGTCTTGTGATGGCGACCCACCTTCCCTCTCTCCCTAGGTTTACTGTAGATGGTAGGGTGACCAACTGGCATGGGTCCAAATTCAGGACAGCGAGTGTAAAAATTCAGGATAAAGGGTCGAAATTCAGGACAAAAATTCAGGACAGGAGGTCAAAATTCAGGACAAAACTTTGGGACAACAGGTAAGTTTTACAGACACATCAGAGGAATTCACGTAACAGTATATAATTCAATCCATCCATAGCCAAACATATTCAACCATTTGCAAACTCATTTCATTTAATTTCACTCATCCATCCATCATTTCACTCATCCATTCATTATCTATCCATCCACCCTTTCACCCTATCCATCGGTACACTCATCCATCCACTCTTCCACCCATCCATTCACTCATCCATCCAGCCTTTTAGCCTTTCACCCATCCAGCCATCCTTTCACTTACTCATCCATCTACAGTCACTCATACTTCCACCCGTTCACTCTTGTCATCCATCCATCCTCCCTTTCTCTCTCCATCGACCCTTGCACTTAGCCATCCTTCCTTCCACCCATCCATCTACTCATCCACTCATGAATCCATCCATTGATCCTATCAGTCATCCATCCAACCTTTCACTCCTTCACTCATCTATCCATCCTTTTGTCAATTTACCCTCCCTTTCACTCACTCATCCATCCTTACATCCAACCTTTCACTCATGGGTCCATCCATTCAGCCTTTCACTTATCAATTCATCAATCCATAATTTTACACATACATCCGACCATTCACTCGCCCATAAACCACCCTTTAACTCTTACCTCCAGCCTTTCACGCATCCACCCACCCTTTTACCCATCCTTCTACCCTTCCACTCAAGCATCTATCTTTTTACATTTTGTCTTATCCATCCTTCCACTGACTCACTCGTCCATCCATCCATCCTTTCTCTCATTATCCATCCATTCACCCTCACATTCATCCATTCACCCTTTCACTAATCTATCCAGCCATCCACCCATCTCTTCGCTTACTCACCCACTTTTTCATTCTAATTATGAGCTGAGCCTTTGTCTGCAGAATTGCAGGCAGAAGAGGCCCAGCAAAAACATCACCCTTGCTCTAGTTCCTAAAGCAAGGGGTGGGGTGGGGAAGGGTTCACTCTTCCCTTGCACATAGGCAATCTGAGTCATGAGTTGTGCATGATGCACAGCGTCAGGTCATGAGGTGACTGTGACATAGTGTTGTTTCCAGGGCTTTGAGTGGGATGAAAAAACTGGGGGGTTTCTTCAAAGTGGATGTTTGATGTAATTAAGGGTGCGGCTTTAAACACCTAAGGTAAAAATAGTGTACCGCCTAACTGGTATTTTGCGTCTTCTGTCATTGTATCCAAATAACGTTACACCTGCAACAAGCAAGAACTATTTTTTTTTTTAGCAGAGTTTTATATAGCGCGAACTAGACCCGAACCGAATCAGGTATCAGAGCGCTTTACATAGCACCAGTTACGTTACATTCGGACACACGTTCATTTTTGTTAAGCACGGGGAGATTAAGTGATTTGCCCAGAATCACAGGAAGCTTGGTGTCGTTACCGAGACTCGAACCCAGTTCCTCCAGGTCCGAGGTCGAGCGCCCTAGCCGTTAGGCCAACTCCTCTCCTTTGTTAATGGTTGTTAGTTTCATCAAATAAAAAAGCAGCAATCATGGCTTCCTTTAATATTGAAAATGAATCCGTTCTAAAATGGCAATACTGTCACCCTAATAGCCTTTGACCCCAGTGGAATTAAATAAACGTATCCTTTGGCACGTGCAACCATGCACACAGTGCACCAGAAAGCCCCCGACTCCCCTTTTAGAGACTGGACAAACAAAGCTTTACTCTGACAGATGCCTATAATGATTACACGTTTTTCAGCAACATGTGCATTTAGATAATTAAGGGGGCATTCTATTGGGCAACACCCAAGCCAAACTCCTCCCACTCAAAACTGCTAAATACTTCACTAACCCATTTTCAATTAAATTCAGTCATGTCACTGCAAGCCTCATCTAGTTACATTGTCTTCTGTGTAGAATAACATTGAAGTTGAGAGCTCCTGCCTACAACACAATCCAAACTAACTCTCCGATTTGCCTCTCTAATCGTCCCAAACTAGCTGGCAGCCCGATAGGCCTCCTGCGTGAAAACAAAATGCTTCTGCAAACGCCAGGAAACCAAGAAACAAATAAACAACTCCACCCCCACCCCCCTCAGGTAGTCTTCTGTCTGACAGAATGCCTGCCGTGGACAGAGGTTGTAGGAGGCCGGCCACCACATGCTTTGCAGCCCAAACTGGCCCCTTGTCATTCTGGATGTGGCAATCAGCCCGCAGGCAGAATGACAATGGGCGGGTGGGGCTGCTCTTGTGCTCCGAGGAGGAGGTTGTGGCGGCCCCATTAGGGAGTTGAGGCCTCTGGTGCTGTTCCCTGCAGGGCCCAGAATTACGGACAAAAGGCGTCCGTAAAAGGGATCCTCACGGACAACGGACGTGAGGTCCAATTTACGGACTGTCCGTGAAATTTACGGACGGTTGGTCACCCTAGTGTGGTGTCGTGACCAGGCCCCACACAATCATAGAAGGAGACCACACGTGTGCTATGTTAGTGGTCAGTCAAGTGCCTGCCACGCCCAGGGCCCTGGGCCTTTTATTAACTAAACAGCGTGCTCTCCGTCCCTACGTCGGGCGGAGCCATTGAACACACGCTTAAGGGGGGGGAATATGCACAGTAACTCAATTCGTGGGCCAGGGTGGTTGCGCCCACTCCCACAACATTACATTCCTCCTTTACCCTAAGGAAAGAAAACAAACACAACAATATGGCTTCAGGTGTAAGCTTCTGTATACAGTCTCTGAGGTCTTCAAAAATGCAAAAGGAACAGTCTTACTTCTCAGGTGGTTGCGGGGCAGCTCGATACCTCTCAGCGTCTGCAACAGGCCACGAAGTCCTGGTACTTCTGGGATGGCTTCGGGCAGGGGCGCAGATTGTACCTGCTCTGGCTGCGCTCGCCCGACTGGGAGGGGGTTAGTTCTTCAGAGTCTTTAGCTTCTCTAGTTTCTGGGTGGTTTGGTGTCGCCTGTGGTTCACGCTCACTCCTGATTGGCATAGTCGGGTCTGTTTGCGGAATCTCTTCTTCTTCGCTGGGAACATCTTCTCCTTCGGTTTCTCGTGGGCTTTGGGTCATCCTTGGGTGGTGTTCGGCTGGATTTGGAAGTTCGTCGTCCACCTGGTGCAACAACCTTTTGAAGAATGATATGTTCCTGGTGACTGTCTCTCTCCCTTTTACTGCAGTGATCATGGTGCCATTTACACCGGTGACTGTCCAGGGGTGTAACTCAAATGGGAGGCGGAACTTCCCTCCCGGGTGGCGGTCTTTCACCAATACCCGGTCGCCAACCTGGATGGGACTGTCCGCAGCTCTTCTTCACCTGGACGCTTCTTTGTTAGACTTGGATCGTTGTTCCATGGACCGGTTGTTCGGGGCCGGAGTTGAGGCCCACACAGGATGGTGAGGGAGAGTGTCCATTACTGCTCTGTTGAAACACAGGCGGCTTGGAGGGACTCCGGTGGTGCAGTGGGGGGTCAGCCTGTACTCTCGCAAGAACTGGAAGAGGGCTAATTCCAGGTTTTGGCCATCCGCCATAGCAATTTGGATAGTCTTATTCAGAGTTCTCATTAGTCTCTCAACTTCGCCGTTGGCTTGAGGCCACCTTGGGGTTATCTTCCTGTGCTTGATGCGGTGTGATTGTAGATATTCTGCTAGCTCACCACCATTGAAAGGAGGTCCGTTGTCAGTGCGTAGTTCCCCAATGAGGCCATGGGTCGCCAGGATCTTCTCTAGCTTTGGGATCACTTCGGATGCTGCGGTGGAGGGTAATATTTCAATTTCTGGATATCTTGAGTAGTCGTCCACCACAACAAACATATACTTCCCGCCTGGGAGGCTCCCGAAGTCTGCGCTGGCTCGGGTCCACGGGGCGGTCGGCCCTTATTCCGTAATTACTGGTGCTGGGGGATTGGGCAGGCTGGTTGCTATGCACACTGGGCACCGTTGGATGACATCTTCGACCTTTTTGTCGAGTCCTGGAAACCAGAGTTTGGTCCTGATGCGATTACTCAATTTCACAATGCCCTGGTGAGCGCCATGGGCCAGGAGGACTGCTTGCTGGGTGAGGCTGTCGGGCAGAACAAGGCGGGGGCCTCTCAGGAGGCATCCTTCTGGCGAGATGGACAGCTCGCTCTGGACTTGGTAGAGCGCTTTGAGTGTGGCCTGGGCTTCGGGAGTGCGAAACGACGCTGGGCTCTGTAGTGGTTTCCAGTTTCCTGATTGGAGGGCCTGAATGGCAATTTGCAGGCAGTCATCGTCTTTGGTGGCTCGAGTCACATCTTCCAGGGAGATGGGAAGTGGGCTTGAACGCTCCACAATCATCCTCACATACTCTTCAGTGGCGTCGGCCTCTGCGGCCTCTGTTTCCGTGGCCGGGCAGGCATGCCCCGACAGATAGTCGGCGGGGTTTCTGGAGCCTGGTCGATACTCCACTGTGAACTGGTATTCTTGGAGCTGGAGTACCCATTTCTCGATGCGTGGAGGAGGACGTGAGGAGGACCCTTGGAACAGTGGGAGAAGTGGTTTGTGGTCTGTGACCACCACAAATGGGTGTCCGTACAAGTAGATGTGGAAGTGACGGCACCCCCATAGGATAGCGATGGCCTCTCTTTCGATCTGTGAATATCTTTGTTCTGTTGCAGTGAGAGTTCTGCTTGCGTACGCGACAGGTGCCCACTCTCCGCATGGTTGCTGTTGGGCTAAGACTGCGCCATGGCCGGTCGGACTGGCATCCACCACCAGTTGGGACTCATACCGAGGGTCGAAGTAGGCCAGGGTTGTGTTTGCTGAGAGTGCTGCTTTGGTCTTTTGGAAGGCTTCTTGTTGTTCTCTTCCCCATTCCCAGGTGGCTGTGGACTTTGTGAGGTCACGAAGAGGCCCGGTGAGATCAGACAGGTCTTTAATGAAGCGTCCGCAGTACGTTACCATCCCAAGGAAGCTGCGGACGGCTGTTACTGATGTAGGGGCGGGGGCTTCATGGATGTCTTTTACTTTGTCCGGGTCCGGCCCAACGCCCTGGTCGGAGAATCTGTACCCGAAAAAGCTGATGTCCTTCCGGAGGAACTCACACTTCTCTCTGTGAAGGGTTAGACCTCTCTCCTGCAGCCTGGTGAAGACAGCCTGGAGGCGTCGGATGCGTTCATCTAGAGTCGCTGCGTGGACTAAAATGTCATCGCTCACGTTCAGTACGCCGTCTAGGCCCTGTAGGACGTTTTGAATGATGTTTTGAAAAACTTCCGCAGCACTGGATATCCCGAAGTTGAGTCTGGTGTATCTCCACAGGCCTGCGTGGGTAGAGAAGGTCGTTATCGGGCGGGAGTCCGGGTGCAGAGGGATCTGGTGGTATCCGGACCTCAAGTCCATCTTCGAAAACCACTTCGAACCCGATAGCTCACCGATGATGTCGTCAATGGTTGGTGTCAGGTGGCGTTCTCTCTTGATCGCGAGGTTCGGAATGCGCATGTCTACGCAGATCCGCACGGCATCAGGTTGTTTCGGTTTCTTGGCCACTATGATGGGCAACACACACGGAGTGGGCCCGCTGACTCTTTCAATGATCCCGGCTCTCTCGAGTACCCATAGCTTTGCTTCCACTTTGGGCCGTAGGTGGAACGCTATGCGCCGGTGTCTGAGGGCTACTGGGGCGACTGAGCGGTCTATGTGAAGACGGACTGCGGGTCCTCTCAAGCAGCCGATCCCGACAAACAGTGAGGTATGTTGTAAAACCAGGTGGTCGAGGCTGTGGGCTTGGACCGTGAGGGCGAAGTGGATCAGCCTTAGGTCTTGGGCGGTCCGGCAGCCAAGCAGGAACCCGGACCCTTCTTGTGATACATAGATCTTGGTGTGTACATGGTGGTTGTCGTGTGATACTGTTGTCCGGAACACTCCACAGAGGCGGAGGGGTCGACTGGTGCCATAGGCGTATACTTGTACTCTCGTGGGATGGAGTTCCGGTGGTACGCTTAATGTCCGGTATACACTGGCCGCCATTAGGTTGATCGTGGCCCCGGTGTCGATCAGTGCTGCGAGTGCTTGGTCTTGCACATTTGCTGTGCACATAGGTTCTGCAGATGGGGTGGCGGCTAGCGTGTTGAGCATTCGCACCACGTGGACAGAAGCTGCGTCCGCTTCGTCGTCGTCCATGTCACTGTTGGTGGCAGTATCCGGTATCGGTTCTATTTGTCGTACTCTTCGGGGTGGGCCGTTGGGCTTCTTCCTTTGTGAGGATAGACACACACTTGCGAAGTGGTTGGCCTTCCCACAGGCGCTGAAGATTTTTCCATGCGCTGGACATGTTCCGCTGTGGGGGGTTGCTCCACCGCACCACATGCAGGGGCGGTCGTGAGATGACTGAGCGGGGCTAGGCCGAGGTCTTCGGGGCTGTTTCACGCGTGTGTCCGTGGTAGTCGTCTTGATGGCGCATACGGGTTCAACTTTTACTGCGACCGTTGGTTTTGGCTCCATATGTGCTGCTTGAGCTTTAGATAGTTCTTTAGACTGTCCAAGCGCCAGTATGTCGCGCATGGGCATGTTGTCTGTCTCTAGGACTCTTTCCCTCAATTTCGAGGAGGCGCAGGCCTGTATAAATTGAGCGCGGATTTCGTCGTCCACATCTGGGAGGGTGCATGTGCTGGCCAGCTTCTTGAGTCTCGCGTAGAAGACATCAACGGACTCTTCTGGGAGTTGGCGGGCCTGGCGGAGTAAGAATCGTTCGTAATCCGCGCTGGCGAAAGGTTCAAAGTACTCGGTTATGGCGTCGCGTAGCGTGGTGTAGTTCCGGGGCGGGCCACCTTCTACCACGTCCTTCGAGATGTCGTGAATAGCTTCTCCTCCTAGGTGTAGAAGCATTGCACGCCTCCGCTCAACAGCGACATCAGCTGCCACAAAGTAGTTTTCTAGGCGTTCCACCCACTTTTTCCACCGGGCGGTCTGTGAGGGAGGTGTGCCCGTGATAGTGAAAGGCTCCAGTAGAGGTACGGTAGCCATCGCCATCAGGGAAAGCGGAGGGCTTGGCAGACAAAAGAGGTCCGGGCACCAGAGGGCTAGGATTCCAGACACGCGCTGGTGGCAGCTGTGGGAAGGTCCAGGCAGCAGTAGCAGGGCACGGCAGCGTTGCACGCGAAATGCGTGGGAAATAGCAGGCAGACCTCATGCGAGATGCGTGGGATATGGCAGGCGGGCCGCAGCGGTGCACGCGGGAAGCGTGAGGGATGGCTCGGGAGGCGCGCAGCAGGCCCGGCAGGCCGCGTGACGTCAGGCAGGAGGCAGGCGAGGTCCGGGACGCGGCGGAGCGGGGCTCACACCGGAGGCTGCGGGGAGGTGCACACTGGGGCGTACAGGCTGGGAGCACGCACCTGAGGCCGAAGGCTGGTTCAGTCGGGTGACCGCTGGCTGGCAGGAGGACTGCAGCGCCGCACACTGGAAGCAGCAGCGAGGTAGGCGGCGGGCGGCAGAGCCCCTGGTTGTCGCAGCTGGGCCTCCGCACAGCAGGGCACGGAGCTGGGTGTGGGCGGGCCGGGAGAGCCTCGCAGGACGGCGGCTCTGGGGATTGTAGGGCGGGTTGCACCGCAGGGGCCACGCAGCAAGGTCTGCCCAGGGTGAGGGATGGCAGTGTACGGCACGCGGTGGGGTGGCAAGACCACCTCGTCGCCAATGTGGTGTCGTGACCAGGCCCCACACAATCATAGAAGGAGACCACACGTGTGCTATGTTAGTGGTCAGTCAAGTGCCTGCCACGCCCAGGGCCCTGGGCCTTTTGTTAACTAAACAGCGTGCTCTCCGTCCCTACATCGGGTGGAGCCATTGAACACACGCTTAAGGGGGGGGAATATGCACAGTAACTCAATTTGTGGGCCAGGGTGGTTGCGCCCACTCCCACAACGTTACCCCTAGTAGATGGACCCTTTTCTGCCGTGTCGAAAGAAATAATCAAATTGCTCTATTTCTCTTGCTATCAACACACTGGCTACTACCAGGGCTTTAAGTGCGATGAAAAAACTGGGGGGTCTCTCAAAGGGGCGTTCCGATGTAATTAAGGGTGTGGCTTAAAACACCTACGCTAAAAATCGGTGCTTAGCATAGTGTCCCGCCTGAATTGTATTTTTGCTGTTTCTATCATTGTATCCAGATATCGAGATACGATACAATAAGTAAAATTACACTTGCAACAAGCCAGGACTATTGGTTGTTAGTTGAATAAAATAAAATTTGCATCAACTATGGCTCGTTGTATACAGTATTGAAAACGCTTCCATTCTGAAATGGTAAGACTGTGAAAGAACTAAAACAAGTCTCTTTGAAGATACCCAAAACTCAACGAAGGGTGGGACTGCTGCAGAGTTAATGTTAATTTTCCACCCTGAGAGTGAGGGCAAAAGTAAAGAGCTCGATAGGGACCCGTCTCGGCACCTGCTTCTAGAACTGCTGGTGCTGAGCACTGGCAGGACCCGGCTCACTTAAAGCCCTGGTTATTACTTACTGAAACTAACATGAACTGACTTGGCGCAGTCAAATAATAATCTCCCTACCACCGCGGTCAACAGACTGGTGTGGAGGGCTTGTCGGCCATTTTGCAGAGAAACATAACTTTCTGGCTGTGTCCATCCAGAGCACTGACAGCATCCCAAGCTTTCCAAAGGAAACTTCATCTCCGCCAGCGTGATCTTGGCAAAAGGTCCCCAGGACAGCTGCGACAAGTTACCAGCTGAGCCAGTTCAACACCTGGAAGCAATGCCACGGACCTTTTCGCTGATTTGGAATTAGGACTGCATTTTTGAGATCATGCTTTGCGGTTATTTGCCAATAAAACGAGTTTTCCTCTTGGTTGCGCTCATGGCTGCGCTGGCTTGGTGTCCATTTCATGCATTCTGCTCTGTTCGCCTCTTAGTCTCTGTGTGATTGGAACCACATGTCCCAAGAGCAGCGGAGCTGAGCCGGTGGCGTCTCTAGATGTCATATGCAGGGGGGCATAGAAGGGGCCACAGAGAAAAGTGCTGGGGCCACCAAAGACAGGTAATCAGGAAGACTGTACACGTCGCGTTTTATATATGTGTGGTGTATATATATATATATATATATATATATATGTGTGTGTGTGTGTGTGTGTGTGTGTGGGTGTGTGTGTGTGTGTGTGTGTATACATGTGTGTGTTATTTAATCGTTTTAACAAACTGTGAATTAATCATTACTTTGGTCTGTGGAAGGGGGAGGTCTTCGGGGTGCATCAATTACTCCCGTTCTTCTCTTCGCACCCCTCTCTGCTGCAGTCTCTTTGAAGACACACTACTCATTTCTTTCCTGCATGTCCTTACTTGAATCTCCTTCACTTCCCCAATCCCCCACTCACCTGTACCACTGCACTTTGCTTAACTTTCGCCCTATTAATAATTTGACGTTGGTATCCCATTCCCACTATTTTGCAGACTATCACAATTAAAAATGGCCCTCCTGACTGATGCTCTACAAAGAGGCCAAGGATTGGATGAATATGCATTCCAAACTTATGTATGACCCTCTGACAGACGAGTTCAGTCTGGACTCCACAGCTCTCATTCGCCCCCCCCCCTCCCCGCCCCCCCCCCCCCCCCCTTTTCGTACTATACATGAGTAATATGTTGCAATAAAAAATTCTGAAACACACCATCATGGAAACAGCACATTCTCTTGGGGAATTAAACACCAAAACGTGAAATGTGAAACGGGAGTGGGACCGGCGCTGTTCTGAGGCTGTGAGGGCAGTGTCTGTGCTGGCTGCTGCTGACGCCAGAGGTGGGAAATACGGGCCGTCAAGACATGATTTACAGGTGAAGCACGGACCCCGCCAAAATGCCCTCCCTCGACGCCAGTACCTGTGCAAATGACAGAAAGCAGTGACTCGTGTTCACCATTACGCGGTGCGCGTGTTTCCCTTCTACGCTAATCAAGAGCGCGCTCGCTCTGTGCATCTGTTTTGTATTTATTGTCTCTTCGGTGTTGCAAGAGATGCAACCCGCGGTGCATCCGAGGCGAGCCAATGTCAAGGGCTGTCTGCGTGAGAATCACGCCTGGCCGGTGCCTCGTTCACTCTGACAAGTACAGAGCGGTGCTCAGATGCAGGGTTCGTGCGGGTCATTGCAGAGCTGGGACCCCTGTCTCACTGCTCAAAGTCTCCCTGGGTGAGCGAGCCGTTTCCTAATCCCCCGCCCCTCCGACAACTTGGTTTACTGTTTCGCATTCATCTCCCGGAGACTGCCCTTCTCCACTTCCTGTGTTAGCATTTTTTCAGCTTCCAAAAATTAGTTTCAGGCACGGAGCTCAGTGCGAGCTGGAAGCGGCAGGCTGCGAGGAGGGGACGCTGCGCGGAGGAACAGTCTGTCTGTCTGTCTCCCGCGGGGCTGCAGCCAGTCCTGGACGGAGTGCCTCAGCACAGAACCTGTGTCCGGGATCCCATCTGCCTCACTGTTTGTGTAAAGGCAAATAGTTACCCGCACGAGGACTTTTGCACAGGCTGACCTCGGCACCAGGCTTGCATACAGGTTGTTCTTCTCACCAGGGACGGGGTGCGGATGCCCTGAAGACGACAAGAGGCCTTGTGCACAGGAGGTCTCGGCACCAGCATTTGCGCACAGGCAGCCCATAGGCTCACACTACAGGGACTCGAGCACAGGCTGACCCTTGCACCAGGATTTGTGTGCAGACTGCTCTCAGCGCCAAGGACTGCGGTCTGGAGTCTCTCAGAATAACAAAGGGGCTTGAGCGCAGCTACTCTCGGCAGCAGGATTTGTATACAGGCTCATTTGTTCACAGGATCCTTTTATCACAGGGATTTGTTCACAGGCTCCTCTCATCGCCAGGATTTGTTCACAGGCTGAGGCTCCTATCATCACCAGGATTTGTTCACAGGCTGAGGCTCCTATCATCACCAGGATTTGTTCACAGGATCATTTCATCACCTGGATTTGTTCACAGGATCATTTTATCACCAGGATTTGTACACAGGCTGCCCTCAAGTCAAACCAAGAGCTCGTGCCCAGGCTGTCGTCGGCGCCAGAAGTTCTGTGCACGCTTCTTCCAGCAGCAATATAGTGCTAGGATTTGTGATAAACGTCTCTCATCACCAGGACTGCCTCCAGTCCAAGGATTTCTGTGCAGACTGCTCTGCACAGACATTGTGACATTCAGTCTGCCGTCAGCATCAGGAATTGTGCACAGACTGTTCCGTCCACCAAGATCTTATGCCTGGACTCTCTGTGGGACGTCTACTCAGGCTGGTGACGCCACCAGGGCCCGTGCACAGGCGTGTACACCTGCATCACTTGTACCCAGCGCCCGGGCAAGATCCCTCCTGGCCTGGTGCTTGTGCTAGAAAGATCTCAGAATCAGGATTTGTGCACAGGGCACCCTCGGCATCAGGACTTGCCCCCCCCGTGCACTAAGGCTTGTGATCAGGCCATTCTTATCCCTAAGAACAGTGCACAAGTTGCTCTTGGAGCACATCCTTTTGCATAGGCTGTTCTCCTGTGCACTAGCTGCGCTCTGCACCAGGACTTGTGTTCAGACCCCTCTTAGCAGCAGGACTCGCGCACAGGCTGTTTTGGCCATCCGAACTTATTGTCCAGAGGCTCCCTCGCCAGGACGCGTGCACAAGGAGCTCTCGGCACAGGACGCGTGCACAAGGAGCTCTCGGCACAGGACTTGTGCTCTGCTGGCCCGCGCCCTTTAGAAAGACACCCGGTAAGAGAGCGCGCGGCACTGCAGCATTGCATGGTACCTTCCATTGTGCATGAGATTGTGAAAGGGTGCAGAGTCCCGCATCATTGCATAGCTGGGATATGGAGTCCTTTTTGTTTCTCGAGTAAAAGTAAGAATCTAAATCTCACACAATAGCTCCTTCCCACAAGTTATTTGTGAGTTCCTGGGATGTCCTTGCGTAATGCTGCATCTATTTATGCTTCTTCTGGCTTCTATGAGGGTGAGTTTGACACAATGTGTGCCCATCTTGCACAGCACGGAAGATTGAGACAGTTTGTGAGTTCACTTCTTGCACGGTTCGATAAAGACCGCAGGGAATGGTCATTTAATGTTCTTCTGGTTTAATTACAGACGTGCAGGAGGCAGGGCCCGGCTGGAAGCCAAATCCAGCTCTGGCACAAATGATCGACCCAGCCACTCTCTGCAGGAGGGCAGGCCGCTGTGCATAACGGGGCCACGGGGGCTTATATAGGTCATGGCGGCCCATCTTCCCGAGGGGGGTGATTCATCGCCTACAGTCCGCTGGGAAACTTTAGAGGGCAGAATGTCCGGCTCGGCCGTGCCTGGGGGTGAAAGGGGCGGGGTGAAGGGCTCATACACAGCTTTTAGACACTGCCCCCAATCTGTGGCTGTCATTTGTTAGAAAATCCACCAGGCGGCCTGGTATTTGGCTGTCATTAGTGTGCACTGCACGCAATTCCACATCTCCGGCACCTCAGGTTTCCACTCAGAATATATATATTCTGTGCCCGGTGGTGTTAACGGGGCCCGGTGGTGTTAACGGGGCCCGGTAACGTTAACTGTGGGCATGCTGTCTTGCCCAATGGGCAGGGGCGTGACGGACTCCTTCCACCCCCCGCGGTGTGCACCACCCTGTCTTCTATGCATAAAGGGGGGGGGGGGGATGGGCTCAGCTTGTCAGCTCGAGTGTATAGGGAACTGGTAGGGGCCCCCTCACCATCCCTTGCAGAAGGGGCGGGGCCCCCAAGGTTTCCTTACGTCACTGCCAGTGGGAGTGCGTGGGACACTGGCAGCGAGGCCCTCTGTGTGCCCTCTCAGATTACCGGAACAACGCTGCCTTGGTGGTGTTTGCTGGTCGCTGAAAGGATTAATTATGCAGCATACTTTGCCCAGTCAGTGGTGGACTCCAGCAGAGAGCACGAAGGAGAGGAGGTCAGGCCAAAGCACAAACAATGTAAAGCGGACTCTACCCAAACTAACATGGAAGAGGATTTCAGTTTCAGAAAGAGGCTGAGAGGATGTGTAAGGGAACAGCGCTCTAACTCTCTCCCTGCTAAAGCCTGGGAGCCACTCATGGACTGTGGACAGCACCAATAAGAAACAAGCCTCTAAAAACTAGGGGTGAGGAATATATTCCGTTCCGCCGGCGCAGTTGACAGAGTTTTGGGCAAATTCCGCCAGTTGCTGTGTGGCAGAATATTTTCTCATGTGGCTCAAAAACAGTAAAAAAACAAAAAAAGGGGATCAAAGCACACATTTCTGCATTGATCTAACGTCCCCTACAAGTCACGAACAGCAAAAAGAAGGCGCTGATAGCTTGGGACACAATCCCCTATGTCCCATAAAGAGTAAGAGAATAAAGTCCCCTTATCTCTTCAAGTTTAATATACACAAAGTAGCTCCACACCCTTATAGTGAATCAAATACAAGTATTCTTCTCAATGTTAATCCTTATACATGGTTTTATAAAGATGCAAAGAAGAAATTCGTTTTCCCAAAGTGAAGTCAGTCACAGGCTCTTGAAGTTAAAACTTATTCTTTATTCAAATTTCTTGTCACTGAAATAGCCAACGCGTTTCGTCCGTTATCTGACTTCTTCAGGGCATAACAAATTTATAGTAGTTCTTATTCATGGACCTGTTGTCATTCATTATAGCCCAGTTAATTTTAAAAATTGCCTATTGATTCCAGTGGCAATATAGAAACGGTGGTAACTTTCAAAAGACACAGGAAAGTATATTCGCAGTAGTTCGCGTATCGTCCTTCATGTGGTCATCTGGTTAAGGCAGCTTGGCAAGTGAGATTTGGGGTCCCCTAGCCCGATTTTGAGTCACTAGGAGGCCATCCAGCAAGATTTTTCCAACGTGGGCAGTTGCAACCGTTCGTGGTCAGGAAACCGCCGCTCAAGAAGAAAATCTAATTGAGCGCCAGCAAAATCAACTTGAGAAGCTGCATCCTCTGGCACTCCACGTGGTGCCATTTGTGCTGATTTATCAGCGTGGAACGAGCTCCTGGTGCTAAATCACAACGCGAGCAGCACATGGTGCTTATTTTCATTTGTGGAAATCCATGGAATCTCCAGGGTATTTTTTTGCAACCCCGCAGAATTCCGCAGATTGAAACTCCATGAGGTCCACCCACGCCTACTAAAAACTCATTAAATCACTTGTCTTCAAACAGTTTTATGCTTGGGAGACCCAGCAAAATGTTTCCCCTTAGTCAAATGGAGTTGAAATTAAGAAGGTTTACTAACTGGCCTGCACAAAGGGGATTGTACTAGGGGGAACTCCCATACAAGCCTCCTCAGCTAATCTCTATAATTTTGAAAGTATCACCTGGCCCTTCTCTCCACAGCACTAGCCTTCCAACTGTATGCAGACCCACTCATCACTATCCTCACTACTTTTGCAAACCTCAGTGCAGAAGATGTCCTCCCGAAGCCCCAGCCAGCCTACACAAAGTTTCATGCAGACCTCTCTATGCAATACCCCATCTAGATGCACTAAACTAACCTCTATCCAGATGCAAATCTCCCCTAGCTTCTAGTCAAGTGGAAAGACTCATCCGCACACTCATAATTTAACACAGCATCCATATAAACTTTTAAAAATGACCACCAGACAACTTTGCAAAACCTAATCCAATTACAAACTGAAAGGAGGAGGCTTAATGAATGGGCAAAGTGGGCAATTACCCAGGGCCCCCTGGTGGAGTGAATGTGACAGTCGAAATTTGTGACATAAGAACAAGTGTTCATAAAAAAAACGGGATTCTTTTTCTAATATTACATCTGAGCGTGAAACTTTGGGCATACTTTGCGATCCCAGCCTTAACCGTCACACTCTCAGGCATTCAATAAATTGAAAAATAATCTCTCTGTAATTTCTCTTTCATTCACCTCGCCTCACCTCTTCTAATTACTTTCTTCTGTTCCGTCCTATGACCGTGTTTGCTACCCCCCCACCACCCTACCCTGCCCCACCCCACCACCCGCAGCACGGCCTATGCCAGCCGCTACTGTCTTTCGCTCCACACCACATTTATATTTCTGCAATTTACCCCCTCTCTAACTTTCTCTCTTTTTGGTACCTCTCTTTATATGACCTGTTTTTCTATATCTTTTCTCAGTTTGCTTTCTCAGTTTGCTTTCTCTGTACACCATGCATCTCTTTTTCCATCTCTGTTTCTATACTCCTCTGTCTGTCTCTACTTTTCCTTCGCCCTATTTGTGCCTCCTTCTACCTCTCTGTCTCACACTAAACCTATACCTATACCTATCTTCACCTCTCTTTCTCTACCTAGACTTCCTTCTTCGTCTCTTTATTTTTCCTTCTGACTACCTCACATTTCTCCATATCCCTTACTTCTCTCCCTACTTTATATATCTTTCTACATCATCTCTAGCTCTACCCCATTCTCCTACTACTTCACTTCTCTTGCTATGTTGTTCTCTTTGTGTCTTTGTCTTTCTACTATATCTTGACCCATCACATTTCTCTTACTCAGCATGATCATAGGCAACTAGAGAAGTGTACATATAGGAAAGTGTGAGCTATTGGTATTGCAAATGACACATTTTTTTAATATGTGTTTGCTTTGAAAATAGATAAATAGCATTGTTATTCACAAAGCCAATAGCTTATACTTTCCTAATGCGAGTCCTATTGGCTATGACAATGCTTGTTGGTAGCAAGCAAGGACAGTGCTTTTGTGGTGCTGAGTGATGATGTGGTTGGGCTGAGTGATGTGGTGGTGTATTAGAGTGATGTGGTGGTGTATTAGAGTGATGTGGTGGTGTCCCAGAGTGATGTTGTGGTGTATTAGAGTGATGTGGTGGTTTCCCCGAGTGATGTGGTGGTGTCCCCTAGTGATGTGGTGGTATCCCTGAGTGATGTGGTGGTGCCCCTGCGTGGTGCCCCTGAGTGATGTGGTGGTGTCCCTGAGTGATGTGGTGGTGTCCCCGAGTGATGTGGTGGTGTCCCCGAGTGATGTGGTGGTGTCCCTGAGTGATGTGGTGGTGTCCTTGAGTGATGTGGTGGTGTCCCTGAGAGATGTGGTGGTGTTCCTGAGTGATGTGATGGTGTCCCTGAGTGATGTGGTGGTTCCCCTGAGTGATGTGGTGGTGCCCCTGAGTGATGTGATGGTGTCCCAGAGTGATGTAGTGGTGTCCCCGAGTGATGTGGGGGTGTCCAGAGTAATGTGGTGGTGTCCCCGAGTGATGTGGGGGTGCCCCTGAGTGATGTGGTGGTGTCCCCAAGTGATGTGGTGGTGTACCTGAGTAATGTGGAGGTGTTCCCGAGTGATGTGGTGGTGTCCCTGAGTGATGTGGTGGTGTCCCTGAGTGATGTGGTGGTGTCCCCGAGTGATGTGGTGGTGCCCCTGAGTGATGTGGTGGTGTCCCCGAGTGATGTGGTGGTGTTCCGGAGTGATGTGGTGGTGTCCCTGAGTGATGTGTTGGTGTCCCTGAGTGTTGCCCCTGAGTGATGTGGTGGTGTCCCTGAGTTATGTGGTGGAGTTCCTGAGTGATGTGGTTTTGTCCCTGAGTGATGTGGTGGTGTCCCTGAGTGATGTGGTGGTGTCCCTGAGTGATGTGGTGGTGCCCTTGAGTGATGTGGTTGTGTTCCAGAGTGGTGTGGTGATGTCCCCGAGTGATGTGGTGGTGCCCCCGAGTTATGTGGTGGTGTCCCCGAGTAATGTGGTGGTGTCCCCGAGTGATGTGGTGGTGTCCCCGACTGCTGTGGTGGTGTCCCTGAGTGATGTGGTGGTGTTCCTGATTGATGTGGTGGTGACCCTGAGTGATGTGGTGGTGTCCCAGAGTGATGTGGTGGTGTCCCCGAGTGATGTGGTGTTATGTTATGTTATGTTAAGTGTTATTTATAGAGCGCACTAACAGCGAAACTTCATGGCGCTTTAAGTGAGTGAGGGGGAAGCATGAGTGAACGCTGTTATTAACCAAGGGGTGGGAAGAGATGAGTTTTGAGAGATTTTCTGAAGTTCAGGAGGGAGGGGCTGGATTTGATAGAGAGAGGGAGGAGATTCCAGAGAACGGGAGCTAGGTGGGAGAAACCACGACCACCGAATTTCTTGGTTTTAGCTTTGGGGGTGACTAGCAGCTGAAGATGGGCTGATCGGAGGTTGCGCGTAGGTCGGTGAGGAATGATTAGGGATTCGAGGAATGCAGGGCCGGTGCAGTGAAGGGCCTTGAAAGTGAGACAGGCCACCTTAAAAGCTGCCCTTTGGCAATAAAAAACCTTTATTTGTTAATTGTTCTCCCCTGAGGCGGAAGCCGGGGGATTCTCCTGCTATTCTTTTCAAAAACGCTATTTGTTCATGTGATTGTCCGTGCAGAGGGCAAAACACATTTTTATTGTGTGCTTTTACATCTTTGGAGTACAAACAATTGCTCACCTCACTGCGAGAACTGCTTCGCTCGAGGCGCGATTTCTGTTTTCACCTGACAATAGCGCTGCCCTTTCCAGGCGCGGTCACGTGACCTGAACCACCTCACCCGCCATCTTGAGGAGGTAAGGGTTGCGCTCTAGTCCATCAACCCCCCGCCCTCTTAGACTACTTAAGGGGCGGACATCTACTGTTAGGCAAAACCTTTATTTGTTAATTGTTCTCCCCTGAGGCGGAAGCCGGGGGATTCTCCTGCTATTCTTTTCAAAAACGCTATTTGTTCATGTGATTGTCCGTGCAGAGGACAAAACGCATTTTTTATTGTGTGCTTTTAAATCTTTGGAGTACAAACAATTGCTCACCTCACTGCGAGAACTGCTTCGCTCGAGGCGCGATTTCTGTTTTCACCTGACAATAGCGCTGCCCTTTCCAGGCGCGGTCACGTGACCTGAACCACCTCACCCGCCATATTGAGGAGGTAAGGGTTGCGCTCTAGTCCATCAACCCCCCGCCCTCTTAGACTACTTAAGGGGCGGACATCTACTGTTAGGCAAAACCTTTATTTGTTAATTGTTCTCCCCTGAGGCGGAAGCCGGGGGATTCTCCTGCTCTCCTTTTCAAAAACGCTATTTGTTCATGTGATTGTCCGTGCAGAGGACAAAACACATTTTTATTGTGTGCTTTTAAATCTTTGGAGTACAAACAATTGCTCACCTCACTGCGAGAACTGCTTTGCTCGAGGCGCGATTTCTGTTTTCACCTGACAATAGCGCTGCCCTTTCCAGGCGCGGTCACGTGACCTGAACCACCTCACCCGCCATCTTGAGGAGGTAAGGGTTGCGCTCTAGTCCATCAACCCCCCCGCCCTCTTAGACTACTTAAGGGGCGGACATCTACTGTTAGGCAAAACCTTTATTTGTTAATTGTTCTCCCCTGAGGCGGAAGCCGGGGGATTCTCCTGCTATTCTTTTCAAAAACGCTATTTGTTCATGTGATTGTCCGTGCAGAGGACAAAACACATTTTTATTGTGTGCTTTTAAATCTTTGGAGTACAAACAATTGCTCACCTCACTGCGAGAACTGCTTCGCTCGAGGCGCAATTTCTGTTTTCACCTGACAATAGCGCTGCCCTTTGCTGGCGCGGTCACGTGACCTGAACCACCTCACCCGCCATCTTGAGGAGGTAAGGATTGCGCTCTAGTCCATCAACCCCCCCGCCCTCTTAGACTACTTAAGGGGCGGACATCTAGTGTTAGGCAAAACCTTTATTTGTTAATTGTTCTCCCCTGAGGCGGAAGCCGGGGGATTCTCCTGCTATCCTTTTCAAAAACGCTATTTGTTCTTGTGATTGTCCGTGCAGAGGACAAAACACATTTTTATTGTGTGCTTTTAAATCTTTGGAGTACAAACAATTTCTCACCTCACTGCGAGAACTGCTTCGCTCGAGGCGCGATTTCTGTTTTCACCTGACAATAGCGCTGCCCTTTCCAGGCGCGGTCACGTGACCTGAACCACCTCACCCGCCATCTTGAGGAGGTAAGGGTTGCGCTCTAGTCCATCAACCCCCCGCCCTCTTAGACTACTTAAGGGGCGGACATCTACTGTTAGGCAAAACCTTTATTTGTTAATTGTTCTCCCCTGAGGCGGAAGCCGGGGGATTCTCCTGCTATTCTTTTCAAAAACGCTATTTGTTCATGTGATTGTCCGTGCAGAGGACAAAACACATTTTTATTGTGTGCTTTTAAATCTTTGGAGTACAAACAATTGCTCACCTCACTGCGAGAACTGCTTTGCTCAAGGCGCGATTTCAGTTTTCACCTGACAATAGCGCTGCCTTTCCAGGCGCGGTCACGTGACCTGAACCACCTCACCCGCCATCTTGAGGAGGTAAGGGTTGTGCTCTAGTCCATCAACCCCCCCGCTCTCTTAGACTACTTAAGGGGCGGACATCTACTGTTAGGCAAAACCTTTATTTGTTAATTGTTCTCCCCTGAGGCGGAAGCCGGGGGATTCTCCTGCTATTCTTTTCAAAAACGCTATTTGTTCATGTGATTGTCCGTGCAGAGGACAAAACACATTTTTATTGTGTGCTTTTAAATCTTTGGAGTACAAACAATTGCTCACCTCACTGCGAGAACTGCTTCGCTCGAGGCGCGATTTCTGTTTTCACCTGACAATAGCGCTGCCCTTTCCAGGCGCGGTCACGTGACCTGAACCACCTCACCCGCCATCTTGAGGAGGTAAGGGTTGCGCTCTAGTCCATCAACCCACCCGCCCTTTTTTATGTATAAAACTGGAGGATCATCCCGTCCGCGCAGCGGGCGCGCCGGCGGCGCGCCAGAGGCGCGCCAGAGGCAAGCCCGTCTGCGCCCGTCCGCGCCGGGACCGGGCCCAGGGCCACGACCCCTGCCCAACCTGCGTCAGACATCAAAAGGATGTATACAAGCCAACGCTTACTAGCACTTCGGCCAGCGCCCAGTACTCGCTGCACAAAAATAACACCATCAGAAATACACAGCCACTTTGCCACCTCTTGCCCCTATTGTAACTGCACTATACCGTTACGATTACCTGACGTAAATATTATACCAACAATAAACGGTAAAGGAACTGTCATAACCTTTGCCCTCATCAATGCGCGCTCACTCGGAAAGCACAGGCAGGAGATCTCAGATCTCATAACTGATTTTAAACTAGATGTTCTGTTTGTCACTGAGACATGGACCAATGATACATCACAGCCAGACCTAGCTATAGCAGTACCGGAGGGATACAAAGCATACCGCCAGGACAGGCCCAGACAAAGAGGGGGTGGGCTGGCCATAATAGCCAGAGACTTATATCCCGTTAGAACGACCCCCATTCCATCAACATCTTGTGAAGCCATGCAATTTGCTATTAAGCTACTACCTTTGTTTAATTTCAAAGGAAAACTGATATACCGCCCCCCGGGATCCAAAACAGCGTTTCTAACTAGCATAAACACAATGATGGAATCAGTAGCCACGGAAAGCGCCTTTACGGTCCTAGGTGACTTGAATTTTCATTTGGATCAAAGCCATTTAACTGACACGGTCACCCTCACCTCCGATCTGGAAACGCTAGGGTTAAAACAACGGGTTACGTCCCCCACCCACCTAGCCGGCCACATTTTGGATCCCATATTTTCCAATTTAGAAGGCCTACAAATAACTAACATCTTACCCATGCCATGGACTGACCATCATGCAATTCTTGCTACTATAACCACTAATACCCCTTGCGATATCAAACCCACTCCCGGTCCTAAACAGTTTTTCAAAGATTGGAAAAATATCAACCAGGACGACTTAAGGCTAATACTGGATCACACCCGCCCAATGCTGTCCGCAGAGCCCAACTTAGCACTACAGCAATTTCACACCTGGCTGGGTCTGGCCACGAATCAGTCAGCCCCCACCAAAGAACTATCCAGAAATAGATCCAAACCTACGCCCCCTGGTATAATGAAAAACTAAGGGCACAAAAGCAAATCAACCGTAATAAGGAAAGATTATGGAGGAAAACCTATGACACAGCTAGTAAAGCAACTTACAAGGAATCTCTGACACTGTACAAAGCCATGATTACCAAAGCTAAAAAAGATTATTACACGGACCAAATCCAAAAAGCCAAAAATTCCAGCAGACAATTGTATCAAATCACCAAATCTCTGTCAGGCAATGCCCCGGATCTCACCCCCCCCCCATCGCAACTTTTATGTGACTCCCTAGCTTCCTTTTTCTTTACCAAAGTTGATGACATTTATCAGGCATTCTCTGCAAATTTACTTTCCAGGACAGATAACCCTCCCACTCCACCACCAGTCAACATGTTCTCCAGCTTCCAACCAGTCACAACAGATCAAATAAAAATCATACTGTCCTCTATCAAATCAGGATCAGCCCTGGACCCCTGTCCACTCTCAGTACTCCTGCCGGTAATGGACTCTATTATACCACTACTCACTCAGGTCTGCAACTCCACTCTACTTTCAGGTACCTATCCAGACCCTCTAAAAAACACCCTATTAAAACCCCTGTTAAAAAAACCTTCCCTGGATAAAAATGAGCTAAAAAACTACCGACCCATTGCGAGTCTGCCGTTCGTGGCTAAGGTGATCGAAAAAGCCATGAACATTCAGAACTCTGAATTCATTGAAAAACACCATCTCCTGGATGACACGCAATTTGGATTCCGGAAATATCATGGGACAGAGACAGCCTTGATTAAGGCTGCCGATGACATCAGGGTAATTAGGGATCAGGGGGGAACAGCCATTCTGGTAATGCTGGATTTATCAGCAGCCTTCGACACGGTCGACCATACCATCCTGGTCGACCGTGTCGAGGGATTTGGCATCTGCCACACTGCCAAAGTCCTAATTGCCTCCTTCCTAGCCAAAAGAACGCAGGC
This sequence comes from Lissotriton vulgaris, assembly GCF_964263255.1. Classification (NCBI taxonomy): domain Eukaryota; kingdom Metazoa; phylum Chordata; class Amphibia; order Caudata; family Salamandridae; genus Lissotriton; species Lissotriton vulgaris. Next base: position 719,897,556 of record NC_141687.1, read on the forward strand.
TGTTATCCTAGGGCCCTTTCATTCGGCCCAACTTTCATCTCCTTGTGGAGTACCTCAAGGCTCATCCTTGAGTCCGACACTTTTTAACATTTACGTGTCGGACCTTGCTAAAACCATCAAACCACACGGGATGAGCCTAACCTCCTACGCCGATGATACCCAACTGGTTTTGGCTATCAAGGGGGACGGAGAACTAGTGGCAGAAAAAATCAAGAAAGGACTTGTAGACATAGGAGAATGGATGGCCACCAACTGCCTTAAATTAAACTCAGAAAAAACCGAGGTGCTCATTTTCGGACCCCTTCGCCCAGCCTGGCCATCAAGCTGGTGGCCAGATGCCTTCGGTACCCCTCCCACCCCAACCGCCAAAGTCAGGAACCTCGGAATCATCTTCGATGAAGGTCTAAATTTCATGCATCATGCCAATAAAACATTGTCCGCAGCACATCTAAAACTGAAGATGATAAGAAAAATACGTCCTTTTCTTCCGGAATCAGCCATTAAAACATTGGTCACCTCTCTTGTCCTCTCTGCTCTGGATTACTGTAACGGCCTCTTCCTCAATGCCCAATCCAGAGTAATAACCAAACTACAGACTATCCAGAACGCAGCAGCACGTCTGCTCTCTGGTAAAACAAAATACGAATCAATATCCAAAAGTATAAAGGATTACCACTGGCTCACCATTCGAAACAGAATCCATTTCAAGTCCCTCTGTATCGTGTTTAAGGCGCTCAACAACCAAGGACCCCACTTTCTGAAAGAACAGCTACAACGATACAGACCTAGCAGAGTTCTACGCTCAACTACTCTCAGTCAACTGGTCGTTCCTCGCACAAAAACGGCTTCTTGGGGCGATCGACGTTTTTTGGTGGCTGCCCCAAAGCTCTGGAACACGCTACCTCTAAACATCAGGGAGAGCTCCTCACTCCTTCAATTCCGCAAGCTCCTAAAAACTTGGCTGTTCGATCAATGACTGCCCCTTCCTCACGCTAACCATCACAAATAACTGGTTTTATTAGCACCAAGACGCCTGAGGGTATATATTGCGCTTTACAAATATCAAAAATAAATAAATAAATACATAAATAAATTGTGGTGGTGTCCCCGAGTAATGTGGTGGTGTCCCCGAGTGATGTGGGGGTGCCCGAGAGTGATGTGGTGGTGTCCCTGAGTGATCTGGTTGTGTTCCTGAGTGATGTGGTGGTCTCCCTGAGTGATGTGGTGGTGTCCCGGAGTGATATGGGGGTGTTCCCGAGTGATGTGGTGGTGTCCCTGAGTGATCTGGTGGTGTCACCGAGTGATGTGGTGGTGTCCCCGAGTGATGTGGTGGTGTTCCTGAGTGATGTGGTGGTATCCCTGAGTGATGTGGTGGTGCCCCTGAGTGATGTGGTGGTGTCCCTCAGTGATGTGGTGGTGCCCCTGAGTGGTGCCCCTGAGTGATGTGATGGTGCCCCTGAGTGATGTGGTGGTGTCCCTCAGTGAGGTGGTGGTGTCCCTGAGTGATGTGGTGGTGTCCCCAAGTGATGTGGTGGTGTTCCCGAGTGATGTGGTAGTGTCCCTGAGTGATGTGGTGGTGTCCCGAGTGATGTGGTGGTGTCCCCGAGTGATTTGGTAGTGTCCCCGAGTGATGTGGTGGTGTCCCTGAGTGATGTGGTGGTGTCCCCGAGTGATGTGGGGGTGTCCCGAGTAATGTGGTGGTGTCCCCGAGTAATGTGGGGGTGCCCCTGAGTGATGTGGTTGTGTCCCCGAGTGATGTGGTGGTGTCCCTGAGTGATGTGGTGGTGTTCACGCACGCAACCTGGGCTTCATCCTGGACTCCTCCCTCTCCATGACCAGACAAGTCAACGCCGTCTCCTCGTCGTGCTTCAACATCCTGCGCATGCTACGTAAGATCTTCCGGTGGATCCCCACCGAGACCAGGAAGACCGTCACCCAGGCCCTCGTCACCAGCCGTCTGGACTACGGCAACTCCCTCTACGCCGGAACCACCGCCAAACTCCAGAAGAGACTCCAGCGGATCCAGAACACCTCAGCACGACTCATCCTGGACATCCCCCGTCGCAGCCACATCTCCGGACACCTGAGAGACCTGCACTGGCTCCCGGTCAACAAGAGAATCACCTTCCGTCTCCTCACCCACGCACACAAAGCCCTACACAACCAAGGCCCAGGATACCTCAACAGCCGCCTCAACTTCTCCGCTCCCAAACGCCAGCTTCGATCGACCTGCCACGCCCTCGCCGCCGTCCCCCGCATCCGAAGAGCCACCACAGGGGGACGGTCCTTCTCCTACCTCGCCGCCAAGACATGGAACTCCCTCCCCACCCACCTCCGCCTGACCCAGGACCACCTCGCCTTCAGGAAGCAACTCAAGACCTGGCTGTTCGAGCAGTAGCGGACCCCCCTCCCCCAGCGCCTTGAGACCCTCTGGGTGAGTAGTGCGCTATATAAATGCGATGATTGATTGATTGATTGATTCCCGAGTGATGTGGTGGTGTCCCTGAGTGATGTGGTGGTGTCCCTGAGTGATGTGGTGATGTCCCCGAGTGATGTGGTCGTGCCCCTTAGTGATGTGGTGGTGTCCCTGAGTGATGTGGTGGTGTCCCCGAGTTATGTGGTGTGGTCCCCGAGTAATGTGGTGGTGTCCCTGAGTGATGTGGGGGTGCCCCAGAGTGATGTGGTGGTGTCCCTGAGTGATCTGGTGGTGTTCCTGAGTGATGTGGTGGCCTCCCTGAGTGATGTGGTGGTGTCCCCGAGTGATGTGGTGGTGTTCCCGAGTGATGTGGTGGTGTTCCTGAGTGATGTGGTGGTGACCCTGAGTGATGTGGTGGTGTTCCTGATTGATGTGGTGGTGCCCCTGAGTGATGTGGCGGTGTCCCTGAGTGATGTTGTGGTGTCCCCGAGTGATGTGGTGGTGTCCCCGAGTGATGTGGGGGTGCCCCAGAGTGATGTGGTGGTCTCCCTGAGTGATCTGGTGGTGTTCCTGAGTGATGTGGTGGTCTCCCTGAGTGATCTGGTGGTGTCTCCGAGTGATATGGTGGTGTTCCCGAGTGATGTGGTGGTGTCCCTGAGTGATGCCCCTGAGTGATGTGGTGGTGCCCCTGTGGTGGTGTCCCTGAGTGATGCGGCGGTGTTCCCGAGTGATGTGGCGGTGTTCCTGAGTAATGTGTAGTGTCCCTGAGTGATTGGTGGTGTCCCTGGGTGATGTGGTGGTGTCCCCAAGTGATGTGGTGGTGTTCCTGAGTGATGTGGTGGTGTCCCTAAGTGATGTGGTGGTGTCCCTGAGTGACGTGGTGGTGTCCCTGAGTGATGCCCCTGAGTGATGTGGTGGTGTCCCCGAGTGATGTGGTGGTGTCCCTGAGTGATATGGTGGTGTTCCTGAGTGATGTGGTTGTGTCCCTGAGTGATGTGTTGGTGTCCCTGAGTGTTGCCCCTGAGTGATGTGGTGGTGTCCCTGAGTTATGTTGTGGTGTTCCTGATTGATGTGGTGGTGTTATGTTATGTTATGTTATGTTATGTTATGTTATGTTATGTTATATTGATTTATTATGCGCACAGATACCCCAGCCAAGGGGCGTCCCGGCGCAGAGACAAGGTAGAACATAACACAACAGGAAACTAAAAACATGAAAGCAGCTAAAACAGGAAAGTTTTTAAAGCCCTCCGGAAAGTCAAGAGGTCCTCCATCAGACGAATTTCAACAGGAAGGGAGTTCCATGCTGACGCGGCCTTTACACTAAACGAGCGGCCACCCATGCGACTAAGCCTAAATCTGGGGACCACCGCAAGGGCCAAACCCTGGGAACGGAGGGTGCAGGTGGGAACATAAAAGGAAAGACAGCTGGATAGGATTTCCGGGCCAATACCTCTCAGAATCTTAAAAGCGAGACACAAGACCTTAAAAAGGATGCGCTTCCTGACAGGGAGCCAATGTAGGGTACGAAGGACAGTTGCCACCGAGCTGAATCTGGGCAGGCCGACAATCGCCCTCGCCGCAGCATTCTGAACCCGCTGCAGACGGGTTAGCTCGGCCTGGTTAGCCCCAGCCAGAAGAGAGCTGGCATAATCCAGGCGGGAGATGATAGTTGCCTGGATCACCAGCTGCCTGGTCGGGGCGTCAAAGAACTTGAGAACAGGTCTCAAGCCCCTTAGGAGACCGAAACAACAGGCCGCAGTTTTTTTAGTATGCCCTACAAAGGAGAGGCCCGCATCCAGCCAGACCCCCAGGTTTTTCATCTCAGATACCGGGGTCGGAGTGGGTCCCAGCTCAGAGGGCCACCATTGGTCACCCCACAGCTCCACTCCCTTACCGACAACCATCACCTCCGTTTTTGTGGCATTTAGCTGAAGGCAGTTGCCTGTCAACCAGCTAGCCACCGCGTTCAGTCCAGACTGAAACCTGGGGGCCTCAGTCTCCGCATCCCCGCTGAGAGTAACCGCCAGCTGTGTGTCGTCGGCATATGAGACCAAAGTTAGGCCCCACTGTCTAGCGACATCAGCCAGCGGTCTCACGTAAAGATTGAACAACGTGGGACTCAGCGAGGACCCTTGCGGAACCCCCATGGCCAGCGGTTGGAAATTGGACTTGAAGGGAGGGATGGCAACACAGAAGGAGCGGTTATCTAGAAAGGAGTGGAACCATTGCAACACCTGACCGCCAATGCCGGTCTCCTCAAGCCGATGCAGGAGGATGCTGTGGTCTACCGTGTCAAAGGCGGCGCTAAGGTCTAACAATATAAGCGCCGCCGTTTGACCAGCATCCAACCTTGCACGGAGATGTTCCACCATCACAAGTAACGCGGTTTCCGTGCTGTGGCCGGCACGGAATCCGTTTTGTGTGGGGTCGAGGGCATTGGTCCGTACAAGATGTTCAGACAGGGCCAAGTTGACATGGGCCTCAGTGATCTTGGCTGGCCAAGGTAGCAACGAAATGGGGCGATAGCTTTCAGGCTTGGCCGGGTCCAGGGAGGGGTTTTTGATAATTGGGGACACCACAGCTTGCTTCCACTTAGCTGGAACTACTCCCGTTTCCAAGGAAAGGTTGACGAGGGAACATACAGCTGCACGTCCCATAAAAGCCTGATCTCGAAAGAGAGCAGGCCTTACTGGATCGGATGGAGATCCAGATTTGACTTGCAACGCAAGTTTATCAAACCCGTCCAAGGTAAGGGGGGGGAAGACAAGCAGAGTAGACTGATGGTGGGTCCCATTGATACTTTCCCGACCGGATCCTATGCTAGGGAATGTCCGATAAATAGCTTGGACTTTCCCCAGAAAATAGGAAGCAAGGGATTCACAGTGGGAAAGAGAGCTTACGGTCGTAGAGGTAGTCCGCTTTGACATAAGGTCTTTTACGGCCTTAAAGATGGCTTTCGACGGATTAGTACTGTTCCGGAATTCCGCGGCATAAAAAGCCGCTCGAGCTCGACAGATAGCCCGATGGTAGAGCTTGACGGACCTGGCGTATGCAGCTTTTAGATCAGCTCCATAGGTTTCCTCCAGGCCCTCTCAGCCCGTCTACAGGCACCCTTTAGGGCCCGAAGGGCACTATCGTACCAGGGGCTCGACTCTCTGGAGTTGATTTTAGTAGATACAATAGGTATCAGAGAGTCCAAGGCCCTAGTAATCCAGGAACAGAAGAGGTCATACCCCTTTTCTACCTCCGTCAACGGGCCCAGCGGCTCCTCTAATAGAAGACGATGGAAGTCTTCTAACCTAAGCTTCTTCCAGGCCCTCTTCTGAACCCGTCTAGCCGAGGAGATGGAAGGGGTGGCTAAGACCGGGCATAGGATGGACACCAAAAAGTGGTCAGTCCATTCCACCGGCGAGATAGAGGTGATTGTAATCCCTGGCAGATTGGTAAACAGGGGATCCAGAATATGCCCCCCCGAATGGGTAGGCTGGGAGACCATCTGGGGAAGTTGAAAGGCCTCTAGGTCAGAGGAGATGGAGCGCACTGTCAGGCCTGAGAGGGTGTCGAAATGCAGGTTCAAATCACCCATGATGGAAAAGTTGGCACAGTCTGCGACCAAAGGGCCAACAATGTCGGGAAAAGCATTTCTAAACGCCACATCGCTGCCGGGCGGGCGATAAACGACCATCCCGGACAGCGTAAACTCAGGGCTGACAGAGACCTTGAACAAGGCACTTTCACACCCAGAGATGTTTAGGGCACTCCAGACACAGGAATAGGAGGACCTTACCACTAAAGCTATACCCCCACCTCTAGACAACCTGTTCAAGGTGTACATAGAATAACCGGGTGGGCAGGATAGATTTGTAATAGCGGTATCCGCATCCTGTAGCCATGTTTCAGTCATGGCAAAGATGTCTGGAGCTTCCTCCTCAATGAGGTCAAAGATGTTCTGATAATGTTTCAGCGCAGACCTGACATTCAGGTTCAGGATCCGCAAGGAGGAAGGAAAGTCTGTAATACGGCGGGTCACCGGAGAAGTAGTCCTTGGGAGAGGACTCGGAGAGTCAAGAGCCCACCCATTACAGGGGCAATGGTACGGGCCTCGCAATGGATGTACCGATGGAAGGGTACAACAGCGGCTTACCTGACCGATGGCAAACAGGCACTCCCGCGAGTATGTCAGCATGGCGACGCTAAGATGGAAAAATAGCCGTTACCCGGAATCCCGCGACGTCCAGCGCATCCGTAGCGCGGACGGGCGCAGACGGGCAGGACTCTGGCACGACTCCGGCCACGCGAGGACACGCCCGCTGCGCGATCCCGCTGCGCTAGGGGAGGAGCCTTAAATAGGTGTTCCCAGGCGTCACATGCACATTCAAGCGCTGTCAGCTGGAAAAGCCTCACTCCACTCACCCCACTCCAAGATGTCTGCCAAAAACGAACCAGGCACCCACCCCAGGACCAGACCCGCCAAAACGGCAGTGAAGGGGCACAATTTATGGTGCAGGTAAGGGGCAATTTAAAAAGGGTCAAAATGACCAAAAACAAACTAAATTAATATTTTACGTTTTTAAAACAGCAGTTTTACTGCAAAAACGCGCAAGCGCTCTCGCTGCAGCAGCTACCTTGTCAGGGGCTGAAAGCAGGAGGGACTCGCCCTAAATAGGTGTTCCCAGGCGTCACATGCACATTCAAGCGCTGTCAGCTGGAAAAGCCTCACTCCACTCACCCCACTCCAAGATGTCTGCCAAAAACGAACCTGGCACCCACCCCAGGACCAGACCCGCCAAAACGGCAGTGAAGGGGCACAATTTATGGTGCAGGTAAGGGGCAATTTAAAAAGGGTCAAAATGACCAAAAACAAACTAAATTAATATTTTACGTTTTTAAAACAGCAGTTTTACTGCAAAAACGCGCAAGCGCTCTCGCAGCAGCAGCTACCTTGTCAGGGGCTGAAAGCAGGAGGGACTCGCCCTAAATAGGTGTTCCCAGGCGTCACATGCACATTCAAGCGCTGTCAGCTGGAAAAGCCTCACTCCACTCACCCCACTCCAAGATGTCTGCCAAAAACGAACCAGGCACCCACCCCAGGACCAGACCCGCCAAAACGGCAGTGAAGGGGCACAATTTATGGTGCAGGTAAGGGGCAATTTAAAAAGGGTCAAAATGACCAAAAACAAACTAAATTAATATTTTACCTTTTTAAAACAGCAGTTTTACTGCAAAAACGCGCAAGCGCTCTCGCAGCAGCAGCTACCTTGTCAGTGTGTCCCCGAGTGATGTGGTGGAGTCCACGGGTGATGTGGTGGTGTCCCCGAGTGATGTGGTGGTGTCCCCGAGTGCTGTGGTGGTGTCCCTGAGTGATGTGGTGGTGTTCCTGATTGATGTGGTGGTGTCCCCGAGTGATGTGGTGGTGTGCCCGAGTAATGTGGTGGTGTCCCCGAGTGATGTAGGGTTGCCCAGAGTGATGTGGTGGTGTCCCCGAGTGATGTGGTGGTGTCCCCGAGTGCTGTGGTGGTGTCCCTGAGTGATGTGGTGGTGTCCCTGAGTGATGTGGGGGTGCCCCAGAGTGATGTGGTGGTGTCCCCGAGTGATCTGGTGGTGTCCCTGAGTGATGTGGTGGTCTCCCTGAGTGATGTGGTGGTGTCCCCGAATGATATGGTGGTGTTCCCGAGTGATGTGGTGGTGTTCCTGAGTGATGTGGTTGTGTCCCTGAGTGATGTGGTGGTGTCACCGAGTGATGTGGTGGTGTCCCTGAGTGATGTGGTGGTGCCCCTGAGTGATGTGGTGGTGTCCCTCAGTGATGTGGTGGTGTCCCCAAGTGATGTGGTGGTGTTCCCGAGTGATGTGGTGGTGTCCCTGAGTGATGTGGTGGTGTCCCCGAGTGATGTGGTGGTGTCCCCGAGTAATGTGGTGGTGTCTCTGAGTGATGTGGGGGTGCCCCAGAGTGATGTGGTGGTGTCCCCGAGTGATCTGGTGGTGTCCCTGAGTGATGTGGTGGTCTCCCTGAGTGATGTGGTGGTGTCCCCGAATGATATGGTGGTGTTCCCGAGTGATGTGGTGGTGTTCCTGAGTGATGTGGTCGTGTCCCTGAGTGATGTGGTGGTGTCACCGAGTGATGTGGTGGTGTCCCTGAGTGATGTGGTGGTGCCCCTGAGTGATGTGGTGGTGTCCCTCAGTGATGTGGTGGTGTCTCCAAGTGATGTGGTGGTGTTCCCGAGTGATGTGGTGGTGTCCCTGAGTGATGTGGTGGTGTCCCCGAGTGATGTGGTGGTGTCCCCGAGTGATTTGGTGGTGTCCCCGAGTGATGTGGTGGTGTCCCTGAGTAATGTGGTGGTGTTCCTGGGTGATGTGGTGGTGTCCCTGAGTGATGTGGTGGTGTCCCTGAGTGATATGGTGGTGTTCCTGAGTGATGTGGCGGTGTCCCTGAGTGATATGTTGGTGTCCCTGAGTGTTGCCCCTGAGTGATGTGGTGGTGTCCCTGAGTGATGTGGTCATAAGTCATAAAAAAAGTCATAAAATTTGTATAGCGCACTACATACCCAGAGGGTTTCAAGGCGCTTAGGAAGGGGAGGAGGATTATTTGTCAAATATCCACGTTTTAAGCTGCTTTCTGAACGCTAGGTGGTTCTGGGTGAGGCGAAGGTAAGCGGGGAGTGAGTTCCATGTTTTAGCAGCCAGGTATGAAAAGGATCTGCCTCCCATGGTGGTCTTGTTGATGCGAGGTACAGTGGCGAAGGCTTGGCTGGAAGAGCGTAGTTGGCGGGAGGGGGTGTAGAAGGACAGTGGAGAGTTGAGGCAATCTGGTCCGATGTCGTAGAGTGATTTGTGTGCGTGGGTAAGCAGTCGGAAAGTGATCCTCTTATTGACGGGTAGCCAGTGGAGGTCTTTAAGGTGACCGGAGATGTGTTCGTTGCGTGGGATGTCTAATATGAGCCTGGCTGAGGCGTTTTGGATTCGTTGGAGTTTCTTCTGGAGTTTAGCGGTGGTACCTGCGTAGAGGGTGTTTCCGTAGTCCAGTCGGCTCGTGACCAGAGCGTGGGTGACTGTTTTCCTTGTTTCGGAGGGGATCCAGCGAAATGTTTTTCTGAGCATGCGAAGAATGTTGAAGCAGGAAGAGGATACGGCGTTGACTTGTCTGTTCATTGAGAGTGAAGAGTCCAGGATGACGCCAAGGTTCCGTGCGTGGTCTGTCGGAATGGGTGCTTTTCCGAGGGCTTCCGGCCACCAGGAGTCGTCCCAAGCAGAGGGGGATGTGCCTAAGATGAGGACTTCTGTTTTATCTGAGTTCAGTTTCAGACGGCTTTGTTTCATCCATTCAGCGACTTCTTTCATTCCTTCGTGTAGGTTAGTTTTGGCGGTGCTGGGGTCCTTGGTGAGAGAAAGGATCAGTTGAGTGTCGTCCGCGTAAGAGATGATGTTGAGGTTGTGTTGGCGGGCGATGGCCGCGAGGGGGCTCATGTATACGTTGAAGAGGGTGGGGCTGAGTGATGATCCTTGAGGCACGCCGCAGATGACTTCAGAGGCCTCGGACTTGAATGGAGGAAGGCGGACTCTCTGGGTTCTTCCGGTGAGGAACGAGGTGATCCATTCAAGTGCTTTTCCTTGGATTCCGATGTTATTGAGGCGTTGTAGAAGGGTGCTGCGGCAGACTGTGTCGAATGCTGCAGAGAGGTCGAGGAGGATGAGGGCGACTGTGTCTCCATTGTCCAGTAGAGTTCGAATGTCGTCTGTTGCTGCGATGAGGGCGGTTTCAGTGCTGTGTTTAGCTCGGAAGCCAGATTGTGAGAGGTCGAGTGATTTGTTGGCTTCGAGGAAGGCGGCGAGCTGGTTGTTGACGGCTTTCTCGATGACTTTGGCCGGGAATGGGAGAAGCAAGATGGGGCGGTAATTTTTGAGTTCGGTGGGGTCCGCTGTGGGTTTTTTCAGAAGGGCGGTGAGTTCAGCGTGTTTCCAGTCTTCTGGGAAGGTCGCGGATATCAAGGAGCAGTTGATGACGTCTCGGAGGTGCGGTGCTATGACGGAGTCTGCTTTGTTGAAGATGTGGTGAGGGCATGGGTCTGTGGGGGATCCAGAGTGGATGGAATTCATCAGGCGGATGGTTTCCTCAGTGGAGATTGGGTTCCAGGCGTTAAGGGTGTTTACGGGGGGAAGATGGTCAACAGATGGTGGGGTGGGTTGGTTTCCGGGTTGGTTGTCAAAGCTGTTGTGGATGTCTGCAATCTTGTTGTGGAAGAAGGAGGCTAGGGAGTCGCAGAGGGTTTGAGAGGGGGTGATGTCGTTGGAGTTGGCCGAGGGGTTGGAAAATTCCTTGACGATGTTGAAAAGTTCCTTGCTGTTGTGGGCGTTGTTGTCAAGTCGATCCTTGAATGCTGTTTTCTTGGCTTTTCGGATCAGTTGGTGGTGAGTGCGGGTGGCGCTTTTGAAGGCGTCCTTGGTGCTGGTGGATGGGTCTTTTTTTCAGGCTTTTTCAAGGGAGCGGCAGAGTTTCTTGGATTTCTTAAGATCATCGTTGAACCATGAGGCCTTCTTGCTGCCAGGTTTGCTTTGACGTTTTTTCAGTGGTGCTAAGGTGTCAGCGGTGTTGGATAGCCATAGGGTGAGGTTGGCTGCGGCTTCGTTGGCGTTAGAAGAGAGGGCTGGGGAGTTTCGAAGGAGCGATGCGGAGATTTGGTCCGTGGTGATTTTCTTCCAGTTTCTTTGCAGGGTAGGTTGGGGGTGGTTGATGGGTTTCGGCTTGTTGTAGGTGAAGTGAACGCAGCTGTGGTCGGTCCATAGGAGGTCCGTAGTGTGGCTGAAGGAGACATGATTGCTGGAAGTGAAGATGGGCTCGAGTGTGTGATCTGCAATGTGGGTTGGTGAAGTGACTAGTTGTTTAAGTCCAAGGTTGGCGAGGTTGTCCACGAGGGTGGCGGTGTTGTGGTCGTTTATCTTTTCAAGGTGAAAGTTGAAGTCTCCTAGAAGAATATAGTCTTTGGAGGGGAGCGCGTGTGGAGAGATGAAGTCCGTGATGTCTTCACTGAATTTTGCGCGGGGTCCTGGTGGTCTGTAGAGGAGAGTGCCTCTGAGAGTGGTTTTGGGGTCGATGCGGATCTGGAAGTGAAGGTGTTCGGAGTTGGCGAGGTTGGTGTCAGAGCTGGTTGAGATGCGGATAGATTTCTTATGGACGATGGCGATTCCTCCTCCTGTGTGGCTGGTACGGTCTTTGTGAGTGATCTTATAGTCTTCAGGGATGGCAATGTGGTGGTGTTCCTGAGTGATTTGGTGCTGTCCCTGAGTGATGTGGTGGTGTCCCTGAGTGATGTGGGGGTGCCCCTGAGTGGTGCCCCTCAGTGATGTGGTGGTGTCCCTCAGTGATGTGGTGGTGTCCCTGAGTGATGTGGTGGTGTCCCCAAGTGATGTGGTGTTGTTCCCGAGTGATGTGGTGTTGTCCCTGAGTGTTGTGGTGGTGTCCCCGAGTGATTTGGTGGTGTCCCCGAGTGATGTTGTGGTGTCCCCGAGTGATGTGGTGGTGTCCCTGAGTGATGTGGTGGTGTCCCCGAGTGATGTGGGGGTGCCCCAGAGTGATGTGGTGGTGTCCCCGAGTGATCTAGTGGTGTTCCTGAGTGATGTGGTGGTCTCCCTGAGTGATGTGGTGGTGTCCCCGAGTGATATGGTGGTGTTCCCGAGTGATGTGGTGGTGTCCCTGAGTGATGCCCCTGAGTGATGTGGTGGTGCCCCTGAGTGATGTAGTGGTGTCCCTGAGTGATGTGGTGTTGTTCCCGAGTGATGTGGCGGTGTTCCTGAGTAATGTGGTGGTGTCTCTGAGTGATGTGGTGGTGTCCCTGAGTGATGTGGTGGTGTCCTCAAGTGATGTGGTGGTGTTCCTGAGTTATGTGGTGGTGTACCTAAGTGATGTGGTGGTGTCCCTAAGTGATGTGGTGGTGTCCCTGAGTAATGCCCCTGAGTGATGTGGTGGTGTCCCCGAGTGATGTGGTGCTGTCCCTGAGTGATGTGGTGGTGTTCCTAAGTGATGTGGTGGGGTCCCTGAGTGATGTGTTGGTGTCCCTGAGTGTTGCCCCTGAGTGATGTGGTGGTGTCCCTGAGTTATGTGGTGGTGTTCCTGAGTGATGTGGTGGTGTCCCTGAGTGATGTGGTGGTGTCCCTGAGTGATGTGGTGGTGCCCTTGAGTGATGTGGTGGTGTTCCAGAGTTGTGTGTTGATGTCCGCGAGTGATGTGGTGGAGTCCCCGAGTGATGTGGTGGTGTCCCCGAGTGATGTGGTGGTGTCCCCAAGTGCTGTGGTGGTGTCCCTGAGTGATGTGGTGGTGTTCCTGATTGATGTGGTGGTGCCCCTGAGTGATGTGGTAGTGCCCCTGAGTGATGTGGAGGTGTCCCCGAGTGATGTGGTGGTGTCCCTGAGTGATATGGTGGTGTTCCTGAGTGATGTGGTGGTGTCCCTGAGTGATATGTTGGTGTTCCTGAGTGTTGCCACTGAGTGATGTGGTGGTGTCCCTGAGAGATGTGGTGGTGTTCCTGAGTGATGTGGTGGTGTCCCTGAGTGATGTGGTGGTGTCCCTGAGTGATGTGGTGGTGCCCTTGAGTGATGTGGTGGTGTTCCAGAGTGATGTGGTGGTGTCCCCGAGTGATGTGGTGGTGTCCCTGAGTGATGCGGTGGTGTCCCCGAGTGATGTGGTGGTGTCCCCGAGTGATGTGGTGGTGTCCCTGAGTGATGTGGTGGTGTTCGTGAGTGATATGGTGGTGCTCCTGAGTGATGTGGTGGTGTCCCTGAGTGATGCCCCTGAGTGATGTGGTGGTGTCCCTGAGTTATGTGGTGGTGTTCCTGAGTGATGTGGTGGTGTCCCTGAGTGATGTGGTGGTGTCCCTGAGTGATGTGGTGGTGCCCTTGAGTGATGTGGTGGTGTTCCAGAGTTGTGTGTTGATGTCCGCGAGTGATGTGGTGGAGTCCCCGAGTGATGTGGTGGTGTCCCCGAGTGATGTGGTGGTGTCCCCAAGTGCTGTGGTGGTGTCCCTGAGTGATGTGGTGGTGTTCCTGATTGATGTGGTGGTGCCCCTGAGTGATGTGGTGGTGCCCCTGAGTGATGTGGAGGTGTCCCCGAGTGATGTGGTGGTGTCCCTGAGTGATATGGTGGTGTTCCTGAGTGATGTGGTGGTGTCCCTGAGTGATGTGGTGGTGTCCCTGAGTGATGTGGTGGTGTTCTTGAGTGATATGGTGGTGCTCCTGAGTGATGTGGTGGTGTCCCTGAGTGATGTGGTGGTGCCCTTGAGTGATGTGGTGGTGTTCCAGAGTGATGTGGTGGTGTCCCTGAGAGATGTGGTGGTGTTCCTGAGTGATGTGGTGGTGTCCCTGAGTGATGTGGTGGTGTCCCTGAGTGATGTGGTGGTGCCCTTGAGTGATGTGGTGGTGTTCCAGAGTGATGTGGTGGTGTCCCCGAGTGATGTGGTGGTGTCCCTGAGTGATGCGGTGGTGTCCCCGAGTGATGTGGTGGTGTTCTTGAGTGATATGGTGGTGCTCCTGAGTGATGTGGTGGTGTCCCTCAGTGATGTGGTGGTGTCCCTGAGTGATGTGGTGGTGTCACCGAGTGATGTGTTGATGTTCCCGAGTGATGTGCGGGTGTCCCTGAGTGATGTGGTGGTGTCCCTGAGTGATGTGGTGGTGTCCACTGTGTTTTGCTCCAAATCCACTAAGAAAATTAGCTAAATACTTTCTGAGCAGAATTCGTCAACCTTTTTTTGCCCTGTCTTGCTCATTGCTTGAACAGCTTGTTAACCCCTTCCACACTCATGACGAGCTGGGCTCGTCATGGTGTAGCCTCCTCATACACTGATGACGAGCCCAGCTCGTCATAAAACAATGAAAATAGCAATTTCCCAGCACAGGAGGGGAATTGCCTTAGCAGCCATGGAGTTAATGCCTTTCAATCAAATGGGCAAAAACATGCCTAATGCATAATAGCAGAATAAGGTTCATAGTACTAAAATAAACGCCACCCTGGTGTTTCATTGTGATTTGAGCCATTTTGGACATGCCTCTGCACCCACGAGGAGAATGTGGACCTCTGTTTGAACACCAGTGAATTAAATGAGCAATGCGAGCAGCCAGTCCGAGACATATGCATATGTGAAGTTTATGCCCAGAACAACCCCCAGCAGGAATTCATAGCCACAAGGGAGCGTGGAGGTCAGGCGCAAACCGACCTCTGCCAGGCGTATGGTTGACTGTGGAGATCAAACAGAGACCAATTCTTAAGCACAGGTGAAAGGAAAGTTAAAACTCAGACCACCAATCCACAGGAAAATACGTATTTTATACCAGGCAATCAAAGACCCACAAGGGTTGTAAGCGGCACCATCAGGGAATCAAACCTGCCCAGTGAGCAGACTGAATGCAGTTTTTTCCTGAACCATCTAGCTGGAGTTCAGACAGACCAACCTCTGCCAGCATTCACAGATATTGGCAATTGTGGAGGTTAGATTCAGGCAAGGCATTCTCAGATATGTGTGATTACGGATTTCAGTCACAAATCAGTCATTCTCGAGTACAGGTGAAATTCTGAATGCGGAGTTCAGAGGCTGACCATACATTCACAGACTCGGATGACTATTGATGTCAGACCAGGCATTCAGGGATATCGATGGCTATTCATTTCAGACACATCCCCTGCCTCAAGCCCCTACCTTGTAAATTTCAGCACCAAGGTATGAATTCAGCAAAAATGTAAAGTAACTAAATGGGGTTTTTCCTGACTCACCTAGATGGAGTTCAGATGCAGACAACAGGCAGACAGGCGTTTGTTAATTTAGATAACAGACAGGCCAGGCATCCCCACCCGAAGTCACACAGAAGCTAATTTTAGACAAAGACTCAACATTCATGGGTATAGGTAAACACGGAGTTCCGATGCAGACCAGGCACCTGCAAATACTGATTTGAAGCTGAGATCATGCATTCACACGCATTGAGGTAGGCGACATTCAATAAATCAATCAATCAATCAATCACGGCATTTATAAAGCGCGCTACTCACCCGGGAGGGTCTCAAGGCGCTGGGGGAGAGGGTATGTTACTGCTCGAACAGCCAGGTCTTGAGCTGCTTCCTGAAGGAGAGATGGTCTTGGGTTCGCCGAAGGTGGGTGGGGAGGGAGTTCCAGGTCTTGGCTGCCAGGTAGGAGAAGGATCTTCCTCCGGCGGTGGCTCTGCGGATGCGTGGTACGGTGGCGAGTGCGTGGCTGGTCGATCGTAGCTGGCGGGTGGGCGTGTAGAAGGTCATGCGGTCATTGAGGTACTTGGGGCCAAGGTCGTGGAGAGCCTTGTGTGCGTGGGTGAGGAGTCTGAACGTGATTCTCTTGCTGACGGGGAGCCAGTGCAGGTCTCTCAGGTGTCCGGTGATGTGGCTGTGTCGAGGGATGTCCAGGATAAGTCGTGCGGAGGCGTTCTGGATGCGTTGGAGTCTATTTTGAAGTTTGGCTGTGGTTCCGGCATAGAGGGTGTTCCCGTAGTCCAGTCGGCTGGTGACGAGTGCCTGGGTGAATGTCTTCCTGGTTTCAGTGGGGATCCATCTGAAGATCTTGCGGAGCATGCGCAGGGTGTTGAAGCACGAGGATGATACGACGTTGACTTGTCTGGTCATCGACAGGGAGGAGTCCAGGATGAAGGCCAGGTTTCGTGCGTGGTCCGTAGGCTTGGGAGCGGTGCCCAGGAGTCGTCCCAGGCGGAGGGTGATGATCCCAGGATGAGGACTTCCGTCTTGTCTGAGTTCAGTTTAAGGCGGCTGTTCTTCATCCAGTCGGCGACGTCTTTCATGCCTTCGTGTAGGTTGGCTCTGGCGGTGGTGGGGTCGTTGGTGAGGGAGAGGATCAGCTGGGTGTCGTCGGCGTATGAGATGATGTTGAGGTTGTGTTGGCGTGCGATGGCAGCGAGGGGGCTCATGTAGACGTTGAAGAGGGTAGGGCTGAGTGAAGATCCTTGTGGTACGCCGCAGATGACTTCGGTGGCTTCGGTTCTGAACGGGGGGAGGCGGACTCTCTGGGTTCTTCCGGCGAGGAACGAGATGATCCACTCCAGCGCTTTCTCTCGGATTCCGATGTTGCTGAGGCGCTTCACTAGGGTGCGGTGGCAGACAGTGTTGAACGCCGCCGAGAGGTCCAGGAGGATGAGGGCCGCTGTTTCCCCGTTGTCGATCAGTGTTCTGATGTCGTCGGTGGCTGCGATTAGGGTGGTCTCGGGGCTGTGGTTGGCCCGAAACCCGGACTGCGAGGGGTCGAGGGATCCATTCGTCTCGAGGAAGGCAGCAAGCTGTTTGTTGATGATCTTCTCGATGACTTTGGCCGGAAAAGGAAGGAGCGAGATGGGACGGTAGTTCTTGAGGTCGGTGGGGTCTGCCGTTGGTTTCTTCAGGAGGGCGGTCAGCTCGGCGTGCTTCCAGCTCTCCGGGAAGGTGGCAGTGTGGAAGGAGGAGTTGATGGTGTCTCGGAGATGGGGTGCGATGATGGCATCAGCTTTGTTGAAGACGTGGTGTGGGCACGGGTCGGTTGGTGATCCGGAGTGGATGGAGTTCATCGTGCGGCTGGTGTCTTCGGTGTTGATCGGGGTCCAGTTGCAGAGGGTGGTGGTGGCGGGCGTTGGTTCGGTGGTAGGGTGCGTGGTCTGTGCGTCAAAGCTGTTGTGTATGTCGGCGATCTTGCGGTGGAAGAACGAGGCGAGTGAGTTGCAGAGGTCTTGTGAGGGAGTGATGTCGTTCTTTCCTGCGCTGGGGTTGGAGAACTCTTTGACGATGCTGAAGAGTTCCTTGCTATCGTGGGCGTTGTTGTCCAGACGTTCCTTGAGTGCCGTCTTCTTGGTGGCGCGGATCAGCTGATGGTGCTTGTGGGTGGCGTGCTTGAGGGCGGTCCTGTTGTCTGTGGTCTGGTCGAGCCGCCAGGCTTTCTCGAGGGTGCGGCAGTTCTTCTTGGATTCCTTGAGTTCGTCGGTGAACCAGGGGGTTTTCTTGCTGCCGGGTCTGCTGGGAGGGTTCTTTAGTGGTGCGAGGTCATCGGCGCAGGCGGTCAGCCACTTGGTGAGGTTGCTGGCTGCTTCGTTGGGGTCCGTTGTGCTGGTGGGAGTGTTCTGGCTGAGGGAGGCGGTGAGCTGCTCGGCGGTGATCTTGCTCCAGCTTCGGCGGGGGACCTGTTGCGGGTGGTGGTGAGTCGTAGTTCTTCTGAAGCTGAAGTGGACGCAGCTGTGGTCGGTCCAGTGGAGTCCAGTGGCGTGGTTGAAGGAGATGTGCTTGCTGGATGAGAAGACTTGGTCAAGCGTGTGGCCGGCGTAGTGGGTGGGGGTGTTCACCAGTTGCTTGAGTCCGAGGTTGGCGAGGTTGTCCGGCAGGGCGGTGGTGTTTCTGTCGTTGTTGTTCAGACAAACATTATTTCCTACCTCTGTTATTTTCCATTGGTGGGTTCTGCAGTACCAGTGGTTGGCCATGTATGGTGCTGGACTTACACCAACCCTGAGCTGGAGTAATCTTCTACTGTTTTGGTACCCTTTGTGGCTGTACTAACTTTAGAAGTGTATTTTGTGAATGGCAATGGACTAATGGTTTAGAGGGTGGGTGTATGTCCATCCCTAACGATTCCTAAGCCCCTCCTTACTCCTCCCTAAACCACTCCCATTTAGTAGCAAGGATGCCCCCTTTTCCATTCATTTCCCTGGTCCCTCCCACATTTACTACTAAGTAGTAAACATAAAAAAGCCACCTGAAGCTTTGCTAAGGGCAATGTCTTCAGTTGACTCCCAGAACTAGATGGGTCTCTCCAGGGCCAGTGGCTCTGGTGGTCCCCCCCGGACCTCCCGAGGACCAGTTGGAGGAAGATCTGGACCCCACTGTCACTCCAAGTCCCCTAAAAGACATTTAGGAGGCTCTGGGGCGTGAAAGTGTAGGCAGGTGGGTTCTCTGCTAGCTGTTAGCGGAGTGGCTCAGCAAGATGCCGGGAGAGGAGAAGACTGGAACAGGGAGCAGGTAATACCACCTGCAAAGTTTGCCTGTTAAAGGGCAGGAGGCCTGCTTTTACTATTCCTGGAGGCCAGAGCGCCCCACCAGAAGCAAACATGCCAAGGATCATGAAAATCGGCCCAATGATATTTAACCTTTTGACGCCAGAGAGGATAGGAGAGGTGAAGAATTAGATCTACATTCGTAGGTTTGTGAATAGCATTTTGCATTACTGCAAAACTCAGTTTGCGAATAGGCCCTATAGAAATATGTTAGCTCCTGGAGTGCAGGCACAGACCATTGTTAAGTGGGCGTCACAGCGATGGGACATCTAAGACACAAATTTCCTTTGGTCATGCCTTCACAGAAAAACTAGATCAGAGCTGTCCAGCATACACTATTGAAAGTATTCACAGGCATCAATGAACACAAAGGGCAGACAAAAAATCTTCAAAACCTTTTACGCGCAATTGCAGGGTTCAGACACCTACCTGACTGGAACCGGCTTCCAGAGACATGAGTGAATGTGGAGACCAGACCACCTTGGACTAAACTTTCACAGTCATGTGCGAACATAGAGTTCAGATGTACGTGACCAGGCATTTGTAGGCATAGTTGAACATGAAATTCAAGCACAGGCCATCCCGGAGCTTTGTTTTGTAGGCACTGGTAGATGGAGTGTTTCCAGCACAGTAGCAGCTCCAGTGAGGCATGCCTAGAAAGCAACAAACAGATGAATAGCCCATAGAACCACTCTTTCCCAGACTTAAAACACGTGTCTACATCTGTGTCAAGTCAACCACAACACGCCCTTTCCACGGCTGTCCGGCATATGGAATGCTGTCCATCTGGGCCTCTGCACAGTTGCATCCTCTGTTCTACTATCCCCGGATGAGCTGGATCTGGGTCAGTGAGCACCTCGACAGGGGGCCTGTTTCACTGCTGAGTCCTAGTAGCACCATCACCAACACATGGCCCTGCCGGCCCTTGTACCCCCTTATTGACAGTGGTTATATTGAGGGGTTCATTCTGTTATATTCTGTAGATCACGTTATCAATGTGTTAAACGTGGTAGTAACATTCATTTCTATCCTGCACATTGTCTTAGAGTGATTTAAAGCACGACTGGAAATACTGGTACATTTCCGGAGTGTTAGTACTTTTTGTACGAAAAGCGTTCCCAGGAAGCTCTCCAAGAGCTTACACATCGTTTGAGATGCAAACAAATTGTTACTCAATGTTTCATCTGTAGAAACGTATTTTATTTTAACATGAAATCTCTTGTGGAATACAAGGGGTGGCATCAGTAGAGGCGACCTGAATGAAACATTTTATTAATCGCATACAGAAATGTATTTTTCGATTTGAAAAAAATGCATTGTTTTGCATTTATACAGTCCTGATGACAGCTGTAGCCATCTTGGATTTGTTGTTGTCTTCAACAGATTAAAGACAGGATGGGGTGGTTGGTCATTTTAGTAAAAAAAATTAAAAAACAGACTTTGCATAAGGGGCCATGCGGGGCAGGATTTTTCTAGAATAAGAACTGTCAGACATTCCAATTTACAAATGTTTCTAAGGACTGCAGCTAGACCAATTAAGCATTTGTTGGTGCCAATAATTTAGACGAAATATTCCATTGACTAACTATATTAAGCTCAACACAAATTCATGCGTTTCATGAATGATACATATTTATTTTTAGCTTTATTTCTGTACCACATTATTGCGAAACGTTTCAAGGGTTGCTTTTATTCACTCCATGTTGGCAAATACTGTGCCTGGAGTAGTAAATGGCTTTTGTCATTTTACAGGTCGTCGTGCATGATGCTGTGCTAATCCTATGCTTAAAACTTTGCTGTAGAAATGGCAAAAACCCTTGTCCCTTTCTATCCCGGCATGAATGGCAATGCGCTAATCCTATGCTTAAAAACCGTGATAGAAAAGCAGACATTTGAGGTGAGCAAATTCAGAGTGTTGCTGGTGTTGTCAGGTGCTCTATATAGGAGCTGCTCTCCACCTAATCTTGGGAACTACCCATAGTTCTCTGCTTCTTTTTTGCACACACATATATATAAACACACACATACATATATAATGTCTGCACAATTACTGTTGAATGTGTAATCCCTTATCTACTTATGCACTGTATCTCTATCTCGCTATGCCAGGTCTCCCTTCTAATGAGATTTCAAGTTTCCTAAAATACTCAGTGACTCCTTGAATTTGTAGAGTTTAACAATCTTAAATTCTAAATGTCCTCTTTGCTCATTATTTTCTCATTGGCAGACACATTTCTGCGATTGCCATTTTACCTGACTGAGTTTCTTTATATTTGGCGGAGGGCATTCCAACCGTTCTGGTCCAGATGTGTTTAAGATGAGGGTTTCCCCTATAATGATGTTTTATAGGGTGTTAGAAGGTCTTGCAATCCTCCAAATGAACCCATGTGAGTCAGATGTATCTCATTTATTATCCTTCTCGGGCAGTTCTGGTCCTATGGCTTTACATCTAACTTGAATGAGCTACAGCAGTGTTTTCATGTTTACCTATGGGAACTATGAGGTAGATGGATCCTTACAGACAGACTGCTTGACAGAAGTGTAGACATACATCTAATTAGAAAGACAGGTATGCACATGTCCAGGGATAGATAAGTGGAGCAAGCTGTAGCGCTGCCTAGGAGCTTGGCCATTATCAGTGCAGCAGGTCAAGGGCTACTATTGATGCCTGATTTTACTATATGGCGCACCATCTTGCTTCGACACCCCACTGCCATAGCCCGAACTCACCCCACTGAAGCACCCAGGGAGCAGCGTGCTAGTGATTCTGGACTTGAAATAAATAATACGTGTACTGGAGCAAAGATCAGACTCAGGGCTGACTCTGGATGTGGGCAGAATGTGCATGAGAGTGCTCAGAGCGCATGAGCCCTAGGCCTGTACACGGACCTAGCAAGTGCAAGCCTGGGAGTCCATGGAAGTGGCCCAGCTAGGTCTAAGTGTGACTTGGGGGCACCCATTGCGCTCCAGCTCAATTTCTCTTTTTTTGTCCTCACAAACTGCTGTAGAAAATCAGAACCAATAGGGTCCATTGTGAATATAGATCAGCATAGTTCAAAGACTAACTGAAACCAACCAAACCGGACAAAGACGTTTAAAAGCCAAAGTTTACACCAGTGGTGGAGGGGAAACCAGAAGCCATTCCTAAAAAGTCTCTAACATTACCAACAGCTGCTGCCGTGGTAGTGGCAAGGCTGGCCCTGCGGCTCTGGGAGAGATGAAGACGAGCATGGACATCATCGCTCACCATGAGCTGAAAGCAGTCCCATGAAGTCTTTGAAACATGCAAACTCAACGTCAAGCCGAAAGGAAGGTGGTCAAATGCAGAGCTGGTTCTATGGGGGAGAGAGCAAGTGAGCAGGCCCATCCAACCTGGGCTAAGAAGACATCCCCAGAGAGGAATCCCCACAGGCTGAACCAGTACCAGGACAAATAATGAATGAGGTGGGAAGGCTGCATTCAACAGGCACCAAGGGCAATCCACCGGGCTCCATTACAAGGAGCCAAAACACTATTCATAAATACTATCCGAGGGCTAGGGCATTCCCTCCAATCCATTGATAAGCAAAAACATCCCACAGTCTGCTGCCTCACTTACCCATAGACAGGCCTCTTATGAAATAACACTGAAGGAGAAGGTGAGCATAAACATAAGGAAATATGTAATGAAAGGGCTTCCGGGTCTCGCCCAAAACTAGGGGCTGAACATTAGGACATGGATATGGAGATCATAGAGCTTTCCTCAACAATCATCGGAGACACTAAATCCAAGGCATACAAACAGGACTTTATCCACTCTGAGATGAAGGAGCACAAAAGGGGCGGACTCGAAGGTTAGCGAAGGGACTGAATATGATGACCTAAATTGATCAAACTACTAATCTTCAGTACAACCTGGAGAGACAGCGCCCCACGGGCCTGGAAAGGGATGAGCTGGAAATCCCTACTCCAAATAACAGTCACAATAAGAGACGTTGGTCACTGCGCAACATCTCAGATCAGACCTTCAATGGAGCCTCAAAGTTGACTAGCCCTAATTTCCCTAAACTCTTCACATATGAGCTTTTTAGGGCAGACAACACTGCAGAGCCAGAGGAAGATACACTCTCCCTAGAAAGGGGAGAGAAGGAGACGAGGCCTGGCAAATAAATGAACAATTGTGCTCACTGAAGGAATTTGAATGCTCCAACATGATTTTTAACACCATCAGCTCCTTATTAGCCGCTGTCCAAAGCCCTGACATGGCTGTCACACAAACTTGAGGTTCAAGTGGTTCTCATTCAACTGTTGCCTCAAAGTATTTTAACTCTAGATAAAAAGATGGCTATACTAGATCACAAACTCGACATTGTTACAAAGGAAGAACATAGTCGATTAGATGAATAATCCTTTAATCAGGAAAAGCATAACCCCAATGACAGATGAAGACCGACGCAGCCGCCGGTCAGCTCTCACCACCCGATCTGCCCCAACAGTCTACATGCATGCAAGAACGTTAATAAGCCTGTTTCAATTTATAACAATAGCGCATGAAGACTGTGTGGTGCTCGAGCCAGAGGAGGCGGAATGCTGGCTGGCACGAGACACAACACAGTGGCACGAGATACAACACAGAGCTACGGCTCAAGACATAACACTTCTCCCCCCTTTGTAAAACAAAACAAACAAAAACAAAAATATAAAAATAAGAACTACGTAATATAATCTTCCAATTTATTTGGTTTTGTGCAAGCACGTTTTGGGCAACATCAGACGTACTGTCAATACACAAGTCATGTTTGGATGATAAACTCCCGCTGGTACCAGCACACTCCAAGGAATCACGCCCTGATGATGAACTCCCACTAGTACTAGGGCACGCTAAGGAGCTTCTACCAGATAAAGAGTCTACAGCTTCGTGTGGTACTGATGTATCCTCAATCCACTCGTAATTTTTATTATTAGTGGAAGAATCAAAGTCACCCCTAAACAAAGCAATTCGGATAGCATTTCATACTTTCCCATCACTTAATAGGGCAGAATTACAGAGAACCTTAATGACTTTCAGTGGGGCAGATTATTTACTTACCCTTTGGAACAATCCTTCCTTTTTTACTTTCACAACATCACCCACATTAAGTGCAACACATTTTTTGATCTTACTGAGTCTCTCCTTCCAATGTTCCTTATATTCAACAAGGGAATTCCTTACAACTTTAGGGGACCAGGTAACCCCTTTGGTACAGCTTAACCAACCCACATTATCTTTTGT
This sequence comes from Lissotriton vulgaris, assembly GCF_964263255.1. Taxonomy (NCBI): domain Eukaryota; kingdom Metazoa; phylum Chordata; class Amphibia; order Caudata; family Salamandridae; genus Lissotriton; species Lissotriton vulgaris. The sequence continues at coordinate 719,921,255 of NC_141687.1, forward strand.
GCGAGGGGAACGTCCCTTCATAAGTTCAAACGGTGAAAAACCAGAAGCATCATTCTTAGTAACTCTATACACCCAAACTGTCTTTCTCAACTCATTCTCCCAATCTTTGTTGTTACTGTTGCACAATTCAATGATCCCCTTGATGACTCTATTAAAGCGTTCTACACTACCATTACCTTCTGGGTGATAAACAGAAGTAGTCCTATGTACAATGCCTGAATCTTTGATACATTTTTTAAACCTGTCTCCACAAAACTGTCCACCATTGTCAGAAACCAGGTCCTTAGGAAGACTCTCCTTACTAAAAACATAATCTAAGAACTTTAACACACTTTCAGAATCAATTCTCTCAACAATATAATATTCTGGCCATTTAGAACAATGATCCACAAGTACAAGAATGTATTTCTGCTCACCTACAGTGTTATTTTCAGGACAAAAAATGTCAACTCCAATCCTTTCCCAAGGCATCTTTGGTACCATGATGGGGTGTAAATTGGTTTTACAAGTAACTACACTCTTGTCAGAATTGATACAATCACAGCATTCGCGAACAGTCCTCTCTATTTCCCTATCAATACCTGGCCACCAATGTTCATGTCTTATTCTACTTTTGGTCTTTACGATACCAAGATGTCCTTCGTGGCATAAATTAATGACTTTCTCCAGCAGAGCAGAATGTGGAACAAGTTTGCCTCCCCTAAGCAATAATTCATTCTCCACCGATAATTCCTGTCTAACCTCCCAGAAAGGTACAAGAGACTTCTTAATAGCATGCTTTCTCGGCCACCCAGATTTAACACATTTGCAAACCTCCTGGATTTCTGCATCTGACGTCATAGTTTTCAAACATTCCTTGTGTGTTATGCATTTTTCCTCATTACCAAAAATGCTAGCAACGTACCAATCCTCCCAGTCATCCACACTCTTATCCATCACAGGAAGAGGAATTTTACTGAGAAAATCTGTGATTCTATTACGCACACCTGGCACATACACAACCTCATACACAAAATCCAGAAGCTGCGCCGAAAACCTTGAAATCCTCGGAGACACATTATTCAAACCAGATGAAGTAAGAACTTTCGTAAGGGGTTTATGATCCGTACGTAAGGTGACACAAGTTCCCCAAATGAATTGTTTAAAATGTCTCAAACCCCATAAACAACCCAGAGCTTCACCTTCAATAACTGAATAATTACACTCAGTAACAGACAGTGTCCTTGATGCGAAAGCCACTATACATTCGGAATCATCATGTTGCAACTGAGAGAGGACAGCACCAATTCCTCTACCGCTGGCGTCGGTGGTAATAAAGCTTTTCAATTTTGAATCAAACCCTTTGAGCGCAGGAGCTCCACAAATCTCCGTTTTAATTATATCAATCAATCAATCAATCAATCATGGACATTTGTATAGCGCGCTACTCACCCGGTAGGGTCTCAAGGCGCTAGGGGGAGGGGTCCGCTACTGCTCGAAGAGCCAGGTCTTGAGGAGCTTCCTGAATGAAAGGTGATCCTGGGTCAGTCGAAGGTGGATGGGGAGGGAGTTCCATGTCTTGGCCGCCAGGTAGGAGAAGGATCTTCCCCCGGCGGTGGCTTTGCGGATGCGTGGTACGGCGGCGAGGGCGAGGCTGGTCGATCGTAGCTGGCGGGTGGGTCCGTAGAAGGTCAGGCGGTTGTTAAGGTACTTGGGGCCCAGGTCGTGGAGGGCCTTGTGTGCGTGGGTGAGGAGCCTGAACGTGATCCTCTTGCTGACGGGGAGCCAGTGCAGGTCTCTCAGGTGGCCGGAGATGTGTCTGTGTCGGGGGACGTCCAGGACGAGTCGTGCGGAGGCATTCTGGATGCACTGGAGTCTTTTCTGAAGTTTGGCCGTGGTTCCGGCGTAGAGGGTGTTTCCGTAGTCCAGTCGGCTGGTGACGAGTGCCTAGGTAACCGTCTTCCTGGTTTCGGTGGGGATCCATCGGAAGATCTTACAGAGCATGTGCAGGGTGTTGAAGCATGATGATGATACGGCGTTGACTTGTCTGGTCATCGAGAGGTAGGAGTCCAAGATGAAGCCCAGGTTGCGTGCGTGGTCCGTTGGCTTGGGAGTGGTGCCCAGGGCAGGGGGCCACCTGGAGTCGTCCCAGGCGGAGGGCGATGATCCCAGGAGGAGGACTTCCGTCTTGTCTGAGTTCAGTTACAGGCGGCTGTTCTTCATCCACTCGGCGACGTCTTTCATCCCTTCGTGTAGGCTGGTTCTGGCGGTGGCGGGGTTGTTGGTGAGGGATAGGATCAGCTGGGTGTCGTCGGCGTAGGAGATGATGTTGAGGTTGTTTTTGGGTGCGATGGCTGCGAGAGGGCTCATGTAGACGTTGAAGAGGCTCTTTTGGCATTCATCGGACCAATGAAAATTACACCCCTTCTTCAAAAGTTGCCTGATGGAATACATCTTCTCAGCAAAATTGTGTACAAACTTCGAGTAGTATTTAGCGAGTCCCAAGAAGGACCTCACCTCATCTTTATTTCTGGGAACAGGAGCTTTCAAGATGGCATCTACTAGCTCAGACTTAGGACTGATACCAAATGCACTAATATCATGGCCTAAATAGGTCACATTCCTTCTAGTAATCTTGCACTTAGAGCTCTCTGCGGTAAGACCCTTAAAATCAAGAACCTCCAATACCTTAGTCAACCGCTGATCATGTTCATCCTTGTGTTTACCCATGATAAGGATGTCGTCCTGGAAGAACGTTACGCATTTAAACCCTTTAAATAAGGTGAACATAATACGTTGAAACATAGCAGCAGTCGATGCCAAACCAAACGGTACTCTTTTGAACTGGAATAAACCGAAAGGAGTGACAAAGGCGGTTAAGTGCTTGCTATCGGGATAAAGAGGGATCTGATGATATGCCGAGGTTAAGTCTATAGTGGAAAACCATTCCATGTCTTTAGTGTGGCAAAGCAATTCAGCAATTCTGGGTAGTGGAAAAACATCAATAAATATACATTTGTTCAGCTCCCTGAGGTCCACACATAGACAAATTTTGCCATTGGCCTTCCTCGCGACCACCAAGGGAGCCACCCAATCAGAGGATTCCACACACTCAATTATATCCCTGTCTACCAGTTTTTGTATCTCAGATTGCACCTCGTCCTTCACACCCACTGGAATGTTCCTGACTTTATGGATGCGAGGAACAGTGTTATCTTTCAGGATAATTTTGTGCGAGCAACCCTCAAGCACTCCCACTTTACCGGAGAATACTCTGGGAAATTTCTCACAAACATCCTTGTGAAATCCATCTTGGAAACAATCTTGGTTGATGCACATGACCTGATCAGGACTATTGGGGTCAAGAAGTATACCTAAATCACCCTGGTCCCACCACCCACAACACAGGGTCCTGCTTTAGAGACATAAAGTTTACACGTTGCAGATCTACCCTTAAACTCAAAAAGCATACTGCGGAAACCAATCAGGCCAATAGGTTTACCTGTGTAGCCTACAGGATGAATATCAGGAGCTTTCAAATCTTGACCAAACTTTACACTTAATAGTTCATCCCATCTCATCTTGTTGATGATTGTATAAGGGGAACCTGAATCAGCTGTAAGTGTTACCACTATACCATCAGCAACAATATCACATTTTCCTAATCTTCTTTGGGCTAGAGGATTCCTCATCACTTACACAGCAGACAATATTATCACTCAAATCAGTCTCATTACTGTCATTGTCTTCATCACACTCATCTACAACACATTTTACACTTTTGGGATTCTTACAAGCCCTGGCGAAATGCCCAGACATTTAGCAATAAGCAAATTTTTGACCCAACGCAGGGCATTTCTTATCATTAGCCAGATGCGATAAACTGCCACACCTAAAGCAAGCCCCTTTAACATCAAAAGTCTTAGCACTGTTAATATCTCTAGTTTTACCTTTCCCCTTAGGTTTAGGTTTAAATTTGTATTTCTCTGTATTAGGCTGAACAGGAGTCCTGACGATCTTGATTATCTCATCACCTTGGTCACCTTTCGCTTTGTTAATGACAGTCTTAGCGCATCTCGAGGTTAGTTCAGCTTTGCTAATGATCGCCAAAATTTCCCTTAAACTTGCGTCACCATTTACCCATAACTTATCCTGTAAATTGTGATTATTGCAATGCATTACTAATTGGTCACGGATCAGTTCTTCTTCGATAGTCCCAAAGTTACAGGATAAAGCAAGTCTCCTATGTGAAGCGATATAATCTTCGATTTTTTCATTTGATTCTTGCTTTCTATGATAAAAATTTAATCTGTGCACAGCCTTACAGACTGTTGGTGCGAAATAAGAATTAAGATCATTAATAGCTTGCAAAAAGACATTGACTTCACCCCCACTAGCATTTCTTTCTCTATTCTATTGTAAACTCTTAATCCACCAGGACCAAGACAGTGTAGGAGTATTTTTTTCTTTCTTTCTGGGGTCAATTCCTTGCTTTCGAAGGTATTTTAGTAGTTTATTAAATAATCCCTCCATTCCTCCCATCTCTGACTAGAAACTTCCCCATCTTTAATCAGAAATGCTTCTGGAGCTGGCAAATTCATAGTTGTGGTGGACATCCTGGAATTGTAGAAGTTATAAGCAATTTATGTTACACTGTAGTATAAATGTGTTTTCTTATTATTTTCTAAAAGAGAAGAAAAATAAAATATGTTCACTTTCTAAGTTAAGGTTAATACACATAAGTAAACATGCTGTATAGATAAAATATTAAAGGCGAGAACTGGCAAGTAAAAGCACTAAAAGCCCTTACATTTTTTGCAACACACTGATAAGAATAAGCAAAAGCGTTAAAACGCTTAATGAAGCACAGCGTGTCACACAAGATGCGAGCGTATCGCAGATGAAGCAGTTAGATACGCAGCGAGCGTATCGCTGATGATGTAACGTACCGTAGATGGAAAGTCAAATTTCCATAATTAAATCCTTTAAAAGGTACCTTGAGGATAAACGTACACTGAGCTTTATTGAAAAGAGGCAGTCTGACCTCTGATGCTCAGTTCCGGTGTTCGTTGACTAAATCATGCAGATCCGTCTAATCCAAAATGGAGTCACGTTGTGTGTCATGTACGTGACTCACGCAGGCAAAGTGACGTGGTGGCAACGTGACTCACGCAGGCAAAGTGACGTGGTGGCAACTACGGATCGCGAGAATTACTCCAGTCGACGTTCCAAAGAAGAAGCGTAGCTATTTCAAGAGTTCCAATCATGAAAGGTTCCACAAGATTAAAAATTGGGCAGAGGAACGATCATCCATGTGTCAAATCATCAAGGTATTTAATCCTTTGCCAATTCTTAACCAAGTCCAGCTCAACCAAGGAGTTTCAGTTTCAACACAAATGCTTTCTTCACAGTCCTTTTTTCAAATAAGATTTTCCAATGACGAAAAAAAATTGTAGTACAATCCACGAAAACCTTCTTTACTCCTTAGTAATTACATTGGTTGCTCAAGGGGATAGTGAAGCCGATTTCCAATCTGTCGTAAGTAAAATCCAATAATATCCATAAAGACAAATTTCAATATATTCAAAAATCGCAAATCCAGTTAAAATTAATATTTCGCGCAGGTTCGTCCGAGGTTATGTAGCATCGTCGCCAATGTTACAAAGGAAGAACGTAGTCGATTAGATGAATAATCCTTTAACCACATCGCTGCGGCGGCTATTCCGCCGCAGCGCTAAATGGGCGGGGCGGCCGCTCGGCGGCCGCATGCTGATGCCAGAACCGCTCCGTCATCAGCCGCGGTTGGGCTGTGCTCCTTACGGAGCGGTTCCGTCATGGTCCCGCCCGCTCAATAGAACGCGCCGCGCAGGCGCGTAATCAGCGCCACGCAGGCGCGGCGGCAGGGCCATGACGGAACCGCTCCGTCATCAGCACAGCGCCACCGCAGCTGATGACGGAGCAGTTCCGTCATCAGCGTCGAAGGAGTTAATCAGGAAAAGCATAACCCCAATGACAGATGAAGACGGACGCAGCCGCCGGTCAGCTCTCACCACCCGATCTGCCCCAGCAGCCTACATGCATGCAAGAACGTTAATAAGCCTGTTTCAATTCATAACAATAGCGCATGAAGACTGTGTGGTGCTTGAGCCAGAGGAGGCAGAATCCTGGCTGGCACGAGACACAACACAGTGGCAGAATATACAAAACAGAGCTATGGATCAAGACATAACAGACATCACCACATGCCACAAGGCAAGTCAGAGGATGATGAGAGTCACAATGCCACAATTGACAAACTTTCCCCCTAACTGGATTTGCTATTGACATTAGTGAACCACTAAAAGCGTCTGGTTCCAGTCAAGGCTTTGCTAATGCCCCTTGCATTAAAGTAACAAAAGTAGACGCCCCTGAGCAGGCAGGCAATATCACCACGACTGGCCTTGTATGGCATCAGATAGTCACTGCCACTGGAGAGGTTGGGAAGAATGGAACATCCTAAACAATGAAACTTAAGGTGCACCTACACGACAACACTAAAGTTAAGCAATTAGACATCCAATGCTCAAGTGACAGTATAAAACAAAACCTAGTAGGAACATCGCACAAAACGACCTCTGAAGAGGTGGAAAAGCTATCAAAACCCTTTCTTGCAGAGAAAATATAAAACTGCAGAAATCCATGAAAAGACTTGAAAAAAACAAAAGGTACATATGCTTACCACGAGGAAGTACCTATCAATGGAACGGATACAAGAGCGTTCACCGGCCATCAACCAGCAGGACCCCTGCGCCAACTGGAAGGTGGCAAGCTACGCAAACGCCAGATGTGTCCACCATGCCAAGTTCAAGGAGGAATACACAACCTAGAAGGACACATATGAAGTAGGACGTCAAATAATGGCCCCATGATGCCCATGGAAGGGGATCACCCTCGCCCACCTCCGACAACAGGAACCCAAATATTTACTCCTGAATACATCACAAGAGTGTTGTGTGACATGTTATGTTATGTTATGTTATGGGATCTTGTATAGCGCATGGCTACCCCAGCAACGGGGCGTCCCAGCGCTTGCGGACATGCCTAAAACTAGTGTGACAGAGGGTGTGCTAGATGGACGCAAACAAGCAAGTTTTTATGAGTTTTCGGAATAGCAGGTATTTTGAAGTGGCCCGTGCTTTTGGGGGGATGGAATTCCAAAGCTTAGGGGCCAGGTACCTGAAGGAGCGGCCGCCGACTCTGCTCCTCCGAATCTTGATGGTACGCGCTAAAGAAAGATCCGCTGAGCGGAGAGCGTGCGTAGGGATATAAAAGGAGCAAAGTCCTTGAAGAGTTTGGGGGCCAGCGCTGTACAAGATTTTGTGGGTGAGGCAGAGGGTCTTGAATTGGATGCGTTGCTTTATAGGTAACCAATGTAGTCGCCGGAGAAAAGGGGATGTGTGACAGGTTTTGGGTAGGGCAAACAGAACACAGGCAGCGGCGTTCTGTGCTCTTTGCATGCTGTTTATTGTAGTCGTGTTAGAGCCTAACATGAGGGAATTGCAATAGTCCAGGTGAGAAAGGACTGACGCCTGGACTATGAGCTGGCGGGTAGGGGGCTCAAAAAAACCTAGAATGGGTTTGAGAGAGCGCAGACGCCCATAACAAGTGCCCGCCACTTTTTTGGCATGGGATTCCAAATTGAGCGAGTTGTCAAGCATCACTCCTAGATTTTTTACTGACTCCTTAGGTATAGGAGCTGATCCCAGCGCAGGAGGCCACCAGTGCTCGTCCCATGTCTGCGTACCATTGCCAATCAGGAGTACCTCTGTTTTGGAGGACTTTAATTGAAGACAGTTGTTGGATAGCCACCTAGATATGGCCAGAATGTCTTCTTGGAACTTTATTTGGTCTACCACATTGTTGTTAGAGAAATTGAAGATGAGTTGCGTGTCGTCCGCATATGATATTAGTTGAATCTTGCGTTCCCGAGCCATCATGGCCAGTGGGCGGACGTACACATTAAACAATGTGGGACTGAGCGCAGACCCCTGAGGCACCCCACATTCAAGGGGGGGCCTGCTGGATGAGTATGGAGGGGCGTGCACCTGGAAGGAACAGTCAGATAGAAATGACGCAAACCAATCCAGGGCCTTTTCCCTGACCCCGATCTCCCACAGTCTCTCAAGCAGTATCTTGTGGGAGACCGTGTCAAAAGCCACACTCAAATCCAGCAGAATCAAGATAGAGGTTGCGCCCATATCCAATGAAGCTCTTAGATGTTCTGTAACTGTTAGCAAGGCAGACTCTGTGCTATGGTTCGCACGGAAACCATTTTGGGACTCATCTAGGATCCCATTGGACTCTAGGTAGGCAGTCAGAGTGAGGTTGACATGCGCTTCCGCCACTTTTGCGAGATAGGGAAGCAGCGAAATGGGACGGAAGCTATCAGGCCGAGAGGGATCGAGTGATGGTTTCTTCACTACTTTGGCATGCTTCCACGATTTAGGGATGGAGGCTAGCTGTAGTGACTTATTAATCAGCTCCCGGCCTTCCTGCAGGGCGGAATCACGGAGAGATCTAAACAGTTCGGGTTTAATAGGGTCATCTGGGGATCCTGACTTTACTCTTAGTATTAGGTGTTCCATCCCTGTCCACTCTAAAGATGGAATAGTTAAGAGGGAGTAAGGGAGAACAGCTTGATCTCTAGTAGGATTGGGGAGCCCCGAGGGGCCGTCTGGTTGTAATAGGTCATATATCCCTTTGACCTTATTAATGAAGAAACAGGATAGTTCATCACACTGTGCATCTGACACTATCAGGTTGCCTGTACCTTCCGGGGCCTTGGTCATTTCTTTCACCAGGGAGAAGATTGTTTTGGAGCGGTTGGTGCTGGAGGTGATCAGGTCAGTATAGTATGTGCCTTTGTTTTTTTTTATAAGTTTATGGTATGCTTTAGTGGCCAGCCTAAACTCAATTTTGGCCAAAGGGTCGTACGAGCGTCTCCAAATACGCTCTAACCATTTACATTGTTTTTTGATGTCAGCAAGAGTCTCCGAATACCAAGGGTGGGAATGATCTCGCTTAGGCCTGGAACGTTTTATGGGGATAAGGTGGTCCAGTGAAGTATTTATCCACTCTCTGTATGCAGAGTCTGCTTCCTCCATGTTGGTCGACCAAACAGGGCGCGATTGGTTCAGTTGGGCTTCAAACAGGGCATTATCTAAGCTATTCCAGGGGCGCCTCCATAGAAGGGGGGAAGATTCTCCTTGCCACTGGCTGGGATCTCGACTGAAACAGAGACCAGGAAGTGATCAGTCCAGCTGAGAGGGCTAGGGGGTTCAGCTGTGACTTCCTCTATGTTAGTAAAGACAGGGTCCAGAAGGTGGCCTGCCTGATGGGAGGGGCCCACAATCAGCTGGTGGAGCTGACAAGCCTCCAAGTCGCCAAGGAACTCCGATATGGCGGGGGAGTCTTGGCGCTCAAGGTGGAGGTTGAGGTCTCCAAGTACGCTAAAATTAGCTGATTGGAGCGCTAATGATGAAATCGTTGATACCAGCGACTTGGAATGTGCTCGCTGGTCCTGGGGGGCGGTAAACGAGAAGCCCTGAGAGGGTGTAGGTGTCAGAGACCTTTATCTTAAATAGTGCGCATTCACTGCATGCTACGTTAGTGGTCTTGAAAGTGCAAGTGAATTTGGACTTATAAATCGCCGCTATTCCACCTCCCCTGCCTATGAGTCTGTTCTGAACACAGATAAAGTAACCTGGGGGAAGGGCCAGGGCTAGAATGGCCGAGGAATCTTCGGTTAACCAAGTTTCTGTCAAAAACACAACATCAGGGCTCTTGTCTGAGAGGAGCTCATGGATGTCCTCGTGGTGTTTCACAAGGGACCTACAATTGAGGCTCAGTATGTATAGTTTAGAGGTACTGGTAGTCACTGAGGTTGAAGAAGATGGCGGTAAACAGGCCGCAGAGACTTTAAAGCCACACTGATTGCATTGAATGATGGGGGAGCCAGGGTACCATGTGTGAGCCATGCAGTCGGCCCGATATCTTAGAGCAAGTAGCTCCTCCCGGGCGTAGGGCATCATCGCTTGTCAAGCGACCAGGGGTCTGGGCGACGGGCAACTGACTTGCGCGGACGATCGCAGACGGGCTCGCCTTCGGCGACCCGCCGGCTACCCGTTGCGCGCATCCGCTGCACGGGAGAAAGTGAAGGAGGCTATGTAGGCACCGTCCCCGCCTCTGGTGCAGAGTGACACCCTCAGGGGGCGGGCCCGCGGTCAGAAACGCCCTCCACACTAACGGCACTTGCCGCAGTGGAACGGGGCGACAACCGGAAAAGCAGATGAGAGCAAAGAGGTCAGTGCAAAGTATTAAATACACGATTAAAAAAGCTTCTGCACAATTGTATTTTAAAAATATAGTAACACAGTTCCCAAGTGCTTTTCAAGATTCAGATTGGTGCAAAGAGCCCTTCCCTTGCAGCAGCGTAACGCCTAGTGGTTCAGGCGCGTCCGCTGCGCGGGAGAAAGTGAAGGAGGCTATGTAGGCAGGATTTGTAGTATGCTGCACTCTATAGTATTGGGCAGCTCTTTGGCATCTATTTTGACATAGGGTGTTCATGCAATGTCCAAGTGGAATTGTACAGTTGACGCTTTAACTGACATTTCGATAGGGAACTGTGGAGTTAATAGTCAATAAAACGTGTCTCCCAGTGTCCGCAGTCTCGGAGTCATTTCTACAAAATTGACAACAGGATTTGGACTATAACTACACCCTTGTGTTCAGAAGTGTGCTATTCGGCCGTCAACTTGAAGCAGATTGAAAGATTTATGCTTTTACTGCATAGCCTTTACATGTTGGATCAGCATGTACTGATTAGCCATTTTGTGTTAGATTATCCTCTACAGCTGAGTGGAGCTCTTACCGTGACCTGAGACCTAGTGATCGACTCCCGACTCGCTGTGCTGAGTCTTGGGCCTTTTTGGATTCCGGTGAGCAGAGATCCATTCTGGTCTTCTGCTGCAGTGCGAATGGTGACGTCAGCGGATGGTTAACCCTGCATGGAGACAGAGCAGCGTTCTTGGATGTAAGGTCACAAAGCTTCATTTGCATGCATTGGAACACACTACCCGTTGGGTTGAGAGCACCGCAAGAGGCAAATAGAAAGAAAGAGCAGCGTTCCAGGTAGTCAGGTCATGACGCGTCAGTTACGTGCATTTAAACACACCACCTTTTCTGCTGGAACGCAACACAACTGGGGATTTGGTGGCATCGACCCAAAAATATTATGGGCCAAACCAGGCTGCATGGGGTATCCCAAACACCAACCGGGCGAAATCATCGCCCTATACACAGACCCCTTGATTACTCAAGCTTCTCATCATACAGTATACCGATGACCTGGTAATATTTGTCCACACACAGATTTGAGTCCGGTGGGTGCTGAGCATCCTGCATGACTATAGCACCACAAACACATTAAAGGGCAATGCTACAAAAACCCAAGTTTTAATCTTTGGTCAACGTGTAAAAAACTCCAATTGCCATGGAATATCGGGCCCTGAAGACCACCACTACCAACAAATATAATTATCTCAGAATCTGGCTGTCGGCTTCAGGCAAAGCCTTCCTTCAAATAAGGGTTATAGAGGAAAAAGGAATTTTTTTTATAGCTAAATTACATCATAAGCATCAGTGCCCAACAAAAGATGGGATACGCACAGTTAACCAGTCCAAATTCGTACCCATAGTAAGCTATGGCCACCTCGCCCATCCTGGAAAGCTCACAAACATTCTAGAGCACTGGCATATAGGAGTTTCCAGGAAAGTATTCGGGCTTCCTAAAACCTCAAGGCGCACAATTGATACAGCTGGAATTTGACCTGGTGAACATGAATGTGGAATATAAAAAAGACATTATAAAGTGCCACCACGAAGTAAGCAGAGCTGAGGCCAGGTCTGTGAAAAATGCACTTGACACAATCTTTAATGATGCATGCAGAGCCACAACACTAAATCTTATTGCAGTTAATATAATCAGCAATCCATTACCATGCCAGTTTGAGGAGCATACTAAAGAAGCAAGGGTGAACCCTCTCGAAAGACAAGACCTTTCAACGACATGGCAGATCCCAGATGGCTTGGGACCTTACAATATACACATGGACACGGCCTGACAGCTGTATTTAAATTCCGCCCTGGGGTGGCAGGCTCTAAGGAATATCTTGAGTACTAGACTCTTGACCTTGCTAATCAGTAAATTTAGAGCACACTGGAAATTGCAATTGGCAGTTGCACAACAGTGCAGACTGTGCACCAAGGCCACGGAATTGATAATCCATCTATTGTGTTGCTGTGTGGAACTGCTGCCATGAAGGCCCCCTTTACTGTGGCCGTCCTATTCAGAGTTGGCCATTTGGACCATCCACCGCTGCGCCAGGGAACCGCCATTTCCTAGGAGTGACGTAGCGCAGAGGGCTATACAATATGCAAGACTGGACCACTGCGGGCCGCGAGCATATTATGAGTTTCCCTTCCGCCAACCATTTCTTGGTGGGCTCACTGCCATGAAACGGTGTGCGGAAAGGATTCAAAGGGGGCTCTAGCAGGCCTCCATGCCTTCCCACCATGGGGATGCATTCAGGGGGAACAAAATGTGCCACCCTTTTTGCTTGCACCCCAAGTTCCAGTATGGCATGGACTTCACAGTCAGCTGCGGTCGGTAGTGGGAGTACCTGCCGGGTGGTGACGTGAGAAGGAGGATGGACAGGGAGGGGGGTAGTAAACTATGGATTACGGAGGTTTACAGGCAAGTAAACATATAAGTAATTAAAATGAATTTTGTTGCGTGCACTGCATTTCCAAATGCGATGCAGTGCGCGCAACGAAATTCGTTTTATTTATTTATATGTTTACTTACCTGTAAACCTCCGTAATCCATAGTTTACTACCCCCCACCCTGCCCCTCCCCCTCCCCACGTCACCGCCCGGCAGATACTCCCACTACCGACCGCGGCTGTTCACAGTCCATGTCATGCTGGAACTTCTTTTGCATGTCCATTGCGGTGCCCTTTTCAGGGCAACGCTGTGGGAATGCAAAAGAAAAGGACAAAAAATCCCGCAAGACACAAGTTGTACTCCTAATCTGGCAGGCGATCCTTGCACGGCTTTGGCGGTGCTGAGCTGGCGCAGAGCCGGTGCAGAGCCGGTGCAGCACTGCCAAAGTCGAAATCAGGCCCCAAGTTTTTGCTATAACAAGAGAGAAACTGAGGGCTAACTGCACATCATTTCTAACTAGCCTTTAGTATTTATTTAGCCCGAATGCGTCCAATGAGCTAAATCTTCTGAAATTGTCTCTATGAGGCCAGGCCAAAGGCAATATAGCTAAGGTTGACTGTAGTATAATGTGAGTCCAAATACAATGGTCCTAAACCTGTTGTAACCATGACTGCACATATAGTGTTACAAAATGTGAATGCACTTAAAGGGCCAGATGTAGAACCATTCAGTTTTGCATGAGGCAAATGCAATTTGCAACCCCATTGGGAATGGCTAGCACTCCCAGGAGACCACCATGTCTGGGACAGCTTTTTAAATAAAGCAGTTTTTAAAAAAAATGCAACCCGTTTTTCTTAAAGAAAAACGGGATGCATTTAAAAAAGAAAAATGAAACATTTTAAGTTTCATTTTTAAGGGCACGCAGTGGTCCCTAGGGCCACAACCTGCTCTTAAAAATATATTTATGCACCCATTCACAAAGGGGAAGGGGTCCCCTTCTCTTTTGCGAGTGGTTTACCACCTACTTGAAGTAGGTGGTAAACTGCGAGTTGCAAAACAATAGTAAATGGCATTCATCGAGTCTCGCTATTAGGAAGGGACTAATAGCGAGAGTCGCAAACGCTATTTTGCGAGTCAGTGACTCGCAAAATAGCATTTGTACATGCCATTACCCTTTATTGCAGCCGTAAACGGGCCGATCTCCCGTTTGCGAGCACAAAAAAGGGTCATACATCTGGCCCTTAGTCTTTAAGGTTCAATGAGTCGAATTAAATGAAACTGTATCTTTAATGTCAGACCAAAAATGCTGCTGCTAAGTCCGCCTGTGGCAGGACTGTCTATGCAGCTTAAAACCATGTGAATGCACTTCAGCCATATGGCGCACTATTATGATGGAACACATAGTCTAATCCCCATTAAGCCTTCAGCCAGTATGATTTTAATAAGGCGATGCTGCTCAACCGGTATCACACATTGTGTTTTAACCTGTAGAATGCACTTTAATGCACTTATTTGCTCAATGAGTCGAATCACGTTAACCTGTATCTGTAACGTCAGACCAAGATGCTGCTGCTGAGACAGGATTGTTTATACGCTAAAAAAAAATGATGTTAAAGAAGCTTTTTAGGGTCGGTCATTTAATCTTTTTATTCATGCTTGTGCATATATTGTGAAGATTTTTATTAATCAGACAATAAACATTTACTCACTTACACCTACCTGTAGTCAATGGGGGTTAGCTCCTCCATGTACTTCAAATGAGGGGTGGCTCTGTTGTTTCTGACAGGCAAGGCATCAACAAATAATAGTATTGTGCAGATGGAAAACATGTCACATCCAATGGAAAATAGCTTTGGGCACCGATACTGAATTTGATTAGATGCCTCTCTCGACTTATTTCCGTAATCTGTAAATCTAATTCATAATTGAATCTATACACAATTGATCACAATTTTTTACTTTAATCAAACTAAATGTTTTTATACATTTTCAAAAGAGTGTAATAAATATGGCATGTAAAATTGGCAATTACACCTCCATTAAAAATAGCAATAAAAACACAAGCTATTTAGAGTTAGAGACATTCTGGTCCCACGTCGTCTCTGCTTCTCTACTCCTCACAGGAAGCAGGCCGCCACTCCCTTCCATCCCCTAAGCCAATAACAATGCTGCAATGGCAGTGTGTGATTGGTGGGGACGGCGCCCAGCCAGGTCTCTATGGGGAGGACATTTTCTCGATGTAGGCTTAGAAAATGGCCGAGTGTGCATGTCTGCTTTGGCCTAGGCACTCCTCCCCTGTTGCAATTTGCAGGACCAACCACCCGCCCGCCCCCAACCAAATCCTTCTGCTTTCTCACAGTGTGAGAAGCAGTAACATAAAATGGTATTTATACCATGTTATGTTACTGCTTCTCGCAGTGCGAGAAAGCAGTGGGGCAACGCTACTCCCTCCACATGGAGGAGCCACACCTGTAATTAAGTGTTGTCAATTTTCTAAAATATGACAGATATGAATGAATCAATATGAATTTACAGATTAAAGAAATAAGTAGGTAGAAGCATCTAATCAGATTCAGTATAGTTTGAAGTGCAGAGGTACTCTCCATTTCAAACCAACCCAGGTACATGAGCTTTGGATTAGGGAATGCCAGTAACAGGGAGAAGTGACATATACTAATCAATTTGACTGTTACAAAAGATAAAATATGATTCTACTGATGCATCGGGATGGACAACCTGGTGGAAATTCAAAGTAGGTCATTTGACTGGAAATACACAGAAACAAAGCACAAAATACAATATATTTGAGCAATATTTACACGACGTAGAGTATCTGCAATTACTGCACGAATAGTGAGCTAAGAGTGGGTATTGAAACAAAGGTATGGGGAGTTTCACAATTTTGAGGTAAAAGTCCCCCCCACCCAAGATCTCGATTGATGTGTTGGTGCTGCTTAAGTGTGTCACGTGTTTCCCCAATGAAAAGCCTGCTGCTTTGTGTCAACGCTTACAAGGGTAAGCCCAGGTTTTCCCATTACACTGTGTGTTTCAAGTTCAAGTTTATTTTATTTGTTTGATTAATTAAAATCTTTAAAAAACGCTTAAAATATCACCAAATATAAAAGAATTTAAAACACTATGTACACAATTTTTCTCATATTGCATACTTACTAAAGTTCAAGACTTAGTATATTTTTGGATACATTTACTTGATAGTTCAAGAAATAATCTTCAAGTTTTTTGCCAAAAGCACATACAAATTTTACAAATGCAGAGTTCATAAATATATCTTTAGAGATTATGCATGCCATCAATGCTTGTCTACAAGTCCTTACTCCACGAGCATTGAATAGTCTCTTAAGAGTGATTTTCCTTTCAATTTCTAATTGAGGACAAAGATATAATAAATGTATAATATTCTCTTGTCCACATTTACATAACCTACATTTAGTGTTCTCCTCATTGCTCTTCCATGTAGGTAAATTACATAAACCCATTACACTGTGTGTTGCCTAATGTTCACCATAGCCAGTTTCCAACAGAATGATTCCACTCTTAACTTGCCTAGGTTTGGATAATTGGTCTAAATTAGCCGTACCTAGGAAGTCTCCACATCACCTTTTGTGGAAGGGCTCTGTTGGCCTAAAGTCAGATATTGACGCTGTTGACTGGTATTATCTCTGTTCCAAAGGACTATAAAAGACCTGGGAGTCCCTAGTATTCTTTTAAAAGGGATCCAATTAGTTTACATTGATACTTGGGTTAGATTTAACAGAGAGGGTGGGTTTGACACGACCTTTTGTACTTCCACCCAGAATGGAATAATAGTGTTACCGATTTACCTGAATGCGGTTATTGCTTTTCACGGCACACAACATTAATAATTCTCTTCCAAAGTTTGTCCAATATATATTTCCACCTTATTCAATGTTTTTTATATAGTAATATTAAGCCGCTCTTCTTTGGGCCTGTTGTAGTTCTTTTATAAACTGGGGAGTTCCTGTACAACACTTTCACTCAGGGTTATCATTAACACTACACACTTCACATAGTTCAGTGACAGGGTCTTGAGCAGAGTTGGTTGAATGGTAGAAAAAAAAGTAGAGCTTGTGCAGCCTTATTACTGTATTACTCTCATAGATGGCATCAGTGTCTCATACAATAAGCATTGGCAAAGTCAATAGGTTGTGCCTATGTGAGACATATTGGCATTGTCAATGTTTTTTTAAGATGTTGCACAGCAGCGAGGGCTTCTGTGCCACATGACTCAAAGTAAAGTTTTAAAAAGCGCTATAGCACGGCCAGTGTTAAATGTATCATAGCGCTTTTTTAAGTAACTTTAAGCCACATTGCTGTGCAACATCTTTAAAATAACATTGACAATGCCCATAGGTCTACCATAGGGAAAACCTATTGAGTTAGCTAATGCTTGTTTTACTAGCCATGGTCTTGTGGGCCAAGCGTTTGCCGCTGCTCATAGATCTCTACTCTGTCCTTCACAAATCACAGCAGGCCAATATGTGCAGCTGTGTGCTGGGGCGACATTTACCCACCCCCGCTCCAATTAGCATCCATAATAGAGATATTTATTTTCCAGCGCACACTGCGAGTGTGTAATGCCAGGGGCACATAAGGAAGCCATCTGTGAATAGTATGGAAACAAAGAACCATCCCCGTGCAGGGGACACTTTAACAACATAAAGGGTGTCAGATATTTATAGAAAGAAAGGGGCAAGGTGTCCCGTCAGCATGTAGCTGCCATTTTGTGTCAGCATACAAACTGAAACATACAACAAAAGTGATAGATGGAATGGTTTGGCTAATCTTAACCACTGGAAATTACAGTAGCGGCCGGTATAGGAGGAAAGTGGCGGGGCGGGGAGACGATGACAACAACAACAAAAAAAGGGGATAAAAATCACTTACCTTCAGCCCACCTGATTGCCGGTCTTCTGCTCCTCTCGTGCCTCCACTGTAGGCACAGGTTCCCAGCCTCCCCTGCGGCCAGTCCTGACGCTGCGCTTGTGCATGGGAGCACCTTCAGGATTGGCCTGAGTGCAGAGGATTTGCGCTCCCAGGGAGACTGGGAGCCCGTGCTTTGCTGTCTCCAACCCAGCAACGCAGCTGAGCATGTCTTTATACTGTGACTCTGACACCAGAGGCGCTCTCACCTTGGTGAGTGGCCCTAATTCTTGGTAGACCCTTATGTCAATAATTCAAAAAAATTCAAACACTAGTTCAGCAAAGGACTTTTAAAACACCAACTTTGGCCTGCCATCTCCTTCAAATAGGTGACAGTATCCCAGTCTCACCAAAACGTATTTAAAAAGATGGTAGCAGGACAGTTTAGTGGAACAATCCGCAAGCAAAGCCTGATCATGCCTTTTTAAACAAAGCCTCTGATCGCTATACCATATACACCAAGAGTGGGAATTGTTTCAGTTAAGTAGACAAGAGTAGTGGTCCTTCGTCAAATGGCTTCCTGAATGGTATTTGTCTAAACATTTTGTGGATGTCCAGTTTATTCACAGAGCCCTTCTTTGAAATTTCCATACCCACATCTCCAAAGGGGGCAGGTGCTGGGTGCTCGGAAATGCAAAGAGAATATTTTGATCTGAGCTGCTACGTTGCAGTTATATACATACAAGATTTGGATGTTTCCCTCCAGTTGGACAGTTTCATTGTGCAGTGGTCATTGTTTCAAATACACAGGTTAGAGAGCTGGAGGCTTCAAGTCTGCGGTTGTTGGTGGGGCTCGGGGGGGGGGGGGATATTGTTTTCTTAGGCTAAACAAGACTGCATGTTTGCAAAAGGGCAGCTTGAGTGCTTGGACCTGACTTTTAGTCGCAGCCGTGACAGATGCAGCCGTGAATGACTGGCGGTGGAGGACTGGGTGGATTGACACCACTAGGTGAGGCAGAGAGGGACATTAACACCACAGAGAGTGGGAGGAGTGTGGGTGTGAAGGAGAGGGACTGCAAAAGCATGCACTCTCTGAGAGAGCTTGCCGAAAAGTGAAACAAAGAGTACCTGCAGGAGCCTGGGCCAGTGTAAGGACACTGGCCACAGGAAGCTGTACTTAGTCCATTTTCCACGACATGGGCAAAGACTGAAGCCCTGGAGGAAGTTGGAGGTGGTGAAGAGGTGCTGACCAATAGGAAGCAAGTAAATCAAAGTGATGTGGGAGCCAATTAGTAGCAAGTAAAGGTAAGTAATGGGCGAGCTCTAAGCCCCTTTTAAGATTCTTTTTTCTTTACAAGAGATTTCACAAGCTCAGCACATGCCCTGTGCAGGCGAAGCCTAAAAATGTACTGCCAAAGCAACTGTGGTAGATCTTTCTACGTTTAATGCCAGGTAGGGCAGATTTTATCTTTAACTTTGAATTAGAGACTATAAAGCAAAAAAAATTCAATTATTAGAAAAAGTAGCTTTACGGTGATCTGAATAATGATGTGAACCTAAAACAGGAGATGTTATGGAGGGACACATTGAAAGTTAGGAAATTGATTCCCATTCAAGCCATTATACTAGACTTGAGTTATCATTATGTTTGGCCAATGCCAGGGTCTCCCGGGCCTTGATATCTCTGATGAAAGTGTAACGCGAGCTACTGAGGCACAGGCCACCCTCCTCTCCAGGGGTCCTCATTCAGCTCAAGGCCTACAAATATCTGTAGGAAATGGGAGTGTGGTGGCCCGTCATCACATTCTGCAGGGAGTTCCATCATTTTGCATTGTGCTACTGTGTAAGCTTTATAAAGTTCGATATGCCAGTGCTATGCTCTTACTTTCTATCACTGCTGATATTGACATTAAAGCATGATACAATCTGAATAGACAAGCAGATAGTTCAAAGAAAAAGTCAAGCACTGGCATACACCTTGTCTTCGGATTCTATAAACGTGCATACATCCATTATTTTGTGATAACGAGATCTACCCAAAACCCAGACAATCATTCACGTTATTTCGTTGTATGGAGTCTGGGGAGGGTTATCAAAACATATTTGTCAATGCAGATGATGTGGCTGAACACTTATAAATAATAATGCAGTTATATAGTACAATTTTCTGACAGAGATGTGTTGCATACGGAACCAACTAAGTCATTGGTATGGCACTGTTATTGTATACATCAATTATATAAATTATAAAACAGTGTCTTATTGTGTGATCCAGTTTTTCATATGGAAATTAGATGAGCAGTAAGTTATTGGCATTTGGAAAAAAAATGCTGAGTAGATCTGGGGGCTATTGGAGAAAATAGTGCTCTGAGGCTGTAATTAAAGCCTACCGATTAACAGGCGGTGTCGCAATGGGAGGTTACACAATGAGACAAGGCAGTACTAAGCAGGGACTACTAAGCCTATTGACCAATGAACTTCACAGTTTACAGTGGACAGTGGCACAAGCCAATGAAAAATGTGGGCGGAGCTTCAAGTACCTACCTGAATACAACATGCCTCGCAGAGTGGTGCATGCGCTGCCCAGGCTCGACCTAAAAAAACAGACCCGCAAACCCTGTCTGGATTTGCAGCAGACGTGGATTTCATACCCATTCTTGAAATGAGCTCTGGGTCTATCTTCCTATATAAAAGCTATTATTTTGACAAGGTCTCATATTGTATGGGAATGGTATTTTTTTCTTAAACATTTGTAATTTCCCCGATCCAAACCACAGCAGCAAATGGAAACTGCCTTTCATCAGATTAAATGAGCCACTGCCTGAATGAATTGCACATGTCGAAGTGAACTACGAATTTATTGTGGACTTTGGAAAAATAACACACATCCAGCAGATTCCTCATTTGGGGAAGTAGAAAAAGATACATTTTGCTAGAAAATCTTTCTCAACAATAAAGGCACCTTTGCAGTTATATGAGCGAATGATGAATCAAAGTCATTTCTAAAAGGTCAGGCACTTTCGGATTCTCTACAAATTTAAAACATGGCTATATCTTTGTGAAAAAGCTCTTTGCCGACTTGTGCCAAATCAAATGTATGTATTCACATATGACTCGTAGGCAGATTGGCATTTAAATGTTGTGGTAAACGACTTATATTCTGAGATTCCCTCTGACAATGTGGAATTGCATGCACAGTTGGTGATTTTTGCACCAAAGGAATGATGTGCATGTGAAAGACACCTTTTGACCACCGTTTCAATTGGTGATATTGTACAGAAACAACTTTCAGTGTCTGTGTGTGCATGGCCGAGTGGGCGTGTTGTAAAGTCGTTGGGTGTGGATACTGTGAGGATGCAGTGATGCATAGAAGGCTGACATATCTGCTGGGCGCGAGGCTAGCCTGGCAGTTAACTACAGTGAGTGATGTTGCAGGCAGAATCTAAACTTGATAACTAGAAAGCTGTGGCTTTAAGACAAAGGCCTAACATGGAATACATAACTTACCTCATATCTAACTGGTTTTAGACTCTTGTGTGATGACCCTGTCAAAAAATTATAACATTTTGGTGACACATATGGGTTTCAAAATGCTGCAGTTAGAAAAACGACTAGTAGTGTTAGTCATATGAATGAATGAATGAATGAAATAAAATTTATAACGCGCAACTAAAACCCGGAGGCATCAAGACGCCTAACAAAAACAGATCAGAACACAGAAGGCAGAACACAACTACGAGTATGACTTCGCAAAGAGCTGAGTTTTCAGAGCCTTTCTAAATGACTGCATGGTGGGAAGGGATTTAAGTCCACCGGAAGGGTATTCCACCACTTAGGTACCAGAGTGCAGAAGGCTTTGCCACCCCATTTAGCTCTACGGGTGCGGGGGACTAATAATAGAGATTTGTTAGTAGAGCGTAAATTCCTCAAGAGGCTATAGGGAGACAAGATGGATCCGATCCTAGTAGCACTACCTCTGGCCAAGGCCCCGTAGGTCATGCACATTGTTTTAAAAAGGATCCGATATTCGATGGGGAGCCAGTGTAGCGATTTTCTGGCGGAAGTGGCCGAGGCACGTCTGGGCAGGTCTAAAACAAATTTGGCCGCCGCGTTCTGGACCATTTGCATGCTAAATAAGTTACCATGACATCTGCTACAAAGGCCCAGAACTGCTGCTTCTCTGATAGTGCCAAATATTCATTGTCGGTACTGTTGTGGGACATCTGGATTCAAATGTTCCCCGTGTGTTTCATTTAGATTCTTATTCTGTGAATGCTCCATTGTTTTCCCTGTCTTCATAGTGTCATTGATGCTGTGAGTTATTTATATGCTTCCAGTAGTTTCTATTTTGCTTGATTGTGAGTTTGTAGCCTAAATGTTTTTCTATTATATTGGTTTTATTCGTGCTATCCTTGCAGGTAGACATGTAGCTAAGAAACGAGACAAGATTAATACAATGGTGTGGCCATGTTTCAAAAGCATATATTTCTTCAGTATTATGGGTAGCCCTGGGCATCAGTGTGCATTTTCTGCCTCCTTTTATTCTTTCTTGTATGCTTTAGGTCTGGCATGCGTCTCCTCTTTTCGTTGATATATCATATTTTGTTCTATCCTATTGTGTTAGTTACACTTAGTTTCGTTCATTAGAAAGTGGTACATGCTTTTTAATGGCAGCTAGCACTTGCAGGGAAATATTATCAGTTTGTAGGAGAAAAACTATACCCACGCGTAAGCATTGGAAAAGGAGAAATCTCAGCTATCTGCAGGTAGGACTATAATCGAGAGCGTCCAAGACTTGATTGTGTAATAAAGGCTTTGTACATTCTTATTACACTGTCATTTCCCAAGTCTAGTAATATTATGGATGTATGACGGTACAACGCGTGCTTTTACAACGTGTACCGTTACGACGCAGGTTTTACAACGCAAGTCGTTACAACGACTTGCGTTGGGGGGCAATGGATAGTGAATAGTTTATTTACTATTCCAACTCCAGCCCCCGTGGATAGTAGGGAAGGTGTTGGATAGTAAATTAAACTATTCCCTATCCTAGAGCGCCCTCCAGCGAAAGTCGTTGTAACAACTTTCGTTGTAAAACCTGCGTGGTAATGGTACCGCGTTGTAAAAGTTTCATGGTAAAGGATGCTCCCCAATATTATTAATCCATGATTGTTAAGCACAAACATATCACCCTTTAAGGTTTCAAGGTACTGCATGTCATCTGGGAGATTAAGTGAGCTATTACCCAGAGTCACATGGTGCTTAGCTGAGCTAGCCACCTGCTCGGGGCATCGAACCATGAGCCCCGCTCTTGCTGCTGGGCCACACTTCTCCTCAATATGCATCTAAATACAAGAGGACTCCTGTTCTAAAGAAAGATCCCAACATTTTCCCTGTTTGAGGAGAACATTTCTTTGCATATTTCCATGCATCTGGTCCTGTGAATTCGGAGTTCTTTAAGTCAGTTGAACTACTTCTGTTGCTGGAGGTGGGATGATTGATGGTCATGTTTAGTCTAGATCCAGTGGACATGGTACTTTGAGGCGTGTAACTGGTGATTGCGTTTACTCATATGAATAAGGCCTAGTGCTCTCTGAATGGAAGCAGTTGTCTGATTTGCTTTTTGGCGATTATTTGATTGGTGTTTGGCTGCAGGGATGTTTTCTTGACCTTGGTGTGATAGAAGATCGCATTCATCCTAGAAATTGTGGTGACAGGCTTTCTGAGTTTGACGTGTCTTCAGGTGATGATTGAGTCAATTCAATGGTCCATGATGGGATGCTCCTCGAGTCATCTGTTTTCTGTAACTCATACCTTGACTAGTTTCTTGCTTCGAGCTATTGACTCTAGCTCAGATTTGACAGACTCATGCTCTTTCTCATCCATGTCTGACTGTTGGCGACATCATCGTTGGTTGTCTATTGCTCTATGCATTCGTGTCTTGTGCTTCTTGTCTACAATCTCGTTGTCATGAGATTGACTGCTGCATTTCAGTCCCCTCCTGTTTGTGGTGTTTTTTCAGGTGTCTCTGAGTTCTGATTTGCAGGGTGTGGTTGCACTTAGAATCTGCAATTGCTTTTCCTTTCTCCTCCTAGGTCTGCTATGGTCCTTGCCATGTTTGCGGGCTGTGCATATGCTTGACACCTCTTTTCTATGGGACTTGACGTACCATGCAACATGTCACTCCTTAAACTGTTCATGGCTCAACTTGCCTGGTCTTTGGATAAAATGACTCTGCCCCACTCTTCCCTTCCAGTGTGGCTGTAATTGGACAATCGGCTCTGATGGTTACCTGCCTGCAAAACGTTGTTATCTCTGGACCATTCCATGCCCTTACTTCTCTTTGCTTCTTTTTTAGAGGCTTATTTACAATCCTCTTCTGCCGCCTGTATGTCACTTTTTCCCATATTAAAAGTGACGCACTGGTGGCGCCAGAGGCTTGTAAATAAACCCCTTAGTGTCTTGTGCTCTCATTGATGGTGCAATTGAGAAGTTGAGTTTTGCTTTTTTCTACTTCACCAGCTGTGAGCCCTTTTGAGGACTTTCTTCACTGAAAGTGGACTTTTGAGAAACCTACATTGTGGGATTGTTGACAGGTAGCCTCCGATTACCTACAGTTGAATTGCCTCGCCCGCAAACATATTGAAAATGCAATGTTGTACTAATTTTCTAGCCTTGCCAGAAAGAGGCTAAGGATTCATCTGACTTCTGGTGTGTCAAATTAAACATGTGCTCTTTTAGAGGTGCATCTTTGAGCTTTTTTATGTCTGTGTTCTTTGTGAAGAATGGCCTGATCAGGCTCTAGCCATTGTGCCCCACCAGATCTTTCAAACTCTGCAGCTTTCTCTGCTTCAAGAAAACCACCCAGCGACCCCAGCCACCTCTTCCACATGGGCCCCAAATTCGGTGTACAATCCTCTGTGAATGGGGGTGGCACTTTAAGGGCGGTAATTGAGTGATATAAGGCTGTCTCTTCGAATACTGTGCTGTGGTGTTGGTGCACTCTGCTACCACCACAACTCTTTTGCACAGTACTTTTGCTTGAGGTAAATTACTTGTTTGATATGGCCGCATGGTGACGTAATTCTGAGTTCTACAGTTTCCCTTTAGCATTTTCTTGTGTTTGAATGTGCTGCACTGCTGTGACTGAACACAATGGTATAGGGCTTTATCAACTTCGAAAGGATGGATAGCTGAGTCTGTCCTGGAAGCAATCAAAGCATGAATCAGAATACCCAGCTTCAGCTCACTTGGTCACACTGCCTGCATTAACTCTTTAGGGCCTATCCCTTGACAACTCTTCTCTTTGCTACTTTGTACTTTATTCCCTCGATTGTTTCAAGGGTTTGCTTTCTACTGACCTTCCACATTAATCTGTATGAACAATATGGGTTGCTGCTGTGCCATTTATTCATTTTGCATGACTTTGAGTCTTTGACATTGTTCTTTATTCCTATGCTCAGAGACCGCTCCAAGATTCCTACCACGTTAGATTATCTGTGGCTACTAGCCCATTTCAAAATGGCTGCCACTCTTTTCACTTTCTCTGCTCCTGTTGTTTTGAATTGACAATGCACACCATTCTTTGCTGGCTATATCTTTGTTTACTTGGCACTCTTCTGTCAGCAAGTGGTTTGCACTAAGGTTTTTTGCAGGAGATAAGTGATTGTAATATGCTCACTCCAGTGCATGCTGTACTTCGGTCTTTTAGATGCAACCTAACTTCCAGATTGTAGCTTTCACAGGATTCGCTGGGGGTTTTAGGAATCTACCTGCCCCTTCAGATGCTATAAAGGCTTCACTGGGCTGTTAAAAAACGCTAGGTTTATCTTTCTATCTGCCTTCCTCCTCCTGTGTCTCAGGGTGACTCGCTTGCTATCAGAACTGTCTTCCAGTGTCTGCATTTATTTCTACTCACACTAGGGACCACCAGGCCCTTCAAAAATGCGGGTTCCTCCTTTAAAAACAGAGGGGCATATTATCAACGGGGTTTATCTCCGCTTTTTTGGCTTTAAAAGCCAAGAAAGCGGAGATAAAATTATCTCCCTAATACCTAGCTGTCGCTAACACCAGTTAGCGACAGCTAGTAGGAGATAGCGACCATGTTGGGCCCGCTTTGCATGTCAGTGATATTTATCACTAATGACATGCAAAGTGGGCGTGCCAAGATGTTAGCGACTGGAAACAGTCGCTAACATCGCTATCTCCTATTACCAACTTTTAGAGATATTCGCGCTAAGCGCGAATATTCCAAAAGCTAACACCTGCCCCTGAGCAGTTCTTAGCCATGTTATCCAATGGTAGGTGGATAACATGGCTAAAAGCATTAGCTCGGTAATGCATGAATATCGCTGACTTTTCAGCGATATTCATGCATTGCGGCTGATTTTTATCGCATTTATGATAAACCTTGGTTATCTGCGATAAAAATCGCCGCAGGTCGGCGATACATTTTTGTCTCTAACCAAGCAATAGCGATAATTATCGCTATTGCTTGGTAATATGCCCCAGAGAGATGCTGCTTTTGTTACTAGTGTGACCTCCTGCTTTGTTGCTGGCCTACGCCTAGTCCCTATTTTTCTGGGTTCCCTGAAACATGCTCAGTTGGCTGATGAGAGAGGGGAGCACTTCCTCTGCCTGGCTATAAACACTAGCAGAATGGTTCCCTATGTTTCTCCACCCCACCATATGACTGTCTTGCACTCTCAGGCCTTTCACTTCTCTGACAGTACTTAACGACCAGGTCTTTATGGCTCCCATTGCCATTATCTATGGTGCCACTATGACGTCCTGCAGTGGTTAATTTGTCAAAGAAATATGTGCTCGGGCTCTCATCATGAGACAGCTTGCACCAGCCCATTTCTCCTATAATCGCCGCCTATATCAGAACCAACTGCAGAACCATGAAAGTAGGGAGAGGATGTGCGTAATGGCCAGAGCTACCGACTTTGGAGCTGGGGAACCAGGTTCAAGTCACGGAGTCGACTCAACATCATGTGATTATTGGCAAATCACTTAATCTCCCTGAAAATTAATGTGTCCTTAGCTGGTGCTCATGAAAAGTGCGGGTGCTGATGATTAAGTGCTGGTGCTGAACACTGGAAACCACCTGCTCAAATTAAGCACTGTCCTCACACTTGGAATCCTACTGAGTTCAAAGTACACGGACTGTTGTCACTGGATCGGGGACTCACAGTTTACGATGATCTTCAGGTTGTCATTGATATGGTGGTGGAACTGTGTTGGCAACTTGGATGCCGTCAAGCATCTGCAGTACCTAAGAGTAATGTCTCTTCATCATCTGAGGCACATTAATAAATTACACAGGGTCAGGTATACTTTCTCTGTACTCGTTATTGTAAATGCCCTCGCTACCACACAACTGGGAGAGCTTATCTCTACCCATGCTGCCGCCTGTGCTGCTCTACTTTGAATTCTTTCTTACTCCTTTTCACACTTCCTGGCCAGCCTGGCACAAGAAGTGGCATCTGTTGACCTGGAAAGATTAGATCCTCCACAGACTTAGAGGTCCTTATCATGGCGTGACCACTGTGCTGTAATGATTGATTGTGATAAACAATGCTGCAGAAGTGCTTTTCTTAAGATCCGACTGCTAAAGATTTAGTATTGAGGAAACTTTGTTTGTGAGTGAAGATCTAACTCCTGGTACCAGCAATGTGAGTGGATAAACATGGAAATATAGACGGCTGGGAAAAGTGGGATGCTAATTCAGAAAATGCACTCAAGGTGCACATTAATCATATTTCAACCATGTGTTTCAAAAACCCAATATCACAGAGTCGATTTTATCCTTTCGAACATCCAATGGCTGCAATGAGTGGGGCTGCTCTAAGTTCAACTTCTTTTCGGAGAAATGGGTTGTCTCTGTAGCCCAGCAGAGTTGTGCTGTTGTTGTTTTCGCGAAAAAGGACAAGTCTGCATGAATTTTATTGAAGGCCACATGGTGATGAAATGTTGGGAATGCTACCAGATGGGCGGCCAGGCGGCCAGCTCTTGAGCAATTTTTCTTCTTCGGTGCTTTAGCCAAGGTACGGGTTCTTTGCACGTATTTCTGTGCGCAGAAGTCTGGGATGGGCTCTGTATTTTTACAGGATGGCTGGACCCTGTCAAAAGCACTTTATTTCGCAATTAACACGCAGACTCAGCCGAAGAGCCAATTTCTGCATAAATATTCTCCGTCGGCGTTGTCACCTGCTGCTGCCATTTTCTCTTGGAGCTTCAGATTGGAAGTATGTTTCTGCTGGCATCATCGCCAGTGTTCAATCCAAAGGTTCATCAGAACAAGATGCTTTAAGGGAGAGCTTCCAAATATAAACAAGCAATGGCAAAGTCACTAGGGCTCGCTTTTGGGACATACTGGATCTACCAATGCCTATTGCAGATGGAATAGTGCATCTGCAAGATACTGTGCTGCACGACCAAAATGGAAAAAAAGGCACACACAAAAGACATGATAGTGTGGCCGCATCATTTTGTAGTTCTTTTTTTATTACAACAGATCTGAGATAAATAAAAAGTACAAATTATGAGAAAAAAGTAGACTAAAGGGTCTTTTTTTTAATTAAAAGTGGAGTGGTCAGCACTAATTTTCTGCGGGTCCTCCACCCCAAATTACATTATTTTAAAAAATATTTTGAAAAAACAGATAGGCCTGAGGAGCAATGGAGGAGGAGCAGGTGGGAGGAGCAATAGGGAGTGGGCGAGAGAGAGGAAAAGCAGCACACTAGGGAAATCAGCACGGCGCGACCGCTTGCAACACAAGGGAGACAGCACAACGAGCACAGGGAGAACTTAAACAAATAAAATGTTGCTCCATAGGAGTGACCATCGGAACGATATAAGCCAGGCAATCAGAGAGATGGTAAAGAGCTGTGCTCCAGAGGAGGGACAAACACAAGATGGACAAGCTTAAACAAGGAAAGCCATCAAATAAGAAGTGATAAAATGAGAGTAACAATAAAGGCAACCAATATAAGCAATGGATGGGATGTAATTCCAGGAAGCACCCTTTACAACGTTATTTTTACCACATTGTACCACTTTTTATCAAGCATTGTACCATCTTTTACTACGCATAGTTTTAGAATGCATATGCTTTTACAACGTATGCCTTTACCACTCATTTAAGGTAAGTTCAGGAGAGTGGGGGGTCTCCCCCAACACATGCATTGTTTATAATATATATATATATATATATATATATATATATATATATATATATATATATATATATATATATATACAGGGCTGAGGAAAAATGCAGTGGAAAAAACAGGAAAGATTTAATCTTCCCTGTGACCACAACTAAACCGACCACTGAGCAGAACAGTAAAGATCCCCCGAGACTAATAACAGGTTACAATAGATATCATAGTAACCTTCGGAAAATCCTGACCAGACACTGGCCGTTAGTTCGGGGAGACCCTAGCATAGGTGAATCAGTGGGCACAAGCCCATCCATAACATTCAGGAAAGCTAAGTCTATGAGACAAGAACTGGTATGTAATGCGCCAGCTCTTAG
This sequence comes from Lissotriton vulgaris, assembly GCF_964263255.1. Classification (NCBI taxonomy): domain Eukaryota; kingdom Metazoa; phylum Chordata; class Amphibia; order Caudata; family Salamandridae; genus Lissotriton; species Lissotriton vulgaris. The sequence continues at coordinate 719,950,440 of NC_141687.1, forward strand.
AAAAACAAAAAATTGGTTGGATGCACAAAGGGGCTTCAAAAAGTGCTCAAAATGTAAAGCCTGCACCCATGGGGTAAACACCACTACAATACAAGTCCCCTTTAGGATTAAACCATATGTTCTGAGAGACGCATTTACATGCAAAACAGACTTCGCAGTCTATGTGCTAGCATGCACATGTGGTAAAAAATACGTAGGGTCCACGATTCACCCAGCACACGTACGGATCTTACAACATCTGCGAGCAATCGCTAATAATGATCCTACCTACCCCGTTGCCAGACACATACATGAGTGCCATAATGGAAATGCTAAAAACATCCAGTACTATGTACTTGACAGTATTCCTAAAAATATAAGAGGAGGAAACCGCCCCCTAGCTTTACGCCGCTTGGAGTCAAGGTATATTATACTCCTCAACTCCAAGATCCCATTCGGCCTGAATGCGGACGAGGCCCTAAGTGTTCACCTATAACCAGGTGAATTTAATACCTCTAAGGAGCACTCCTCCTCCCTCAGTACCATTCGTATAACATCTGCAGTTCACCTACAACAAAATTCACGGGTTACCTATGGGCACTACTTGGACACATTTGCAACACAAATGGTGATAGATCACACAGCACTTAATCACTATTGTTACACTTCACGGTTTTCATTAGCCTGTTTGCCTCAAGTACCCCCGTCCTTCCGCTCTACTTAGAGAGATACTTTTCATATGATGTTCCTTTAATGACATATGCGCTAACATAACGCAAAGCCCTATTCCCAAACATCCCACACAAACAGTTATGGTCATTCAATATCAGTGCCATACTCATTATCGCACAATCAGTCAGGCCCACTAGGGCAGCATTTCACGAAACCCAGACGCGCTAACACTAGCATCAGCACTCGGGATGCAATCACACAAGCAATCACAGAAGCATTTTTAAACGCGCGCGCCTCTGACAGCGAGAAGCCTCAATCGGTAAAGCGACTCAATCAACTAGGTTGATAAGCAGACACAAACACCTTTGGAAATAGTTGGGGGAACCACGACAATTATCACACCAGCAATCAGGCCCACTTGGGCAACAACATACGATACTCGAACGCGCGAACCAGAGCGTTAGTTTTGGGATGTAAACACATACATTCACACACGCATCCAAAACGCGCGCACAAGTTACAGCGGTATTTCCTTTCAGTAACGCGCTGCTGCTTACCTGTTTGACGAGCAGACACAAACACGATGGGGGCATGTTTGGGTGAACCACACAAGTGAAACACAGGCAAACCATGGGGCCTTCCAAATCAGGTCCTTTTATTAGGAACATCCATGGCAAGCACACGGGAAAGCAGTAGCAAAGTATGCTAATGAATACATGAGTTTTTCTTTTCTTTTTGTCTGTCTCATTAGAGACTCACCAGCATTGTCATGTACCTCAAATGTTAGCTGTGAAATTTAACATGCTACATTACTAATAGGTTGCTATTATTATTTTTGAGCACATGTTAGGGTGTTTTAAGACTTAAGATCATGTTTTACTCAAATACCTTTTCTGAAGTTTATATGTGTCACATGTCTAACACTGAAATAAGACCTTCCCAACATACAGGTGAGCCTCTCTGTAACCATGGCAACATCTGGTTGGAGCCTGTATTAATTGATAGACATGCCCATCACTCATTTCATGTATATAAGTAGAATTGAAAAGTAAATGCAGATGTAGTGAACAAGGCGGCAACGCCGAAACGCGTCTAAGCAGATACTGATCGAATAAATCGAGTTTGGATTCAGATTCATGGTGTCAGCGCCTTCTTCAAAATTTGCAAGTTTGGTATGACTGGATATATATATATATATATATATATATATATATATATATATATATATATATATATATATATATATATATATATATATATATATATATATATATATATATATATATGTATACATATACAATGTGTGGTAAAGGTATACATTATAAAATCATACGTGTTCCCAAAAACAGCGGGGTATAAAATGCGTGGTAAAGGCATGCAGAGTATTTCCCTGCGTTGTTCCGTCATACAACCTGTAATTCCCTGTAGGTTCTTGGTAAGCCCACACTAGGTCGTTTGCAACCAGAGAGCTTGCACTGTCTAGCAGGCTCAATCTAAAAAAAAAAATCTTATTACCACTTTCTCAGGTTATCCTTTCTGGACTATTGTTTTAATTTGATGACGCTCCTGGGAACTGTGGTCACATCTGCTATGGTGCCGTCTCAATGACTCATTGAGGCCAATTCACAAAAATGTAGTAAATCTGAAGTCATAAAAATGTGAAGATTTACTGCTTTTTGCCATCCACATATATTCCCAGTTCTATACCTTGAAAACTGCGCCAGCTGCAGGTATCCAGGCGTATTACTGAGAATGTCACGTGATATGTCTCACTGGGTTCAACAGAGTGTAGATTTAAGCGCAATGAGGCCAATGAGCAAATGCACATTGTTTTCACCACATGTTAAACGTTATTTCCTCTGGAGAAAGCTCTTCCTACACCCCCGCTCCTGGGAACTGCGACCACCATCTGCAATGTAGCTGTCTCAAGAACTCTTTGAGGCCAATTCAGAAAAATATAGTAAATCTGAAATGATAGAAATGTGCAGATTTACTAGCATCTATGCCATCTGCATACATTTCAAGCACTATACCTCAAAAGCTGCGCCAGGTACACGTTTCCATGCATATTACTTAAAATGTCAAGTGAGGTGTCCCTTGTGGGCCTATTGCGCCTGTGCAGAGTTCTACAAAGTTAAGTGTATGCGAAGACCAAGAAAGCGAGTGTGCAAGGGCTATGAGGATTTGAAAGAGGGAAGGCCATGTGTGCGCGTGTGTTTGTGAGAGGAGCATTTTGTTGAGGAGCAAGGGCGTGAGTGAGAATGGGATGGTAAGAAGAGTGCGGGGTCAGAAAATACAATCTTTGAGAGAAGGGTGTAAGAAGAAACAAGACAAAAAGATATGTGAAAGATGCGTTAAAGGAATGTGTGATATGCACTAGTGAGAGATCAGTGAAAGGAACATATGATAAAGGAATGTGTGAAGCACAATAGTGAGCCGCCTTTCAAGAATGGGGGTGTGTGCGTGCTGAACTTGAGGAAAATGAGGATAGAAAGAGCAGGGTTTCTGAGGATGATCACAATCGGGTGTGTGACTGAAAAGGGTGAGAAGGGTGAGAAAGGATGGTAAGATAAAGAAAGGGAGGTGATTGGGTGAGAACAGCGGCAGCTCCTCCACAGGGGCGGTTCTTCTATGGGGACGTTTGGGCGCTGCTCCCCCTGCTTTCTCACCGTGCGAGAAGGCAGAACAAATGCTAGTTATCATATTATATAAGTTATATAATATGATAACTAGCATTTGTTTGTGCCTTCTCGCACGGCGAGAAAGCAGAACATCCTTGTTTACAGTGGGAGTGTTACTCGAGGGCAGGGGGAGTGGCTTGGGGGAGTGGTTTGCCCACTGTTGTTAATACTGACTGTATGGGCAGCTTGAGGCCGCCCAAACAGACAGTATTACCAACAGTGGGAAAGCCACTCCCCCAAGCCACTCTCCCTGCCCTCGAGTAACTCTTGCCTATTCTCTCTGTATGCTGCAGCAGGAGCATACAGAGAGAAAATGACGTAGCCTGGGGCAGCCGGCCGCACCAATCAAGAACGCGGTGGTGGAGAGGGAGGCTGCCTGCTGCGCCGCCTTCCTGATGACGTGCTGCAGCGCAGGACAGGACTTGAAAACGAGGAGGCGGGAATCGGGACGGAGTATCTGGACCGGATGGTAAGTAAGTTTATACTATTTTATTTAAAATATATTGGTTGTCGTTTGTTTCCAAACCCCTCCCGCCTCATCCCCTCAGGACCCCATTTCCAACCCCCCCGTAATGCCGGCGAATTAGAGCCTGCCATTAAAGGCTGTTCACCCACAGGGTCCTACAGTCTACAAGTATGGGGTCCTAGCCTGGCTCTACAGTTCTCGCACCCACTACAGAGATCTAGTAGCTGTGAAAAGGTCACAGGCATGAATCGGCACCGGTAAGAGCCCACAATTCGGCTTGAGCAAGCAGCGATTCTGATCGGTTGGTCAGCTTAAGTGTCTTAAGCAAGAGGGTTCATTCGCAAAGACTGTTATATTCCCTAAGGTGCATGATTATCTTTCGAAGTCCCACACAGTCTACCACATCAGGCCTCGTTTTACCTGTTTGGTGAGATTGTTTGGTGTGGAAATAAGTAGTGCGCGCTTCATAGTTGCATAGACAGCACGTCAGTCATAGGGCGCATGATTGCATGCAGGGGCTCTGCAGCTTCGATCTTGCCGCTAAGAAACCGCGCAACACCCCTTTACAGCTTCACGTCTCTTCAGCATTTGTGACCTTAAGGCTAGTGGAAGCCATTTGCTGCTCATCATCTGTTTGAAGATAGGGATTGGAGGCGGCCCACCTGGCGCGGGATTAGAGTGGGCTGGGGGTGGGGGTGTCTGTGCGGGGAGGGGGGGGCCCTCACACCTCCAGGTCAATTAACGCCAAGGTCCAGTGTCACCTCGGGAGCCCTGCGCTCTGCCCCGGGGAGGGTCCCGCTGCGTGTGTGCTCCGAACGCTATCAGGTGACCAGATCAAACACTCACAGGCCCGGCTCCTGACCCCGGCTGCATGCACAAGTAAGCAGGGTGCTGACGACGCCTCCCGGGTGAGAGCTCCTATGTGTACTCGTGTGCGCTCCCCCGCTTTTTGTTTGTAAATTAGCAGCAGGGACTGGGGCGGAGGAGGACCTGGGCTCCTCTGCTGCTTCCTCCTGTGTCCTAATCTCCTGCTTATTTTTGGTTTCCGTTGAGGAGTTATTGATTTTTTTTGTCCCTTGCTGCTAAAGCTCACTCTTGGCACCGCAGATGTACTGGAGGATTTAACTTCGCAATTACATGATTAAAAGGCTCAACATACGATAGTCGTTTGTTTAACAACTCCCTGACACTCATTGTGCAGGCTGACTTCATGGCATAGGCACTATTAGGAAAGAACACTATTCAGGGCTGTGTGTGTGTACAGGGGCTAAAAATACTACACCATGTAATCTGCCATTTATCCCATGAGAGCAGAATTCCAAATTGTGACAAATGTCAAGAAGAAAAAAAAAACTTAAAAGAGGCCCGTGCTTTATGAAGTGATAGTGATACACTTTGCATTTAAACACCATAGTCAGGCCACCTCCTTAGCTTTTTTTTTATTATTGATTTCACAAAAAAGAGAAGACCCTACTGAGTTCCAGGGAACAGGGTACTATCGACAAATTAAGCCAAAGGGAAATCCCTGGACTGTGGGCTGTACATTTGTGATTTCACAAAAAAGAGAAGACCCTACTGAGTTCCAGGGAACAGGGTACTATCGACAAATTAAGCCAAAGGGAAATCCCTGGACTGTGTGCTGTACATTCGTGATTTCACAAAAAAGAGAAGGCCCTACTGAGTTCCAGGGAACAGGGTACTATCGACAAATTAAGCCAAAGGGAAATCCATAACACTCATCCACGACTTTTACGCCTTACCACTTTCAAATGTCACCAGCCGCCACTGCTCCTCCGCTATGGTGGAGGAGTGCCACCCCCCCGCAAAAAAATACATGAAAGGAAAAATAAAACGATAATAAACACTTGTGTTATTTTTCTTTTCTTGATGATTCTTGGGGGCGGGGCCCTGGGGGTGACAAGCACTGAGGGGAGTGGTAGTGTACTCCTTTCACTGTGCATGACGGTTTGACCGTCTGTCTCAGGCAGGCCAAGCTGTCATGCGCAGTGAAAGCTCTCTCCAACCAAGCAACGCAGCTGTGTTGGAAAGAGCAGGCACAGACTCCCAGTCTGTCCTGGAAAGTAAATGGAGGGTGATTAGGCCAATCCTGAAGCTTCTCTCATGCGTGAAAGAAGCTTCATGATAGGTCGCAGGGCATTCTGGGAGCCTGTGTCACCTGGAGAAGAGGAACAGAATCCTATTTTAATCACTCATGACCCCTATGTCCCTCTACCCACCCTCCCCCCATCCGCCTGCCTCACCGCTCGTCCAGCACACAGGCCGCTACTGGGTGAGAAGTGAAAGTGTGAGAATCACATCTTTAAGCTTACTCTTCAGCTGCTGAATGTCCTTAAACACTCCGTCTAGTCATACTTTTTTGGCAGTAATGCCTTGCAGTCAACCTTGAGTGAATCAGGATATAACAGGATCCAGTAGCTGGAGAGTCAGTGGTGTGTGGAGCGGCTCTCCTCAGCCAAGCAACGACATTTACCAGCGGAAGAATCGTCTGCCCGTGGAGAATCTCGCCCCTAGTGCACATTCAAGACAGGAATGGATTCAGACCACCCGCTCACCCCAAAACATGTGACCTAGTGGGATCACATGGAAAGATATAAGAATTTAGAAGAGACAATGTTACTCTTGAAGATGGTTTGATCAAATTTCTTGGTAGGTGATTTGTTCATGCCTTTTAAGAAGAACGTACCATAAACGATATAAAAGAGGAAGATACCAGAAAAGGTGATTGTGAGATCAGAGTAGTTTACCCCTGCAAATTGCTCAGTGGGGCTGTAATACATATATATGTATATTAAAATATAACCGTTGTGAAAAAAGGTCAAGGAGAACAGACTGTATATCAAAACGCAGCATCAACACATTTTAAAGGGATTACTCTTCACATGATACAAAGCTATTGGATGAATCATACAGTAGCAACGATATATTGATGCCGTCCCACAGAATCTATAGGAGTGAATGATTCTGTTTGTTGCGTGCTGTGCTGATGGTGGAATTACTTATTGTAAAATCCTATGTTCCCACAATGTCATTATTTATTGTATGACAATGTCTGAGAAACAAGTTAGGTTTTTTAATATTTAATTAGACAACCTCATATATATATATTTTTTTAAAGTGGATATTATTGTGTAATCTGTATCTACAAGCAGTTACTTTGCACTGCCTGTTCTTACTGCTGGGCTCAACCTGCTCTACTGTGGCGCTGATATGAACGCGTGAAGTAGCCCCTTAGGTGTTTTGTCTATTACTTTACAATCCACTAGATCTAATGTAGTATATGATATACCCAGTGACAATCTATGCCTAACCCCCTCTCCATAGCCGTAACCTCAATGACGACCTACAGCTGAAAGGTATAACAAGCATTTGTAAATAATGCACATGATAACCTAAACTGTAATATCCACTCCTATATTGGTAACCACCTTCAGTGAATTGTAACTGAGTCTGTAATCTGAACAATTTTCAAGGTACGTAGTTCATTAGCTGTAACTTAGCTCCAGATGTATGATGTGATTTTGCATGTGCAAAGGGATTTACAACCCGTGTCCGCATGCAATATCACTGTGGGCCATGTACAAACACTGTTTTGCGAGTCTCAAAAAATTGCCACTCGCAAAATAGTGTTTAGCAACTCGCAATTAGGAAGGGAGCATTCAAAGGGCGCCACTTCCTAATGCGAGTCACAGCCCAATGTGTGAATGTTTTTCAACCGCAATTGCCGTCGCAAAACACTTGCAATTTACTGCCCTCTTCAAGAGGGTAGTAATGCAATCGCAAACGGGAATCCCCTTTGCAAATGCAGGGGAAAGTATTTTTAGGGGCATGCATTTCATTTTTCTTTAAGGAAAACGGGCTGCATTTTTTTTTTTAAACAGCTTTATTTAAAAGCAGTCCCAGACATGGAGGTCTGCTGAGGCCAGCAGGCTACCATCCCTGGAAGGGCCAGCCATTCCCAATGGGGTCACAAATTGCGAGTGCCTCATGAATATTGATGAGGCTTGCATTTTGCGACCCCATTGAGAATCGCAATCAGTGTCTGAGACACTGTTGTGCATTTGAAATTGTGACTCGCAATCAAGCGCAAGCCGCGAGTTGCAATTTCAAATGGTTGCACATCTGGCTCTAAATGAATACAAATTAGTGTTTTTCTTTCTTTCCTGAGAATATGCATTCACTTCAACACCACTGTCAATACCTTAATATCATGTGTGATTCAAGTAATCTAACAAAGTCTGTACAGGCTGAGGATTCGCTTGTTTCTGCCACGAACAAGTGTTATAGAGTTTGTAATGCTTGGAAGGATGACTCTTGTATTGGTGTGCAAATCAAAGTTTGAATCCCTAATCTCATGCGTTCTCCAAAATACATCTCTGAATTCAACCAGTCCTTGATAACTCCAAAGAAAGCGTGATAAGTTCCAGTCTATGGGAAACAGGGTTCCGTTTGCAGCAACTATATAGCCTGGTTGCCCAGCGAAGAACACTCCGAAATAAGAGGAACTTATATCCTATAGATCTAAGATGGCCACTGCCCTCCCAAATTGTGGCAGAGTCTGCTGTGCTCTGGGAAATGTCATTTCTCCTAGCTATGTTGGCGCGTTTCGCATAGTGCGAGCATCGCAGCCACAAAGCCTCACAACAAGGGGCGTCCACACGCTGACCGTATTGCTGACTTTCTAAGCAGCAGAAAACTTGTATAGGCATTTATATAGCGCACTACTTACCCGGAGGGTCCCAAGGCGCTTCGACCGCTGCGAAACCCTTCCTGGCTTCCCTGAGAGATGGTCCCTTAATGGGTATCTCCAGGGTGAGACCAGGCATCCCCGGCGGTCTGGTGGGGCCGTTAGTGAAGATGAGGCAAGCTAATGCCCAGAGTTGCCGAGTGTGATCGCTGATCAGAATGGGCACCGAGGCGAGAGAATTATCGAGTCCGCTGACCCTGGTCCAGAAACCTGCCGCGCAGGGAATCGAACCCTGGTCCCGGGCCGTCCTCTGCTCTAGGGTCTGCCGCCTCTAACCAGTGAGCCACACTACTTCACTTGAGCATTTCACCATCCCAGCCCACCATGCACAGGGGAGTGCTGGCCACCAATCATAACACTTGTACCTAATGAGCATTAAAAGTTTTTTAGGAACTGAAATTTAATAGATAGTTTTACCGAAATATAATGTTGCTTTGATGTTACATTGGGTTGCGAGGAACAGCATATCTACATTTCCATGGTTTGTAATTGTATTTTTTGGAACAGCCTCTTTTTTTTGTGGAATCTGTGGTCCGTGGAGCAAATGTAAAGGTTCTATGTGCATCAAAATCACCTTGTATTTTTTTGACTCAGAAATTCTAAGCTATTTAAATACCATCGGAGGGAATACAACAGGATGCATTTTGGGATTACAAAATAAATAAAAGAATTAGGGAGTTTCCTCCACATAAACTGGCTGTCAACAATATTTGTTATTAGCCATACGGATACAAGCAGTCTTAACTTTCATAAATGTGTGGAAGAGTAACTCAAAATGCCTGTCCCCACGTATATCACGGAGGGCGGAAAAAGGCAATAAAACTTAGAAAACGCCCTACACATGTTAGCGAGCGTGATGTCCTACATTGAAAAAGTAGGTGTTTTGCACTATCATGGAACCTTTATAGTATGCATTATGGTTGTTGTAAGTTGGTACCCAAAGTGGTTATCACAATTTGGCTACAGTAGTTTTGTTAAATGCCTAAACTCCATTAGAGGGGTATCATGGCCCATGTTTTCAGCCTGTTTACCACTAAGACTCAAGACACAAGGGCAAATGGGAAGAGCCCCTGCAGCCTGCAGAAATAAGAACAAACACTCACTAGTTATAGTACTATTGTTGTTTTAACCTATATTCGTTACTCTTTTCCTTGCAATGACACGCTTGAAATTCCAAAACTTAATTGAACTTGGCTCATAAAATGTCAAAGTTCAAAACAAGATGATCAGCAAATTCATGACCCCTATGTTATGTCACCAGGACCAAAAAAGGTAACAATAATCAATATTTTAATTCTCAATATTTCAGAGGCCCGGCAGTAAAAAATGTATTTCTTGTAGAAAAGCAAGTAATATAAGGAAAATTTAAAAATTTTGATTCACCAATTCAGAATTCGTGATGTATCAAAAAAAGGCAGGATGTGGCGGCCTCGTGTGCAAAGGAAGGCTGCTTTGGAGTTTTCATAATCAAAGTAAAACTGCTTTGGCTTTTTTGTGGTTTAAAGAAAAATTGCTGTGGCGAACATGAAAAACCAGAGAGCTATAATCTGATAGAGAGACTGGGCTCAGCTTCTGTAGGGTTCCAAATCGGCTGAGAGGAAGGATTCAAAAGCGTTGACTTCATGTCCCCAGTTACATTACTAGTTGCTTAACTAGAACGTGGATCCAAAGCAAAATCTAAGATGGCGCCCAAACAATCACATTTGGGTCCAGATTTATCAATCTTTCATGCAACACAGCACAGTACAGCACGACAAGTTGCTCCTCTATGCTGTATGAAAGGAGAGGCCAGGAATGTGCGGTATTTACCAATATATGACGTATTCCTGTTTTCTGCCTGTGCTGGTGCACGATCTGCAGGCAAGAGCCAACTCGCCGTGGTGCAAGGTTGCCTGCATTGCAGGCAGGATTGTTGTGCAGGAAGGGTAAACCTTTCTTTACAAAAACAATTCTCTGAGTCTTTTTTCCTCTTTATAAGTGTGCTGCAGACCGCAGAACCCTTAGAGGAAATATCAAGAAGAAATAAAGATGTTTCTCCTTGGTGCACCTCCCCTGGGATCACATCAGCCTTTTTGCGATCTTTCCCAGGTTAATTAGTCTTAGTAAATCTGGGAATGCACCGAAATCCATGGGTGGATGTTTGGGAACATCCACGCTCCACCCATGGAACGTCTTCCCAGGGCAGAGTAACACAAGGCAATGACTTGCGTTACTGCAGATTTAACATGCAACGCAGGGCCACGCAAGGTTGCTCGGCGTTCCTTGGTAAATCTAACTTTAGAGTTGCGTTGCTCTTGCAACATCATGCGTGATGGAAGGGCAACGCAACAATACGATAATTCTGGCCATTAGTTTGTATTCACACTTGCTTCAAGTGTTTACAAACACAGTCCATAAGACCTTGATTGATGCTTGAGAGCTGGTCCTCTGCTGGAGGGTTTTAGATGATTTTGAGTCTCAACTCTATCAACAGAGCCACTATTGTGACATATAAATATACACATAGCTATTCCATTTCTGACAGTCGTCTGGGTGTCATATCTCATGTATGGGCAGCATTTGCCATCATGAAGCCTTCATAGTCTACAGATTTGACTCAATGGATTGTGTTATAATAAGAAACACACTCAATGGCTGTTACTCTTGGGAAACGTTATTCATCAACACCAAAGCTAGTCTGACAGGACATCTCCTTGTGAGCATCCTCCAGCTGTCCTCATCGCCTGAGCCCCCACATTACATTTATAGGGAGATACCATTCAGTCTTTACACGGGGAGAACAGACGATTTGGTCTGACATGTATCTATCTATCCGTGCTCGCTCTCCCCCATGAACATAACTAATTGTGAATGTACCCTTTTTAAGATAAAGGTTTCTGACATTTTTTCCCTTACAGGGCTCTTGATCTATCGCCCCCCTGTCCCTGCAAGCGCTTTTCAGGAATCTCTGATTTCTACTATTTCTATGCTAGTACTACAGTCTGCGAACTTCAACATATTGGGGGATTTGAATCTCCATCTCGAGCGCTGTGAGTCCCCTACTGTACGAGAGCTCCTGGGTGACCTTGAGGCATGCCAACTTTTCCAGCTAGTCAAAGGGCCATCCCACTTAGCTGGCCATCTGCTTGACCCGGTATTCTCAAACATTCCTGGTGTCTTGGCCTCCACTCCTAGTCCTCTTAGCTGGTCAGACCACTTCCTGGTTCAAATTTCGATTAAGATTCCAGTTGGCTCCAGGAAGCAGTCCCTCCCGCCTCTCTGGAGGCGCCCCTGGCATAAATTGGACAGTGCTTTGTTTGAGACTAGTCTGAATCACTCCCGTCCAGATTGGCCTGAAGATCTGGAGGAAGCCGACATACTCTATAGAGACTGGATTAATCTGTCTCTTGACAATTTGATCCCTAAGAAAATGTCCAGACCCAAGCGAGAGCAATCTCATCCTTGGTATTCCGCGGCATTGGCTGATCAGAAAAAGCAATGCAAGCTACTAGAGCGTGCTTGGAGGCGATCGTATGATCCCCTGGCAAAAGCCAACTTTAGATCAGCTACCAAAGCTTATCATAAACTTATAAAGAAAGTTAAGGCCAACTACTACACTGAAATGATCAGCTCTAGTACAAACCGCTCTAAAACCATCTTTTCCTTGGTAAAGGATATGACTAAGTCACCGGGGGGATGTAACTGCACGATAACATCTGACCAACAATGTGAAGAGATTGCTGGTTTTTTTGTCAATAAAGTTCAGGAGATCTATAATTCTTTTAAATCTAACAAGTTCGTTCCGATTTCTAACCAAATGTCTGATTCACCTGAACTTCCACACTCCCTTCTCACCCTGCCTTCTATCTCACAGACCAACATGAAAAGTCTGGCTGTAAAGGTCAAGTCTGGGTCCCTGGAGGACCCTCTTAAACCTGAAATGTTTAACCTACTGCAAAATTCCATTCTGACGGAGGGTCGGGAGTTGATTAATAAATCCCTTCAATCCTCCACCATCCCTAAATCGTGGAAACACGCTAAGGTTGTACCCTTACTTAACCACATGCGCGCTGCTCTGATTCTTCTGGAATGCTGACTTTTTAAAAAACCCATTGTTCATGACGAGCTGGGCTCGTCATCAGTGTTTGAGGAGGCTACACCATGACGAGCCCAGCTCGTCATCAGCCTCGAAGGGGTTAAAAAGCCCACCTTAGACCCTTCTAAGCCTGAAAGCTTTAGACCTATTTCTCTACTCCCCTACTTGGCCAAGGTGGCAGAAGCGCACGTGAATGACATCTTGACCAATTATCTGGAGAGTAATAGGATTTTAGATGAGTCACAAAACGGGTTCCGGCCTAACCACAGCACGGAATCCGCCCTGTTGGCCGTGACTGAACATCTGAGGGTGACAAAAGATCTGGGTGGCACGTCGGCTCTTGTCCTGTTGGATCTGAGCGCAGCGTTCGACACGGTCTCCCATAGGATTTTACTCAGAAGACTATGGGAGATCGGAGTCCGAGGTGGAGCCCTGGATTGGTTCGCGTCCTTTCTATCAGACCGTTCCTTTCAGGTCCATGCCCCACCGTTCTCGTCCAACAGGTTTCCATTGAGCTGCGGTGTTCCGCAGGGGTCTGCCCTCAGCCCCACATTATTCAACGTATACGTCCGCCCTCTGGCAGTACTGGCCAGAGAACGTAAGATCAAATTAACTTCTTACGCGGACAATACGCAACTCATTTTTTCCTTTTCCAAGGACACCAAAACAGATCAAGCCAAGTTTCAAGACGATATGTTGGCCATCTCTAGTTGGATGAATGCGAACTGCTTGCAGTTGAATTCATCTAAAACGGAGGTTCTGTTGATTGGTAAGGAAACACACAAGTGGGATGAACACTGGTGGCCCTCCACCTTAGGTTCTTCCCCCACCCCTAAGTTGGAAGTAAAGAACCTGGGTGTGACTATGGACAACTCCCTCACCCTAGAGTCACACGCAAAAAAAGTGGCTGGCGTGTGTTATGGTCGCCTCCGGTCGTTAAAGCCCATCTTGGGCTTTTTCGACCCATCGGTACGTCAGACAATAGTCCAAGCCCTTGTTTTATCACATATAGACTATTGTAACGTCCTAATGTTATGTTCTAATCGGACAGCTATCAATAGACTCCAAAGGGCCCAAAATGCAGCTGCCCGTATTCTGTTTGCTCTACCCAAACACTGCCATGTGTCTCATATTCTGCGGCGTTTACACTGGCTTCCGGTGACACAGCGCATTCAGTTCAAGGCGCTATGCCTAGTTCATAAAATCCTCCATCGCTCTGGCCCTCCGATCCTGCAGGGTTTGTGTTCCTCCTATGTTCCCACACGCGCTCTCCGCTCAGCGGACCTCCACCTTGCCTGTACCATCAAAATCAGAAGGAGTAGAGCAGGTGGCCGTTCCTTCAGGTATCTGGCTCCGAAACTGTGGAACTCAATCCCCCTGGAGATGCGTGCCACTAACAATTACCTGTCATTTAGAAAGCTAATTAAAACATGGCTGTTTCCGCCTACTTAAGGCCCACTAGTACTGCCACACGTTTTATCCACGCCTAGTTGTTTTGTTTCTAATCGTCTGCAAGCGCTGGGACGCCCTGTTGCTGGGGTAGCCATGCGGTATATAAGCGTTTTTAACATAACGTAACATAACATGTTACATGGGAGATGGAAAGAAATTATAACTCCTTGCGTGGGGCTCTACCAGATGCAACAAGCATTTGCAATGCAATAGGTCTCGCATTTGCGAGACGTTGAGCTACTGGCATCGTAAATGACAAACCTTTTATCTATGTGCTGGTTTTGAAAACAGATAAATAAAAGGCCTTGTCATTTACAATGCCAATAGCTTATAACTTCGCAAATGCAAGACCTATTGCATATGCTTGTTTAACAGTATCATTGGTGTTCTGTATGGAGTATGTACGTTTTTAAATGAATGTCACAGAGTGCTCGTTTTATTTCACATGGAATTGTATCCATGTGCTGCTTTCACTCAGTGATTTATTAGCTAGTGGCTAGGTTATGAGGAATGCACATTTTTTCCACCATGCCCACTAAAGTCAACAGGGAGGCTCCTGCCGCATTCCCTCCATATGAGTGGTAGGCCTCCTAGACCCTTCCACCTAGGAAGCCGGTTGTGAAAGAAGCGTTTAATTACGTTTTCGATTTTGTGACAGAATCCTGGCTAAGAATAAATCATAGTAACAGAAACAGGTAGTACTGTTCCCTTTGACAGGGATTGAATCGCACATCTAACGGACACTTTCAAACAGAACAAATCAAAGTGTGAAGCAATTTCATTGGCATTAAGATTTCACTGTTGTTGGGGTGCAAGTTATATCCTTTTGACACCTACTACCCAAAAGTGCCTACTGACACAACAATAAAGTTGTGTACATAAAATTATAGTTGAAATAATATATTCAGCACACCCTTATATTTTTCTTTTCCAGTGAAACGTGCAAAATTTGGATCATTCGAATCTGGTTAAAAAAAAGTGTTCATATGAAGTATTGACTACATTGAATTATGGGCCTATCCCTTGGCCTTTTTTGTTAAATATAAGGGTGTGCTGAATATCTTATTTCAACTATAAGAATAAATCGTAGTGCAATCTTTAGTTAGCTATTGTGCTAACATCCAGATGTGAAAGAGCGTGCAGTGCGTAAAAGTTGACCTCCCGCTTTTGCTTTTAGTCGTACCACTGACACGAAATGCAAAAATAATCTTAGTGGGCCCTCAGCGGAGTCTTCTACAGTCTGTCAGCACTGCCACAGGGGAAATAGGGACGTGCAGGTGGCTCCCCTCCATGCTTGGGATGACTTCTTCCCTGGATCCAACCGCTTCTCCCTGCCAGATTTCAAGGAATCTCAAAATGGAACAACTGGGTGGTCAGAACAACTACCAGGTGGTGGCGGCCAGGGTTTTCGCGTTGGTAGGATGAGTGTATTTTTCAAGCCACCATGCAGCATTTTGCTGCTTCTGAAACTTGGCGGCCACAGTACTTGCTGGGACTAGGAGCTGCTACTAGCAGTGTTCGGATGAGAGAGCCTGCCCTGAGAGACTCAGTCAGCAGGATGTGCATGTATATAGCACTTACAAACGGCAGACGTGCGGGGTTATACTCACCAATGCTAGACATATGGTATTTAACTATTTATAAAAACTGGAATTTATAAAATAAATAAATACACTGAGCACGGACACCAACAAACACCAAAAATGATTCCTGATAAGCCCGAGCTAGACTAGCAAAATACGCAGTCAGGGTGGGCGAAAAACACGCAAATGTGCATTAACCGCTTCGGTGCTCATGACGGCTCCCGGCTGTCATGAGTCATGGTAGTCGTGTGCTCATAACGGCCAGGACCCATCAGAACATTGCCGGTCCGCCCACGTGCGATTAATTCCCTGCCTGTGCGGGCAAATTAATCAGTGGGCGGAGTTCTGACGAGTCCCGGCTGTCATGAGCACACGCCGACCGTGACTCATGACGGCCGGGAGCCGTCATGAGCACCATGGTGCGGCACCCACACCCCACGCATCACAGCAAAATTCGCGTCGCGGCAAAGGGGTTAAATCATCACAGATGGTCAATATTCACCTATGGTTTCTGCTCCGACTGTTTATAGGAGGTGTTATGCATTTTCCGACAAAGGAAGGGATTCTGCAGGATAACAGAATGCAAGTACAGCACAGTGATGGTTATCACAAAAAAAAAGCATAAAATGTAGATAACGAATGCCAAAAATGCTTCCTGAAAAGCGCAAGCAAGGTAGGCGGGGCCTAATGAACAGGGCGGACACCAACAAACACCGAGAATGCTTCATAAAAAGCCTGAGCAAGGCTTGCAAAATATGCAGTCAGGGTGGGCAGGGTCTAATGCGGACAGGGCGAACACCAACCCCGCTTCTAGAGAAGCCGGACACAAAACCAACAACAATAGTTCTAGCCAAGGCGAAGCAGCGCATGCGCTGCAATGCAGGTGAGACCTAAAATTAGCACACTGCAGAGGAGTCAGATTGCAGGGAGCAGGGCATTGTTTACCCTCATAAGTAGGAATCAAATACCTTGAATTGTTAGTCCCCATAATGGCTCCCTGAAAAGCCCAGTGTGCTTTTCAAGATCCTGACACTAGTGTTTAAATGTATACAAGAGGTAGGTCTTAATTGCTTAGGTAAGCTAACACTTGAGGACAGGCAACCATCTTCAATTCATGTCCCCGGTAATATACGCTGTTCATGGAGTGATAAGTGGAAAACATGGAATTGCCTTCCACTAATGTTGGACAGGCTTTTCGGGCGTTCTGGTACTGCCAAGTGAGCCATCTTGAAAGGGCCAGTGTGTGGACCGAATAAAAACACTGCACACTGGACCTTTGAAGCAGTCTGATCTGGCTGTGCCAGACTGCCCAAAAGCTGGGCAAACACTGACTTTCACAGCACATTCATAAACTGCAACACTGTGTCTTTATTTTGTTGAGCAGTAAAACCTGACAAATGTGTTGATTATTTTGTTAATTTTGTTGGACTATCCAAAATATGTGGCTTTTTTCTTCTTCAGGTGGCTCCAGGTACGGTTTGTTGTATGGGCTGTACAAACAGAATAAAGTCAAATAAAATATAACTAGTGAGAGGACTAGAAGGCTTGAACTGCATACTCCGAAGATTTTGCAATAACACATGCGTCCCATGCATGATGCATGATGCATGATGCCTAGAGTCTAGTGAGGTATCAGGAAATGCATCCCGGGTAGTTGTCAGGCTTCATAATCATCACAGTGCCTTGAAGCTAATCATGTGCTCTCAACATAACAAACAATTCTTAAAAAAATAGTTAATAGCACCAAACGAGAGGGATATCTTCTGAGGTGAAATCTAAATCTAGTCTTCAATCTCAGGTTACAAAGTGAACTGGGCTAAAAGTTTATTGTTACAACTAGCTTAATTACTCATGAAATACTGGCCACAGGTCTGTAGTTTCCAGTGGAAACTAATATTCATTTCACCAAATCTAGAAACATCAGCAGCTCCATCAATCAGAAACACGTTCTGGATAATAACAGAGAGAAACCCCTGACCTAGCATCGCGTATTCTCTCCTGGTTAGACAGAGTGGATGCGATCAAAATACTGCTTACCCCACAGCACTATATATTCTTCTACTCCTGCCCATCCCTTTCCTCTCATATTCTTCAAAGATACCGATTTGCATGTCAGCGATAATTATCGCTAATGACATGCAAAGAGGGCGTGCCAAGATGTAAGCGACTGGAAACAGTCGGTAATATCGCTATCTCCTATTACCAACAATGGCTTAGTTTTGGAAATATTTGCGCTAAGCGTGAATATCGCCAAAAGCTAACGCCTGCCCCGACCAGTTCTTAGCCATGTTATCCAATGAGAGGTGGATAGCATGGCTAAGAGCATTGTCACGGTAATGCCTGAATATCGCTGTATTGACAGCAATATTCACGCATTTCGCCCGTTTTTTATCGCTTCTGAGATAAACCTTGATAATAGCAAGGTATCTCAGCGATAAAAACAGGTGAAGGGCGGCGATAGGAATATTCCTGCTAAGCCATCATAGCGATAATTAGCGCTAGTTGTTGGCAATATGCTCCCTCATCTCATAATCCTTCATCATCGAGGAGAGACGAGCCCGCCACCCCCTCAGAGGAGACCGTATCTGAGCATCAGCTGGTGACCCCACCGACCGGGGGCGGCGCCCAGTATCTTGGGAGAGGAGATTCGCCCCAATTCCTGCCTCCACCGGAGAGGAGAAATGAGGTTGGGCCCGGCGGAACGTGCAATTTTGTACACAGGTTTCCCCTTGTGGCAGTTAGCATTGGATTTGCGTTTCAAAAAGAGCTCGAATTTGGTGTCATCTACCATTGCACTGAAGAACGAGTGTACACTGGACGGAAAGGCCATGGGTCATTCTGCAATGGGGAGAGGCTGCAGGTATCCAAAGAGACAGCTATCTCCAAAGCCTTGATATTAACAGAGATTGGAACAAAGCGAGATCCTACCACTCTGAAACTATTTCTAGGCAATATGGAGCGGTTGCTGAAATCCCATGCTCACGGGATTCGTATAATGGGGAGTGCAACACTGTCGCTGTGCTATCTCGCTTCAGGTGCTGCAGAGGCCTACTACCAGTTCGGTTTGCACTTCTGGGATTTGGCAGCTGCTACAGTCATAATCCGAGAGGCTGGAGGAGTGGCGATCGATACTTCAGGGGGAGCCCTGGACCTCATGTCGTGCAGAGTGGCTCATAGCACGTGAACTGCAGACTATTAACTATGGAAGGGATGACGAGGACTGAAGCAACGTGGCGGCTCCAATGAAAATACGCACATGCTTTTCGAATGTGATGCCTGCTGGGCAAACATCTGTTGCCAGAGCGACCTCAGAATCTAGTGTTTAGGGATATTTTATAAGCACAGATGTGTCAGCAGTCTCTTTGTGATTCTCTTTTGTCCTCACTAGTTTTTAATGTTTTGTGTTCCAGCTGTACCTGATCGAAATAATTGTTTGTAGCTGTGGCTTTCAAGTTGCTTTAAGCTTTTACATGTGATCTGGGGCTCAAGCCTGACCCACATAGAGACAAATTAAACATGATGAAAAATAATCCTTCAATTAGAATGGTATAGTTGTCACCACACATCTCTCTGGAAAAGGTATCCCTTTACATTTGAAGAAGTGAAACAACGTTAACCCGCCACATCTAAAAAATAAGAACTACCACAAACTGATCAATAAGATCACATTCTTAAACTTTCTACACGTCGTATGCATTCACAATCCTCCACTCCACCCCCTTAAACATCATTCATTTGTTCTTTCCACGATACGGACTTCATCGACCATCATGCTCCGGGGTAACACGCTGATAGGACGAGCAGGGTGCGACCTCTTTCGTGAATACTATCATTCATTTGTTATTGACTCAGTCGAAACTGCCTAGGTAAGCAGAGGATATCAGAAATACTGTTAAAATGAGCACAATCACTTGACCTTCATCTTCTTGAGATCTTCGATTGAATCTGCAATGTTTAAAGTCTTCTTCAATTATTCAGTCTTTCATGGGACAGTTTCACAACCCCTTGTTCCCAGACCTATGCCAAGGTTAGTGTAGATCGGGAAAAATAGAGCACTTTGTGTATGTGTAATCCATAGAGGTAATTTGCGCTTGCACATCGGCAGGTTGCTTTAAGCATGTACGTCATGCCCCCTCAGATTCTATGCTCGTGGTGTGTGCCATGGGTATGCAGGTGTTAGTTACAAAGCATTACTAATTCACAACGAGATAAGCTGGAATGTGTCTCATGCGCTTGTTCCCCTAATACGACACCTACTATGGTGGAACCGCAACCAAAGACTTGGGTCAATATGACCTCATGGACACCACCACCCATCAAAAAATTTAATCAGGCATAGTTCCCTCCTATCAATTTGGTGATCAATTCAATCAAAGAGGAAACACGATTCAAAGAAGCCATAGAATGAGTACTCGAAGCAACCGCGACAACATCCAGGAACCTGCTTCAGCCTCCCAGCACTTGCTATTGTTTCAATGTCATTACTGACTATCATGATTTGTTTATCTCCCCTTGCCTCTTCTTCCAGCACCCTATGTATAAATCGAAATATACTGCACCTCACCATGTACATGCGCGGTGCCCGGCAGTCCATGGTATCGATGCTACCAGCTTTCGCTTCATGTAAGCCTCTAGCGTGGTGGACTCATGAACGCAAACCATGCCGTAAGACTGCACTCACTCAGTGAGACTGCATGTGCTTCCCTCTCCCCCCCAGCAATGCTTCATCGTTCTCCTATGCAATAAAAAAGACTACTGAATTAAAGCGAAATCAATGTATATAACAATGATTGACTGCACAGAATCAGATTTACCAGTGAAAATGTAGACTTTTTTTATGTTTTGAACAGTTTTTTTTTATTTTGATCTAGGTAGTCAAAATTGCCCCATTGATTTTGCTCAACTTGGCAGAAAAGTCCAGCCAGTCAGTTATTTGTGGAATCCAAGAGGTCTTGGGGATGGTGAATATTTACATGAGATATAAAAACACCCAACAGGGGGTCATTAACAACATAACGATGCTGAGATAAAAAGCTCTTGAAGAACACACCAGTAAAACAACATTCTCACGTCTCTTTTGTTTACTGCTAAGCGGCAAAGCAAGGCCAAAAGTTAAGCGCATGCAAGAATTTTTGCATACTAGCTGCGCTTACAAAAAAACTGCATAATCGAGATGGGATCTTTTTACAGAAATGGAGTTTAAACAACATGAATTCTGCTTCACATTCCATTCCAGCGATCTCATTTATGCATATCCCGCTGAACTCGCTCATTCCAGGACATTTTATTCACAGCTATTAGCATAGCAGAGTTGGCGGGGGCATTTCTCCCTTCTCTCGCGTGGCACTCGGCCCATTTCTACATCTCTTCGGTGCCATTCTCGTTCCTTGATCCGTTTGGACACATGGCTTTCCTGTCACGATAACAGGGCAGCCCAGAGTTCTTTGCATGAATTGAGGAATGTAGCACCTACTATGACGGCCTCAACCCGCAGCAAAATGTAAAACACCACATCACTCATGGCGGATTGGAGCATCCTACCTCATATTTCTTTCAGATATTTGAATGGCGTCAGTTTATTGAGGTGCTTATTAAGGTAATTCGGGCGGGATCAAGGTGGGGTTTTGTTGTTGTTACAACGTGCTGTAGAAGGTTAGGGTTCCCTCCTTGTGAACGTAATTACTCTAAAAGTGTACTTGGATGCGAGGGAGCTGCCAGATGTCTTTAAAAGTAAGCTCCCTGTCGGTGAAAAGGTCTTAACAATGCACCGAGCTCGGTTGCCCTTCATAAATCTATGGAAAAGGAGCAGTGAAAATAACATTTGCACCACAATGTGAGCTCTTAAGAGTCTAGTGGAGGCTTACCCGGATTTACTCGCCAGATGTATGTTGCAGATGTGAGGTGAAGTTCCATCACTTTTACTGTTGCCTAAATCTTACTAACATACGTCAAGACATGTTTAGCACCAGGGACCAATATTCCACCTTTCTGACCCGCAGCATCAGCTTCATATCGGTGCGTCTGGCCTTGGTTGGAGCCCAGAGGGGTCTTTAAGAGCCAGGACAGGTAACCGGTCCACAGGTGAACTAACAAACTGTCCTCAGCCCAGGGCCCAGTTCACAGTTGCCTTTGCACAAGTGCAACGTAGGTGTTGTTGAGCCTAAAGCCATGTTTGTGATTTACCAAGCATGGGTTTGCACTTTTAAAAATATTTCCTCACATATACGAATCTTTTAGATTCAGTGCTTCATTTCTAAAAGACATGGGGCCCGATGTAGGTAATCTCGATTTACCTACTCTTAAATACCGAATCATACCGATTTGGTATTTAACCCCCACATGCATCAAACTCCCGTTTTGCGTTTCCAAATTTGCGATTTTTACCGAATCGCAAATATGGATTCGCAAAACGGGATGCATCACTGAAAGTGCATAATTTTTGCGATGAGGTAAAAATCGCAATTTTTACCGAATCGCAAATATTATGCGAATTCAAAATTGCGAATTCGCTATTCCCATTGATTCCTATGGGCCAAAAGGCCCATAGGAATCAATGGAAATTGCGAATTCGCAATTTTGAATTCGCATAATGTTGATGCATTCCATGGGTGCAGGGGGGTCCAAAGGACCCCCCCCTGCACCCCTGAAATGTTTTTTTAAATGGATGTTTCACACACACATGTCCTAAGGACATGTGTGTCTGTAACATGACATTGTTTAAAATGTAAATTTGACCATTTTAAACATTTTTCGCAATTTACCACGAGGTTCAACCTCGTGGTAAATTGCACTTGCAATCTTCAAGATCGCAATTTTTGTAAGAATGATGCATTGCATTTAAGGAATCGCAAAATTGCGATTCCTTAAATGCAATCGCATTTTTGAAAATCGCAAAATTAGCGATTTTCAAGAAAAAGCAATGATGCATCCCAAAAAGCATTTTTGGAATCGCAAACGGCCGATTTTAAGGAATCGCACCGTTTGCGATTCCAAAAATGCTTGATGCATGTGGGCATCAGAGTAGGTAAATTCGGAAGTAGGCATATGTAGGTAATTTTTCTTTTTCAATTACCGAATCTGTAAGATTCGGTATTTACGATTCGGTAATTACCGAATCGGTATTTGCCATTGATTCCTATGGGCCTTGAAGCCCATAGGAATCAATGGCAAATACCGATTCGGTAATTACAGAATCGGTAAATACCGAATCCTGCCAGGGGGAACGGGGTGTCACTTTGACACCCTGTAGCACCCCAATGTCAGGCTTGTGTGCCATGTGGCACACATACATGCCCTAAGGGCATGTCTGTGTGTCACATGGCACAGGTGTACATGCACAGATGTGAATGTACACCTGAATTCGTTATTTACCATGCAATAGTATTACATGGTAAATAACGAATTCTTAGGGGGCCTGTGGCACTGTTTAAAGCTCCACCTACATCTGCATTTACAGATTCTGTATTTTTACCGAGTCTGTATTTACCAATTCGGTAAATACAGATTCGGTAAAAATACCGAATCTATAAATACATACCCCCTACATTGGAAAAGGCATTTACCGGTCGGTAACGGCCGAATTCGGCCGTTACCGACCGGTAAATGCCTACCTACATCGGGCCCTAAATGCTGAGACCCAAAGGTTTGCTCAGAAGCCAGCTCTATCGAATGCAAGAGTTACTATTTTTTATCTCATGCTTAATATGGTATGGTACTTACCTAGGTCCCCTAATCTACTGGACTCACCCATCTATGGGGACGGAATGGAATAGCATCTCCCTGCCCTAGCTACATCATTTAAACCACACCAAGTGTTTTGGATTGGTGGGCGTAACCCCCCTCCACCCCCGGCCATATTTATTAAAATTAAAAAAACATCATTAAGAAACATTATGTACCAAAATTATGCGGAAAGTACAGAAACATTGCTAGACAAATGTTGTCACGTGGCTAACCTTAACATTGTCTAATACACTAGACACTCTTACCGTAAATCTAACAATGCATATATTTACTTTCTGCTTGTCCCATCTAGAGCCTACCGCAATGTCAATGACTGGCAGCTCCTCTGATCCCAGTGTACTACAAATACTACTCCTGGAGTAAAGGTTGCGCAGGGGTACAGCTTATCGGACTGAGACTTTCCCCTGGGCCCCCCATACACCCTGTGCCTTAAACTCCATCACGGGGGCTGCAGACTTCTGCATACTGGCGCCCTGATGCGTATGCGCGTGTGGGGATGGCCCCACGCCCACTGGGAAGGATGACTACCCCGTAATTGTAGGCCTCCTTATGAGATGATCAAGCTTGTTCCATGCACTGAGTGCAAATCATTAGGATTTAACATTTAAAACACCTTTTAAAAGTTTCAGTTGTTCATTGGTGTGAGCTGGTAGTGTCATGTGGCAATAAGGACCAAAAATAATGAATTATCTTTCTTTGATAATCCACAAGCGACACTCACGCAGCATGTGTGGCTCGAAGCCAACACTTAGTCCACAGACCCCAAGTCAAACGTGAAAGCCACACACAGCTCTCGCAGTACGGTCTTCATATCCGACACTCAACAGTACCCTTACCACTAGTAGAAATACTTGGAGATCTCACAAGACTTCCACCACATGCAGCAATGACCTATTGCCTGACACTCAGTATGTTGCCCTTGTGCCTACACAAGCTTCCACTCTACAGGTCCCATTGCCAGCCAGAATGCCCCAAAGTCAACATGGTACTAATAGGCCAACCCTCTGTCCTGTCTCAACTAAAATGTGAATATGTTGACAATGCTGCTACCTCACTGCATAAGACCTCCTGCAAATGGAAACACTCATCTAAACTGACCACAATATGGTATTCTAAACTCCTAAGCAAGACGGAAATCTTGACTAATATCTGCTAAATTGAGTGGAATCCATTATGTCCACCACTCCAACACACCTCAAAACAGGGGCTACATAGAGAGTAATTAAACAACCATAAATTTCCTAGGTGGTATGTTGCCAGGCTGCCACAGACCTATATAATTTATTTATTCAATGTTTTCTATAGCAGGAACATGACTCGTTGGGTATCAGAGCGCTTCACAATTGCATGGCATCTAGAGATGCGTAAAACAGGGTAAGGAGGCATCATAATACAAATAAAATGAATACATTGATAACATGAATAAAACAATGCCATCCAAATATAACACATGGACCCATTGAGTATAAAAAGGTAAATAATAAGTTCACTCACAAATAATTAGTATGGTCTGCCGCTGTACACATTAGTGTCATACTGGGTCATAAGCATTTGTTTGATCACTGATAAGTGGAGTGGTCTGTTATGATACATCTTGGGATCATACTGGAAAGAGCAGATTCGATACCCAGAAGATCTAGGTGAGACATTAGCTAACTGACAGCGATGTATTTGATCAATAGTCTATTATGGTATGAATTTGCTCTTTAGAAAGATCTTTACTTCAGTCTTAAAGACTGACGTGGCAGGGACTCTCCTAATGTTTGTAGAAAGTGAGTTCCAGATTCTAGGGGTAGCTCTGGAGAATGCTCTGTTGTAAGTTTTCTTCTTCTGAAAGATAGGAGGTTTCAGCACCAGATCTCTGGCACTCCGAGAAGATCTTCCTCATCCAGATATCTAAATTTTCTGAGTTAGCAACATCAGTGTTTTTAGTGGAGCGCTGTGAGTGTATTAAATGCCATTGTAAGTTTTATTTTGGCTTTAAATGGCAGCTAGTTTGGAGCCTTTTAGATGTGGTCTTATTTTCTAGAACCTGTTATGAGTCTCAAGGCTGCATTGAGGCAAGCTTTTAGTGGATATGAGGAGATCTTGGGTAATCCTTTTAGTGTTGTACACCTATATGCGATCCTTGAGAACACTAAGGGTTGGACTACCAATTTAAGGTCTGAGGTTGCAATGAATGTTTCTATTTTCTAAGATAACTCAGGTGAAAGCAGGCACTCTTTGCCATTGAGTTGATGTGTGTTTGTATTTTTCGATTCTTATCAAGCGTAATTCATAGTGATTTGGTTGAGTCAACTAGGACCGGGGTGCAATTTAGAGCAGTGATCAGTTTGGTCCATTCTTTAACAGCAGAGGAGCTTTTGTGGGGGGTATTAATAGGGTTATCATTTTTTGTGTGTTTAGTTTAAGATGATTGCTAGCTAACCATTGTAAGACCACCTTTAAGGCATCATTCATTCTCTTGATCTCCTCCAGCGAAGTAATTGTAATATAGATCTGGGTGTCACCTGCATACATGTGAAAGGAGATGTTCCCATACTGTAGAATTTTATTTAGTAGTTCAACATGTAGGTTAAATAGAGATGGATATTGTGTTGAGCCTTACGAAATCGAATTAGGATATAGCGATGATAGATCCTGGTTAACCATAAATCTTTGCATTCTGTTCTGCAAGAATGATTTAAACCATTATAGCACAATTCCCAGTAACCATGTCCTGTTTTCTAGATGGGCTAACAATTCTTCATGGTTTACCATGTCAAAAGCATATGACAGGTCAAGAAGAATTAACAGACATGCTTTATTGTGATCCAGTGCCAGTAGGGCATCATCTACTATATGTAGTATTGGTGTTTCCATACTGTGATCTGGTCTGAACCCAGATAGGCAATAGTGTAGTAGATTACATTTAGTAATGTGTTGGCTCAGTTGTTACTGCACACATTTTTCTAGAAATTTGGTTAATTGGGGAATATTGGTCGCTGGGCAAAAATAATTTGGATCGGAAGGGTTCCCTGTCAGTGCTGTAATGATGCGAATAACTTGTCCTGTTTTCAGGCAGTCTGGCAAGGAACCTTGAGACAGAGACGCATTGATTTTCATTATCCATATGGAACAATTTGATTGACTAGCTTCAAGCATTTTGAGGGAGAGGATTAATGTATTGGTTATTCTGTTTTACAGACAACAGAGTTTTGGCAACATCATTATGGTCATATAGCTTGAAGGCGTCCATTGTGCTTTATTTATGGGCTTTGTCTGTGAGGTGTGTATGTGTTCATCATGTTGGGGTGGCAGTGGGCTAGTGAGGTTATCTGCTGCCATCCTGGGGTCACTTTCCAAAAAATTGGCTTTGGTTGTAAAGAAGGCTGAGAATTCCCCACAGCTCAGTTGGGATTTGACTGATTCCTGCGAGAATTTAGCCAGTTTATTAGATTGTTGTTTTTCATTTAGAAGAATTTATGAGGTCTGTTTTTAGCATTATTCAGCTAAGTTCTAAAGAATGTTTTTTCTGAGAATACTTTTTTATAAGCCTTTCTAGTATGTCTAAGGAGTTTTAGCTGGGGGGGAGGGCGGAGGAAGGGGTGGGTGGAGATGGGTGCTGTCTCCACCCCCTTTCGGCTAGTCTCAGATTTAGCCTTTCTTCATTTAGTGAACCTTTAAGCCAAGCGTTTTTATCTTTATCTGGTATTCCTTTTGTTTTAATGGAGTGATTGTATTGATTATATTCGTCATCTTTGAATTATGGTGTTCACCGAGTTTGCTAACGTTCACCATGTTATTAGGCAGGTGTAGATTCTTCTCACCATGTGCTACTAATTGCTCAATATTTAAGTCTCTAATGTTTCATAGCCACTGTTTAAGTCTCACAGATCGCATAGTATTTTTCTTTTTTATAAAAGATATTTTGAAAGTTATGACTTGGTGATCCGACCAATTGCATGGATCAATTAAGTTTATTTTAACAGCCTAGTCTCTAGAAATAATCCAGTCTCATGTAGTGCTTTTTGGGTGAGTGATAGGAAATCTTTGAGGAAATTGACCTGTTTATGATTAAGATCATCCCAATGTAAATTAAAGTCACCTAGGAATATATCATTGGAGTGAGGAGAAGAATTCTCAGTAATGATCTCCATCAACTGGTCTATGAAAGGGGCATTGATACCTGGAGGATGGTAGGATGCATGTCATTTGCACGGTTGATTATCTACATTTCTTATAGAAAGACTAAGGTATTCATAGGAGTCAAGAGGGTTGGTGTGTAATGGGGTAACTGAGAGATCGGAGCGATGTATGCAAGCGATACCTCCACCTGTTTTGTTTAGTCTGTCTAGCCTCACAATGTTATAGTTGGGAGGAACCAATAGATCCATGCAAAGTGAAAATGATTCGGTAAGCCACGATTTGATTGGAATTGTCATGTTGACTTCATGACTAATGATGAGTGCAGCAATGTCTGAGGCATGTTTCACTGCTGATCGGCAGTTGAGAAGCAGGCATAACACTGGTTGATTGTTTTTTCAGTATTTATGTCTTGACCACTGTAGGTTATAGGTACTCTTTTCAAATCATTAAAATAGAGCTTTCTATTACTGGGCAAAGTAGCTCTATTTGGATTGATTATGACTGATCTAATTTTATTGTCTCTAGTGATGGGAAGAATGGACGTAAACTCATAGGATGGAGGTGTGGCTTGAGTTTCATCATCCCATTGATATTTAAGATGTTTGCATGGTCGATTTCGTCGATTTGTTAGAGGCATGGATATCTGTTTTAGCTTTATTTTGACATCAAGTAGTGATTCTTGAATAAGCTTAATTTTAGAGTGAGTATTTTTGGTGAAGTGTATAACTTTCCTCTTTTTGTGTAGAGCGTTTTAAATGTCCTTGGATACAATGTCGGATTATAATTTATGTATTTTGATTTCACTTTGTGGAGATGGAGATAGACGGGAGGTGCATACATGCCCTGTGGGTGGTTTGCTTGAGAAATATAGAGCCAAGTGATTAAGACCAGTGTCATTTCCAACTTTAGTTCTTTCCCTATTCTGTAGGGTGATTGAGGATTCCCTGAGGATAATATGCATTGAGCTCCAGTTGTCATGGGAACTAGTCATCGTGCTTGCATGATAAGATTTTTTTGTAGGTGATGATGCAGTTGATAATGCAGTAGTGTGAGGTTTAGATGGAGGGTTAATCCCCTTTCCACAATTAGCTGCTAAGTGATTGCTACCATGTGGCCTGTGAGTGGGAGTGATTGTATCCAGGTGTAAAGGGTCAGAACTTTCCAGGGGATTGGTTTTGTGTACTTATTGGCACGGAGTATCAATTTGTCTCCTATTTACAGTGATCTATTATCCTGGGTGTTGGTGTTCATTGAGGTAGGGTTTGGCTGATGAGAACCTTTTGAGATCGAGAGGTCTGTCCTAGTTGAGAAACTGCTGATCGGTGTGTCCGCTTTTGTAACAATGGATTGTTGGGATCTTGTGGTGGAGTTTTTAAACACGAGATCTTTTAGGGTGGCAAAATAGTCGTCAAATGTCTTCAAATCATTATTGTATGCTTGTATAAATACAATACAATTCTCATAGGTATATTTAGTTCAGCTCTTAATCTTTGTGAGGAAAGACCAATAGCTTAGTACCCTACAGAATATTTCTTTTTTTTGTGTGTTAAACATCTTGGTCATGGCAGTGCCCCTTTTTGCAATGTGAAAAAAATCAAGTCATTTATAATAATGTCTTTTTTTATGTTGAAGGATGGATATGAGATCATTGTTTTGGATTTTTCCTAAGTAATTTGTGTTTGAAGTTTCTGGCTGCGTTCCTAGATTGGTTAGATGGGTATATTCTAGTGTAGGAATTACTTCCTGCTGATTTCAAACAGTTTTCGGACATATTTCTATAAGCGTTTTATAATCATTCAGTGGGTAGCCTTGCAGAGGTGCCAAATATGTGCGGGATCCTGCGATTCAATAGGTATTCTCCCAGCACCAAATCTCTAGTCAAGTTTTGCGAAACTGGGAGCCTAAGCAGGGCCTCCAATAGAAGCCTTCGCTTCCAACTAATTACATGGACCCCCGCAACCATAACAATAGATACATTTAGAGGTAAATCTAACTGAATAATTGCCTAGAGAGTAATACTAGTACACTTGCCTATAGATTAGTCAATAGCCATCAATTACTTTGGAGAAATCAATAGACAGTCATACACAAACTTTGCCTGCATGTTCTTATGGATATGTTGTCACTTCTGTTTTAGTAGTATTTGGGTGTCTGTGGGAGAGGTTTGCATGGAGTTCCTCAAGCATCAGGGCATACTATGAATTGCATTTTCCACATTAAAGAGTTCTAGCTTTATCACCACCCAGCCTTATATATCCTCTGAAATAAATGCCAGTATCAATCATCCACCCACCTTCTATTTACGCACATGGCTGATTTTCTGGTTGGTTTTGGACATAACTATTTCTCAGTACCTCAATATTGCTCTAGTGCCAGTCTCTTTCTGTCTCCAGGGAGTTTTTTCTCCTCTCCTTTGACCCCGTCCCTTAATTTTTCTAGAATTGTACCACATTGATTATGGGGCTAGTAAGTGATGATCAACAGACTTCCATCGACTTGTGATTTGTTGTTATGTGGATTTGCAGAGCGTACTTGTCACCCTTGATGGTATCAATGCGCGGGAATATTCAATGTATCCCATTTGATCTTCCTGTACAATGTAACCACATGCGCGACACCACATAAATGTGATGTATTTTATGGGTAACAAGAGATACAAAGTCCTTAACACAGCAGTGGCACAGGAGGGCTATGTTAAAATACTTTGCACACTCTGCAGTAGTTTAAGAAAGTATTTATATTTGCTGTAGACTATTAAAACATCAGCACATCCTGGTCCTTCAACTTCCAGCAGGCAGCTCTCTTGTATTGTAGAATCTAGGACCATCATCTGCATCTTTGCTATCTCTAGCCTTCTGGATGATGCGTACTACAGGGACAGAACCATAACAAAATACACACTATATATATCTCTTAATACTATGATATACAAAGAAGGCAAAGGAACCGATATATCGGGAAATTACTTTACAGTAAACTTAGTTTTTGGCAAAGTTTGGTTGTTTCCACTGCGATCATAATTCCAAGGCTCACACTACTCTGAAAGTAATCCAAGATATATATTTGCAATAAACAAGCGCCACAAACCAAATTCATCTTCACATAAGAGAATCAGTGCTCTTGCTTTTCTAGAACAATTAACCAGTCTCTGGTGAATGTCCTTATGGCGGTCTCTCAGTTTCTGTGACATAGAGTGATACAAACTAATTAGGCCTAGGAGATATCTTTTAATAGCAATGTCTGTAAAAACCCTCACGGAAGCGCATAATATCTAGATTGTCTGCTCATGAAAGAAAGAAAAGAGCTGGCCAGGGCCCTCCCCATAAGCTCCACAGCCTCTCCCACCATTCATGGTAGCCATCTGCATGAAAGAGAGACAAGGGCAGATGAGGACACTTTCCATGTAAGGCTCAGTGTTTTGAAAACTGCCATGATTGTTTCTCTTATATACCTTCCTGGACTTAGTCACCCCTTCTTTGCTTTGGTTGTCTACAGGATTAGTAGTTTTTCTGGACAGCCTGTTTCTTTCTGCCTCCATCCCTTTTCACTGATTGGTCCTAACTATCGAGACCCCAACCCCTTCATAAGTCACATCCACACTTTGATCACAAACACAGGTGTCATGACACGCAAGGGCCAAGTTGGCGTCTGCACTAGGTTCCTGCATGTTTCTAGTAGTTGGCACAGCTAAGAATAGGAGCTGTATTAGATTGTGGATTAATTCACTGACCTGTCGTATCTCTCCATCAACCCATCTATGAGAGACAACACACTAAAGAGCAGGCCCTGAGGTAACAGACTGTACTCCCTGCCAGGGAAAAGAACATAGTAACACTTGGGCGGACACCCAGACCATCACATCAACACCACCACCATCATGCGAGCATTTGTCTTAGTGTGCCTCAGCGGTGGCATACAAGGCCGAAAATACTTCAGTCTCAAACGTTACTTGGCTGGTCTGCGAGTTGCAGCCACTTGAGGCTCTTGAATTGATGGGTTGTGCTAGACCAGGGCCCTACATATTATCTAGATGTATATTTGTACTCACTCCACCATGAAGGACTTATAATGCGAGGAGTCTGACATATAGTAGATTTATATATATTTTTTGCAATCCTCTGGGCAATCATAATTCTCCAAACAAAATTCCACACACCTATTGCATTCTCTAGACTCCTTCTCTGGATCTCCAGCGCATCCTTCATGTGACATTGTCTTAAAACACTACACGTCTCACCAGTTTCCAAGATAACAACATTCCTTTTCACCACATCGATTTATATCAGCTCTGAGAACACTGGAAGAATTTTGGAAATATTCTATACATATACAGTCTCCCCATTTCCAGATATTCTTTTCACACACTTCTTCTCATCGTAATTCAGCGCACTCTTTTCTTGGTTTCTACAAATCTGTTGAGCTGGTTTGTTTCCATCTCTTGCAATTTATTTCCTAACTTCATTAACCAACCAGCAGACATCTTTTTACTAGCCAGCCTTCCGCTCAGACATTGAAGTGGACAGTCACAGCATTAGGCATCGTCCTTTGTGTCCATAACATTTCATAAAGTAAACGGGTATGGTCTCAAATCAATTTACTTTTTGGTTCTACCTATCCTTTTTCCATTCCTTGTATATTTTTAGGTAGCCTGTCTCCTATATGGACACATTGTGAGTCTAATACAACAATAATTGACTTATTGCTAGCAGTAGCCTTTCAGCAAATCACCAAAAACTGGAAGGATTTTACTGAATTATCGTATCAAGCTTGGTGGTATGCTGTATGTTACACCGATTGGCAAAACACACAAGATGATGGACGGAATGTTGCACAATGGCAAAACATTCACCCCCAGTCACACATCTTGGTTTAATCCATTGTTATTTTGCTCACCAAGCCACCCCAGTTCAGACATGGCCATATGCAAATCAGTCTTGACCCTGTGCCTCATGGGAACAGTCCAGCCCGAACTGCCAAGTCATGTCTTTCCTGTACTGGAATCAAGCATCCTAGGACCGGTTTCTGGCTATCAGCCGTCATCAGCCAGGATAGCTTGACTTCAGTGGCTTAGTGAGCAAGGGACCCACGTCTGGGCATACCCTTCCCACATAGGGTGAACAGCAAAACACACAAGATGATGGACGGAATGTTGCACAATGGCAAAACATTCACCCCCAGTCACAGATCTGGGTTTAATCCATCGTTATTTTGCTCACCAAGCCACCCCAGTTCAGACATGGCCATATGCAAATCATTCTTGACCCTGTGCCTCATGGGAACAGTCCAGCCCGAACTGCCAAGCCATGTCTTTCCTAGACCGGAATCAAGCATCCTAGGACCGGTTTCTGGCTATCAGCCGTCTTCAGCCAGGATAGCTTGACTTTAGTGGCTTAGTGAGCAAGGGACCCACATCTGGGCATACCCTTCTCACATAGGGTGAACAGCAAAACACACAAGATGATGGACGGAATGTTGCACAATGGCAAAACATTCACCCCAGTCACAAATCTGGGTTTAATCCATCGTTATTTTGCTCACCAAGCCACCCCAGGTCAGACATGGTCATATGCAAATCAGTCTTGACCCTATGCCTCATGGGAACAGTCCAGCCCGAACTGACAAGCCATGTCTTTCCTGGACCGGAATCAAGCATCCTAGGACCGGTTTCTGGCTATCAGCCATCATCAGCCAGGATAGCTTGACTTCAGTGGCTTAGTGAGCAAGGGACCCACGTCTGGGCATACCCTTCCCACATAGGGTGAACAGCAAAACACACAAGATGATGGACAGAATGTTGCACAATGGCAAAACATTCACCCCCAGTTGCAGATCTGGGTTTAATCCATCGCTATTTTGCTCACCAAGCCACCCCAGTTCGGACATGGCCATATGCAAATCAGTCTTGACCCTGTGCCTCATGGGAACAGTCCAGCCCGAACTGCCATGCCATGTCTTTTCTGGACCGGAATCAAGCATTCTAGGACCGGTTTCTGGCTATCAGCCGTCTTCAGCCAGGATAGCTTGACTTTAGTGACTTAGTGAGCAAGGGACCCACGTCTGGGCATACCCTTCTCACATAGGGTGAACCGCAAAACACACAAGATGATGGACGGAATGTTGCACAATGGCAAAACATTCACCCCCAGTCACAGATCTGGGTTTAATCCAACGTTATTTTGCTCACCAAGCTACCCCAGGTCAGACATGGCCCTATGCAAATCAGTCTTGACCCTGTGCATCATGGGAACAGTCCAGCCCGAACTGCCAAGCCATGTCTTTCCTGGACCGGAATCAAGCGTCCTAGGACCGGTTTCTGGCTATCAGCCGTCTTCATCCAGGATAGCTTGACTTTAGTGGCTTAGTGAGCAAGGGACCCACGTCTGGGCATACCTTTCCCACATAGGGTGAACAGCAAAACACACAAGATGATGGACGGAATGTTGCACAATGGCAAAACATTCAACCCCAGTCACAGATCTGGGTTTAATCCATAGTTATTTTGCTCACCAAGCAACCCCAGTTCAGACATGGTCATATGCAAATCAGTCTTGACCCTGTGCCCCATGGGAACAGTCCAGCCCGAACTGCCAAGCCATGTCTTTCCTGGACCGGAATCAAGCATCCTAGGACCGGTTTCTGGCCATCAGCCGTCTTCAGACAGATAGCTTGACTTCAGTGGCTTAGTGAGCAAGGGGCCCACGTCTGGGCATACCTTTCCCACATAGGGTGAACAGCAAAACACACAAGATGATGAATGGTATGTTGCACAATGGCAAAATATTCAACCCCTGTCACAGATCTGGGTTTAATCCATAGTTATTTTGCTCACCAAGCCACTCCAGTTCAGACATGGCCATATGCAAATCAGTCTTGACCCTGTGCCTCAAGGGAACTGTCCAGCCCGAACTGCCAAGCCATGTCTTTCCTGGACCAGAATCAAGCATCCTAGGACCGGTTTCTGGCTATCAGCCGTCTTCAGCCAGGATAGCTTGACTTCAGTGGCTTAGTGAGCAAGGGACCCACATCTGGGCATACCCTTCCCACATCGGGTGAACAGCAAAACACACAAGATGATGGACGGAATGTTGCACAATGGCAAAACATTCACCCCCAGTCACAGAAACCGGTCCTAGGATGCTTGATTCCGGTCCAGGAAAGACATGGCTTGGCAGTACGGGCTGGACTGTTCCCATGAATCATCGGGTCAAGACTCATTTGTATATGGCCATCTCTGAACGGGGGTGGTTTGGTGAGCAAAATAACGATGTATTAAACCCAGATCTGTGACTGTGGGTGAATGTTTTGCCATTGTGCAACATTCCGTCCATCATCTTGTGTCTTTTGCTATTACACCGATTGGGCACGACTTTTGTATACCCTGTCAATATGGCAACGAAGCGCTTGAAATTATGGTTACCTGTTACATTATTTTTCGATGCCAGGGCCAGATGTTCCTTTGCTTTGACTCCTGTACAACAAGAAGTTTCCAAACCTCCTTGTTGTTGTTATTACCAGTGCATGATCATTCTGAATTTTGTAATCTGCTTCACTTCCAGATACAATTTGTAACCCTTCTCTATTTATTATGATTAATTTGTATTTCCTTTTTGCTTCCCCTTTTCAGGCAAGATAAGCTGATTATGTATTTCGAATTTTTTTTTGTTCCTTGGTTTATTGTTGATTCATGTGACTTTTGTGTTCTACTGTATTTTATTATATGATATCTTTTTCTCAATAAAATCTTGTTTGAACTTTAAAAAAACCCATTTCATGCAGTACATCTCTGACATTGCCTCTCTTGGCTACACTTTTTTGCACCCAGAACTTTACTGATCTGTTTATTCTTTCTATAAAACCATTAACACAGCGCTGCCTGATGGTGTACAATTCCTATGCCTCCTGTTACTGGTGATTTTAGTTTCTGATACACCCTCATGTTAAAACTCCTCTTCGTGAAATACAATCACATTTTAGTATCTACTGGGATCACTCATTTGTACACATGCACACACATTTGGACGGATGTATGACGTTACAACACATAGTTTTACAACGCCTACCTTTACAACGCATTTTTTACACCGCAACATCCATTACAATGCATACCATTACAACGCATGCCATTACAACAAATTCTTTGAAACTACCTTTACAATGCATTCCACTACAACGCATACTACATTTACAACGCATACCATTACAACGCATAACATTACATTGCATGTAAGGTAAGAATTGGATAGTTTAGATGTACAAATTACTATTCTAACTCCAGGGGGTGCAACAGTAGGGTAATTGTTGGATAGTGTAGGGGTTAAAATTACTATTCTAACTCCAGGGGGTGCAACAGTAAGGTAAGTGTTGGATAGTGTAGGGGTAAAAATTACTATTCTACCTCCAGGGGGTGCAACAGTAGGGTAAGTGTTGGATAGTGTAAGGGTACTATGTGTTGTAATGCTATGCGTTGTAATGGTATGCGTTGAAATGACTGCGTTGTAATGGCATGCGTTGTAGTGTCATGCGTTGTAATGGTTGCGTTGTAAATGCATGCATTGTAATGGATGTTGCGTTGTAAAAGTTTTGTTGTAATGGTAGTGCGTTGTAAATGCTGCGTTTTAAAGGTTGTTTCCCCATTTGGACCTGTGTTCAAATAAATCTATTTGGCATTAGCCCATGTATTTCTTGACATAGTTTGCAGCAATGTTTCTCTGGTACTTTAATAGATGCAAATGGAGCCTTGATAACTAGTTTCGACTGCTTACTGGTGGCACTCTACGCTCAATACTTCAACCTATACACTAGTAGTTCATTTATCATTGGCCATCGGTACAATTCTCCCACTATACCTTTGGTTAAACATCTGCCCAGTTACAGAACAGAAAACACAATCACGACGAGCTTGCCTCTGGCTGTTCTTAGGTTGCACGGAAACCTTTGCAAACGTATTTTAACTTGCATCCTAAATCTGAAATTGAGTGCAAAATTCAGTTGCACCCAAAGTAGCTTCCCAGTTCACCTCATATTTCCTTGAACCTGCGGTGTTTCCATTTTCAAATTTCGCCAGGTATTGTTTGGGAGACATTTGCACTTGAAAATGTATTCAGTAATGAGGATGCTGTCATTTCTATTGCTAAAACAAAACAGCATGATATCCATTATCCTGACCAACATATCACTGAATCAAAAGCAAACAAGCAATTTTTTTTAGCATCTGTACCAAAGCATGGGAATGGGAAGAATGAGGAACTACATCGTTTTCAGGACATGTCTCTCTGAAAGTATGGTGATAAGTTATCACCGCTCTTTCCCACTTTTGTGGAAACCAATTGTTCCTACCAGGCCTTCATTGGCTTACTGGGGTCAGGAAGTGTTAGTTTCAGAAGACTGTTCTAAGGAGTGCTGTAAGTCATTAACTGGATGAATGTGCTGGCTATACTTGAATGTGCAGTCTTTATGATTTGTTCAACTATTGCATTAAATAATGAGTAATATCAAAGTCTGCAGGAAGCCGGTGATACCGGACACCGAAATAATACCTTCAGCTAACCTTTAATAGAAATATTAAATCTATTGAGTAGAAATAAACCAGACTAATATGGAGAAGTAGAGATTTTCTTCAGACATATGCTGGTATTTCTTACAAATATACTTTAATAATTAAAATGATAATTAAGGCTCCCAGAAATCCGTTTTTACGGATTTTTACAGATAAATACAGACAGAAAACTGTGTGTTTTCTGTCTGTATTTATTTTTTTAAGTGGATAAATACAGAACATTGGGCTTCTTTTAAGTGACTATCTGTGATGTCTTTCATGAAATATAGCCCAACAGCTGAGCAGATGGAAAGCATGGGATATTAAAAAAACAGGGTGCATTTTCTTTAAATAAAGGCATATGACAAAATACATTTGTGATAAAATGGTCATATTTACCACTAAATGTGCTGTTATGCAATATTTTGCAGCTTAAGTAGGTAAAATACAACATACATCAAATTATGATTGCACGTCTATCAGTTAAATAAATATGGAAATGTACAGTTTTCCAACGTCATTTATCTGAAAAAACAAAATAAATATGGATAAATACAGATAACATAGCCCAAAATAAATATGGATAAATACAGATGGAAAGGTTAAAAAAATAAATACTATAAAACCGGGAGCCCTAATGATAATGCATATCAAATACAAAACCTACAAGTGCAGTATTACCTTGTAAACATGTGGTTTTGTAATTGCATTCAATGGAAGAACATTCCAGTGCCTGCATTGTATTGACCTGACGTGACGCTTGGGACAGCAAGGGGAAGTGAGAGTGGGCGGCAGGATTTATTCAAAACTTTGCAATATCTCGCCTCGGATTTAATATCGAAGTTCCTGTTTTTCGGTGTAGTCTTTGCATGTTGGCCGTGGGCCAGAATACATAACTAATTTTTATTCTTCACAAAGTAGTTTAACATTGGTTTCCTCAAGTTTAAAAAATCATTTCTTGGCGATCATGAGTTCGCTTTAGAACAAAATCCCATAAGAATCACTGACACATTTATCCCATGCACTGATTTCTTAAAAAAGGAGAAGCATTATCTGATGGGCATGCTCAATTTCTATTACATAGTTCTGCCCAAAAAATCTCAGGGGTCCTACTAAAGTTTTCTGCTGTTGCTCTGCAGTTTTTAATATTTAGATACAAATAAAGCATTTACATATTATTTAGAAACCAATAATAGGGCACATTTCTTTTCAATTAAATGGAATTTAATCTTAGCCCTTTCTCATGACTTCTTCCAAACATGTAATATGGCCAAATTTCACTTCTCTGCATGCACAAGTACATTTGCTTTGTTATTAATATATCTAGAGTACAATTCCAGTGTTAGCATTTAGTTCTAGGTTAATTTTGTTTTTACAGTTTTATAGTTTTCTGGGTTTGTTTCCAATGATTCCATTACAAGAAGCTAAAGGAATCCCCTTGTGAAGAAAGGCACCAATCTGTCTGACATCCCAACTTCTTATTTCTCCTCTGCTTCAACTAGCGAGAAAGATGACTGGCACATTAAGCTATACCACAGGTGAATGTGTAAGTAAGGTGTAAGTCTTCAGCTAAAGTATATACACCCCAAGGATTGAAAACCATACACTATCAAATAAATAACTGCAAAGGATGACTTACTAATGCATATCAAAGCCAATACTACTTATTGGCTTTGGCAAGGGGTGTGAGAGGGATTTGTATGCTACTGTGTGCCTTCTATTTGCACTAATCAATATAAGTCTTTAACCTATCCCTTAGTTACTGGTTGAAGTTTTTCCTACTATTATCTTTTTACCCTTCCCTTGGATATAAGTCTCATTCGTTATATACGGAAAATTCTGTGCATTGGCAGGAGTAGCGGGAGCAGACATTCTGAGAGGGGCGGGGTGGGGGGTGGCTAACTCAAAATAGAAACAGAAATACCACCTAAAATTGAGGCAATATTAGGAGCTGTTCTGAAAGCAGTGCCCAAGGCGCTATAATGAACTAAATGCATTGAGTCAACCAAGAGCTCAGTGAAACTGTCAGGCTTAGCAGACCTTTCTTCTTGTTTGCTAAATGGGGTGCCTTTGCTAAATACCTAATTGGAATTGATAAGTGGCATAATTGCGTCCAGGAGAAATCCCCAAGTGACAGGCGTAGGAGGATGGCAGAGAGCATGCGCGAGGAGTATAGGGTCAACGCAAACGGAGGACCAGCCCTCGGCTCAGACACGTGGTGCAGAGGTGACATCAGACAGCCAGGATGGCCTCCTAGTTATAACCCCAGATGGTGGATGATAGACACAAAGATGTGATTGTGATCCTAGCATCATCCATGCACCAGAGGGACAAGGCAGTTCAGGCTGGACTATTCCAATTGAAGCTGGAGTAAGAATGATTTGCATATGGTTGGTTCATGTTTCCCAGTGGCTGATGCTTTTGCAAGCATTCCACCCGTCGCCTTCTGGTGTTTAATTATGATACCCTAAGTGTAATGGGTAGAACCCGACTTGGGTTATGTGCTCCCTGAGGCTGCGCATGTGTGGATGAAGGGGGGATTTATCTCTTGTGGGAGAGAAGGTGGAAACAGCAGCTTTACCAGCACCAAATGTCCTCTTCCTCACGACTTGGACATTTTTTGGAAAGATTCCCCCGTCCCCATTGGCTGTTACTTAACCATCAGCCTGTTTAGTGTAGGGCATGAGAGGAAGCTGTAGGAATCTCGGAAGAAAAGAACAGAGGCTGTAATTCAGCAACTACCTGTCAATTCTGCACTACATTGCAGGGCTTGACTGACTTAGCCTTCTGAGGAGCCCAGAGCTGCAGCTGGACTGCAGCTGGACTGCCTGGGTCAAGGAAAACAAATGGGTGAAGCTTGGTCAATAAGATTAAGGGGGTGTGAGCGTCAGAGTTTCCAGCAGTCATGCTGGGATTTCTTGTTACCCCATATTTTATGAGAAGTAGAACATGAGGGGGCTTAAGGAGCAGTGGAAAGAGAGGGCAGAGTGTTAAGTGCACTCAAAACCCAACTTTTTTCAAACTAGACAACATTTTTAAGGACTTCACAACCGACACAAGAGTGAGTGAGTTCCAACAAGGGTAGGAGGTCCAAGGATCCCAGGCCTATATCTTTCTTTGTGATTATTGAAGGAGCAAGGGAACGATACTCAAAGCTCTGGACCCTAAGAGATTCAAAGTTACAAGTTAAGGTTAGGTACGAGTTTGTGTTCCTTTTCTGTAAGTAGATGAATTAATCACATGGTCAGGATAAATCCTTCTTGTCTTTGTTTTGTCTTGGCAAGAGCCGTTACAATGTCCGTTCCGCTCGTAAAAAATTCATTTAATTTTCGTTTAGGTTATCCAAATTATTTTAAATTTATTAAACAAGTAACAAGAACAGCCGACACGTGTTTCACCCTATGTAGTGAATAGTGCCATGGCTTTCTCAAGGCTGTAACAGAGATAAAATACATTGTCAAAAGTGATATATATTAAAAAAGTAGTTGACCCCAAAAGAAAAAGAGTGAAAAGGGTGCAAAAGTTCACTGGATTAGAAATAATATGTTGTAGGATAATTACAGAAAAAATCTAATTTAAAATTCTGAGGAAAGGGTTCCAAGGGTTAAAGGATTACTTTAGCAGAAGTTCAGTTGCATTTATTAGAAATTGAAAGAAAATGGTGACAGTGCCAATATAGGGATACCATTCCCATAGGCTTACTGAAGAGATGGAGTATGTCTAATTCTAGGAATAGTAGTTTATATGCATTCATTGAGGATAGTGCATGCGATCCAGTGTATACTCATATCTAGGAATCCCTACATAGTTTAGACTAACAGTAAGGATAAATTATTTAGTGAGGATCAGAGAGACACCCGAAGTACCAGAGAGAAGGAAAAGTAAGGTTCTTTAAAAAACGTACTAATTTTAATACCTAAACAGATTTGATTACATCATTCTCTAACCTTTTCCAGTTTTTCCGATGCACAGTAACACAATGATTATGTTACACATTCGATTCTGTAATGTGTGATTATGATCAGTTCACGATTATACAGCTCTCCATCATAGTACATTTTCCCCTTATTATTCATAAAATATCATATTTTTATTGTTCATAGCTATTTGGGATTGCTGTGTAGAATTGCGGAAAATTATTTTTAGAGAGTGTAATAGTATCATTGTCCAATTATTTAATTGCATTTAGACAGGAAAAATAGCCTCTAATTTAGATGGTTTTGTGCTGGGCCCCTTCGACAAAAGTATTGATCTCCTGTGAAATATATTAGTAAGACAGCAGTAGAGCGCAAATGCTTGATAGTAAAAAACAGAAAACAATTATATCCTATGGCTCCAATGCATTTGGGGAGTTTGAGTAACAAGTTCTTCTTAACCAGAAACAATTTAACTACACATACAGTCCGAACGAGACTCCACTGACACAATACAAAGCTAAGGTAAACATTAGCTCCGCTCTTACGTATAGAGATAAACCGAATCGAGAGGCGGGTGAAAGCCTCATTTCTTTCGAGCGGAATAATAGCCTACTGCACAGGGCTTACTTTCATTAGGGGTAAATCTCCAGATGTAGCAAGGTCCTCCGGGTAATCCGGTGTGCGACGCGAGTCACGTATTTTGATTTGAGACCGCCGCCATGTTAAACAGCCAAACTTGGCGTTATAAACTGGAAGTAAACATACTACATTTTCGCGGTGCTCCAACTATTCAACCAAATTTAAAAGATTAAAGGAGAATATCTGAACTTATATGTCAAGGGTAAAAGCCTATATCGTGGAGTTGTAATGTGCAGTCCATACATATATTACAATTCATACGAAAGATTCTTCCGATAGACGCCGAGCATTATAGGTACCAGTCGTAAAAGAGGAACTAAGGGCTGATCGTCAGCGATCTTAGTGGCCTTATTGGATAGGTGATAATTCCCGGGAGCTATAATTAAATGCCATAGATGGTGTTGCATGGCATTGATATTTGAGGAGATTTAAAAAGATCCAGGGTTAATGGTCAGGGAAACAGACTCTATTTTATGGAAACTCGATTGTCCAAAATGTTTATAATTGAAATCGGGATCAGCTAGCGTTCTTAAACAAATGGTTAGAATGGTGACAACATATTAAGTTTTTGTTTTATTATTTTATTATTATTGGTGGCGACATGATGCTTCATGTTTGAAAAGTATATTAGAGTTAATGATCAGGATGATTTTTAAATTATATTTGTGACATGTACATTTTTGTTGTCCTTGTGCTATAGTGTAAGGTAATAAGGTGCATGTTGTTTAAAAGAGCAGTTTCCTGTCTAAGAACTCGGTTCTTAATATACTGAACAGTTTACCAAATTGACAGGTTTGATTGCTGGACAGAGCCAGTCTTATCCTTCGTAATGCTTTAAAGATACTTCGCAGATACTTTCTTTCATTTTTAACAGTACAACATCAGGTCATCAGTTATTTTATGGAACCTCTTTTGCCATACAGTGTCTGTCAGGAGTTGTCTAGTCTTTTAGAGCCAGTGGTGCCACTCATGTTCCTGCTTGAGGTCCTTTTCCACCGTCTCCATGCCTATAAACAAGGCACTCTCCTATTTCCGTAGGCGTGATTCCAGGTTCCCACCTCGTTTGTGCTGTTTCAGTTTTTTTAGATCTACAAATGAAAATGACAGTTGATGGCAGTGATTTTTCAAGAAGTGCTCCACCAAGGGTCGTCTTGTATCTGTCTTAAGGATATTTCGATAATGTTCTTGAATGCGGGTTTTCAATGGCCGTGTTTTGCTTCCAATGTAATTTTGCCCACAGAGACAAGAAATCAGATGAATCACATTGGTGCTTTCACAGTTGATGAAGTCATTGATTTTAAGTTTGTGACCATTGATTGAAACTTCTTTTGTTTTTGATTTGCCCAGTTTACAGATTGAGCAATTAGAATAAGTAAAAAAACACTTGGTTGCTGCAGAAAGG
Organism: Lissotriton vulgaris; assembly: GCF_964263255.1. NCBI lineage: Eukaryota > Metazoa > Chordata > Amphibia > Caudata > Salamandridae > Lissotriton > Lissotriton vulgaris. Next base: position 719,993,477 of record NC_141687.1, read on the forward strand.
TAGTTGGTTTCTGTTTGGTCTCCAAGAAGGATGGGCAAAGAATGTCTCTCAAATTTTTGCTCCTCGAGAAATTAAGTTGCGGTTTATCATGTAAAACAGTAGCTATGGTTCGATTGTCTTTCAAAAGATGCCAATGTTTGTTCAAGGTTTTACAGATGTGATAGTGTCCATTGTTTTACTGGGTGTTAAAGTGAATTGCTGCTTTACGGTCTCTGACTTGGTTGTTATGTAGTAATTCTTGTCTTTCAATGTCAGAGAATTGTTTTTGGGCTTTGTTGAGGACATGTTCTTTATATCCTCATTGTCTGAGTCGTTGTGTTATTTTGTCAGAATGGATTTGATATTCTTCATTTGAGCTACAGTTCATTCGAGCCCGTCCGTATTCCGCTGCTGGAATGTTTGTTATAGTATGGCCAGAGTGACTGCTTGAGGCATGAAGAATGGAATTGGCAGATGTAGGTTTTCTGTGTATTTTTGTGTGTAGTTTATTGTTCGCAACGTAAATTGATAAATCCAGGTATTCTATTTCAGTTTTTGAAGTGGTGTATGTAATGTTAATTCCCCACTGATTTGGTGTCAGAGAATTGGTGAAGGATCTAAGACTCTTTTCCGGTCCTTGCCATACTAGCAGGATATCATCAATATATCTTCCCCACATGATTATGTTGTTTGCGATGTCCTCAGTTCTTTTACCCCATAACCAGTGTTGTTCGACCCCTCCCATCAAAAGGCAGGGATATGGGGGCACTCATTTGGCCCCCATTGCCGTTCTTTGGAGTTGTAGGTAGAAGTTTCCATTGAAAATTAAGTAGTTGTTAAAGAGGCAGAATTCGAGCATATCCAGGATCATTCTGTTTCTTGCAGTCAGGTGCATGGATCTTGTCTGTAAGAATTTTCTTGTTGATGAAATTCCGTCAGAGTATTTGATTGATGTGTACACACTGGTAATGTCAATTGCTGTAAATATGTAATTGTCTTGCCAGATTATGTTTTCCAGTTTCTGCAATACATCCTTGGTATCCCTAATGAAGGATGGAAGGGCATTCATTAGTGGTTGTAATTCAGCATCAATGAATGCCCCCACATTTGAGCAGATTGAGTCAATGCCTGCGATGATAGGTCTTCCTTTTGGTATCCTTCCTGGCTTATGCACCTTGGGTAGAAGATATAGAGTTGGAGTTATTGGATTGTTGCTATATAGAAGTTGTTTTCCTTCTATTGTTAAGTTCTCAAACATTGGCATCTTTTGAAAGACAATCCAACCATAGCTACTGTTTTACATGATAAACCACAACTTAGTTTCTCGAGGAGCAAAAATTTGAGAGACATTCTTTGCCCATCCTTCTTGGAGACCAAACAGAAACCAACTACCTTTCTGCAGCAACCAAGTGTTTTTTTACTTATTCTAATTGCTCAATCTTTAAACTGGGCAAATCAAAAACAAAATAAGTTTTAATCAATGGTCTTAAACTTAAAATCAATGACTTCATCAACTGTGAAAGCGCCAATGGGATTTACCTGATTTCTTGTCCGTGTGGGCAAAATTACATTGGAAGCACAACACGGCCATTGAAAACCCGCATTCAAGAACATTATCGAAATATCCATAAGACCGATACAAAACAACCCTTGGTAGACCATTTCTTGAAAAATCCCTGCTATCAACTGTCATTTTCATTTGTAGGTCTAAAAAAACTGAAACAGCACAAACGAGGTGGGAACCTGGAATCACGCCTATGGAAAGAGGAGAGTGCCTTGATTATAGGCATGGAGACGGTGACAAAGGGCCTCAATCAGGAACATGAGTGGCACCACTGGCTCTAAAAGACTAGACAACTCCTGAGAGACACTGTATGGCAAAAGAGGTTCCATAAAATAACTGATGACCTGATGTTGTACTGTTAAAAATGAAAGAAAGTATCTGCGAAGTATCTTTAAAGCATTACGAAGGATAAGACTGGCCCTGTCCAGCAATCAAAACTGTCAATTTGGTAAACTGTTCAGTATATTAAGAATCGAGTTCTTAGACAGGAAACTGATCTTTTATATAACATGCACCTTATTACCTTACACTATAGCACAAGGACAACACAAATGTACATGCCACAAATATAATTTAAAAATCATCCTGATCATTAACTCTAATATACTCTTCAAACACGAAGCATCATGTCGCCACCAATAATAATAAAATAAAAAAACAAAAACTTAATATGTTGTCACCATTCTAACCATTTAATTTAAGAACGCTAGCTGATCCCGATTTAAATTATAAACATTTTGGACAAACGAGTTTCCATAAAATAGAATTTGGCTCTCTGACCATTAACCCTGGACCTTTTTAAATCTCCTCAAATATCAATGCCATGCAACACGATCTATGGCATTTAACTATAGCTCCCGGGAATTATCACCTATCCAATATGGCCGCTAAGATCGCTGACGATCAGCCCTTAGTCCGTCTTTTATGACTAGTTCCTATAATGCTCGGCGTCTATCGGAAGAATCTTTCGTATGAATTGTAATATATGTATGGACTGCACGTTACAACTCCACGATATGGGCTTTTACCCTTGACATATAAGTTCAGATTTTCTCCTTTAATCTTTTAAATTCGGTTGAATAATTGGAGCACCGCGAAAACGTAGTATGTTTACTTCCGGTTTAAAACGCCAAGTTTGGCTATTTAACATGGCGGCGGTCTCAAAGCAAAATACGGGACTCGAGCCGAACACCGGATTACCTGGAGGACCTTACTACATCTGGAGATTTACCCCTAATGAAAGTAAGTCCTGTGTGCACTAGGCTATTATTCCGCTCAAAAGAAATGAGGCTTTCACCCTCCTCTCGGTTCGGTTTCTCTCATAAGTAAGAGTGGAGCTAATGTTTACCTTAGCTTTGTATTGTGTCAGTGGAGTCTCGTTCAGACTGCATGTGTAGTTAAATTGTTTCTGGTTAAGAAGAACTTGTTCCTTAAACTCCCCAAATGCATTGGAGCCATAGGATATAATTGTTTTCTGTTTTTTACTATCAAGCGTTTGCGCTCTTCTGCTGTCTTACTAATATATTTCACAGGAGATCAATAATTTTGTCGAAGGGGCCCAGCACAAAACCATCTAAATTAGAGGTTATTTTTCCTGTCTACATGCAATTAAATAATTGGACAATGATACTATTACACTCTCTCAAAATAATGTTCCACAAATTCTACACAGCAATCCCAAATAGCTATGAACAATAACAATATGATATTTTAAGAATAATAAGGGGAAAATGTACTGTGATGGAGAGCTGTATAATCGTGAACTGATCATAATCACACATTACCCTTACAGAATCGAATGTGGAACATAATCATTTTGTTACTGTGCATCAGAAAAACTGGAAAAAGTTAGAGAATGATGTAATCAAATCTGTTTAAGTATTAAAATTACTATGTATTTTTTCAGAACCTTACTTTCACTTCTCTCCGGTACTTCGGGTGTCTCTATGATCCTCACTAAATACTTTATCCTTACTATTAGTCTAAACTATGGAGGGATTCCCAGATATGAGTATACACTGGATCGCATGCACTATCCGCAATGTATATAAATAAACTACTATTCCTAGAATTAGACATACTTCATCTCTTCAATAAGCCTATGGGAATGGTATCCCCTATATTGGCACAGTCACCATCTTCTTTCAATTTCTAATAAATGCAATTGTACTTCTACTAAAGTAATCCTTTAACCCTAGGAATCCTTTCATCAGAATTTTAAATGAGATTTTCTCTATAATTATCCTACTACATATTATTTCTAATCCAGTGAACTTTTGCACCCTTTTCACTCTTGTTCTTTTGGGGTCAACTACTTTTTTAATATATATCACTTTTGACAATGTATTTTATCTCTGTTACAGCCTTGAGAAAGCCATGGCGCTAATCGCCACATAGGGTGAAACACGTGTCGGCTGTTCTTGTTCAATAAATAAAATAATTTTTTGGATAACCTCAACGAAAATTAAATTCATTTTTTACGAGTTGAACGGACATTGTAACGGCTCTTGCCAAGACAAAACAAAGACAAGAAGGATTTATCCTGACCATGTGATTAATTAATCTACTCACAGAAAAGGAACACATACTCGTACCTAACCTTAACAAGAGTGAGTGAGTGCGTGTGTTTTTTGACAGTGTGGCTATGTAAAAATCCCAGGTGAAATCGGACAGAAATTTCACCATACCGGACTGAAAACCCTTGTACCCAACTACTTACTGCAGATTACATTTTTAGGGAGGTGTAACACTCCAAACACCCTCCCCCACCACTCAAGCTACGCCTCTGCACTATCTATTGCTGAGTCCCAAAGCTGGCCTCACCAGCACCCTGTGGCCCTTTCCCTTGGTTTCACTCAACAAGTAGAATCTTTATGTGCGCTGGGGAAATGGAGCTGAGGATGCCAGCACAGTAATTAAGTGTCTGTGTGTGTGTGGAGTTTGAGGGGGCAGAGGGGGTGAACAGGTGGTATATTTATGAGCTTTCATATGGCAAGATTATCTGACATATCATGGCGTTGACCTTCATCATGGAATTGACAGGCACCTGGGCGATAGCTGCAGCACATCATGGCAATGACAGTCATATGTGATGTACATGAGGTAAATCTCTGCAGTGAATACTGTACAAGGGGCATGCAGCTCGTGTGGGCAATGATTTGCCTAAGGGAGATTTATTGGCACATCTGGGTATTGACAGGTATATGGAGGTGCCTAATCAAATCATGGCAGAGATTTGCCTATGGTGGATACATCGGTACACTGTTTTATAAACATCTTCATTTACGTTTTAGCCATCCAAAGCCTCACAAATAAACATCAATATACTCATATACATAAAAAGAGTGTCTCCGATCGTTTTCAGCATTACCGTCATCTGTACAGGACTGTGCATACATTTTACTTAGACAGGTGCAACAGTGCCATGTCTCATGCCCATTCAGTCACCCCCACGTATGCAGTGTGCCTCTCTTCGCCTCCCTGTGACATAGTATTTAGTGGGCCTCACCGCTCCTCGACATGAACTTGTAATGGTATGAGAGCCTAGGGCCCTTTGCTGTAGTCCTCCAAAGTGGCAAAGCATGGTGCTTGGTCAAGCACACCTTACTCATCCTCCTCTTTGGAGGATCTAGTAGAACTCGTGTCATGTCTGCCCTCTCTCTCTGGCCCTCCCCAGGCCTCTCATCCATCCTGATGCTTTTCAGTCGCCCCTTTGTTGGATAGCCAATTAATTGCTATGTGGCGCTTAGTAAAAAGCATGCCCAAGGTCCGAAATTTGTGTTGAACTTTACCTTGTTTGGATTTCAGTATAATACTCACTAGGCAATGTCGTATTGTTGTTTCAAGACTAATGCATGTCACTTGTCCCTCTTCCGGTACACCGATAATATTGTACATGTCCATGTCTTATGCAGAAACTCAGCATTTTGCTCATCACATTTTGGGCAGATTGAGGTCCTGTTGGGGTATATTTTCTGTAGTCTAATCGGTGTGAGGTATTTGCGGTGGACATAATTAAAGTGCAACAATGAAAGCCTTGCATTACTTGCAACTTCCTTAACCTGCAGGCAGGCGCTCGCCCAGTCTGCATCTGACAAGAGGGCCAGTAGGTCACCATCACAAGCTTGCCTAGCTTTATCGCCAATGGGGTCCTGTTGCCCAATAATGCGTGAGATGTGCTTCCTTCCTCCTCCACCCTGTAGAAGCACGTCAGTAAGGAATGTCTCGAGTGGGCTGGCAAACCAGTCCAAACCTCCCTGCTGTGCACACACATTTTGCAAATTGTAGATATTGGCCAGCCTCAATTCAAAGTCCCAGGCCTCCTACAAGGAAATGAAGAATCACCTGGGTATTTATCACCCAGAGTAAGGCAAAGGCATTCTCTCGAGGCTGCAAACGACATGCTATCCTGTATTCGACAAAACAACTGTAGCCGCTCAATGGGCATAGTTTTGCTCAAGGGTGGACATCTTAACACTCTTTTGACCACTAGGGGCATATTTACAATAAAAGTGTTGGAAGGCGATAGTAGCTTAACGCTTTGCTCCGCCACTTTTGAAATACAGGGCTGCACCGTATGTACAACAATACTGCTCATTCCTGCATTTCACCCTTTGCTGGGGATAAATATAGTGTGAAAGGGTGCCTTATTCACAAGGCGGCGTTAAGCCATATTAAGTGGCGAAGTCCCTATCATCACTGGAATGTCACAAAAAGTGATGTCCCTGTGGCGATGGGGGCTTGTAAATATGCCCTTAGTTTCACGGCTGTTGTACCTGATGGTCTTCACACAGGGTATCTGGGAGTTGATGTCGCCTCTCTGGCATTTTGGCAAGGTTCCCATCAGGAGTATGGTTTCCCAGTTCAGGCCTCCATCACACCATTTAACTGGTGTGCTGTAATTGATACAGAAACATTGACTTACTTGTGGGAGATATCAGGACACTTTGTGCTATTGAGTAGCAGACAGGAAGCACTGAGTATATTTCGGGTTTTGCCTAGGCGCGCATGCGCGCGCGCACACACACACACGCGTAAAAGAGATGATGAAGTCAGTGGCTAACGCAGCATGTAATACCTGCTGGCATAATGGCAATGGTCAGCATATAGTCACTTAAGGTAAAAGAATGGTTTCTGTGCGTATTACTGGTGCAATTAATACAAACAACAAGATATTTTAGTAAAAATAGTGTATTTTGCATGTGGGGAGTTTATTTTAGAAAAGGGGAAGGGTTTGTTGGGGAAACATGTTTATTTAATAAGAATGAAATTCTGGTATTGAGTGCATAATGCATTTAAAGAAAATGCCAAGCCAGTGTTTGTGCACTGCACACATTGATTTGCCAAACATATAAATTGGTATTTGATGGGGGAAGTTATTAATGTATTTTTCGGAAAATGGCAAGATTATATTTGGATCAGGGCCAAAAAGTATTTATTTACTGAAAAAAATAAGGTATTATTTTGGGACATTTACAAGACAGCATATCTGATATTTGAGTGTTAATTGATGGAGGCCTTTGGACACAGTGTTGGAAGCAAGGACTTTGGTTGCACAGGGAACTTTTATGCTGCTATGGCGTATCAGTTAGCCATTTCATGATCAGCATTGATAGGATTTTGAGGCCTTGCTATCTCTCTATATGTTTGCTGACTGAAGTCTGCATACCAAGAGTAACTTTGCTGTGTCGCCTGAGCAAGGTACCGTTTTTTCTAAACTGAGGGTTAGCTCTGGTTTCTTAGGCCTATGCTCCCTTTTGGCTACGTTCGTGCAATAGATATACCATATAAATACATTAAGATTTGTGCAACTTTTCACTTTTTCATTCTTCCTTATAGAAATAGATATTCACATATATTATTTCGCAAATAATGTACTCTAGGGAAGGAAAGGAAAATGAACAAAGTGGAGTGTACAATTTTAATGAGAGTATGCATACTTTTAAAAAAATAATTCAAAGTTGCCTGGAACAATTTGCTTGTTCGAATTAATGGAATTTCATGCTAAACGTATGACTTTTTATTTAACTTCTCTGAGAAATTGTGCATTAGGGTGTACCATTTTGTCCATATTTCAAAAGCTTCTTGGTTGGATATCCTCTCATCATCCCATCCACCCCCGGGAACCCTACCGGGGAAGACCCAGCTGGCTCTTTACACCATGAGCCATTGAAATGTGTCATGAGTGCCCTTTTAGAACTGTCTATGAAAGCTATGCCTTTTGACAAATTGTTTGAGAAACTGGGCTGTGAAATGCACCATTTCATCTCATTTATTTCAAAATGTCATCCAAACGAAAAGTGTCTTTAGAATGATTTAGAGCAGTTTTAATTTCGACTTGAACTAGTTTTGGGGTAGAATATACGAGTTATTAGCCAACCAACCAATGATTACAACGTTACACTAAACAGGTGGTCGCTGGGCCAAATATGCTTGTGTTTGGTTTTGGAATATTTTTATACATTTGAAAAGTTCGCACTCACAAACTGTGTACATTTTTTCTTTTGTTCCTCTCGCCCCTTTGCCTTTCCTTTGATTGGAATACTATTACTAAGGTTTAAAGTCCTTTTTATGGTAACATACACTACAAAAACATTCAAGCAAAATGTTTTTCCAGTGAGTGGGATGGAGAATGACTCACAGACGGAGCAATTCAATACAGAGCCAGTGTTACAAAGTCAGTGAGCCAGAGGGGCCAGAGTAGAAGGCGGAAGGAGGGCAAGAGGTCAAAGTTTAAAGGATTGACTTCCTGCAAAAATATATATATTCTCATGGTTTAGCCTCCTGGTTGTATGTAGGTTTCACATGCAAAAACAACAATTGATGGATAGAATGCAGACCAATGTCGTACATTCACCCCAGTACAGAGATCTTGGCCTAAATCAATCGTTTTTTTGCTCACTATGGCAATCCAGTTTAGACCCAGCGATATGCAAATCAGTCTTGACCCTGTGCCCAATGGGAGCAGTCCAGCCTGAACTGCCAGGCCAGGTCCTCCCAGGACTGGAACCAAGCATCCTAGGACCGGTTTCGGGCTTTCAGCCCTAATCAGCCAGGATAGCTTGACTCCAGTGTCATGGAGAGCCCGGCACCCACGTCTGGGCATACCCTTCCCACTCTGAGTGACAAATGCAAAACCAACAATTGATGGACAGAATGCAGAACAATGTCGTATATTCACCCCAGTACGGAGATCTGGGCCGAAATCCATAGTTTTTTTTGCTCATCATTCCTTTCCAGTTTGGACCCAGCCACATGCAAATCAGTCTTGATGCTGCGCCCAATGGGAGCAGTCCAGCCCGAACTGCCAGGCCAGGTCCTCCCTGGACTGGAAACAAGCATCCTAGGACTGGTTTCGGGCTTTCAGCCCTATATGTAGGTTCCACAACACTTCAGAATGGCACCCTGATGTCTTTAATGTTTGGATGGGATTTATGACAAGAAGAGGGAGACTAAAAACCAGGTATAGTTGTGTAGTGTCTCAGAACATTTATTTTACAAAGAAACAGGATTCAAAATCAAAAGCAACAGAGGAACCAATAGCTTGCTCTATTGTACACACCTGTAGGCACAAAGATTGGATGTACAGGCCTTGATTGGATTTGTTAATACATATAGCACCTCATCCTGAGACTGACATGAATCAAATATATTGTGAATTGTAACTCCGGTCATCCAGCCTTTGCCCCTACCCCTTTCTTACTTTAACCCCTGCTTGGCACGGCTGCGGGACGGAGCCAGGAACTCATGGAATACAGGTTCCAACATGCCCTCAAACACCTGTTGCCTACATTGAACCATCCTGGACTCCTCCCTCACCATGACCCGCCACATCAACTCCGTCGCCTCCACCAGCTTCAACTGCCTTTGCATCCTCCGAATGACCTTCAAATAGATACCCCCTGAATGCAGAAAGACCGTCACCCACGCACTCATAACCAGCAGACTGGACTACGGCAACGCCTTCTATGCAGGAATCAACAGAACTCTGCTACACAAACTCCAAACCATCCATAATGCCACAGCCAGACTCGTACTCGGGACCCCATGACACAAACACATGACCCAACACCTAAGTGACCTTAACTGGCTCCCCGTCGAGAAGAGCGTGACCTTCGAACTTTTCACCCATGCCTACAAATCCCTCCACAACATCGGACCCAAATACCTCAACGACAGAGTCTCCTTTCACGTACCCAAAAGAAACCTCCGCTCCACCGACCTCGCCCTAGCAGAGACCCCCCACATTCACAGAAACAGAGCTGGCAGATGAGCCTTCTCCTGCATCGCAGCCAAGACCCGGATGGACTACCAGCAAACATCAAACGCTCCCCGAACCTGCACACCTTCATGAAGAACCTCAAGACCTGGCTCTTTGACTGAACTGGAGCTGCACGCCCCCTCCCTCTCTCCTCCCCCAGCGCCTTGAGACCCTCACAGGTGAGTAGCGTGCTTTATAAATCCCCTGATTGATTGATTCTTCCCCCCAGTTGACTTTTTTTTACAAAAGGAACCACCACTAGTTTGGCATCAGAAGAGAGTAAGGATCTGGTTGGTTTATACAATTGGAATTGCTTTTTGAGGTGGTTGGGTCTAGTTTGGTAAAGTGCCTTGTTTTTTGGAATAAATGTTTTTTAATTATTATTCAGTAGAGTTCTAATACATGGGCTATCTGTGTGAGGGCGCATAGATTGATTTCCAATAATTTTTCTGTCCGCCAAAAGATCCTTCTATTTTACTGTTCTATACACAGAGCCTTAAATTGGACCCGTTTTTGCACTGGCAGCCAATGGAGCCTTCTGATTTCTGCTAATATGGAGGCATGTTTGGGTGTGCCAGTCAGCAGCATGGGTGCAGCGTTCTGCAGGATTTGTAGTTTATTTATTAGTCATCCTGGATGTTAACATATAAACTGTTGCAATAATCTAGTCTGGACATTACTAAAGCTGTGATGATTGTCTGATGACTAGTTTTGGGCAGGACTGGCAGGATTTTTTTGCAGGCTTTTAAAATGTATGAGGGAGGAGGTAAGTTTGTTGAGGTTAAGTTTGTTATCTATCCAGATTCCCAAGTTTTTAGCCTTTTTGACCGGTGTGGGAAGGGGGCCTAGTGTGTCTGGCCACCATTCCAGGGTCCAGAAATTGGCATCATTACTTAATAACACCACCTCTGTCTTGCTGGAATTCAATTTAAGACAGTTTTGGGCTATCCAGTTTCCCACTGCTATCATGCATCATGAAATCTGAATGCTGTTCCTTGCAGTTCTCCTGGTCTTAGTGACACCACAATTTGGGTGTAGTCTGCATATGATGTCAAATAAATTAAAACCGAATGATTCAATAAGGGGAGCAAGCAGGGCCGGACTGGGAACCAAAACCGGCCCTGGCAAATTTCTGGCCCCCCCCCCAACTCGGGGAGGGGGGGTCGGGGATGGGGGCAGGGGGGGGTGGAGGTGCCGCCGAGCATTTTGCTAGGTCCGGTTTTCGGCCGATTTTGTTGCAGGACCGATTTTGCAGCTATGCTGCAAAAACGGCCCTGTTACAATATTGGCCCCCAGGGGCCCAAAACCGGCCCCCACCCGTGCGGCGCACCGGGGGATTGCCCGGTGCCCACTATGGCCAGTCCGGGCCTGGGAGCAAGAAGTGAAACATATACGTTAAAAAGTGTAAGGCTTAATGATGACCCCTGGGGGACCCCAAACGGGAGAGAGCAAGGTTTAGTGGCAAATTCACCCAGGGTAACTGTCTGTCGTCTGTCTGATAGAAATGATTTCAGTAGTTTCCATGCCCGACCATGTATTCCGATCTCCCGCAGCCGGTCCATTAGTAAGGCGTGATGGACCGTGTCGAATGCCGCAGAGAGATCCAGCATAATCATGTCAGCTTTTCCTCCTTGATCTGTAATGGCTCTGATTTCCTCTGTTGATTTGAGCAGTGCGGTCTCTGTACTATGGCCACTATGAAAGCCATATTGTGTAGTGTCTAGTACCTGAGCTTTTTCTATGAAGGAACGGAGATGTTCATTCATGACCTTCTCTGCAATTTTTGCGGGAAGGGGGAGTTGGGAAGTAGGTCGGTAGTTATTCACGTTTTTAGGGTCCAGACTTGGCATTTTGAGCAAGGGTTGTATCAATGCCTCCGTCCATAGTTTGGCAAAGTATCCTTCCACAAACATATGATTGATAATGGAGGTCAAAGTGGAGACTACAGGTTCAGCTGTACGTTTTAGGCATGAGACTGGGCATGGGTCAGCTGGCAAATCTGTTTTCACTTTCAACAGAGCGTTAGAGATGTCTGTTGTGGAGATTTTGGCAAATTCGGTTAGAAATGCTCTGGGATTAATCCTGTTTCTATCTCGGGGGTGGGGGGGTGGTTAACGTATTGATCTTAGTCTTATTGAGGGATGAGAAGATGGCATCGAAGTTTGCGATTTAGTCACACAGTTCCTGATTGGCCGGAATGGGCGGAGGGGCTGGGTATGCTAAGGCAGATGCTGTTTTAAAAAGTTCTTTTGTAGAGTTTTTGGCTGAGTTTATTTTGTTTATATAGAAATCTTGTTTTGAGTCTTGTAACATTTTTTTATACTTCGCTAGACCTGCTTTGTATTCATTTTTTTCTTTGTCCTTGTATTCCCTTCTCCAGGCTCTCTCTAATTTTTGGTCTCTACGCTCTTGGGTGTACCATGGGGTAGAAGGTTGTGTTCTGTTAGATTGACATATTTTCTTTGGGGCGAGTATATTTCCGGCTAATTCCAGCCAGTTTGCATATTGGATCGTGGCCTTGTCTAGGTCTGTTGAAGTACTGAAAGATGTGGATGTTAGTACTTCTTGTAATTCATTTGTGGTTACCTTGTTCCATGCTCTAGATATCAGTTTAGACATTGGTTTCACAACTTGTCGCTTGGGTGTAGTTATTGTAAACAACACTACCTTATGGTCTGACCATGTCACGGGATGAAGACCCATAACAGATAGATGCTCGTTATTGGAAAATATTCCATCTAGGGTATGTCCTGCTTTATGAATTGAACCGTTGACTAATTGCTTTAAGTCAAGGCTACTCATAAAATCTATCAAGTTTGAGGTTTCTGGGTCCGATTGTTCTTCCACGTAGAAGTTGTAATCTTCCAAAATAGTGTATGAACTGGCACTGAGGATATTTTCGAACATGGATGTAGCTTTTGTCGAGAAAGGGCTTCTGGGGCCTGGAGGTCTGTTAATAAGGGTACCTTTGAATGTGTGGTGATCAGAGAGATAAAAGTTAAATTCCAAAGCTTTGCATTCCTCATTTGATGCGCGTTTGAATGTTGCTGTTAGAAATGTGTGGTAAATTATGGCTAGACCCCCTCCCTTACTATGTGGTCTATTTAATGTGAAGGAGAGGTAGTCTGTTGGAGTGGTTTTTACCAGATCCGGACCTGATGCATCATCCGTCCAGGATTCTGTTATAAATGTGATTGGTATATCTTCTTCTTCGATTAGGGAGACACATTCCACACTATGCTTGACTAGGGATCTGGCATTAAACAAGGCATATTTATTAATCTAGGCTTTCTGGTATTGTTTATTGGTTTTGCCTGTCTTCTGGGACATAAGCTCTGGTAGTTTAGTTAGACATCCTGGGCAAGTTATAAGTTTATGTGTGGTCTTGTTGTTAAATGACATACATAAGCAGTTTGCTTTTGGGACAGTGGAATCATAATTGTGTAGGAGGATGTATGACGTTACAACGCATACTTTTACCACGCATACCATTACAACGCGGTATTTACAACGCATACCGTTACAACGCATAGCGCTTAGAGGTGCTGGATAGTGGTAAGTATAATTTTATATTCCAACTCCAGTCCCCGTGGACACTAGGGAAGGTGTTGGATATAAAATTATACTTATTCCCTATCCTAGAGCGCCCCCCAGCGCAATGCGTTGTAATGGTATGCGTGGTAATGCCTGCGTTGTAGTGGTAGTGCATGGTAAAAACTTTGTTGTAAACGTTGTATACCGCTCAGGATCATGCTGGAGTATTTAATACGCGTAGATTTATCTGTCTCTGTGTTATAACCGGCAGGGTGGCTAGCACTGGACACGACCGGAGCGTGGACGGGCGCAGGCGGGCGCTGACGGGCGTGCCAGATGGCGTTCTTGTGTCCTCGGGCTGTAAGACTAGCCCGCTAAACCAGCGCTTCCCCCAAAATGGCAGACCCGCGTTAGCAGAGCTGCGCCAGGGAGTGTCAAATACCGGTGTGCAAAGCAGCAAATGTGATTTTCAAGTGTTGAATACCACAAAAAATCTAGCTTTAACCCTTAAGAAGTGAGTGGAATATATACAGCATGCATCAGCATGAGAGTTCGATGCCCAAGAAGAAGCTCGATCACTCCCTTCCAACATACACACACCCTGGAAGGGGCCTTGATAAACCATGGTTGATCACGCATGAACCTGACCTGCACATTGTATATACATGACAGAGCCCTCCTCAGGGACTCGGCGCATTCCAACGCCGAGGAGGGGTGGCAGAAGTCACGGCAGATACCATGTTCGAGTTCGGTTCATCTGGGAGGCAAGGCCCGGGAGCATCTTATCAGTGACAGTACAATAACAGAGAGGGCTTTGTGTTATCACGGAAACAGGAGCCGGGGCTCATTCTCACGGTCACACAGAAAAATTATGGCTACATGAGGTCTCCGTCACACAAGAAGGACAAATGTGACATTGAGGGCTCAGCAACAGTGTGTCTTTGTACCAGCTCACTGAGTTCTTGCACTGTATCGTGCCAAAGCAAAGCGTGGCATCACAGTGGGTATAAAATATGGGATGTTTCACAAGGAATGAAAAGCTGGCAGGACTTGGGCTTGAGTTTAATAAGTTTATTCTTTTAAATTTGGAAAAGCCATTGTGATTGCAGGAGGGCGCATTCTTCACTATTCCCGACAGTCAGTGGAGGCCTCTCTGCTGTTGTGCTTTGCCCTTTGCAAAGTGGAAACACATTGTTTCTTCAAAGCAAACGGGCCCCCTTCAAACAAATAACGGAGATGAAATGCAGCCTGCACATGGGCTTTGACATTTCAGCTCCACCGAGTCTGCTCATCGCCGGCCCCAGGGGTGATCCAGATATGTATGAGGAATACCGGGCTCCGGGGAGTCCAAAACAAAGGTATCTATCTAATAGGTAATAAAGCGCCGCAGGCAGGTATGTTAATGCTCGAATATGGGAAGCCCCACTCGGAGTAACGTCTTCTGGGCGCCATTGGAGCCGCCTGAGGTACAGAGATGACCTTAAAGCAATGAGCATAACACAGCCACTTGCTCCCTATGCAGGTAACCATACTCGGGGGTGGGGGGGGGGGGGGGGGGGACATGTGACCATGCAAGTGACCAACAATTAAATGTCAATTCTTAGGCATGCCTCAGCACATTTTCATGAGGCTACACCAAATTGTTAAGCCCCTTTGGATGTCCTTGCGACCCAGTGGTGCGTGGCCATTAGTAGCCACTTCATGGGCAATGAAAGATTGCATTTGAAACGGCCTCCCCAGTATTCATATGGCACACATGATCTTCACCAGCATCAATACTGCATCAAAATGGGCCACGCTTGGCATTTTTATACGGACACTTTTAACCGTGTTGTTGTGCACCTTTTCCTAAGCTTGGAGCAAAGATGGTCTGGAGATAGACCCTTTCCACCATGGATTCATTGTTAGGGTCAGTACTTTGATGTGCTATTTGGTTGTGTTTAACCCCTTGCATGCTCGTGACGGAACCATTCCGTCACGAGCCACGGTGGTGCTGTGCTGGTGACGGAATGGTTCCGTCACGGCCCGGCCGACGCGCCTTCGCGGCGCTAATTTTGGGCCTGCGCTGAGCGTTCTATTAGGCGGTCGGGCCGTGATGGAACCATTTCGTCACAAGCACAGCGCCACCGCGGCTCGTGACGGAGTGGTTCCGTCACGATCATGTCGGCGCAGCACGGCCCCCCTCCCCCCTAGCGCCACGGCAGAATTACCACCGCGGCCAAGGGGTTAAAGAGGATGGTGGAGGCCTTGTCATGGTCGTGTGACTGATGGCGATTGTGTCATCTTGGACTGAGGGTTGTGGATCCTTATCCTAAGACCACCTCCAAATAATGTTGGGCCAGAGGAGAGGACGGATACAAGTACTGCTTACTGGTTAGCGTACAGCAGGTATGAACTGCTTCTGGGTCAAGGCTGTTGTTATTGGGTGATAAGTGGTATGAGAGGACCCAAAAATCCCAATTATTTCCAGCCAACGGGCCAATCACCAGTAGTTTGGAGCTGGGGTACTGTGGGGTACTGTGGAACTGTATTGCACAGCCTGTGCATGTTCTTCAACCAGGCTGTGCAATACAGCCCGGTGGAGAACATCCTAACTGTGCATGAATTTGTGGCCGGCCCAAGATGGCTGGCTAAATCGTCATGCACACTTAAGTGCATCAGCCACGTCTCCCTCTGCTGACTGTGACTATAGCCAAGCCCCACCCCGCCCTGCCCCGCCCCAATACTGGCTTCAGCAGGGAAAAATAAAATGATAGTAACAACCTGTTTTCCTTTTGTCCACTGCTGGAAAGACGTGGGGTGACGCTCCTCTGCCTTAGTGGCGAGCCACCACTGCTGGGTGCCCTTTCAACTAAGACACATTGCCCAAGTTCAGTTCTGGATGGCATATTTCAGGCACACTATTGGTCTCAGTATAAGAAAGACACTATTTGTGATAGCATATCTCAGTCTTTGAACTCTGGTACCAGGCTCTCTGGTAATCTGGTTTTCATAGAATTATTTTCTGACAGGGCTACTTGTAACATGCCTGTTGTGTAGTGAAATTGTGCATCTGTGTCCAGTGCTTAATTTGTCATTGAATAAGTGCTGGGTCCCAGTATTTTGCTCAGAAGCCCTCGGCTGGCTCTACTGAAGTTAGGGGTGCACAATGTCAAGGCTGCATAGTCTTAATTCCACCTCATGCCTTTTTAATCAACCACCAAACCGTCCTGCCTGTTTATCTCACTCTTACAGTTTTTTTTCTTCCTGCATATCCCCGTTGCCACTGTGTTTACGTCTTTTTCTTCCTCCTCCTTTCCCCCATTAGTGTTTTCCGCTCTCGTCTTTTTGATGAAGCCTGTTAAGGAATAAAATAAGTGCTGGTCACCAAAAATCAGTGCAGGTGTGCCCCACCTATAACCGCCAGTTCAAGTTAAGCACTAGTGGTGTCCTCTTTTACTCAAGTCCTACTATGCAATGTCCAACAGTAGAGCATGTAGCATAACAGCGAGATAAGATTTTGTTTAAGAAAAGTCTTAACTTTCTGGAACATTATTCCAAAGGGAATCTCTTAACTATGCACTTTCTCTAAACGTTTTTATTCTAGTCACATTGACACCTTTGTCTTACACACTGCTCATAATTGCATTACTGTCTGCCACATTATTCCTGACGGCAGCATTTAGTGGTATACCTTTCTGATGGATTAGTTAATTGACACACTGTCCTGATGTCCTTCCTCTTTGGCATATTGTTCCTGATGACATTACTTACTGCCACACATTGCCTGCTGGCATTACTTTTTGGCACTTTGTTCCTGAGGACATTACTTACTGCCACACATTGCCTTCTGGCATTACTCTCTGGCACTTTGTTCCTGATGGTCTTAATATCTATCACATTGTACTTTATGGTATTGCTCTCTGGCATTTTGTTCTTGCTGGTGTTAATAACTATTACATTGTACTTTATGGTATTACTCTCTGGCATTTTATTCCTGATGGTCAGAGTCTCTATCACATTGTACTTTATGGTATTACCTTCTGGCACTTTGTTCTTGACGGTGTTAATATCTATCACATTGTACTTTATGGTATTACTCTCTGGTACTTGTTTCCTGATGGTCTTGATGTCTATCATGTTGTACTTTATGGTAAAACTCTCTGGCACTTTGTTCCTGATGGTCAGAGTCTCTATCACATTGTACTTTATGGTATTACCTTCTGGCACTTTGTTCTTGACGGTGTTAATATCTATCACATTGTACTTTATGGTATTACTCTCTGGTACTTGTTTCCTGATGGTCTTGATGTCTATCATGTTGTACTTTATGGTATTACTCTCTGGCACTTTGTTCCTGATGGTCTTAATATCTATCACATTGTACTTAATGGTTTTACTCTCTGGTACATTGTTCATTGTGTCATTAGTCACTTTCACATCGTTCATGGTATTTCAGTGTCTCACCACATGATTTTTCTTTAACACATCACTGCGAATAGTAACACAATAACTAGAGAAAACATGCTCCTTGCACGAAGGGTTGTCTATTTATGTGTTATATTAAATGTTGTGATCACTCTTATTTTATTTTATAATGCAAAAGAAACAACAATAATATAATCTGCTTCATTTCCCGTTTGCTTCATTCTGATATTATTCCCCCAAACTATTTTGATTTGTTTTGCATTGTTTTTAAATAACTATTTACTTCTGCCTTTGCATGGTATCAGTGTCAAGAATTTTGAGGAAATTAAGAAAAGCTGCGTAGCAATAAAGCGTTGCAGCATGGTGTTAATCAGTTTTCATTTGCATAATTTCAGCGATGAACTAAAGCCTACTGGCTGCCTCCTGCTTACACGAGTGAAACTACAACTCTCAGTTCATGGCAGTTGTGCAGCCACCGCGCCTGTCGCTCCTCCGATGAACAGGAACCCCGGGGGCATATGTACAAACCTCTATCGCTACGTGAACTTCACTTTTTCTAAAGTTCCTATGAATAAAGGGGCCTCGCCTTATTTACAAGGCAGCGTTAAGCCACCTAACGTGGCTTAATGCTGCCTCGTAAATAAGGCCCCCTTCCAAACTATGCTTAGCGGGAAAGGGGTGGGTGTTGCGGTGGGCATTCCACCGCACACCCTTTGATTTTGACGATGACCCCTATTTACAAGGGTGGCGTAAATAGGAGGCAGCGCCAAAATTAAGGCCAGGGAAAACCTGGTCTTAAATTGGCGAAATGAAGAGAAATGCTTTATTTCTCCTCATTTTTGCTTTTTCCTTGTTTGCTGCCTTGCGCAGCACACATGGAAAAAGCAAAATGCCTTGGATTGTTTATGGTCAGGAAGGTGACCCTTCCTGCACATAAATAATCTTTTTTTTTACATGACATCTTTAACTTCCATGTGTGCTGCATTAAGCAGCACAAATAGAAGTGACAAAACAGCATTTTACGATTGTCGAGTACGAGTGTCCCTACCCGCACATAAACAATCTTTCCCTGCACGCAGGCACCCTTGCACTATTGTGCAAGGGTGCCTGCCTTGGCGCTAGGCTTCTAAGTGTAGTGCCAGCGCATGGGGGAACGGAAAGCTACAATATATTCTTGTAAATAGGGTGCAACCCTGCATTTCTGAAGGGGGGACTGAGGCGTTAAGCCATGACGGCTAATGCCTCACACGCCACTTCTTTGTACATATGCCCCCACGTATCACTGCTTTTGGGCCAGCTCTGTAGGCCCTTCGAATATTGAATATTTCCATCACAGGGTGATCTGCTGTGGGCAAGCAAATGAGGAGAGCAGCCCCCAAGACAGAAGCCCTTCCAAAGTGCATGCTAACTCCCTGGGTGTTCATATGGAACCGGCTGACATGGTTGGCGTGCTACTGCTAGGGATTTGGCAGCGTAGTTATGGTCTCTGCACAGTCCCACAGGGGGTGATCATCTCGAAGAAAGGAGATGGATTCTAGGAATTTAGAAATCTTGCAACATCTGGTGCAGACATAAGAGACACTGAGGTCTCCTTAAATGCTGTGAATCATTTCCATGTGATTGTATGTTATCCCTATTTACTTTCTCTGTACATTGCTGATTGCGCCACTGCAATCTCTGTTCTGGGAATGGGTCATTGGGTGATCATTGAGGAAAGTAGCCCAAGATTCACCTGTTGTGTTTGTGATTATGAAAGGGGTTAGGGCAAGCACTTCCGGGGCAGTATCAAATGAAGTGATCCCTGAAAGTGCTAATTTAAGAAAGGTCTCAGTCTTGGGTTGACCTGTGCCTTAGATAACTAGAGAACTGGAACATTGGTTTTGTGCCACCTTAGACAGTGCTAAGTAGTTGTTTGTCACAGGGACTTTACAGGAATGTGCGGCTATGGTCTGGAAATGTGGCACCGTGTGCTGGCATCTCTGCAATAATTACAGAACACAACACAGTAACATATCACAAAGCAAAAACAGAACACGGCCCAATGCAGCAAAATAGTCAAACAGAAGACAGAAGACAACACAACAACTATAACAGAGCACAGTAGCGATACAATGCCATAATGGAGCACAACACACAGCAGCACAAAAAAACCCACAAAACTTCACCACCACAAGAAAAATGCAACACAACAAAATGCGTAAATATTCTTGTCACATATTACCACCTACACACTTCTGCCCAAACAATGTGATGAAAGGAGTGTGCACCTTAATATAGCACCAAGGACACGTGGCGGACTGCGCTGGAGAGGTCAGCCATCCTGGCAGCTTCCAGTGATCCAGGGATCCTCTTCCAAGGCAGATCTACAAATCCCTCATTATGCTACCATAGGACAGTGAAAAAATGAATGACTGTTTATTCTACTTCTCAACTTAAGCTCTTATGACAGAAAATCAGAGCTTTGAAATTCTATGGAGGTGGAAAGTATGATCTGTGGCCTGAGCTCCAGGCCCTCAGACTTAGTGCTTGGTTCGCAGAGCTTTTTCCATGTGTAAGCATGATCGACTGCCAGAAATGTGAAAGTAAATCACACTTACGGACAGAAAAAACACCGTCAGCTTGGCCCTAACTAGGAAGGGATTTATGAATTGGAGTCGTGGCCTGGATGGCTCAGGTTTCCTTTCACAGTCGCAGATCATATTACGGCTGGTTCAATCATTTGCTCGTTTTTCAATATAAACGAATTGGATTGCTTTGGTTTCGGATAAATGCACTCAGAAGAGGCACGTCACTTTACTATTTATTTAGTGCCTTCAATTCTAATAAAACTTTTTTGAACTAAAAAAAAAAAGAGGCATGTCACTCACGGTGCCCATCAGCACACGTTCTACAGACCAGGCAACATTAAATCAACTTTCAGTGCAGCACACATTAACCTTAGATAACTTTCAGTAACAATATTAATGTGAAAGGAACTGGAAAATAATAATGCATTGTAAAATAATTAAGTTATATCTCGTATTTGCAAAAAGGAGGAAAACAGTGTTATCAGCGAGACAGATGATCACACTCCATGGTGCCTCGTGTGTAACACACAAATTTAGGCCATTAATTCCGGGCAGTAATGTGCTAGTAAGATGATGCCTCATGTGTAACACCCAAACCTAGACAGTTAACTCCTGGCAGTAATGTGCTAGTAAGATGATGCCTCGTGTGTAACACCCAAACCTAGGCAGTTAATTCCGGGCAGTAATGTGCTAGTAAGATGATGCCTCGTGTGTAACACCCAAACCTAGGCAGTTAATTCCGGGCAGTAATGTGCTTGTAAGATGATGCCTCGTGTGTAACACCCAAACCTAGGCAGTTAATTCCGGGCAGTAATGTGCTAGTAAGATGATGCCTCGTGTGTAACACCCAAACCTAGACAGTTTATTCCGGGCAGTAATGTGCTAGTAAGATGATGCCTCGTGTGTAACACCCAAACCTAGGCAGTTAATTCCGGGCAGTAATGTGCTAGTAAGATGATGCCTCGTGTGTAACACCCAAACCTAGGCAGTTAATTCCGGGCAGTAATGTGTTACTAAAATCATTTAATCCGGTGGTGAAATGAATGAGTCACTATGCAGAGCCCCGTTATGCCATAAATAGAGCCTATTCCACAGTACTTCTGATAAACCCTAGTAACTTTTGAAGTGATATGCAAGGAAAGTGTGCAAAAGATCAAAAATAATATGTAGATTTAGGTGTAAAATAGAGTTTACACCCTGTAGCTGGGATACCTGAGGATGGCATAGAGGCAATATTTTAAAAAAAACGATGTAGCGATTATGAGTTAAAGATTTCCGTACCTCAGCATCTGGCACTGGAAGTCTTCCACACCAGCATCATGCCTCTCCATAGCCACTTGATGGTGTATGGGGAAGAGCAGAGCTGGTTGGATATGTCACAGTGCGGGTTCCAGAAAGGTCATGGAACCGAAACAGCATTGGTGTTGGCCACAGACAGTGTTAGGCAGCTTGTGGATGTGGGGCAGGGCGCAGTGCTGATCCTGTTGGACCTGTCCGCGACCTCTGACGCCATTTCACAAAATTTCTGCTGTTTGATCGCCTACAGGCAGTGGTGTAACGAAAGTTAAGGGGGGGCCCTCTGCAAGGTCCCTTGAGGGGCCCCACTCCGGAGTTAAACCGGAGCTCTCAGGCCTGAGTACCTGGCTGAGCGGGCCCCCTTTATCTCAGCCCCCCCCGCACCGCAGGGGGTGCGGGTGCCTGTGTTACGCGCCTGCCTACAGGAATTGAGTGTCTCAGGCAGGGTTTTGAAACTACTGTCTTCTTTCATCAAGGACCGATCACATAGGGTGGCCGTGAACCAATTTCAATATGACCCAGTTTCTCTCTCATGTGGGGTGCTGCAGGGCTCATCTCTAAGCCCATCGCTTTTTAAACTCTACGTCTCCCGCCTTCGTAAGATTATGCATTATTTTGGGCAACAAGCGGTTTCTTATGCCGATGACACCCAGCTCATTGTGTCAATTATGTACGATATAGAAGTTACTGTAGGTAATTTCAACTACTGCATGACAGCAGTAGCTGGGCAGATGGGAGAGAACTACCTGTAGGTCAATGGGGAAAAGAATGAGGTGTTGCTCTTTGGAACACAAAATTCCATATGGAACTATAACTGGTGGCCTGAAACTCTATGTACTCCACCTATGCCTACAGAGAAAGATAAGAACTTAGAGGTGATGCTAGACTGTAAGCTCTCTCGAGATCTCCGGGCCAACCGCATGTGCCAACTTGTTTCTGGCTGATAAAATTGTTGACGGAAAATCTTTACTGTCACCCCCCCTACCCCCCCTTCCAGCTCGGAGATAAGTGGCCATGGCATTAGTTATGTCAAGAACTGAGTTTTGTGATGCCCTTTATTTGGACACCAACAATAGCACCCAAGCCAAACTGCAGGTAGTGCAGAATGCATTGGCCAGGCTCACCCTGGACCTGTCAATGCAGCAGTTTGTGGCCAAGAGACTACATGACCTTCCCTGGCTCCCAATAGGAAAACGCATCATGTTCAAGAGCATCTGTAAAGACACAAGGCCCTTCACCAGGCCTGCCCAGCGGGCATTAAGGCAATGTTTCACAGTAATACCCCATGGAGAAATCTTTGATCAGCCCACCTTAATTTGGTGTCAGTGCCCAGATTTCAGAAGAAGAAATGGGGAGGCAGAGCTTTCTCGGTCGTGGCAGTGAGACTGTAGAACTCGCTGATAAGTCATCTGACTGGTATCAGATTACACTCTCGGTTCAGAAAAGCCTTAAAGACCTGGCTATTACCGCTAAAGGTTATCCCCTGCGCTACTGTTTGTTTTAATCCATGCTGGCTTTATCACTCCACTGAGAATTTGCTACTCTTTATAAATCTCCCTCAAATTAAAATGAAACCACTCCTGCTAGGCGGGGTGTCGTGTGTTTGCCTCAGTCCTTTGAAAGAGCACAGTTGTGTTTGCAGGACTCAGTTACTGCAGAGGCAGTGAGTAGAATGTAGGAAGTGTGGAGATAGTCTTTGTAAGGAACATTAATGATTCTCTGGCCCCTGCCACCCGGACCAATCAGTGCCCCTTATGGCCAGCCCAGGCATGGATATCAACACGTCCAGTGGGCAGAAGGGCATCATGGAGCCGATATCCCGTGAGAGCTGCGGACAACCAATCTTTAACTGGCCTAAGTTCCTGAGTGAGTGTGCATCTTTTTAGCATCACTATTGACGTTGCATGCCAGCCTTACCGGAGTGCCTTCAGCTGATGCTCCAGCAAGACCTGTTGTTTCCCTGTGTCTGTCCATTTGTAGGAGATGTTCACAGTTACGTTTGGTTCTGCATTTCTTTGTGTCTGGAACGAGTAGTAATACCCCTTTTGGCCGAGGTTCCCTTTTTCCTGAAGCAATTTTGATGATGAATCCAAATGATGGATCTGGGTCGCTTTCCATTTTGGAAGCATAAAGTACTGTTTTAATAAGTGCTTAACTCATCTTGATTTCTTGTTTGCATGGGTGGTTCAACACTCTTTTGGCACTCTGCCCCTTGACATCACACTGCTATCCATATCATTTGTTGCTTGAGTAGTCAAGAGCCACATTCCGTTAGAAGTATGGAGGTCAGTTATGGATACAGGACTTCCTTCACTAATCGCGACATGAAAAATAGCCTTTCCCCTATGGAAAGAATGGCTATTCCAGCTAAATTATATAGGAATGGTGAAAGTGGCTGTAGCAACACTGATTATACAGAAGAGTTCAACTGAGCTCCAAAGTCTGGTTAAAGATGGTCTTATGGGAAGGGAAGAGTCGGGGAGCCAGCAGCCTACGAGTCGTGTGTAGGAGCATTCGATTTTCACAACAATGAGCGAAGCTCACATTGTAAGCATGGGCCTTTGACAAGAGCATCAAATATCCTTTCATCAGCTTCGAATCAAGTGACCACAATGAGGACAAGACTCTGAGGACTTTAGCGAGAGGTGCAGAGAAGTCTCTGGAATAAAATGGAGAAGAGTGTAATGGAAAAACAGTGCGGATACCACAGAATCCTTAATTTTAAGCTCCGTTGATGCATATTTGCTAGGGGAAATGTACTGTATTTTATCCTTTGTACAGCACATCATACCCTTGACAGGGGCCCCAAATGTATTCAGGTGGATGAACATGAGGCTACTCTGCTTATCGTACTTGAACTGAGGGTTTTTTTTAGCATTGCCTGCCTGGGAATGGCTTAGGTGTCTTTGGTATGGTTTGCAGTGGTGCTCCAATTGTCACGTGAGCTGAAGCACACATTTTTCATGTTAAACATAATAGTAAGTCAGTCATTCATTCCTACCCACAGTAAAATGAAAGTAAGTGAATGGATTATTATTATTAATAATAATAATATTAATAATACATACTCTTAATTCGGGGGCAATTGCAACCATAAAAGATACAATCAAACAATAGAAAATCATTACTTAAGGTATTACGTACTTGACAGTAAATTGTACTGGGACTGAAGAGCTATCTGGCTCCCAAGAAAGCGCAGTAGCATGTTTTCTTGAGATTTATTTGGTCCATTTAGAGTGTGTATGTATGCATAAGAGAGCAACAAGAGAGCAGAGGAAAGAACGATTTGTGCCTTCACCAGCCTGTGTGCCTTGTATAATGTTTTTCTCAGTATTTATCAAATTTAAATATGAAACAATAAATATTTAAATTTGCAGTCTAATTCCGCTATCCTGCCAACCCATGTTGGTGCTCTATTGAATTCTCTGAAAACACAAAGGTCCTTAGCTTATCAGAATCAACATGAACACAATAGTATAGGCCATAATAGGAGACTATATTTGCCTCTGCCCAGCCGGGCAGGGTATTTATTTCAAATGATAAGAAGGTGATACTTGGTTAGAAGGCACAATCCTATACCATACTTTGAGACAAACAAACATATAAGGAAAAGGGGTACACAGGCAAATTTTGAGCAATGTTTGGCCACTTTTAACTCAGTGATAACAATCTCAAGTATTGCCAAAAAACACTAGACACAGCGAGGTTAGAAGACAATGGTTGGGCTTTGAAAGTGTTTACAACAGTCGACGTTTCGATCCCTTTTTGCTCTAGTTAGTTGGGATCATCCTCAGGACTAAAGTTTTTAGAAAGCATTTGCCTGCCTGAATTACTTTAGAATCCGCCCCGAATTCAATTAGTTAAAATAGTGGGTCTGGTCTTGTCAGCAGCGCCTGTGGCTGGGGTGGGTGAATGACCTCTGTGCTATTTGCAGGTGGTTGAGATCCGGGCAGTATTAATCTGCTGTGAAGTCCGGATTGCTTCTTGGAGAGTCCATCGACTCACATTGGTGGAGATAACCAAGGTCCAGAACGGTTCTTCAGAGGTTTTTTCTCGAAGAACCGGAGGCTCCGTAGAATCGGGAGTCTGTAGACATGGATACAATTTCCAATCTGTCTGCTGCTTCGAGGAGCAATCAAAATGGCGCTCTATTGAAAGCAGATCATGCTACAAATCGGCTTGCATTGTTCACAAGATCAAACATGGCCACCTTGCCCACTGCCTGGCCAACATACTCAAGCTCTGCAGCAGCATCCTTCAGATTTGGAGCACTGACCTTCTTCCTGAAGTCTATGCTTTCAAGAAAATGCTTACTCTGAATCAGTCCTTCTATGGCTCTGCACCGTGAATTTGGAACTCAGTTCTCCAGGCATCTGGACCATACCTTCCCATCCAGCTTTAACGAAACAACTCAAAGACTTTCTCCTGACCAATGCTATCTAACACGGCAGCTTAGCATCTTAATGCCATGTGCCCTATCAATATCTATGTTACAGGCCATTGCTTGACTGTGGTTGAACTCCCCTGGCACCGCCTCGCTCAGTCTACTGATCCTGGTCACCCTCAACCATTCTGAGTTCCAGGTCATCGTCTGTCCTCCCTCAACCGGCCACACTTGCACTGTTTTCTCATTTTTAAAATCTCTTTCTTTCACTGTGAATATGTTTTATTTTTGCTGCCATTTGTAAAGCGTGTTGCCGCTCTAAGGTCTTGAACTTTCTATACAAAGATCTGAATAATAATTTTTTTTAAAGTAAGTGCAACCACAAGATTTGAAAAGTACACGAGCTCTAAGAAGGAGGCAGTGGGATTGGTGATTGGTCAATCTTTACATTAAGTGGGCTCTTCACCGCCACCACCCCTTAAAACAGGGGTCCCCAAACCGGTCCTGGAGGGCCGGATCCATGCCAGATTTTTAAAATAACTACATGTATCTCAATGGGGATATCCAAAAAATCTGGCATGTATCCGTCCCTCCAGGACCGGTTTGGAGACCCCTGCCTTAAAATATTAAATATGACGCACTTTGAGCTGTTGCATCTTGAAGATGTTCCTTTCTATGGTGGAGCAGGATGAACCAGGGCGCGTTCCTTCCCATGATAGAAAAACACCACACTTCGTTTCCACTTCTAGACCAACACAGTGCAGGCTCCCCTCAAATTGGTAAATAAAGTAGTGAACACTCGTCCACATTACAGGGTCCAAAAGAGTGTATTCTTTTCCATTCCACAGCTTAAGGGAAACATTCCATGTTGCTTTTAGATCATGCAATAAAACAGCACAGTCTACTTTCCATTATAGAATAAAACGGTTTGCATTCTCTCCATATGAGGTCAATCAGATATTGTAAATAACCGGGCTCTATACAAAAATGTTATTTTATTTTTAAAATGGTTTTTTTATTTGAATTAAATTCAAGAACTTTCGAGTGTTCAAATGCAGTTCATTTAAAAATATAGATTTAAGTTCAATTACTGCAAGTACAGATATTGTGAGCATTTACTGTTGTTAAGCGCTCTGATACCTTTGGGTCTAGCTAGCATTGTATGAAAATCTCAAATAAATAAAATAAATCAGTGCAGGCCCTTGCAGAGTAGGTGAACCCGCCTAGATCGAAAGAGAGGCGCTGGAGACTGCAGCATCACAGAAACTTACACAAGAACTACCAAAAGAAGGTAGGGCAAGCAGACGGCCCTTCTGGTTGGGAGGTAGACGCGTTGTTCACAGCAGCCTCTCATAAATGTTCTCTCTGTGGCTGGAGAGGCCAATCTGCATCTACCATTAGTGATCACCTCCGTGGATGAATGAAAAGGGCGGATACCTTTGGCACCAGAAGTTTGTGTTCATGTTTATTCACTTTCTGAGTGCACACCATAAGATAATTGCTGGAAAGTGTTCAATTAATTGGTGCTAAGTGGGAAGACCATGTGGCCTAGAAGGGCGAGGAAGCCCTTGATGGTGTTCTTGAAAGGGAGAATGTGAACAGAAAGTAATGTGGCTTCGTTCACATGGTAATAGTCTCACAGGGAGAGGCTGGAAGACAAGTTAGCTTCATATCCTGGTCACCCAAAGCCTTAAAAATCTCAACTTAGCAATGGCTCACCATTTCGAGAGGGCAGAAGCAGTTTCCAAGCCCTGTCATTGCTACAATGATGGAAGTATTTTTCTCATGCTGCAGACAGGACTTTAAGAGGGCCAGGACCCTCTTGGTCTCAGATCCGGAAGTAATTAGAAGCGAACATTGAAACGGGACCCCAATAAGACCTTTATTCATGTCATTATTTTTACTTGAAAATAACACTGATCAATTTCTTAACAATGTAAAAAAAAGGTAATCCATGCCAGCACTTTAGTTCCTGTTTATCATTCACATGTTTTACTTAATCTTACAGTCTCTAAGATTATTAGCTATTTCTAGGGTGCTGTGTGTCTGTAATTTTTCTTGTTGTATTATAGTGCAAATGTTTAACTGAGTCACCTCCAGGTGTTTGTAACCGGCCATAATTGACAGCTCTGGAGTGGAGGCTGAAGGCAGTGCATATTTCTCACAGTGTCTGTCTGTGGGTCAAAAAGGTGTTCAGAATATGTGATCGTCCAATTCATGTACTCTCTGCAGAGCACACAGGGCAATGGTCATGTATTCTAGTTTCATTTGTGATTCTGTGCAAATGTGAGTGAAGGAAGTTGACCGCTGTCAAAGTATTGCCCATGCAAAGTAAAATAAAATACAGTGCTTACAGGTGAGTGGGTTTGTTGTGTGATGGGGTGGTGAAGTGAAGGAGATGCAACAAAGTGAGAGAGTGAAAACAGAGTTTTGAAGAAGAAAGAGATGGGATGTAGGATATGTTGATGGACTAGCAGTCCAGTGAAAAGGGGGGTACATAGATTATGGAGAGTGAGCATAAGACGAGTGATTGGAACACTGCAAAGATCACCACGTCTTTGAAAGACCTCCATAATGGTAACATTCGCAGTCTCAACAAATTTCAGAACTGACACATTTCCAATAATATTTATTTAAGTCATGTCCTTAATAACATAAGCCACACTCCTTTTAGGCCACCCCCTAATCTTTTCGCATTCCCCTGGCCATAGAGATGTCTGTTGCCTGACTGATGGGACCTTTCCTTGAGGCACCAGAAAAGCGGCTATCAAGTGCATTGATCTCACCCAGAAAACATATAGCACATCTAAAAGCCACGTGGAAGGAGATTTCCCATTATATTTAAATATGGCAGGAAATGCTGTGTCTGTCCACCTTCAAGAAAAGGTCAACATTGCATAATTTCGTTTCATAAACTAAGTCTTTTTCATTAAGAAAGATTATTTGTGTGTTCTTTTTTAGCAATGTTGATGTTCTGATTATCATTAACAGACCTAAAGGATTGTTCGAAGCAATCTGTTAGTCCTTGGTCCCAAGCAATGCTCAAATATCCGGACAGAAATGATTGGCTACTTCTGAACAGGAAGCATTCCCCTTCACCCCTGCCCATATTTACATGGGCTGGGGAAGGTTCATTCCACCCTTCTGCTAATTTGCATTTACGTCACCGCATGTTTTACTTCGTCTCTTTGGTCATTTTCCCACACCAGCAGCTTTTATATTTGGATGCGTCCAGTGTTTCCGTGTCACGTCTGTGATTCCATCTTGACCCTGGATGTAATGAGACCCTCTCAACCGGATGAGGTCTGGAATAGACATTAAAACATTAATGAAGTGAGCACGCCGCCCCCTCTTTTACCAATACCTGCCCTGCGGAGGCTGAGCAGAAGCCCAAAGCTTTCCATTAATCAGACAAGGCGCTGAGCTCTCGCTGCACCGCATCCAAACTTGAATCACACCAAGGGTTGCCTTCCAGTATGGGTAAACACGCCAGTGTCTTTAGCGACCCCTCGGGGTTTGGGGTTGGGGTTTCGTAGTCTTGGCAGAGGTTAACAAAAGCAGAAGAAACTGCCTTCTTTGCTGATTCTGAAACCAGATGGGAATGTCGAGCACAAGATCGCTTATGCATCCTGGTAGCCAGCTGAAGAATGAGCTTTTTTTATGGAAAGGGAAATTGTTTTGTTTTCGAATGAGTTCCTGTCTGCATTTTATTTGATAAAGAGCAGTTATGAAAACTTTGATTGCAAATGGGCCAACAAAGCCCCTTTGATTGGAAAATCTTGGTTGCAAAAATATGATTATTTTATAGTTGTAATCGCGGGTATTTGCTCACCGCAGCAAAAGAAAAATGTAAATTTTTTGCGGTTTTATGTATTTAGTTTTTAATACCTAGTAATGAGAGATAATCCACAGCTTGCTTAAATACCCGTAATGTAAACTTGTTCAGGTTGCCCATCAACTAATTTGTACAGTCTGCCCATGGGCAGGGTGAAATTCGCTCCTGATTTTTTAGACTGAATTGCAGGGCCTTGGCAACCATTTTATGCAAATTCAGTGGAAATTCAACATTTCAGTAACTTGACCCGGGGATTCAATTTTCCATGGCTCGCTTTGTTGCCAGTCTAGTTGGAACTGTTTTGTGTCACTCAGCACAACTAGTGTAAAAAGCCAATCTCATTTTCTAATGTCAAACACATCTAGGGCCTGATTTATAGTTTGATGGAGGGGGTACTTTGTCACAAACATGATGGATATTCCATCTGCCTTAAAACCAGTGCCAAGGGTATAATGCACATCACATCCTCCAAATTCCATTTCAGGCCCTTATAATTTGATGTATCGGATTGTCTGTCGCATACGTGGCGGATATCTCATGCACCATATTAAAAGTACATTATTGTTTATTGCACTTGTACCATGGCGAACGAGATACCAATCACGTTTGTGATGGAATATTTACTTCTCTAAATCAGGCCCTTAGTTATCAAGCGAGCAAATGAGTACCAGATGAAATCATATAGCGAAATACATTGAGCACAGTGGCACATTAGGGGAGATGCTTGTGAAAATTGCAAAACTG
The DNA here is from genome assembly GCF_964263255.1 of Lissotriton vulgaris. Classification (NCBI taxonomy): domain Eukaryota; kingdom Metazoa; phylum Chordata; class Amphibia; order Caudata; family Salamandridae; genus Lissotriton; species Lissotriton vulgaris. Next base: position 720,024,047 of record NC_141687.1, read on the forward strand.
GCTACATACGATTTGGCTTCTTTACGGCACCATACCTCAGTGGTGTAGCTAGCCCTTGTGGCGCCTATGGCGTTTACTGCTTTTGCCGCCTGCGGCGTGAAAGAGTGGGTGGGAGTGCTGGCGCCTTCAGGAAGGACTGCTCCCTTTTTCTATGCAACTGCCATACCTGCACAGCCTGCATGGGGGCCGCCTTTTATGTAAGAGGGGAAGGTGCCCCGTTCTAATCATGCACCTATGTACCAGCTGATGAGAATGCTGCCAAAGGGTGGCGTTTCTGTTGGTGTGTTCCAATGTGAATTGGACCAGATGCTAGCAGGAGCGGCTCCTCCGTTTGAGCAGAGGAGCGTGGCCCCTCTAAGAAAAATGCCCCAGGGATAAAAAACAAATGGTAAAAAGTTAATTTTCTTACCATTTTATTATTCATCCTCACTGTCCCGAAACGAGTGTGAAGACGGGGCAGTGTAGGGCGGGGCTTGCTGCGTGGTAGCAGCAGGGAGGCGGGTGGGCTGCCAGAGCACTTTTTAAAGTGTGCATGTCCCTTTGGTCGGTCGTGTGGCAACGGCCAGCCAGACATGCGCACTTTGAAAGCTCTAACCTATCTGTCTCGAGACAGCTCGGTTGGAGAAAGTGCAGGGCTCCAGTGTCCTCGGGAGCGGTGAGACAGGCTTCTCCCTCCAATCCTGGCACAGCTCTCATGCAGCACGAGAGCAGAGCCAGGATTGGTTAGGGGAGTTGTTGAGGGTCCCGTACTGGAGAAGAGGAGTAAATTAAGATTGGAGGGCAGAGAATGTTCTTGCTGGTAAGTGCCTTTTTCTGTATTTCATATTTTCTTTATTTAAAGTGTCCCCCGCCCATTTGCCCGCCCCACCACTTTCTAGTGGTGCCATCCGCGACTGTATGCTAGGAAGGGATAGTGCTAAGGAGAGACTAGGTTGTTGCCTACGGGGTTAACAATATGGGGGTGTCTATGTTGCCCCTGTTTGTAGTTGTTAGCCACAGATTCAGGAGGCAAGAGTATGGAGGAACATATTATAAGTTTCCCAAAGGAAACAAGCATCTGCCAGATGATAAAAATCATAAAATACTACTTCACCATATATTTTACGATGATTACAATGATTGGTCTTTTGTTCAGTTGCATTTCGGTGACATATTCAGGAGCTGGTAATACTTGCCTCATTCAAAGGCCCTGTTTCTTACCGACCTCCATCTTACACACAGTTCTCTGCAGCAGGCACATACATCTGCAGAACTAAGTAACAGATGGTCTAGTGCTCATTGAGATTGTGCTCCACGTTACTGCTTTTACTGCTTTTCATTTATGTGTATTTGTGTAGCGCTTCGAAGCGCTCGCCACTGCTGGGCATTACATAGCATTTTTGTATACGTTTTGTTTGTGTGAGTTAATCTGCCTGCCTGTCGCCTAGCGCGTAGCGCTTTTCCACTGCTGCCTTAGAATCATTGTATCGTAGCGCTTGATTGGCATTATAGCCCCTCGACCCTCGCAGCATTTGTTTGTTGCCATTTTGTTTAACTTCTTGTTGGCCCCTCCCAGACCCTCCCTCCACCTCGCTCCCGCCTCCCAGCTGCCCCTCCCACCCACAGAGACTAGGAGCTGCCCTCGCCCTCGTGCAAGCTGTGACCGTCCTGCCTTCATCAAGAACGGTCGCTCCCCCCACCTCCTCTCTGCTGGTATAGTGCTCATTGAGATTGTGCTCCACGTTACTGCTTTTACTGCTTTTCATTTATGTGTATTTGTGTAGCGCTTCGAAGCGCTCGCCACTGCTGGGCATTACATAGCATTTTTGTATACGTTTTGTTTGTGTGAGTTAATCTGCCTGCCTGCCGCCTAGCGCGTAGCGCTTTTCCACTGCTGTCTTAGAATCATTGTATCGTAGCGCTTGATTGGCATTATAGCCCCTCGACCCTCGCAGCATTTGTTTGTTGCCATTTTGTTTAACTTCTTGTTGGTCCCTCCCAGGCCCTCCCTCCACCTCGCTCCCGCCTCCCAGCTGACCCTCCTACGTCCGCCCCCTCCACTATCCATTTAGGACAGATGTCCCAACGTGCAGCGTCCACGCGCTACGGCCGCGCCGAAGGTGCGCCAAAGGTAAGCCTGTCTACGCCCGTCCGCGCCTGGACCGCGCCCAGCGCCAGACCCCCTGGCCCCCGTCCCACCCACCCCACCCTCATTACATACGACGCCTCCACCCTCTTAGCCCTAAATCCCGGCCGACTCTCCGACTGCGCTCAAGCCGCCCCCGGACACACCCATGGACCCTTCATGTGCAACTCCTGCAAGTTTGACGGCACCAAGACCAACTCCACATCCACTAACACCAAACAGAGACCTGAAACCAACCACCTAAAATGCATCCTGCTCAACACCCGCTCGGTCCACAAACACGCCATCGACCTCTGGAATCTACTAGATACCATCTCTCCGGACGTCGCCTTCCTAACTGAAACATGGATGAACGCCTCCTCAGCCCCAGACATCACCATTGCCATCCCGCAAGGCTACAAGATCATCCGAAAAGACCGCAACAAGCAAACAGGAGGAGGCATCGCTATTGTTCACAAGAATTCCATCCGAATCTCAACCAGCTCAGACGTCAACCTCGCTAGCGCCAAACACCTTCACTTCCAGATCCACACCGACCCCAAGACCACACTCAGAGGCACCCTCCTCTACAGGCCACCAGGACCCCGAGCACAATTCAGTGAAGACATCACTGACTTTATCACCCGACACGCCCTCCCCTCCAAGGACTACATTCTACTGGGAGACCTCAATTATCATCTGGAAAAAAGTAACGACAGCAACACCACCGCCCTTCTGGAAAATCTCGCCAACCTCGGACTCAAACAACTTGTTAATACCCCCACTCACCTCGCAGGTCACACACTCGACCCTATCTTCACCTCCAGCAAACATATCTCCTTCAGTCACACCACAGCTCTCCATTGGACGGACCACAGCTGCGTTCACTTTATCTACAAAAAGACCAAAACCCACAACCATCCTCAACCTACTCTGCAAAGAAACTGGAACAAAATCACCATCGACCAGATCTCCTCATCGCTTCTTCAAAACCCCCCTGCCCACTCATCGAACGCCAACAAAGCAGCCATTAACCTCACTCAATGGCTAACCAACAGCGCCGACAACCTAGCACCCCTGAAAAAACGTCTAATCAAACAAGGCAACAAAAACGCCCCCTGGTTCAACGATGATCTTAAGAAATCCAAGAAACTATGTCGCTCCCTTGAGAAGGCCTGGAAAAAAGACCCAAACACCAGCACCAGAGACGCCTTCAAAAACGCCACCCGCATACACCACCAACTGATCCGAACTGCCAAGAAAGCCGCTTTCAAAGACCGACTTGACAACAACGCCCACAACAGCAAGGAATTATTCAACATCGTCAAAGAATTCACCAACCCCACTGCCAACTCCAACGACATCACTCCCTCTCAAGACCTCTGCGACTCCCTAGCTTCGTTCTTCCATGACAAAATCGCAGACATCCACAACAGCTTCGACAACCAACCCGGAGACCAACCCACCCATCCTTCTGCCACACCTTCACCCCCTTGAACATCCTTAATGACTGGAACCCAATCTCCACGGATGATACCATCCGCCTGATGAACTCCATCCACTCAGGATCCCCCTCAGACCCATGCCCTCACCACATCTTCAACAAAGCAGATTCCATCATCGCACCCCACCTCCGAGATGTCATCAACTGTTCCCTCACCTCCGCCACCTTCCCAGATAGCTGGAAACACGCCGAACTCAGCGCCCTTCTGAAAAAACCCACAGCTGACCCCACAAACTCAAAAACTACCGCCCCATATCACTCCTTCCATTCCCGGCCAAAGTCATCGAGAAAGCTGTCAACAACCAGCTCGCCGCCTTCCTCGAAACCAACAAATCCCTCGACTCCTCACAGTCCGGCTTCCGAGCCAAACACAGCACTGAGACCGCACTCATCGCAGCAACAGACGACATTCGAACTCTACTGGACAATAGTGACACCGTCGCCCTCATCCTCCTCGACCTCTCCGCAGCCTTCGACACAGTCTGTCATAGCACCCTGTTACAACGCCTCAGTAACGTCGGAATTCAAGGAAAAGCACTGGAGTGGATCACCTCGTTCCTTGCCGGAAGAACTCAGAGAGTCCGCCTCCCACCATTCAAATCAGAAGCCACTGAAGTCATTTGCGGCGTGCCACAAGGATCTTCACTCAGCCCCACCCTCTTCAACGTATACATGAGCCCCCTCGCGGCCATCGCACGTCAACACAACCTCAATATCATCTCCTACGCTGATGACACTCAACTGATCCTCTCACTCACATAAGACCCTAACACCGCCAAAACCAACCTACATAAAGGAATGAGAGAAGTAGCCGAATGGATGAAGCACAGCCGTCTGAAACTGAATTCCGACAAAACAGAAGTCCTTATCTTAGGTACCTCCCCCTCCGCCTGGGACGACTCGTGGTGGCCAGATTCCCTTGGAAAAGCACCCATCCCAACAGACCACGCACGAAACCTGGGCATCATTCTGGACTCCTCACTCTCGATGACCAGACAAATCAACGCTGTTTCATCATCCTGCTTCAACATTCTTCGCATGCTCAAAAAAACATTTCGCTGGATCCCCACTGAAACCAGAAAAACGGTCACCCACGCACTGGTTACAAGCCGCCTGGACTACGGAAACACCCTATACGCCGGTACCACCGCAAAACTTCAGAAAAAACTCGAACGCATCCAGAACGCATCAGCCATACTCATTCTAGACATTCTGCGTAAAGATCACATTTCTGGTCACCTGAAAAACCTCCACAGGCTCCCCATCAATAAGAGGATAACATTCCGCCTTCTAACCCACGCACACAAAGCACTTTACGAACTTGGACCCGAATGCCTCAACACACGACTTTCCTTCTACACCCCCTCCCGCCAGCTACGCTCCTCCCACCAAGCCCTTGCTGCTGTACCTCGCATCAACAAAACCACCATGGAAGGAAGATCCTTCTCCTACCTGGCGGCTAAAACCTGGAACTCACTTCCCACTCACCTTCACCTCACTCAGAACCACCTAGCATTCAGAAAGCAACTTAAAACCTGTATATTTGACAAGTAACTCCCCACCCTTCTCCAAGCGCCTTGAGACCCTCTGGGTATGTAGGGCGCTATATAAATCACTGAATTGAATTGAATTGAATTGAAACAGTAGGTCATCCAGAGAGGTCATATTATTTCATCCTAGTCCCAACATACTGACAGTTGATGATAGCTCCATACATCTCAGACATTCACAGGTTTGTGCCCTACAGCTGCAAACATGAAGACATGCACTGGAACAGTATTAGGCTCACACCTTCGACAGCAGTAACTGTCCCGATTACTTACCACCAATCTTCAATATTCTGAATCCTAGTCTTCCTTAAACGGCCCCAACAAAGTGGGGTTTGCTTGTCCAAAAGACAGAATTTACTGGCTCTATCGTTAGCAAGCATTGGCAATACCAGTAGTTCGGGGTTATGACTAAAAAGGTGCCTTTTCTGTCACTGAGGCATTTAGGCATTCATTAACTCGTTGTGCAAGCCCTCTGTTAGGCATCCTTGCACACATGCATCCATTCATCCACAGATTGACTCGTTTTTACATTCACCGGCTCATCCATCTACAATAAAACACACAAACAACGAGTGTATGCAAGATAATTAAAATAACAAAAGTGTGTGTATGCATTATTTCATTACCTTTGTACAAGATCCTAAGCCTGTTAGCCCTTCCAAAGAGATTTAGAAAGAATCATTACAGTGCAAATCTTCTACCTCCTAGGATTTGTCAGAAGAGGTAACTAGAATACTTCCCTACTCCTACAAAGGTAATCTGTGAGATTTCATGCAACAGAATACCTGCATACAGGCTTTAAGATGGTGCATAAACATTCCACCCTTAGAGGCCTAGCATATGTTTTACATAATGAATAAACCAGGCCTACTGTCTTTGGTGTAACTGTTCTGACAGGCCAGATCTGTGGAATCTGAAGTACCTTTTGCACCAATCAGGCTTGTAGCTGTTATGATTGGCCTATCACAATACCCAACCAAGGCCAACCATATTGAGCATAATCATTCCCTCAAGGTAGACATCAAGCATACAGTCATAAACTCAGAAAGGTATACAGAATTATAGTTGGCAAAGTGAAATATGTCCTAAAAGGATCTAACATTGAATTTAACACTGTTCAAATCTTCTATATCCACGGTTTGTCAAAGAGGGTAACTAACAGCGAAACCCTCGCTAATTATGGTAATCTGTGAGAGTACATGTAACAAAATACCTATCTGTAGGCTTTAGAACGTATTAAGGACACTCCACACATAAATGCCTATTGACTTTAGCATATCTTTTTCACAATAAATATAGCAGGTTTACTGCCTTCATCATAATTTTTAATAACAAAAAATCAGGCCTATTACCTTTTATTAATTGGTTGTCACAATAATCAACTCAGATCAACTGTGTTGGGCATCAGCTTTCCCACAAGGCAACCATCAGGTATACCAAGATTCAGGTGGATCACCAACACCCAATGTATCCTTAACAGCCTACTGCATTTAGCACATGCTTTCAATAATAAGTGAGTTAGGCCTACTGTGTTTGTCATAACCTTTCTGTTATAATGTAATTACATTCGGTGTTTTCCAGCCCTGTAATGCGCCAGGGAATGCTTCTGATGTAATGCATTTATGACATCATTGTGTTCTGCTCTGGTTTAAATATGCTAACGTCAGTTGGTGGCTGTGCCTTACCTTAATGTGACATGGGGTTCCTGCTGGTGGAATAAACTTGAGTTTACCACAAACTCTCTGGTCGACAGCCATCTTTACTGCAGTTTCATACTAAATAGATAAAACCTATGGAATTTGGTATAACCTTTCCAAATGAAATGATAAGGCCTATAGCTTTTTCAATTTACTTGACACTATAACCAACAAATGTCTATTCAAGTGCACATATGGCAACCATCATGCATACAGTCATAAAATTACAAATATGTAGAAATTTGCAGTTTGCAATCCAATAAACAACCCCTTTAACTAAGGCGTGAAAAGAATCATCACATTGGACACCTCTAGGGTTTGTTCGAGTGGGTGGTAAATAACAAAACTCTTCCATACTTGGGTAATCTGTGAAATTACATTTAACAAAATACTTGTTTCTAGCCTGTAATACAATGTGATAACCAATGTGTCATTGGTTTTAACAAATTATTTTTACAATAAGTAAGCTAAGCCTACTGCCTTTATCATAACTTTTTATATAAGTATATCAGACCTATGATATCGGACATAACTTCTCTCAGTTCACCAATCAGGCCTAGAGCTGGTCACTGTAACCAACTGGGTCCAACTGAGCTTTAAACTTTCCCACTAGTCAACCATGAGGCACACAATAAAAAAATTACTACGGTATACAAAAGTACAGTTGGATTAGGAAAATACTATGTCTCCTAAGAGGGCCTAAAAAGGATTGTCACAGAGCAAGTCTTCTATATTCATGACACCAAAACCAAGGAATCTATTGATAAACGGAAGATGGAGTTGATAAAGCAAGCCTGGGATGATCTTGAGAAAGCGTCCGATTTGAGGGACAATAGATTATTTTGGGAGGTAATAAATCACCCTTTCCTTAGTAACGAAAAAACAAACATGATTGCTCATATAGCCGAGGAGACTTGGGAGACCCACTACTCTTAAGATTTTTAACCCAAAGGGTGCCACTTTGATAAATGAGGGGGAAGATGATATTGATTTTAATAGTGAAACTGCACAACAACTCAGCCTCTCACTCTCTCTGGGTGAAGTAGAGGAGGCGCTGAGAAAAGGCATTCCCCTTAAGGCACCAGGTCCTGACGCTGTACCACTGGATCTTTTTAAAAATAATCCTAATGTGTGGGCACCATTGTTGTTAAATGTCTTCAAAGCAATTATTGTCGGGCGCATTCCATCACCTTGGAAATAGGCAGTAGTTGTCCCGATTTTTAAAAAAGGGGAAAAAAGTGATCCTGGCTGTTACAGGCCAATTTCTTTAATAGATGCCACATGTAAGTTAATAGGGAGAGTGATATTGGCCCGTTTGGAGACATGGGCAGACTCCTCTGGCCTTATTGTGGACTCTCCGTATGGGTTCAGAAGGGGTAGGGGGACAACTGAGCAATGTCTCAATCTGGCCATGATTATGGGTAAGTACGTGAAGGCCAGGAATGCTTCGCTGCACCTGGCCTTCATGGACTTATCCAGTGCCTTTGACACTGTATGCAGGGGGAAATTGTGGTTGTTAATGGAGGAAATGGGTTTTGAGGAATCCTTGGTCACCCTGCTGCGCAGATTACATGCTGCTACCTCTGTGGCCATTAGATATGGCCCAGGAGGCGAGAAGACAGGGCCCATCCCATCAACCGAGGGTGTCCGCCAGGGCTGCATCCTAGCCCCTTTCTTGTTTTTAGTTTACACAAACGGCTTGGAAAAATTCTTATTGGAAAAAGGTTCAGACTTTCCTAAAATAAATGGTAAACAAATATCTCTATTATCCTATGCGGATGATACAGTGTTAAAGACCCTAACTGCAAACAGTATGCAAACATGTTTGGATGCTTTTAATGAATTTATGCTGGGTTTAGATCTTAAGGTCAATTTTACAAAATCCTTCACAATGGTTTGCGGCCCAAGTGGGACAAAAACTCGTAGATTTGTTGTTGATAATTTGATTATTGAGAAGGTCCCACATTTTAATTATTTGGGTAATCTCTTTAATAAAAATTTGAGTTGGGATCCATTAATAACATCACGCGTACAAAAGACCACGAGATCGATAGAGGCACTCTTCCGTTTTGCTAGCAAACTAGGCCAAAAACCAATCGCAGAACTGAAGACTCTGTGTAAATCCAAATGTTTGCCCGTCGCAACTTATGGAGCGGGGGTATGGGGATATCTTAATTGTGCTCAACTACAAGTTATGGAGAACAAGTTTTTAAAACGTCTCTTATCAGTACCGAATAGTTCCTCAAATACTTTTTGTCACACAGAGTTGGGCTTAGATTTCATGAGCGATATCATTCATGTGTCCCCATTACTCCTGTGAGGTAAGTTCTGGTCTTCAGAGGATTTGCAGCTCTCAAAAGAAATTCTGAAAGACTGTGTAAAGTTAGAGCATGCAATGCAGATCCCATGGCTGCGCCACGTGAAGAAAACTCTTTATGAAATTGGCCTTGAAATTTTTTATGATAACCCAGCTTCTATTACATTGGAAACAAGGTCTGTGATTAAGAATGCATACTGTAATACTTTGGGTTCGTCAAAAAATAGTGAATATTTGTTAAATCAGAGAGTCAAATTACAACATCAATTTTATTTATCATTTACTATACACACGCAATGGTGTTTTTATATGACCAGATTTCGATTAAATGCACTGCACTTTTTAGTAGCTTTTCCGAAGCAAGGGGGTTGATGTGAGAGGCTACCCCCCTGCCCATGCGATAATGAAGCCAAACAATGCACTTTGCACTTTGTACTTTTTTGTACACTTTATAAAAGTCCAAGAGTCCGGTTTATTAAACCGATTTTAAGAGAAATCAGACCCTGTAATTTTAAAGAAGGTTTTGAGCATTGTAAACCCCGACTATATGTAGTGCTGTGCTTAGCTTTATCAGATTGGCACTTATAATTAGGAATCGTTACTAATAGCAGGAAACACTGGTTTTGATATCTTGCATTTTAGATTGAAAGAAAAGGAAACTAATGAAACTGATAAATTATATGGATATATTAAGCTTATTTGCACATTCCCTTGGTAGTTATCTTATAAAAACTGAGTAGGTTGGTGTGAGAGGCCAACCTTCTGATATATGTGATGCCATAGATTGATAATGTATAGCAACATTTTATATTGGCCTTTATAGCTCATAAAATATGTAAATATTCAATCATGGTTGTAAAATCAAGTGGGTTGGCAGGAGTGGCTAACTAATTCCCATATGCAATATTTTAATTTAAAATGCACAGTGCACTTTATACATGTCAGATTGTGTTTTTAGATGTATTTTAGCAGGTTAATATCTTTAGAACCATTGGAATGATTTATACAAGTTTTACATAAAAGATAATGTCCATTGATAATGTGTCTGTGATTTCTCGTATGTTGTTTGCCTGAGCCTTGGGATAAGAAATATCGTTTGTGAATTTTGTATGTTAAAAATGTATACTTTTATGATTCTTTTCGAATCGAATAAAGTTATTTATGATGATGACACCAAAACCAACACCAAAACCATTGTCTGCTAAAGTAATCTGTGTGATTCCATGTACTCATTCAGAGTAATAAAAATCCCCCTTAAATGAATTGATGTGCAATCCAAGCACTCTTTTCAGGTCAGTGAAAGCACACAACTTTGACCCAATCAAATCCTGTAGTCAGGAAAACCAACATGTGGATGGAGTCTACGCCCCCATCTCAGTATTACTCTACAAGCTAATGATTTGTTGAGCACATAAGGTCTAGCAACAGTAAATAATGGTAGCTTATTAAAAGTGACAATGAAACAAAGTGTTGGCTCCAAATAGAGTATGCTCATTCAGGCCACAACTTCCTCAATGGCCCCTATACCTGACCAAAAACCAAGAATACGGCTGCAGGTAGCAAACCATATGAAATGGAAACCCCATGAACCTTGGGAACCGTCTTGGGCTCCTTGTAATCTGGTTCAGGGAGGACCTGACCTGGCAGCTTAGACTTTACTGTCCCTATTGGAGCAGGGTTAAGACTGATTTGCATATGAGTTGGTCCAAACTGAGGTGCCATGGTGTACAAAATAATGATGGACTGGGATGTGGCCCGAGTAATTACCAGTGACTGAGATTAATTCAAACAACCATCACTTCGGCACTCTGCAACTGGCACAAGATAAAGTGGACATAACATGATTCTACATGGAACAGTTCCTAACAAAGAATAAAATAAAAGTAGGCACTCTAAGAAAGGAATTCAAATCCTGATTTTAAGAACTGGATGGGACCTCCATGCGGGCACTGCTCAGGCTTCAAAGTCAATATAAATAAACCCTACATAATAAACTTGTCAATCCCAGCACTCCAACAAACATCACTGAAAGCACAATTTCCTTTTAAATGGTCAAAGGAAGCAATCACTTATCTAGGTGTCCATATCAATCCAAAGGTGGAACAAATGATACAAACATACTTTCTGCCAGTGTTAACAGTAATGTTTTAAAAATGTGACTCAGTGGCATGCAAACGGACTTTCAGGGCTAGGAAGAATCACATCAGTGCAAATGAGCAACCTACCCAAATTACTATTTCTTTTCCAAACAATCCCAATTATTCTATCACCTGGCTGGATCAACCAATGCCAAAGAACAATCAATGAATGCATTTTGGAAAGTGAAAACATTTAGATTATCAATCTCAGTTGTACGGCGTGCTTTCATTTTTCTCTTTATCTCCTCTCGAGATTGTATAAAATAGCAGTGAAACCAACAAACCAGACAATGATTTTAAATTAGATTACCTTTCCACAGAGTTGAGGTAACTCACTTGCAGGAAATCACTGATACTTAAACTTATTCCTGCAGAACGTACTGAATTAATAAAGAACGGGAGCAAGACGTAATATAGTGGAGGGATAGGACCATGAATTCGGATATGAAGTGGTGGAGGAAAGAAAGTGAGAACATCAACTTTCTAAGATGGCCATGAGCGGGAGGAAGGAATATTGAAAGTTGGTTGGTCTTTTTTCCTTCTTTCCTTCTTTCAAATAGGGACAAAGAACGAAGTGTAAGGCTTGGACTCTTAGGTGTTGTAGCACCGATGTACGAGAGGACATCAATGCAAAATCTTTCAGTAAAGCATGTCTGAAATTAAAGGTTAATTGATGAATGAATTGGTAGATCTAAACCAAAAAGAAGATGATTCTGCAGCCTCGATGAACAAATCAAGACAGTCAAGACCCACTTGCTGCTTGTGGATTCTATTCCCATTCCTCTCACCTACTAATTACGTCTTTCTTCTCTTAATCCCAGAAGTGGCAAAAGAAATACGACTTTCAATGGCCACATGTGACTCAACAGCCACTCGTTAGAAAGGAGATAAATTATCTGACCTACAACTGGTGGTACACTTCTCTACTCTAAAACCTCAATATGTTTATTCTGACATTTGACCTTTGAGTTGGGTAGCAATAAACTTCTGTTATTCAACGCCATTGTACCTACTGGTGAAAGTGTGCTTTACAAGTACATGTTATGTTGTTATGACCAGTCCATAGCAATAGAGGTATGCAACCTGGCTCACCACAGTCAAATGAAAATCCATGGCAGTTTTACCCCCTGATGATGTAGGCTGAAAGAGTCTGAGTCGAATGTTACATCTCTTGGTATGTAAAAGAGAAAAGAAAGTGTTCAATTGTTTCTTCCCTGCTGTCCTCACAAGGGCAAACTATGCTGCACTTTCACCTTGCACTCGGAAGTAACCAGATGGAGACAAATAGCACATACAATATAAAACTTCTAAATAAATAAATAAATATTATTCCACAGTCTTGGGACAAAGCTTCAGGAGACATGTTTTTCTTGGAAGAAAACTATATCTATTAGATTCTGATTAAATGTCCAGATCAAGGACCAGATTCTTTTTCAAGTACTTTGAGACTATCTATGTATAGTGTCGACGACGTTTCGACACGGTAGAGGGTAGTAGGGTCTCTTCAGGATAAGTGATTCCTGGGGGTATGTATATTAGAGAAAATTGTAAATGATGTGCAGGGGCTACTGAGGAACCAATTTTTCAGAGGTGCTTACTTCAGGACGATATGTAATTATGTCCAACTTTGGATCAGAGTTCAATCTTGCCTAGGCCTGCATATTGATAATAACAGGGAAGGTGTCTTGGAGGAACCAATCTCCAGTGGCCGACAGTCTTTATTTCCAGAATAGGCTCACACCTAAGGATTAAGCATTTTGATATTCGTCCTCTTTTTAAAAAGGAGTGCAGTCATAATAAATTTGGCCAAACACTCACCTAATAGGTGGATAGCAATACTTGGCAATGATCTAAAAGTGCTCTGAATACGGAAAATCAGATGCGAATGAAAAACAAAAAAAGAACGTCCAGAAAGTGAGGGGTCAAACTACGACTATTCTCCTAAAACAGTCAAGGTATCTACTCACTCAGTCAGGAGGCCAAGGTGAATCTCTTCGGGTGTACAACGGAGAGTTCAATGCTCCATGCAGACAGAAGGGTAAGTAAGCCGTGGATATTTTGCTGGGTCCCACGGCTCATGGGAAGAGGAATTAGATCTCCATGACTTGGAAATGGGGTCAGGCGTTTATTCCGGGGGCCATCTTGGAACGGAGTGAGAACAAAACTCTCCAACCGTGTGTTTATTGTATTTACTTAACATGTCCACGCTGCCTAAGTCTTTAGAGCATGGAATGTAATGGTCCAATTTGCCTAAAAGGATTCTATGGCTGCACGATTCACAAGACTACTTCTCATGAAATTAGTCATTATTACATGCGATGTCAAACTTAATAGTGACTATTTCAGATATATCTACACTAGTGACTTGAGGGTAAATATAATTATTCCGAAGCACGGATATAAAATAGACAAGGGGTCCCCAAGGTAAAGCAAAAGAGTGTCAATCCATTGTGATAGTCATGATAATGCTCATAATACATACTTCGATTTCCATTTAAGCAATCAACACAGTAATATACTCCTATCTTTTCCCAGCTGTGCCTCAGGAAAAAGTATCAACAATCTAGCTCAGATCCCTGTGGACTAGCTAAGAACTAAACACTCAGGTTACTGTATTTCAATTAAACGTTAGATCACTTGCCAAACACCATCTGGAAGTATATACACTTATTGAGGAAGAATCTCCCAATGTGTTTTTTATCTGCGAAACGTGGCTACGAGATGAGGACATGATAGGAATAGTGAACCTTACACTCCCCGCAGGATATCTGATTGAGACACTTAATAGGAATACCAGAAGCGGTGGTATCGCAGTAATTTACAAAGCCCAATACCCCTGCTCTTTTGTCAAGGAAGATCTATGTGGTAGTGAATGTGCCCGCTTTAAGATTGCTATTAGTGCACAATTCACACTCTCGGGATTGTATATTTACCGACCACCGGGGCCTGCCTTGAAGTTCATTGATAATAAACAAAACAGTTTGCCAGTACTGTGAACTGGATTATGTGGATTACATTTGAAGAGCTACCAATCGCTCTCTCAAGCTGACCTCTTTTTCCGTCACTACAAATTCAAAGCACAAGGACTTTCAGGATAGATGTTTATTCAATTCAACTTATGAATTTAGGTCTATTTTTTATTTTTTAGATTATGTTTTTTTGTCATTTGTTTTTTCAAATCATCTTGTTCAAAAGATCTTACAATATATACAACAATGCACAGTCAGTTGGGAGGAGAACCAATTGAAAGGGCCGGGAAAGGGTCAATAACACAATGTGGGTAACACTTAGACACTTGACATACAATTAGACACTAGACAACATATATAGTACATAGAAATTAAGGTTGGTAGAGGTTAATGGCATTATTTACAACTTTATACAACAAAGCAGCTGTGTTTTATTCTCCTAGATGCAAGTCGTTCGTCGAAATGAATGAAGAACATTGATAATTTTCTTGTCACTCAATAAATGAGCAATTTAAATAAAGCTTAGACAAGAAATCAGATCATTGTAACGCCTACAATTGGCCTTAGTATTCACAAAACAGCCACTATATTGGCGCCACCATTCGTCTACCAACTTAATAGTTCATAGGTCAATAATTCATAGGTCGACGCGTTTCGAATCCTATCTAAATGTGTAGGATTCTCTTCAGGACCAAACCAACTCAATCTGTGAAAAAAATAAGTGAAAAAAAAAAAAAAAAAAAAAAAACTCTGTCAGTGGAAACTAAAGAAAGACTCTCGGGTCACATTCTACATCCAACCACTCCCAATATATTACCTGTCATCCTTTCGACCTTGTTTTAGGCGTGATGAATTTACTGAAAAGAATCGAAACAATATGTTTCAGAAATTGTGCACATGAGTTCAAGATTTTGAGAAACAACTCCGTGACGGTCGTATTGGTACTTACAGATTCCTAAGGTAAAGCCTCCCTTTTGAATACGTGTCCAATTGATTAATTTTTAGTTCCCATTGAGGGGGCGCATTCGCCTCGTGTACTCAATCTAAAATGGAAAAACAACGGAGATGGTTATTCCGTTGTGGTCACTAAACCGACCTGATAAGCGAGCCAGAGAGCACCAGTATAACGTGCAACTCCGCTCGCGGTTACTTGCTAGATCGCGGGCTCTGTTTACCTGAGGCTGCGTGATTCTCCTCCAGTATGGATCGCGGTCGGTTTGAAAAACGCGATACCCATGGGCGGAAAAGCCTCTATTTACTCGCATTCATTTCCGGTTTGCGGGTCAGGGGCTCATGGGATTTGTAGTTTTCAGTCTGCCGGAGGGCCCTCCGGCTTCTTGTTGTAGTCATGTGTGGGAAGCACATATAAAGTGCCATGGTGTAGTGATAACACATCTTCAGAAGCATATACAGATCTTCATAGGCTGTACAATTCCGACATTTCATTTAAACCTTGTGTGCCTGTATTAAATTTCAAGATTAACATAGCCTCACGTTGTCGCAATTTGGCCTCTACGTCTCCGCCTCTGGGGTCAGGGTCAATTTTCGAAATAACAGTCCATTTTAAGTCTTGTTCACTGTGCAGTTGATCCATCCAATGTTGGACTAATGGGGCAGTGACCACTTTCCTTTTTATCCGTGATTTATGTTGGGACAACCTTTGTCTTATTTCCTGATTTGTCTTTCCTATGTATAGCTTATCGCAGGGACATAGGATCCCGTACACCACATTTTTTGATTTGCAGTTGGTAAACTGGTCATGTTTCCAGGAAATTCCTGAGTGCTGGAATAGATCCCCTTCCTGAGTGGAGGCACAGCAGAGGCATGTGCCACATTTATGATGACCTTTAATAGGTGGCAAATTGACATAGTCCCTCACTGTCACTGGTTTAGTCTTAGGAATCGCTGCTCTGACAATATAATTCGCAATGCTTTTATCCTTTTTGAAGGCAAATAAAGGATGTTGCGAAAATTGAGTGTCTAGATCTTTAATCAAATGCCAATTCTGGTAGATCAGTTTTTTGAGGAAATTCGATGTAGGACAATATGTGGACACGCAGACAATCCGTGTCTGTTGTTGTTTCTGTCTCCTTTTTAACAATTCCTCTCTAGGTGTGCACCATGCTCTTTTGATGGATTGATTTAATAGTTTCACCGGGTATCCCCGGTCTTGAAGTTTGTTTTTCAAGATATTCGCATGGTACATGAATTCATCTTTGAATGTGCAGTTTCTGCGGATGCGCAGAAACTGCCCTATCGGAAGGTTTTGTTTGAGACTTCTTGGATGATTGCTCGAGAAATCTAGCGCTTTATTGCGATCCGTGTCCTTCTTGAAAAGGGTGGTGACTAGTCGTCCATCTACACAATATACTTCGACGTCCAGAAAGGACATTCTTGTTTTTGAAGTTTGTAGTGTAAATTTGATATCACTTGTCCTGTCGTTGATCCAGGTGTGAAATTCAACCAATTGTTCATGTGATCCTGACCATTTGAAAAAAATATCGTCTATATATCTTACCCATCCTCCTATCCACTGGAGGAATGGGTTATTATTATAAACGAACATCTCTTCATATTGGCTCATATAAAGAATTGCCAATTCCGGGGCAAAAGGACAGCCCATGGCTACTCCTCTTGTTTGAAAATAAAATTCTTCACCAAACTTGAAATAGTTCTTTGTGAGGGCCAGTTTCGCCAGTTGTAATATGAAATCTGTTGGAATTCTCATGGGGCTCTCTCGCTTGTTCAAAAAAATCTCTAGAACCTCCAAAGCCTGGTCCTGGGGGATTTGGGTGTACAGCGAGACTATGTCCATGCTTACTAATGTGTCTCGATTCTCAATGAATGTCATTTGTTCCAGTTTTGATAAAAAATCAGTGGTATCCAGAATGAAGGATTTTACCGTTGAAATGAAAGGTTTCAGGAAAAAATCAATAAATTTGGAAACTGGTTCGAACAGTGAGTCACATCCAGAAATGATAGGTCTGCCCGGTGGATTATCTGCATTTTTGTGCACCTTGGGTAACACATAAAATAATGGAGTCCGTGGATATTTATTAGACAAGAAATTGAATTCATTCTTCCCTAGAAATCCTTGGTCGAGTCCGGTTTTTAATATCGATCCCAATTCATTTTGTAGATCCAATGTTGGATCCTTATTAATTTTCCGATAGCACGTGGAATCCGACAGTTGTCTGACTGCTTCTTGAATGTAGTTTGGTGTTCCCCATACTACTATGGAACCGCCTTTGTCGGCCTGTTTCACTATAATGTTGTCATTCTGTTTAATAGTTTGCAGAGCCGACTTCTGATCTTGAGACAAATTCGGTTTAACATATCCGTTCCTTCGTTTCTCCTGTACAGCTAAGGCTGAGAGTACCGTTTTTTCAAAATATGTAACCTCTTTAGGCACTTTATGTGCTGGGGGGCAGAAGCTTGATTTTCTTTTAAAACCAGTGGTCTCCGTTTGAGGAGAGTTCTCTTTATCAGCAAAGAATGTGGTCAGTCGAATTTTTCGGCAAAATTCTATAAATTCAAGTTTTAATCTCACGAAGTCCGTAAATTTTGATGGTACAAATGTGAGTCCCTTTTCAAGGACACTGATTTCCGATGGTGTTAGTGTCGTATTTGAGAGATTAAAAATGGAAGATTTTGTATGAGATATTAATTCTTGTAATTTTGCCTTCGCGTTGACATTTCCCATGGCTGGTTGTATCTGGTTTTCCCACGTGGTTTTTGTGCGTCCTGTCCTAAAAAAGTCTGTTGTTGCTGCTGATTTTGATAGTTTTGTTGATATTGTGGCTGATAATTCCTCTGGTAACCCCCTCTTTGATTGAATCGCGGGCGGGGGCCTGCTTGCTCAGAGTCGCTACCTCCAGAGGAGGATGTTTCTGAAAACGTGAGAAACTTAGAGCGAGATCTCCCTTGGTTGTCGTTCAGGAAGCGTCTTGCTTCTGGTCTTGAATAAAATTCTTGTTGTAGGTACGGATATGTTTTTTCGAATGTGAAATTCCGTTTATCTCTTTCAAAGTTGTTATCTTTCTGTTGGACAGTAAAATCTTTGAATTCCAATATTTCTTTGTCTACTCGCTCAAGTAAAGTTTTACAATCCTGGATCAAGGGATTAGCTTTGATTTCTGCTTCTAATTTCTCAATCTCCTCGAGTTGTGCTTTAGATAAACGTTGCGCAGTTTCAATGGTTAACACCATCAGATCCCGGCTACATTTAGTCTCAATGTAGCTGAATCCTTTCTTGTATATATTATCCTCGGTGAATATGACTGGTATATTCTTTACAATTAACCCGGATGGAATGGTTCCTGACCTCAGATGTTGGAGCAGGTAGTGACCGTGCAAATCCGTCCTTATTTGTTTCTTCTTCAAACGAATCAGTTTGTCTGATTCATTACTCACTTGTGCTGTATTACTGAGTGTGGCGGAGCCAAATGTGGGAGGGTCCTTCAACAGTTTTTTAATGTGATCTTCGCTGTATGCGAAGGTCTGATCTTCTGACATAGTCAAAAGGGAAAGTACAAGATTTCTTTAACCTATAGGGTGCTCATACATACACTCTCATTCTTCATTCAAAAGAGAAATTCTAATAAGTGCAACATAAAATTGTGAAAAAACGAGTGAAACGCAAGTGACTCGACTAACTGCCTGTCAATGAAGCTACAAACTACTATTAACAACTAGCCACAGCCCAAGGCCTGTGGCAAACAATGGGTTCGAAAATTTGAGACAAAAATCTTGTCTCGGAGGTGTCCCTCGCGAGCCGGCGCCCGCTAATTCACTAAGAAACAAGTAGGGTCTGGCGTACAACACAGTAAGGCTGCGCCTATCAAGCAATAAACAAAACAGTTTGCCAGTACTGTGAACTGGATTATGTGGATTACATTTGAAGAGCTACCAATCGCTCTCTCAAGCTGACCTCTTTTTCCGTCACTACAAATTCAAAGCACAAGGACTTTCAGGATAGATGTTTATTCAATTCAACTTATGAATTTAGGTCTATTTTTTATTTTTTAGATTATGTTTTTTTGTCATTTGTTTTTTCAAATCATCTTGTTCAAAAGATCTTACAATATATACAACAATGCACAGTCAGTTGGGAGGAGAACCAATTGAAAGGGCCGGGAAAGGGTCAATAACACAATGTGGGTAACACTTAGACACTTGACATACAATTAGACACTAGACAACATATATAGTACATAGAAATTAAGGTTGGTAGAGGTTAATGGCATTATTTACAACTTTATACAACAAAGCAGCTGTGTTTTATTCTCCTAGATGCAAGTCGTTCGTCGAAATGAATGAAGAACATTGATAATTTTCTTGTCACTCAATAAATGAGCAATTTAAATAAAGCTTAGACAAGAAATCAGATCATTGTAACGCCTACAATTGGCCTTAGTATTCACAAAACAGCCACTATATTGGCGCCACCATTCGTCTACCAACTTAATAGTTCATAGGTCAATAATTCATAGGTCGACGCGTTTCGAATCCTATCTAAATGTGTAGGATTCTCTTCAGGACCAAACCAACTCAATCTGTGAAAAAAATAAGTGAAAAAAAAAAAAAAAAAAACTCTGTCAGTGGAAACTAAAGAAAGACTCTCGGGTCACATTCTACATCCAACCACTCTCAATATATTACCTGTCATCCTTTCGACCTTGTTTTAGGCGTGATGAATTTACTGAAAAGAATCGAAACAATATGTTTCAGAAATTGTGCACATGAGTTCAAGATTTTGAGAAACAACTCCGTGACGGTCGTATTGGTACTTACAGATTCCTAAGGTAAAGCCTCCCTTTTGAATACGTGTCCAATTGATTAATTTTTAGTTCCCATTGAGGGGGCGCATTCGCCTCGTGTACTCAATCTAAAATGGAAAAACAACGGAGATGGTTATTCCGTTGTGGTCACTAAACCGACCTGATAAGCGAGCCAGAGAGCACCAGTATAACGTGCAACTCCGCTCGCGGTTACTTGCTAGATCGCGGGCTCTGTTTACCTGAGGCTGCGTGATTCTCCTCCAGTATGGGTCGCGGTCGGTTTGAAAAACGTGATACCCATGGGCGGAAAAGCCTCTATTTACTCGCATTCATTTCCGGTTTGCGGGTCAGGGGCTCATGGGATTTGTAGTTTTCAGTCTGCCGGAGGGCCCTCCGGCTTCTTGTTGTAGTCATGTGTGGGAAGCACATATAAAGTGCCATGGTGTAGTGATAACACATCTTCAGAAGCATATACAGATCTTCATAGGCTGTACAATTCCGACATTTCATTTAAACCTTGTGTGGCTGTATTAAATTTCAAGATTAACATAGCCTCACGTTGTCGCAATTTGGCCTCTACGTCTCCGCCTCTGGGGTCAGGGTCAATTTTCGAAATAACAGTCCATTTTAAGTCTTGTTCACTGTGCAGTTGATCCATCCAATGTTGGACTAATGGGGCAGTGACCACTTTCCTTTTTATCCGTGATTTATGTTGGGACAACCTTTGTCTTATTTCCTGATTTGTCTTTCCTATGTATAGCTTATCGCAGGGACATAGGATCCCGTACACCACATTTTTTGATTTGCAGTTGGTAAACTGGTCATGTTTCCAGGAAATTCCTGAGTGCTGGAATAGATCCCCTTCCTGAGTGGAGGCACAGCAGAGGCATGTGCCACATTTATGATGACCTTTAATAGGTGGCAAATTGACATAGTCCCTCACTGTCACTGGTTTAGTCTTAGGAATCGCTGCTCTGACAATATAATTCGCAATGCTTTTATCCTTTTTGAAGGCAAATAAAGGATGTTGCGAAAATTGAGTGTCTAGATCTTTAATCAAATGCCAATTCTGGTAGATCAGTTTTTTGAGGAAATTCGATGTAGGACAATATGTGGACACGCAGACAATCCGTGTCTGTTGTTGTTTCTGTCGCCTTTTTAACAATTCCTCTCTAGGTGTGCACCATGCTCTTTTGATGGATTGATTTAATAGTTTCACCGGGTATCCCCGGTCTTGAAGTTTGTTTTTCAAGATATTCGCATGGTACATGAATTCATCTTTGAATGTGCAGTTTCTGCGGATGCGCAGAAA
Organism: Lissotriton vulgaris; assembly: GCF_964263255.1. Lineage (NCBI taxonomy): Eukaryota > Metazoa > Chordata > Amphibia > Caudata > Salamandridae > Lissotriton > Lissotriton vulgaris. The sequence goes on from NC_141687.1 coordinate 720,045,418, forward strand.
CTGCCCTATCGGAAGGTTTTGTTTGAGACTTCTTGGATGATTGCTCGAGAAATCTAGCGCTTTATTGCGATCCGTGTCCTTCTTGAAAAGGGTGGTGACTAGTCGTCCATCTACACAATATACTTCGACGTCCAGAAAGGACATTCTTGTTTTTGAAGTTTGTAGTGTAAATTTGATATCACTTGTCCTGTCGTTGATCCAGGTGTGAAATTCAACCAATTGTTCATGTGATCCTGACCATTTGAAAAAAATATCGTCTATATATCTTACCCATCCTCCTATCCACTGGAGGAATGGGTTATTATTATAAACGAACATCTCTTCATATTGGCTCATATAAAGAATTGCCAATTCCGGGGCAAAAGGACAGCCCATGGCTACTCCTCTTGTTTGAAAATAAAATTCTTCACCAAACTTGAAATAGTTCTTTGTGAGGGCCAGTTTCGCCAGTTGTAATATGAAATCTGTTGGAATTCTCATGGGGCTCTCTCGCTTGTTCAAAAAAATCTCTAGAACCTCCAAAGCCTGGTCCTGGGGGATTTGGGTGTACAGCGAGACTATGTCCATGCTTACTAATGTGTCTCGATTCTCAATGAATGTCATTTGTTCCAGTTTTGATAAAAAATCAGTGGTATCCAGAATGAAGGATTTTACCGTTGAAATGAAAGGTTTCAGGAAAAAATCAATAAATTTGGAAACTGGTTCGAACAGTGAGTCACATCCAGAAATGATAGGTCTGCCCGGTGGATTATCTGCATTTTTGTGCACCTTGGGTAACACATAAAATAATGGAGTCCGTGGATATTTATTAGACAAGAAATTGAATTCATTCTTCCCTAGAAATCCTTGGTCGAGTCCGGTTTTTAATATCGATCCCAATTCATTTTGTAGATCCAATGTTGGATCCTTATTAATTTTCCGATAGCACGTGGAATCCGACAGTTGTCTGACTGCTTCTTGAATGTAGTTTGGTGTTCCCCATACTACTATGGAACCGCCTTTGTCGGCCTGTTTCACTATAATGTTGTCATTCTGTTTAATAGTTTGCAGAGCCGACTTCTGATCTTGAGACAAATTCGGTTTAACATATCCGTTCCTTCGTTTCTCCTGTACAGCTAAGGCTGAGAGTACCGTTTTTTCAAAATATGTAACCTCTTTAGGCACTTTATGTGCTGGGGGGCAGAAGCTTGATTTTCTTTTAAAACCAGTGGTCTCCGTTTGAGGAGAGTTCTCTTTATCAGCAAAGAATGTGGTCAGTCGAATTTTTCGGCAAAATTCTATAAATTCAAGTTTTAATCTCACGAAGTCCGTAAATTTTGATGGTACAAATGTGAGTCCCTTTTCAAGGACACTGATTTCCGATGGTGTTAGTGTCGTATTTGAGAGATTAAAAATGGAAGATTTTGTATGAGATATTAATTCTTGTAATTTTGCCTTCGCGTTGACATTTCCCATGGCTGAAATATTGGAAATATTGGAATTCAAAGATTTTACTGTCCAACAGAAAGATAAACACTTTGAAAGAGATAAACGGAATTTCACATTCGAAAAAACATATCCGTACCTACAACAAGAATTTTATTCAAGACCAGAAGCAAGACGCTTCCTGAACGACAACCAAGGGAGATCTCGCTCTAAGTTTCTCACGTTTTCAGAAACATCCTCCTCTGGAGGTAGCGACTCTGAGCAAGCAGGCCCCCGCCCGCGATTCAATCAAAGAGGGGGTTACCAGAGGAATTATCAGCCACAATATCAACAAAACTATCAAAATCAGCAGCAACAACAGACTTTTTTAGGACAGGACGCACAAAAACCACGTGGGAAAACCAGATACAACCAGCCATGGGAAATGTCAACGCGAAGGCAAAATTACAAGAATTAATATCTCATACAAAATCTTCCATTTTTAATCTCTCAAATACGACACTAACACCATCGGAAATCAGTGTCCTTGAAAAGGGACTCACATTTGTACCATCAAAATTTACGGACTTCGTGAGATTAAAACTTGAATTTATAGAATTTTGCCGAAAAATTCGACTGACCACATTCTTTGCTGATAAAGAGAACTCTCCTCAAACGGAGACCACTGGTTTTAAAAGAAAATCAAGCTTCTGCCCCCCAGCACATAAAGTGCCTAAAGAGGTTACATATTTTGAAAAAACGGTACTCTCAGCCTTAGCTGTACAGGAGAAACGAAGGAACGGATATGTTAAACCGAATTTGTCTCAAGATCAGAAGTCGGCTCTGCAAACTATTAAACAGAATGACAACATTATAGTGAAACAGGCCGACAAAGGCGGTTCCATAGTAGTATGGGGAACACCAAACTACATTCAAGAAGCAGTCAGACAACTGTCGGATTCCACGTGCTATCGGAAAATTAATAAGGATCCAACATTGGATCTACAAAATGAATTGGGATCGATATTAAAAACCGGACTCGACCAAGGATTTCTAGGGAAGAATGAATTCAATTTCTTGTCTAATAAATATCCACGGACTCCATCATTTTATGTGTTACCCAAGGTGCACAAAAATGCAGATAATCCACCGGGCAGACCTATCATTTCTGGATGTGACTCACTGTTCGAACCAGTTTCCAAATTTATTGATTTTTTCCTGAAACCTTTCATTTCAACGGTAAAATCCTTCATTCTGGATACCACTGATTTTTTATCAAAACTGGAACAAATGACATTCATTGAGAATCGAGACACATTAGTAAGCATGGACATAGTCTCGCTGTACACCCAAATCCCCCAGGACCAGGCTTTGGAGGTTCTAGAGATTTTTTTGAACAAGCGAGAGAGCCCCATGAGAATTCCAACAGATTTCATATTACAACTGGCGAAACTGGCCCTCACAAAGAACTATTTCAAGTTTGGTGAAGAATTTTATTTTCAAACAAGAGGAGTAGCCATGGGCTGTCCTTTTGCCCCGGAATTGGCAATTCTTTATATGAGCCAATATGAAGAGATGTTCGTTTATAATAATAACCCATTCCTCCAGTGGATAGGAGGATGGGTAAGATATATAGACGATATTTTTTTCAAATGGTCAGGATCACATGAACAATTGGTTGAATTTCACACCTGGATCAACGACAGGACAAGTGATATCAAATTTACACTACAAACTTCAAAAACAAGAATGTCCTTTCTGGACGTCGAAGTATATTGTGTAGATGGACGACTAGTCACCACCCTTTTCAAGAAGGACACGGATCGCAATAAAGCGCTAGATTTCTCGAGCAATCATCCAAGAAGTCTCAAACAAAACCTTCCGATAGGGCAGTTTCTGCGCATCCGCAGAAACTGCACATTCAAAGATGAATTCATGTACCATGCGAATATCTTGAAAAACAAACTTCAAGACCGGGGATACCCGGTGAAACTATTAAATCAATCCATCAAAAGAGCATGGTGCACACCTAGAGAGGAATTGTTAAAAAGGAGACAGAAACAACAACAGACACGGATTGTCTGCGTGTCCACATATTGTCCTACATCGAATTTCCTCAAAAAACTGATCTACCAGAATTGGCATTTGATTAAAGATCTAGACACTCAATTTTCGCAACATCCTTTATTTGCCTTCAAAAAGGATAAAAGCATTGCGAATTATATTGTCAGAGCAGCGATTCCTAAGACTAAACCAGTGACAGTGAGGGACTATGTCAATTTGCCACCTATTAAAGGTCATCATAAATGTGGCACATGCCTCTGCTGTGCCTCCACTCAGGAAGGGGATCTATTCCAGCACTCAGGAATTTCCTGGAAACATGACCAGTTTACCAACTGCAAATCAAAAAATGTGGTGTACGGGATCCTATGTCCCTGCGATAAGCTATACATAGGAAAGACAAATCAGGAAATAAGACAAAGGTTGTCCCAACATAAATCACGGATAAAAAGGAAAGTGGTCACTGCCCCATTAGTCCAACATTGGATGGATCAACTGCACAGTGAACAAGACTTAAAATGGACTGTTATTTCGAAAATTGACCCTGACCCCAGAGGCGGAGACGTAGAGGCCAAATTGCGACAACGTGAGGCTATGTTAATCTTGAAATTTAATACAGCCACACAAGGTTTAAATGAAATGTCGGAATTGTACAGCCTATGAAGATCTGTATATGCTTCTGAAGATGTGTTATCACTACACCATGGCACTTTATATGTGCTTCCCACACATGACTACAACAAGAAGCCGGAGGGCCCTCCGGCAGACTGAAAACTACAAATCCCATGAGCCCCTGACCCGCAAACCGGAAATGAATGCGAGTAAATAGAGGCTTTTCCGCCCATGGGTATCGCGTTTTTCAAACCGACCGCGACCCATACTGGAGGAGAATCACGCAGCCTCAGGTAAACAGAGCCCGCGATCTAGCAAGTAACCGCGAGCGGAGTTGCACGTTATACTGGTGCTCTCTGGCTCGCTTATCAGGTCGGTTTAGTGACCACAACGGAATAACCATCTCCGTTGTTTTTCCATTTTAGATTGAGTACACGAGGCGAATGCGCCCCCTCAATGGGAACTAAAAATTAATCAATTGGACACGTATTCAAAAGGGAGGCTTTACCTTAGGAATCTGTAAGTACCAATACGACCGTCACGGAGTTGTTTCTCAAAATCTTGAACTCATGTGCACAATTTCTGAAACATATTGTTTCGATTCTTTTCAGTAAATTCATCACGCCTAAAACAAGGTCGAAAGGATGACAGGTAATATATTGAGAGTGGTTGGATGTAGAATGTGACCCGAGAGTCTTTCTTTAGTTTCCACTGACAGAGTTTTTTTTTTTTTTTTTTTTTTCACTTATTTTTTTCACAGATTGAGTTGGTTTGGTCCTGAAGAGAATCCTACACATTTAGATAGGATTCGAAACGCGTCGACCTATGAATTATTGACCTATGAACTATTAAGTTGGTAGACGAATGGTGGCGCCAATATAGTGGCTGTTTTGTGAATACTAAGGCCAATTGTAGGCGTTACAATGATCTGATTTCTTGTCTAAGCTTTATTTAAATTGCTCATTTATTGAGTGACAAGAAAATTATCAATGTTCTTCATTCATTTCGACGAACGACTTGCATCTAGGAGAATAAAACACAGCTGCTTTGTTGTATAAAGTTGTAAATAATGCCATTAACCTCTACCAACCTTAATTTCTATGTACTATATATGTTGTCTAGTGTCTAATTGTATGTCAAGTGTCTAAGTGTTACCCACATTGTGTTATTGACCCTTTCCCGGCCCTTTCAATTGGTTCTCCTCCCAACTGACTGTGCATTGTTGTATATATTGTAAGATCTTTTGAACAAGATGATTTGAAAAAACAAATGACAAAAAAACATAATCTAAAAAATAAAAAATAGACCTAAATTCATAAGTTGAATTGAATAAACATCTATCCTGAAAGTCCTTGTGCTTTGAATTTGTAGTGACGGAAAAAGAGGTCAGCTTGAGAGAGCGATTGGTAGCTCTTCAAATGTAATCCACATAATCCAGTTCACAGTACTGGCAAACTGTTTTGTTTATTGCTTGATAGGCGCAGCCTCACTGTGTTGTACGCCAGACCCTACTTGTTTCTTAGTGAATTAGCGGGCGCCGGCTCGCGAGGGACACCTCCGAGACAAGATTTTTGTCTCAAATTTTCGAACCCATTGTTTGCCACAGGCCTTGGGCTGTGGCTAGTTGTTAATAGTAGTTTGTAGCTTCATTGACAGGCAGTTAGTCGAGTCACTTGCGTTTCACTCGTTTTTTCACAATTTTATGTTGCACTTATTAGAATTTCTCTTTTGAATGAAGAATGAGAGTGTATGTATGAACACCCTATAGGTTAAAGAAATCTTGTACTTTCCCTTTTGACTATGTCAGAAGATCAGACCTTCGCATACAGCGAAGATCACATTAAAAAACTGTTGAAGGACCCTCCCACATTTGGCTCCGCCACACTCAGTAATACAGCACAAGTGAGTAATGAATCAGACAAACTGATTCGTTTGAAGAAGAAACAAATAAGGACGGATTTGCACGGTCACTACCTGCTCCAACATCTGAGGTCAGGAACCATTCCATCCGGGTTAATTGTAAAGAATATACCAGTCATATTCACCGAGGATAATATATACAAGAAAGGATTCAGCTACATTGAGACTAAATGTAGCCGGGATCTGATGGTGTTAACCATTGAAACTGCGCAACGTTTATCTAAAGCACAACTCGAGGAGATTGAGAAATTAGAAGCAGAAATCAAAGCTAATCCCTTGATCCAGGATTGTAAAACTTTACTTGAGCGAGTAGACAAAGAAATATTGGAATTCAAAGATTTTACTGTCCAACAGAAAGATAACAACTTTGAAAGAGATAAACGGAATTTCACATTCGAAAAAACATATCCGTACCTACAACAAGAATTTTATTCAAGACCAGAAGCAAGACGCTTCCTGAACGACAACCAAGGGAGATCTCGCTCTAAGTTTCTCACGTTTTCAGAAACATCCTCCTCTGGAGGTAGCGACTCTGAGCAAGCAGGCCCCCGCCCGCGATTCAATCAAAGAGGGGGTTACCAGAGGAATTATCAGCCACAATATCAACAAAACTATCAAAATCAGCAGCAACAACAGACTTTTTTAGGACAGGACGCACAAAAACCACGTGGGAAAACCAGATACAACCAGCCATGGGAAATGTCAACGCGAAGGCAAAATTACAAGAATTAATATCTCATACAAAATCTTCCATTTTTAATCTCTCAAATACGACACTAACACCATCGGAAATCAGTGTCCTTGAAAAGGGACTCACATTTGTACCATCAAAATTTACGGACTTCGTGAGATTAAAACTTGAATTTATAGAATTTTGCCGAAAAATTCGACTGACCACATTCTTTGCTGATAAAGAGAACTCTCCTCAAACGGAGACCACTGGTTTTAAAAGAAAATCAAGCTTCTGCCCCCCAGCACATAAAGTGCCTAAAGAGGTTACATATTTTGAAAAAACGGTACTCTCAGCCTTAGCTGTACAGGAGAAACGAAGGAACGGATATGTTAAACCGAATTTGTCTCAAGATCAGAAGTCGGCTCTGCAAACTATTAAACAGAATGACAACATTATAGTGAAACAGGCCGACAAAGGCGGTTCCATAGTAGTATGGGGAACACCAAACTACATTCAAGAAGCAGTCAGACAACTGTCGGATTCCACGTGCTATCGGAAAATTAATAAGGATCCAACATTGGATCTACAAAATGAATTGGGATCGATATTAAAAACCGGACTCGACCAAGGATTTCTAGGGAAGAATGAATTCAATTTCTTGTCTAATAAATATCCACGGACTCCATTATTTTATGTGTTACCCAAGGTGCACAAAAATGCAGATAATCCACCGGGCAGACCTATCATTTCTGGATGTGACTCACTGTTCGAACCAGTTTCCAAATTTATTGATTTTTTCCTGAAACCTTTCATTTCAACGGTAAAATCCTTCATTCTGGATACCACTGATTTTTTATCAAAACTGGAACAAATGACATTCATTGAGAATCGAGACACATTAGTAAGCATGGACATAGTCTCGCTGTACACCCAAATCCCCCAGGACCAGGCTTTGGAGGTTCTAGAGATTTTTTTGAACAAGCGAGAGAGCCCCATGAGAATTCCAACAGATTTCATATTACAACTGGCGAAACTGGCCCTCACAAAGAACTATTTCAAGTTTGGTGAAGAATTTTATTTTCAAACAAGAGGAGTAGCCATGGGCTGTCCTTTTGCCCCGGAATTGGCAATTCTTTATATGAGCCAATATGAAGAGATGTTCGTTTATAATAATAACCCATTCCTCCAGTGGATAGGAGGATGGGTAAGATATATAGACGATATTTTTTTCAAATGGTCAGGATCACATGAACAATTGGTTGAATTTCACACCTGGATCAACGACAGGACAAGTGATATCAAATTTACACTACAAACTTCAAAAACAAGAATGTCCTTTCTGGACGTCGAAGTATATTGTGTAGATGGACGACTAGTCACCACCCTTTTCAAGAAGGACACGGATCGCAATAAAGCGCTAGATTTCTCGAGCAATCATCCAAGAAGTCTCAAACAAAACCTTCCGATAGGGCAGTTTCTGCGCATCCGCAGAAACTGCACATTCAAAGATGAATTCATGTACCATGCGAATATCTTGAAAAACAAACTTCAAGACCGGGGATACCCGGTGAAACTATTAAATCAATCCATCAAAAGAGCATGGTGCACACCTAGAGAGGAATTGTTAAAAAGGAGACAGAAACAACAACAGACACGGATTGTCTGCGTGTCCACATATTGTCCTACATCGAATTTCCTCAAAAAACTGATCTACCAGAATTGGCATTTGATTAAAGATCTAGACACTCAATTTTCGCAACATCCTTTATTTGCCTTCAAAAAGGATAAAAGCATTGCGAATTATATTGTCAGAGCAGCGATTCCTAAGACTAAACCAGTGACAGTGAGGGACTATGTCAATTTGCCACCTATTAAAGGTCATCATAAATGTGGCACATGCCTCTGCTGTGCCTCCACTCAGGAAGGGGATCTATTCCAGCACTCAGGAATTTCCTGGAAACATGACCAGTTTACCAACTGCAAATCAAAAAATGTGGTGTACGGGATCCTATGTCCCTGCGATAAGCTATACATAGGAAAGACAAATCAGGAAATAAGACAAAGGTTGTCCCAACATAAATCACGGATAAAAAGGAAAGTGGTCACTGCCCCATTAGTCCAACATTGGATGGATCAACTGCACAGTGAACAAGACTTAAAATGGACTGTTATTTCGAAAATTGACCCTGACCCCAGAGGCGGAGACGTAGAGGCCAAATTGCGACAACGTGAGGCTATGTTAATCTTGAAATTTAATACAGCCACACAAGGTTTAAATGAAATGTCGGAATTGTACAGCCTATGAAGATCTGTATATGCTTCTGAAGATGTGTTATCACTACACCATGGCACTTTATATGTGCTTCCCACACATGACTACAACAAGAAGCCGGAGGGCCCTCCGGCAGACTGAAAACTACAAATCCCATGAGCCCCTGACCCGCAAACCGGAAATGAATGCGAGTAAATAGAGGCTTTTCTGCCCATGGGTATCGCGTTTTTCAAACCGACCGCGACCCATACTGGAGGAGAATCACGCAGCCTCAGGTAAACAGAGCCCGCGATCTAGCAAGTAACCGCGAGCGGAGTTGCACGTTATACTGGTGCTCTCTGGCTCGCTTATCAGGTCGGTTTAGTGACCACAACGGAATAACCATCTCCGTTGTTTTTCCATTTTAGATTGAGTACACGAGGCGAATGCGCCCCCTCAATGGGAACTAAAAATTAATCAATTGGACACGTATTCAAAAGGGAGGCTTTACCTTAGGAATCTGTAAGTACCAATACGACCGTCACGGAGTTGTTTCTCAAAATCTTGAACTCATGTGCACAATTTCTGAAACATATTGTTTCGGTTCTTTTCAGTAAATTCATCACGCCTAAAACAAGGTCGAAAGGATGACAGGTAATATATTGAGAGTGGTTGGATGTAGAATGTGACCCGAGAGTCTTTCTTTAGTTTCCACTGAGAGAGTTTTTTTTTTTTTTTTTTTTTTCACTTATTTTTTTCACAGATTGAGTTGGTTTGGTCCTGAAGAGAATCCTACACATTTAGATAGGATTCGAAACGCGTCGACCTATGAATTATTGACCTATGAACTATTAAGTTGGTAGACGAATGGTGGCGCCAATATAGTGGCTGTTTTGTGAATACTAAGGCCAATTGTAGGCGTTACAATGATCTGATTTCTTGTCTAAGCTTTATTTAAATTGCTCATTTATTGAGTGACAAGAAAATTATCAATGTTCTTCATTCATTTCGACGAACGACTTGCATCTAGGAGAATAAAACACAGCTGCTTTGTTGTATAAAGTTGTAAATAATGCCATTAACCTCTACCAACCTTAATTTCTATGTACTATATATGTTGTCTAGTGTCTAATTGTATGTCAAGTGTCTAAGTGTTACCCACATTGTGTTATTGACCCTTTCCCGGCCCTTTCAATTGGTTCTCCTCCCAACTGACTGTGCATTGTTGTATATATTGTAAGATCTTTTGAACAAGATGATTTGAAAAAACAAATGACAAAAAAACATAATCTAAAAAATAAAAAATAGACCTAAATTCATAAGTTGAATTGAATAAACATCTATCCTGAAAGTCCTTGTGCTTTGAATTTGTAGTGACGGAAAAAGAGGTCAGCTTGAGAGAGCGATTGGTAGCTCTTCAAATGTAATCCACATAATCCAGTTCACAGTACTGGCAAACTGTTTTGTTTATTGCTTGATAGGCGCAGCCTTACTGTGTTGTACGCCAGACCCTACTTGTTTCTTATTGAAGTTCATTGAGGCCCTATTAGAAGCAGCTAACCCGCTAGTGGTGGGATCCGCCAATTTTACAATTCTGGGGGATTTGAATCTCCACTTTGATCAGCCCCAGGATCCTACTATCTGTAACCTGCTGGCGGACCTGGCCGCTCTCCAGTTAGATCTATTGATTAATAAGGCCAGGCACCTGGCCGGCCATAACCTGGACCCAGTGTTCTCGAACTTTTCACAAATAAAAGGGGAGGTGCCTAAGCCTATGGGCTGGACTGACCACTTCCTAGTCAGAGTTAGCATGGATATCCCTGAGCTTTTCTCGGCGGAGGAGGCAAACAGGGTCCTGAAAAGGCCCTGGCATAACCTCAAACTGGAGGATTTCCATGCCTCCCAAGGGATATTCCCCCTGGAAGATCTAGCTGATCCGGAGGCGGCGTACACTGCCTTTTGTGACTGGATCATGAAAGGTCTAGACGCGCCCATTCCAGTCAAATGGACTAAGGGGCGCAGGTCCATCTCAAACCCATGGTACAATGACGCTCTAAGAACTTTGAGGAAGCAATGTAAGAGAGCCGAGCGCTCTTGGAGAAGGGATTACAAAGAGGGAGATAAAGTAACTTATCTGGCAAAAATGAAGATATATCATAAGGCGATATGCTCTGCGCGTGCGACATTCTATGCAGAGGAAATAAAAACCAGCACAGCAATGTGAAGAACTAGCCATCCTTTTTGTCCAAAAGGTGAAAAATATCTATAAGACCTTCTTGTTGCACCCTCCTGGTCTGCATAATTTTTCTGACATCAGGGCTGGTGGTAGTACTTTACCATCTATCCCAGAGATGTCTGGAAAAGAACTAGTCAAACTTTGTAGGAAAGTGAAAGCGGGCTCGCCATATGAGGCCGGCGCAATTTATGGAGTCCCTGGCGCACCTTCAACAGCCGATCGGTGCAATACTTAACCTGTCCTTTTCCACAGCCATAGTTCCCAGGACCTGGAAACAGGCACAGGGTACCCCCATCATTAAGAAACCTTCACTAGATCCCTCCAAACCTGAAAACTTTAGGTCAATCTCCCTTCTCCCGTGGATGGCCAAGATTGCTGAGGCTCATGTTAATAATGTCCTCTCTCAGTACATGAGCCAAAATCAGTACCGTCGCAAAATAGATTCAGGCCTGGCCATAGTACTGAGTCCGCCCTTCTCGCCTCTACTGAACACTTAAGGTTGATCCTCGATGCCGGTCAGAGTGCAGCGCTGATTCTGTTAGATCTCAGCGCTGCCTTTGATACGGTCTCGCATGAGATCCTTCTGCACCGACTGGAGGCGGTAGGGATCGCGGGATCTGCCTTACAGTGGTTTCGATCTTTCCTAGAGGAGAGATCTTTTCGGGTCTCGGCACCGCCATACATCTCTCAGTCTCACTCTATCGGCCAGGGAGTCCCGCAAGGCTCTGCACTTAGTCCATCTTTGTTCAATCTGTATGTGCAACCCCTGGCTGTCGTGGCTAAAGAGTGGGACCTTGCGCTGGTATTATATGCGGATGATACCCAGCTTGTTATCACTCTAGCTGAAGGGCCATCTACGACTGCTACAAGGTTTAGAGATGGTATGGCTGCAGTCGCCCAGTGGATGGCTGAGAACTGTTTACAGCTTAATGCTAGCAAAACAGAGGTTCTGCTGGCAGGGAAAAACACCGCCCTCTGAAACGAACATTGGTGGCCGGCATCGCTGGGCACCATACCAACGCCCAAGCACCTAGTGAAGAACTTGAGAGTATGGATGGATTCCTCGCTCAGCTTTCAGTCCACCACAAAGAGAGTGGCAGCTACTTGTGTGGGCTTTCTGAGAGGTCTAAAACCAGTACTGAAGTACTTTGAGCCAACAGTTCGCCAGCTTATAGTTCAAGCCACGATCATCTCTCGCTTGGACTATGCCAGCGTGCTGCTCCTGGGCGCGAATAAAGCCGAGATCCTGCGACTACAACGGGTCCAAAATCTGGCAGCGAGAACTCTGGTCAGCCTCCCTCGCAGATGCTCTGCCAGAGCAACGATTGGAAGACTACATTGGCTCCCAATTGCTTCTCGGGTCAAATTCAAAGCCCTTGCTATGGCATTCAAAATCCTTAAAACCGAGAGACCGGTTCTACTGCGTCCACTGCTGACTTGGTACCTGCCCCCCCCCCGGAGCTTGCACTGGTTGGGGCAACACCTGGTGAAGGTACCACGTACCAAACTATGCCGTATGTGTGGTCACTTCTTCCGGTTGTTAGCGGCCAAACTATGGAACTCTCTACCGGCCCACATTTGTGGAATGGAGAATCTGTTGGCTTTTCGGAAAGCCATTAAGACCATCCTTTTCTCACTTCCATAGGCTTCTGTATTTTTCTGACTGTCCTTGAGTATCTGTTTTCTCTGATCTAGTAGCGCCGGGACACCTCTTTGCTGGGGCAGCTGTTGCGCTTTATTAAATCCCTAACATTAACATTAACATTAACAATAACATCTGGAGCTAGTTTTTTCTGGGTAAGAGGGAGAACAAATTCAGAGGCAACAGGATTAGGGATGGGCATAACTTGTGGAGTTTCACTCTGAGGAATTGGGCAGAGTTACATATAAACTCTGCTAGATTCTGTAGCAGGGAGAACTGCAACATGTGGTGCACAAGAGCACGCAGCCATTAGAATTAATTTTGATGCGGCTCAAGTAGAAAATCCACTCAAGTGGTAGCAAATCTACTAGAGAAGCAGCCCTCTGACCTTGACTGGCCATGTTAGAAAATAGTGCTTAAGAACGCCAAATCTCTCTCGCATTTCTGGAGCCTGGCTGTAAAACATCTCGCCACATAGTGACTTGTGGAATTTGGCCGGAGTAACCAGAGGTTACCAAATTTTGCAAACTCCCCTAAACAGGATAAGAAGCATCAACTGCCTCGGCTTAATTCCAACAAAAGTGCTTGGTTGTTTTTTCTTGCGTTTCAATTAGTTTGCACCTGTTCTTTGTCCCTTTAGTTTTGTTTTGTTCTACCTGGGGTGGTTTCCACTTTTAGGGTGCCAAGTCTTCGATCTTTTCTTGAAACCTACAGTTTCCTGTTCATTGTGTTACTGAGAACTGTATTATCTTTTACGGTGTGGCAGCACACCAGCATGATTCACATTCGGAGTTTCCAAATATCGTCTGCTTTCATCCTGTTTACTTCAAGGTCGATGGTGGCCCAGTTACAGTGAAACATTTCATTTTGCTGGGTTAGCATAGGCATTTTAATTACGAATTGAGCTGCCAGTGTGTTCCCATTCCTGCCTATTACTTAACTCTCCTGGTTCCAGCTGCTTGTGCTTGAGGCTCATAAAATCCACTACACCCTTTGCACAATTCCTACCCTCCTAATGTATTGAATGCTAAACCCAAAGCTGCCTCACTCGCTTCCCCTTGAAGGCATCCTCACTGCTTTGAATTACCACTCATAGGATGTTGCCATCAAGGCGAGACAGTAGGATTCACATCCACATCCAGAGCTACCCGCAAGCCTGTTTTGGATCCCATCTTTACAGCTAGCTTATGGACACTGACATGTATCCTTTTCAAGCAATGGCACAAACCATGAGCAAGATTCTCGAGGCTATGGAAACTGCTATGCAAGAGCTAGCCTTTTTGTTTGACAAGATTAATCAAATTTGGGTGATTTTGGGAAGTACTCTCTTCACAGGAACAAACAGCACTGAGACTGTACTATCCTCGGCTCGTATGCCAGATGTGGGGACCCCTACGAGTACTAGAGTGGAGAAACATCAGGAGCCGTGTGTTGCACTCGAGAGGGACTGGTATGGCACCTTCAGAGAGATTCATGAGAGTTCCACAAAAGTTCTTCCTCTTTCTGGCACAATTGATGTTGTATATTCACCCTGCCCCCAAGTCTTTCTTACGGATCAAGCTTTCCTTACCTTTGTGTCATGGTATTTGTGTGAGCATGCATTAGCCTGGGCTAGGCCCTAATTTTGAATAACAACCCCTGGTTACACAATTATGATATATCTTTGTTTCAAGTTAAGGCCATATTTGACAAAAGAAATCCTGAAAAAGATGATATTTAGGTCTGCTCACGCAAGGAGCGAGGGATCTAATTTCATAATCATCCCGAAGCGGCATTGACATCACTTGCGGTGCTCTATCAGGGAATACAGGAAGAATTGAAAGACACCATTGCTTCAGTAGTCTATTGCCTCACAACTTCTATAGCCAGTAGATCTCACTTTGTACATTGGTTCTCAACAAGAACGAAGAATAGTGTGGACTACATTTAGCATAGATTCTACTGCTTCTGCTCATGTTGATGAACGTGTGCATACTGGCAACTTGGGAAGATCATTTTCAAAAGAGATAAGAGACTGATGGAGAAAGGAAGGATTCTGTATGTAGTAATGAAAGTCAGGGCATTTTGTAAAATATTGTCTTAATTAACCAGAAAACTATCTGGCTCGGACTTGATAGGCAATCCCTCACTGGTCGCAACCTGTGCTTGGAGGTTGCTATCTCAAAATCATATTATTATCTCATATTGTTGATATTGCTGTCTATTGGTCGAGTCAAAGTAGAAGCTTTCTTAGATTGCGGAGACTCTGGCTGCTTTATGAGCCTGATGTTTCAGGCCAGAATAATATTACAAAACAGAAGGAGACCAAAGCTGAAGAACTTTGAGGTATTGATAGTACTTCTTTGACTTTTGGTGAGGTGCTGTGTCATTCAGTGTTGTTAACTGTTGATACTAAAGAGGGACACGTCAAGAATCTGCAATTTGATCTGGCAGATGCCCATTGTTTAGCTAACTATTGATTCCATAATCCCTGTATGGTTCCATGTTCAAATATCGTTAACATAAATATCGTCTGATAAAAATATCGTCACTAAAACATCGCTTACATAAATATCGTCATCCTATACTTAAACTAGAAATCACACAAATATCGATATTTTTTTATCGACAACCCTAACATCGTTCACACTAATATCGACTACTTAAATATCGACTACTACATTATCGACTTTATTTAAAATAACATTACCTTTGACATATATATCGACTACACTAACATCGACGACCTATGTGCTCTAAAAAAATACAAAAAATATCGTCTTTTTGTTTAGAACTCGAAATACACTATTCTTGATTTTACTCTTTTTTTTTGCTATTTTTTCCACAAAACTATGAACACATATTTTTTTTTTGTTTTCCTATTACTTATTTGTAACATAAAATATTTATATAGGGAAACTTTTTTTACTTTTACTGATACTATATTACACTCCGATGGTCTAAATATGATAAACATTTCTTTATTTTCAACATATAAACGATTTAAATATTACACAAAAATGTAACTTATAACACATTTAAATATATTCTTTTACAAACAAACAGTGAAACAACATAGTCTTACGAAAATAACGGTTTTCCCATGCCAAATAAAGTTCTCAACCAATGAATTTGAATTTTCACTAATTGAACCAATCAAAAAGTACCATTAATTAACTCACTAATATAAATACAATGACACACTTAACGTAATTTACCATTTTTGGCCCAACCTTGGAGAAAAACGGTTACCTTGCTGAGAGAAGAGAATACAAACCAACGACTACAACTACAATACATCACACTACACTTCAAGTAAGTTAAATACCATTTTTCCTTCGAAGTTACTATAAGTAGATAAAGTCCCTATTTTTAAAACTGTTGATCTTTAGAGTGAAAACTAAACTTATCAACAACGACAATACAGTTAGATGTAAAAACATTTATAAACTACCTTATCCATGTCTATTTAGATAGCTGATAAAAATTATTTAAACTTGCTAAGTAAATGTACAATGTAAATAATATGTATCCAACTACTATCATCCAAATACTACAAGTAACACAATGATAAATTTTTCCACAGACTCTACAAAATTATTTGCCTATCTACAACTACACTACCAACATCCTCTACTACATTAAGTAAGTATAGTCAGTATATGTATAACAATTCAGAAAGTAAAATGATACACCTATTACACTAAAGTATTTCTTTCTATTATTCTTTAACACTACTACAACAGAACTTAAAAGGGAGACAATTCTGAAAAAGAAATAAGAATAAAAGGTTTACCAGTGAAGCCACATAGTAAGTATATGTTCACACTTTTGCCTAGTCTTATACACACCTCTAAAATGGTGTTCAATGTTCTAAAAAAGACATATATATATTTCCACAGATCTACCTTAGACATGGCAACTGGAGCTACTTTCATTACTTCGCAAAAAGGAAAACTAATGCTGAGCTACATGGGTTACACCTACACCCAAGAAAGAGTGAAAGCTAATAAGACCCATTGGAAATGTAGTAAATATTACTCAAATGCATGCTATGGTAGAGCAACAACTGTTGATAACAATGTGGTAAATGTACGTGAGCATAACCACCCACCAAATGTAACTGAAGTGGAAGTGAGAGAAGCACTAGAAACATTGAAAGATGCTAGTACAGGATCACAAGAAACAAGCACTAGCATTTTGAAAAATGTTTTAAGCAAAGTGCCTGAACATGTGACAGGACAGCTACCTTCTATTCCCAACTTAAAGAGATTAATTGCTAAAACTAAACGTGCTTCTGATCCAACTCCACCAACACCAGAAAGTTTTCAGGATATAAAAATATATCCAGAATATACCATTACACATAATGAGGAAAAATTCTTAATGTATGACAACAACAGTCATGACAAAAGAATTTTACTTTTTGCTACTAATAGTAATTTGCAAAAGCTTAAATCATGTGAAACATGGATGATGGACGGGACTTTTAAAGTTTGTCCCAAACCTTTCTATCAACTTTACACCATTCATGGGGAATACCAAGATACAAATATCCCTCTAATTTATACTCTGCTGCCAAACAAAACAAATACTACCTACGTTGAAATATTAACAACGATCAAAGAATTAACTGATAATTACTATCCTCAAAGAATTGTAATTGACTTTGAAATGGCCATGATTCAAGCTATCCTTAAAATATATCCCCATTCCTCCATACAAGGTTGTTATTATCACTACAACCAAAGCATATGGAGGCACTTACAAAAATCAACTTTAAGCATTGAATATTGTACAAACAGTAACTTTGCTTATCAAATAAAGAAGTTGATTGCATTAGCATATGTACCAACAACAGAAGTAGCTAACTACTACAATTTATTAATTGACAGCCCTTTCTACCGCACCAATGAAAAAATGCTAACTCCCTTCTTAGACTACTTTGAAGATACCTGGGTTGGAAGATTACATCGTTCAGGCCACCGTAGACAACCTAAATTTCAAATTCCATGGTGGAATGTCTATGCTAGTACAATAGCCCAGAAAGCTAAAACTAATAACGCAGTTGAAGGATGGCATAATGCCTTCCAAGCCACTTTAGGAAGAAGTCAACCAACACTTCACAAACTGATCCAAAGCATTAAAAAAGAGCAAAGCTACCAAGAACTCAGAATAGAGCAATCACTTTCAAAAATTGGCCCTAAACTAAGTAAACAAACATTAAACATGTACGAATATCTGCAGCAAAAAACTAGAATGTACCCAAGTATAGAAGGTCTAGCATACTTAGATCTAATAGCTAAATCAATCCTTTAAATATACATTCCCAAAAAGTGAGCAAATTTTAATTAAAGATAATATGTAGTTAAATGTCGTAATATAATGTCATGTAAAATGATCAATAATATATTTTTACAAGACATAATAATATAACATTTAACTAAACAGTAGACTATACCACAATGCAACCCAAAAGTAAATATCAATTTTACTTACGGTTCTGCTGCTGTAGAAAATGTTCCATGGTGATGATTTCCACAGGAATAATACCAAAAGCTATCCATATCCAATATCGAAAAATCCCAACAAAATGCAAAAAATACAACTGTTTGATAATACTCCCGTTGCAATCCTCTCGAATTTGAAACCATAAAAAAGGTGATAAATCTTCACGAATAAAAAAATTAGAGACCCCGAAAATGCAGGACATTTTCAAAAATATGTACCTGCTTTAAAAAAAACGTCACAGTCCATCTGCTCACCAAAACGAAGACCTGTAAATTATCGAAAAAAAAACAAACCTCAAAACATTGGAAATACGCATAGCCTACACATAACATATAAGACATAAAAACAATATGAAATCATCCATTAATACAACAGTAAACGTTACTTTTGTTCGAACTACCTCACAAAGTACGTTCTCCATAACGACGCTAAATAACACGTAATTCGCACATAATATGTAAAGTACTACACATATCGACACGTACACACTACAACTATCACTAAACTTAAGTTAAATATCTTTAAAAGTAAAGTGAAACAAACTTACCTTCACCAACAAGAAACAGCTCCCAACCGCGAGCTTCCGTTTTCTAAAATGACCCAAACAACGATGTTGATAGAATAAAAAGTGAAGTTCCAAAAATAAAATGGCTGCATAATAAAAACTAAAATAGGACAAAATAGCCTTTAACTAAAAAATAAATTGTATTAAATAGCATAATATATGCAATATGTATTAATAAATATTTTTTTCTTGTTAAAAAACATATGAATATTGTAAAAGAGACATTAATATGTTTAAAAGAGTTATGTATTAATTGTTTATTATTCCAAAAATGTATTTCATTGTTAAATATTTTTCTCAGATATTACAAAATGTAAAATTATGTTATGTACATATCTTGATAAAAACAATGCCATAATAAATATGTAATATATTAAATTTTAATAATAATTATTAAAATTTAATATAATAATTTATGTATAATACAAACAGTATTTATGTTAAAAAATGCTATATAATTTGTGACCAAAAATTATGTAAAATGTTTTTTGAAAAATTGTAATATCTTTGCAATACCAAATTAAACTCTCAATAAAAATATTTTTTTAAAAATGTGTTTCTTAATTTAGACTCGTCATATTAATGTAAAAATGTTATAAAAATGTTTTTAATGTATATTTATGAAATGAATATTACTACATAACATATATTATTCTTATTAAAAATAATAAATAGATACTGCTGAATAAAAAATAATAATAATTGTGCTGGATAGTAAACCATAATAAATTACTATTCTAACTCCAATCCAACATAACTCAGGGAAAGTGCTGGATAACAAACCATAATAATTTACTATTCTAACTCCAATCCAACATAAGTCAGGGAAAGTGCTGGATAGTAAACCATAATAAATTACTATTCTAACTCCAATCCAACATAAGTCAGGGAAAGTGCTGGATAATCAACCATAATAATTTACTATTCTAACTCCAATCCAACATAAGTCAGGGAAAGTGCTGGATAGTAAACCATAATAATTTACTATTCTAACTCCAATCCAACATAACTCAGGGAAAGTGCTAGATAATAATCCATAATAATTTACTATTCTAACTCCAATCCAACATAAGTCAGGGAAAGTGCTGGATAGTAAACCATAATAAATTACTATTCTAACTCCAATCCAACATAAGTCAGGGAAAGTGCTGGATAATCAACCATAATAATTTACTATTCTAACTCCAATCCAACATAAGTCAGGGAAAGTGCTGGATAGTAAACCATAATAAATTACTATTCTAACTCCAATCCAACATAAGTCAGGGAAAATGCTGGATAGTAAACCATAATAAATTACTATTCTAACTCCAATCCAACATAAGTCAGGGAAAGTGCTGGATAATCAACCATAATAAATTACTATTCTAACTCCAAACATAACTTAACTCAGGGAATGTGCTGGATAGTAAACCATAATAAATTACTATTCTAACTCCAAACATAACTTAACTCAGGGAATGTGCTGGATAGTAAACCATAATAAATTACTATTCTAACTCCAATACAACAGAAGTCAGGGAAAGTGCTGGATAGTAAACCATAATAAATTACTATTCTAACTCCAATCCAACATAAGTCAGGGAAAGTGCTGGATAATAAACCATAATAATGTACTATTCTAACTCCAATACAACATAAGTCAGGGAAAGTGCTGGATAGTAAACCATAATAAATTACTATTCTAACTCCAATACAACATAAGTCAGGGAAAGTGCTGGATAGTAAACCATAATAAATTACTATTCTAACTCCAAACATAACTTAACTCAGGGAATGTGCTGGATAGTAAACCATAATAAATTACTATTCTAACTCCAAACATAACTTAACTCAGGGAATGTGCTGGATAGTAAACCATAATAAATTACTATTCTAACTCCAATACAACAGAAGTCAGGGAAAGTGCTGGATAGTAAACCATAATAATTTACTATTCTAACTCCAATCCAACATAACTCAGGGAAAGTGCTGGATAATAACCCATAATAATTTACTATTCTAACTCCAATCCAACATAAGTCAGGGAAAGTGCTGGATAGTAAACCATAATAAATTACTATTCTAACTCCAATCCAACATAAGTCAGGGAAAGTGCTGGATAATAAACCATAATAATTTACTATTCTAACTCCAATACAACATAAGTCAGGGAAAGTGCTGGATAGTAAACCATAATAAATTACTATTCTAACTCCAATACAACATAAGTCAGGGAAAGTGCTGGATAGTAAACCATAATAAATTACTATTCTAACTCCAAACATAACTTAACTCAGAGAATGTGCTGGACAGTAAAATTAAAAAGAATTACTATTCTAACTCCAATCAAACTTATATCAGGGAATGTGCAGGATAGTAAACAATATACATATTACAAATAAAATTTCGTGACAATTTCAAATTTTGATTTGTAAATTTCGAATTCTGATAAAATTTCTAAATTGTTCTTAATTTTCTATATTTTTTAATACATATTGTCTAATTTACTACCCACCCTTATCCCCTATTATACCAATAACCCGCTACTAAAATATTAATATGAAATTTTACACTATCATTACAAAAAAAATTCGTACAAAATTCTAAATTTTATTGTTAAATTTCTATTTCTGAATTATTTTCGATTATTTTATTATGTAACTTTTTATTTTATTTTTTTTTCTAATTACTACCCACCCTTAGCCCCTAAAATACCAATGACCCACTACTAAAATTTAATTTTGATTTATTAATTAATGATTACAAATAAAATTTCGTGATAAATTCTATTTAGAAATTTTACATTTCGAAGTCTGATTAAATTCCTATTTTGTTCATTTTTTATATTAAATTTTAAATTACTACCCACCCTTATCCCCTATAATACCAATAACCCGCTACTAAAATTTTAACAAATCTTTTGTAAAAAAAAAAAAGTTTTAATAATTTTTACTAAAATTATTTTTCTAAGTTTTTTAAAAACATAATATATATTTTTTTTTTTTAACACATTATATTTTTTTGTCGATATTATATACAACGATTTTTTAGTCAACGATATTCTATTCATCGATATTTTTGTTTGACGATATTTATGTCATTCTAACAAAACGATATTTTTTACAACGATATTTACTAAGACGATATTTTTTCCTTTCGATATTCTTACCACGATATTAATGCTAGTCGATATTTTCCCGTCGATATTCTATCTTAATACCCCCTGTATCAAGTGGGCCTCTCACATACAATCCTTTATGGACCCTTATTGCTACATTCCAACACTTTGTTGTCAATTATTCCTTCATGGAAGTTTTTGGATATCTAAGTTGTTACATATCCATATGATATTGAGTTTATTTCTAAGAGTTTAGAAGAACATAGAGAACATCGCATAGAATCCCTTTGGAGGTTACATGCATTTCTTTCATACACAATTTGAAAAATGCCTCTTTAAAAAACAAAATTATCTTTATCGGCTTGTCACATTTCTAAACAAGTACTTCACAAGAATCCAAAGAAAGTGACAGCCATCCAAGAATGGGCAAGTAATGGAAAAGAAATACAAAGATTCTTGAGTTTCACTATCATTTATAGGTAGTTTATTAAGGATGTCTCTTCCATTGGCCTGCCAATTAAACAAATAACTAGGAAGGATCTTCCATTTTCTGGGGTGCAAATCAAGAAAATGCCTTCAGGCAACTCAAGGATGAATTTACCTGCGCGCCTATTCTGCAACATCTACATCACACACTTCCATGTGTTTTGAAAATTGATGCATCCTCATAAACAACTAAGGCCCGTCTATCACAGAGACATTCCATATTCTCAAGAACACCCTGTGGCTTTTCTGTCAAGCATCATGAATCCTGCAGAAAAAATACACTATTTAAGTCAGTGAACAAGCTCCACAATCTGAGGCCTAAAAGGAGGTGTACCAGAAATTAGGATTAGCTTCAGTTAATAAAACTTCAGTCTTGTCAGATCTCAGATTTTAAATACTTTATTTAGACAATCAAGACCATAAAAGTACGAATCACTTAAAATGTTAATGCGAGAGTTTAAAATCAATGCGTAAAAAAAATATTGATGCTGTATGCATCGCGGACAGATCATGAAAAACTATGACACCAATGGCACCAAGTGTGATATTAAGAGAAAATATCAGTCTGGTACCAAGACAGTTTACAATGTGTTTGCATTGAACGTTAAATTCAAGTGGTTCTTAATAAAAAAAAAACTCGAGAGAGTCTGTTCTACTAACGAAGAGTATGAGGTGCATTTCATTGTTTATTGTGCATCTAAAAGACAATTGATCAAAAGCCAAACATTCTGTTAAAATGCTGGGTCATACAATGCGATGCAGTACCATTAAAAACTATATAGTGAATTTCTGGGATGACGTTGTGGGCAAAGTGCAACAGATGATAACAGCAATAAGGGGTGCAAACTGTAGTCCAGGCTTCAAATGGGCACTAGGGTAGTGTCACTAGGGCCCTGACAAGACACTTCAGTCTTGTCAGTTTTGAGCTTGAGCCAGTGTTGTGTAGTCCACAAATGTACTGCCAGAGACAGTTTCTCTTAGGAAAGATGTCGCTGAGTGTGTTGGAATATCTAAGGATTAATCCTCATGAGCGTGTGGGTAAACTTTGTATACATTGAACGAGCAAGGGGATAAAATGGAGCCTTGTGGGACCCTGATGGAAATTACTATCTTTTGTGTGGTATGCAACCAGATTTTTTCCTTTACTAACCTACTTTGTTGAGCCAGTTTTTGTTTGCTTTACAAATCTATGCACTTTACTCTTGTCAACCAGTGGTAAAATGTTTGTACTCTCCCTTCCAAACATGATAACATTTGCATAAACCTAATTGGCTTACTTAATGTACCTATAAGTCCCTAGTACATAGTACTATGTGTGGCTAAGGCCTGTAAATTAAATGCTACAAGTAGGCTATAACATTCACTGTGCCACCAACTGGACTAGCACCGCAAAGCTTATCTACAGACCTACCCTTGCAGCCTGTGTGTATAGTTTTAAACTATTTAGATCTGGCAAAAAATCTTTTTACACGCCTAAAACTTCCTTCTTCACCCCTATGGTAGTCTCTAACAGCTCATAGTGCATGGGGCATGGTAAATAAAAAGTAGGACATGTATATTCCACATTTTATATGTCATGGCAGTAAACCACCTCCACCCCCCATACCACCTAATTTGTTTTTCACTGTGGCAAGGCTGGCCTCCCATAGACTAACACTGGTTTACCTTATTACATTTAGTAAGCGATGAATTCAGTTCAGGAACAGCTACTGAGATTGTTCTTCCACTCATTTTAATAATAACTTAAAATCCTCCTGAATGGCAAAGTCAGATTTACAAGTATTATTTGTGGGAATTTACACTTTTAGAAAGTTGGCAGCTCCTCGCTTAAAGTTTCTAGGACCTTTATGTGAGTGGCCAGCTGCCTTTGGACCGTTTATGCCCCCCCCACCCCCTCCCCACCACTGGGAAACGTGAATTGGGCCAGACAGGGCCTGTGTGTGGAGAGGTGAGGTCTTCATGACAGGATGACTGAGGAGGATCTGTGCCTGTGCCCTATATGCACTTCAAAGACCCACCCCTTCATGACTTAGTAAGCTGTAACCAGCAAACGCAGCTCACACCTGGGTCTGCCTGCTCTTTGCTACCCTTGACAGATTGGAGACAGACCTCGGGGAAGGGGATGAAATGACCAGAACTAGTTAGGGTTACACAAAGGGGGTGATCCCACTCACAGGCTGACAATGCATATAAAAGTGACACCCTCAGAACCTTTCATCCGAATACTCCCGAACCTGAGAAGAATCAGTAGAAGGATTGATCTTCTGTCTGAAGAAGGAAGACTAGACCTGCTTTTCTTGAACCCAGGATCCCAGAAGTGACTCTGAGGGTCAGTTGTCTAACCTCCTGTTTGAGCTTCAGAGACACAACAAGCTCAGGGGCGTAACACAGGCCCCCGCATCCCCCGCATTGCGGGGGGGCCTCGGGCCCGTGCTTCAGTTCAGGGGCCCCCTCGCTCCAGTGACCCCCTAACTCAGCGGAGGAATTAAATGGTGAGCACGGCCATGGTGCGCGAACGGCCTTTTAATGAAATTGTACGTGCACGGCCAAGGGAGTAACACAGGAGGCCCCTGCAGCCCCCGGGCCACGTTGCGGAGAGCCCGGGGTCGTGCTCCAGGGGCCCCCTCACTAAGAAAATGGTGCGCACTACGCCGGCGCACGCCCGGCCTCTTAATTTACTAAATGGCCTCTGGTGCGCGGGCCACTGTGCGCACAAGATGTCTCAGTGTCTGTGCGTCTTCAGGGTGGGCGGGGCTGCTGGTGAGTTAGTTAGCACTCTGAATGTTAACAGTGAGTGTGTGAGCATACGATTGAGCGTGACTGCCACAAAGCTGCAGGTGTATGTGACTGTCCGAGCCGAGGAAGGAGCAAGGAGGGAGTGGTCCTTGGTGGCAAGGAGTCCCTCTTTTGTCAGAAAATGGAGAATAACTGTCCACGTGTCCTTTTCTGTCTGACTTGGCTACCGACTTCGCCTGCAAGAGCTTTTGTAAGTATTAACCTTGCACCTTTGTAATATCTTGCGCATTTACTTGTTGACCCGAGTGACGAGTCGACTTTCGAACCGGAGTCCACATCAACATAACTCCCCCTCTGCCTATTGAGCTGGCATGTGTGGGGATCAGTGGGTGGTAAAACAATAGCAAGGAAGGAGACCGTCAGCGGGCTGGCAAGGAGGGCAGCAATGCAGCATCCGTCAGGGGCGTCCAGGGATCAGAGTTAATTCCAGCAGGGTTGCCTCTGTATTTAACCCCCGCCATGCCCTCCCCCTCTGGGCACCCAGGCAATCCAGTCAGCCGGTGGATAATCAACGGGAAGAACAGGTCAAGCCTGTGAAAATTCAAAGGTGCAGATACTGTTTGCCACATGTTGGGACCAGTCAAATTCGTCCCACGCCTGTCCCTGGGGCCTGCAAGTCTGCGGCGTGGGCTCCGTTTACAATTAGACTGTGTGAGCGAGTAAGAGCATTTTAATCTTCTTGGAGCCAGTGTAAGCTAACATGGCAGGTTTGAAATGGTCTCCAAGTTTCATCCCTGCAATCTCACACTACTGATAACACTCACGCCACTCACAGATTAGCAGTTTCAACGTCCAACACTACTTACATACTCTAAACAGTGGCAGTCACGCTGCAAACAGTACGTTTGAAACACCCAAAGACTGCCACTCACTCAACCTCTAATATGTCATACACTCTCAACAACACTTTCACACCTTTCACAGAGAAGCAGTCTCACTCTGCCAACAGTACCCTCACACCCATCACAGACAGGAGGTCACACACTAATGGAAGCACTTACACCCCTCACACACTAGCTTTCAAACACCATTGGAAAAGCTCTAATACTCTTCACAGACTTTCCATCCAACACTGCGCACTTTCACATGCTTCAAAAGCTAGCAGCCATACACTCCTAACAACTCTCATACCCATCACTGAATAGCAGTCTCACACTACCAACAGAACTCTCACACCACTCACAAAGTAGTCCAATGGAAGCATTTTCGCACCTATCACAGAGAGGTTGTCACATACTACCAGGAGCACTCTTGCACCCTCACAAGCTAAAAGTCACAAAGTACCAACATAACTCACACCCCTCACAGATTAGCAGTCACATAAAAATGATAACGCTCACACCCTTCAGACACAATATCAGAACCATTCTCAAACGCCAACAGAGTAGCAATCACGATATTGACAGCACTTTCCCACCCCTAACCAACCATCAATCACACACTAACAATAGCACTCTCAAACCTCTCGGGCAGGTCTTGGGTCAGAGAATTCTGTAGTTAACAGTGGTGGTTCTGTTACAGGGCTGTGGCAGGCCACCACTCCTCCGGCACCCCCACCTACATGACCTGTCTCGATGTGCAGGTGATCCAGTGGAGGAGGCCAGCCGTGCCTGCCGTAAGACCCCATGCTATCCCGAGCACTGCTTAATTTGTATAAAACATAATTGCAAGGCCCTTGTCAAGAGGCCAACGCAGCTTGCACCACACATTGCCACTGACAGCACTGCCAAAAGCAGTACTTACACAACTCCTAACCATCACACTGCTACAAGTGTGACAATTCAAAATGTTTGAGGCCCCTAAAACTATAAGAATGGCTTGGGTGTCAGGTATTAGTTGTTTTTAATGTAATTCATTTAATAATCAACTGTTGTTCTGCTCATCTTTACATTTCAGAAACAATGTCACCATGTGGCAGCTGACCACCAGCTCATATTAAGCACTGGCCGAGGCTCTCTAGCCATCCTCCAGTAAAATATCAAGGAAAGGCAAAGGCAATAGGTTTGCCTAGAACTGAAAATGCATGTCTGACGTATTGGCTTTGCCATTACTTTAAAGAAGTTTTTATATTTATCAGCAATTTTAAGCTGTATTGGTGAAGAGTGCCTGTAAGCGTACACTGCTCCGGTTTATGCAGGAGCGTTTTGTTTCTCGTCACCTTTGCAGAATTGAATTATGTACATTGTTCTGTAGAACAAAAACCCATGGACAGCTCTTTCTTTGCTTTCATGTTTATCTGTGCCTGCTCTGAGCTCAGTGTCTGCGTTGTCTTCTTTAAACTCAGTGTCCCTCGCTGAAAATACAACTCTTTGTAGAAACCACCATCTTGATTACTGTAGCAAGACACCCATGACCCTTGCTTGGCTCACATTTTGCATCCCACAGACAGTATTGTGGCAGCTGTCAGTAGGAACCTTGTAACCAGGCACGAGATCTTTGTTCACTATAATGCCCCAGTTACTTACCAGTAATCTTCATTACTCCGAGTCCTGGTCTTCCTGGATGGAAGGAAGTGATTTGTATGTTTTCCTCCCTTTTATGGTGGATCATGGGTAATGGTGGCCATCTTGGGGGAACTTTTTTGAGTTTTCAGCTTGGGAATTGGTTCTGCCAGAAGGGAGCTCTATCTTTTGCACTGCGTTGCATCCAGCAAACGCAAAACATTAGAAAATTAGCATCAAGTTCTGCCTTAGGACCTTAAAAATGGAAACAAGCCCTTGTTTTTCTGCTGCTTGAGATGCCTTTCAAGGAACTCATCATGCTCACTTCCCATCTATCTCGCTTCTGTTGGCTACAAATGTTCTAGAAAAGGAAGTTTATTGACAATGATTCACATTAACAGAAGTCACTTCCTCTACTCATCTCTCTCAAGCTAGCTTCTGTCTATACATGGTACCAAAGTTGCACCCATATCAGTGGCTTAATGATAGCCCCCACAGACCCCTTGGTACAGGGAACCCCAAGCTCCAGGGGGCCCCCTCCGGCACTGTCCTGGGTGACGGGACTCTGGCCAGAGAGCTCCTGACAGGGACTGGCGTGGGGGGGGCCCCCTGGATGTACCTTGCAGGGGGCCCCCTCAAGTTTTGTTACGCCACTGAACAAGCTTCTAGAGGTCTTCCCGGCAACCGTCCAGCTGACCAGCAGAACTGGACCTGCCTGGACCCTACTGCTTGTCTCTGCTGGAGTGAGTTCTGAATCCAAGTAGGTGTCTCTCCAAGTCCTGGACACCTGGCTGGTGTATTAGTGTACTCCTCAAATCTACAAACTGCAACATCTGAAGTCCAGGCTAATATCCACAGGCTCTAGGCTCTTCCTGTCGAAAAAGAACTGTCCCCAGTCTTCTTGGCGCACTTCACTGAGACCTAAGCCGGACTTGCATATGACTGCTAACACAACCTCCCCGGCTACAGAGTCCGGATCCTCATCCATACAGTGCTCGTCCTATCCGCAACAACCACCTCTCGCTGCCTGCCAGTGTGAAGCTCCAACCGGCGCCCAGCTTTTAACGCAGATATCGACCTCACCATCAACCAGAAAGAAGCTCTTACTTAGGCTCTTCGCATGGAACTGGACTAAGTTATAAGGTAAACTATCCACCTGGAAGTACCTGGTCCCTTTAGCTGACCCGCGTTCCATTGCAATTGTCTTGAGCTTTTGACTTTGGTTCGATCCAGTGAGACCAGATAACCGCGATTGACGCTTTGCTCTTCTTGGTGCTATTTTTACTTAAAACATTTAAAATTCCTAACTTTGGTTCTGCTTATTGGATTTATGCCATTTCATTGATTAAAGTTGGGATTTTTCTTGTGTTGTGTTTTCACCTTAGCTTGAGTGCAGCATAAATACTTTACTCTTTGCCTCTAACTTAAGCCTGACTGCTTTTATGCCAAGCTAACTGAGACCTATTTAGTGACTTTTGTGGTTCAGCCTGACTAGGATTGTGTTTAATATTTGACTTGGCTCTCACCTCCTCATAATAACACAATTTCTTCCAACCTTCTACCAAAAATTCATTTTGTTACAGAACCCATATGAAAGGAAATGAAGTAGTATTGACCCAAGATCAATTTTTGTGTTTTGCTACTTAAAAAGAGATGTAGAACCTTGTCTTATATACAGTGGTGAAAATTTGACATAATAGCAACTCATGATTAGGGCCACTGGAATTATTCATCAGGGAAGGGACAAATTTGCGGTAGAGTTGAGTAAACTAAGTGGCAAGAAAATACAAATTATGTGTCTATAATGATAGTTTTACTTCCTTTTTTTGTCATTTTTACACTTTTTAATACTGCCTGTGCATGGGGTGCACCTTAAAAATGTCTTATCACTCAAATATAGCAATATGCAACAGAAAGGTGAACAGTCAAGATTTGCAAAGGGGCTTGCAGTGCGTGGCAACATGTCATGCTGCGTTTTTAATAACTTTTGAACCGTTTGAGCTAAAAATTAAAAAGAATGTTAAAATTCAGATTATGCTGCAGATGATGGATTATGTGGAAATGAGGCAAATCTATGATTGTGTCAAAAAAGCTGTGACCACATAATCGAATAATTCCAGTGGCCCTGCTGATGATCTGTGGTATCAAACTCTGCTGATGTATCCTGAATGATCAGGGCATTAGATTCCCCTTGTTCACTATCTGGTGAAGATTGTCCACGACTGCTAAAATAGTTGGCTCAGTGCTACAATGGGAGTGAAAACCAGGTTGAGTATTGTCCAGACTGCTGTTTTGTTCCATGAGGAACAGAGCCTGTGTCAAGGGAAGAGCTCATGATGTCCAGCAGAACTGGAGCGAGGAGATCCTAGAACAACCAATCTAATTTAACAAGAATACGGTCTAGGGGACATTTGGATTTGCAGTATGCTATCAGCTTAGTCACAACAGGTAAGTCTAAAATGGAGAAAGAAAAACAAAGAGATGGTGGTATTGAATTAGGATTTGGTCACATAATATTTGTGAGAAATTCTTCTGCGATGACTGCTATCGTCAATTTTCTGGGTAATATACAGCACCACCGCATTACCAAAAGAATGTGAGCAAGGAAGCGCAGTTGTATAAGATCTGTAAGCGCAAAGGTAATTCAGCATTTTTCAAACCTCTTTAGGTTTATTGTTGGTCGATTGTGTGTTGTATAAGCATTCTGATTTTGACTTGGATTTAACTAGTCAATGTTTGCTAGGGGCCAAAAAGTGCACTGCAATGGCTAATATTTTACAATAATAACGGCAGTGCTTAATTTGTAAACAAATAAGTGGCAAGACCCTCATCAGGAGGACACTGCAGCTTGCACCACGTCTTGCCAGCGCCACCAATGACAGTACCTACACAACTCCTAATATCGCGCTCATACAATTGTGACAATTCGGATTGTTCCAAAGATATAAGAAAGGCCTGAGTGGCAAGTATGAGTAATTTTCGAAATATATTAAATTCATAACCAACTGTTTTTATGCTCATCTCTAAATCAGACAAACAGTGCCACCAAGTGGCAGACTGACAGAAGTGCCGATATTGACAATTAAGTGCTGGTGGCGAGCACCGGAAACCTCTGGCTCAAATTAAGCACTGAACAAAGCTAATATTTATAAGAGCGGTTGTGCAAGTTATCCGTTGGTGTTAAAGCATTGCAAAGGGTCTTATGAGATTTAGAGAGTAGCTTTTTTCAAATCCTATTAAGTACTATCATTGGGGATCTCTTGCCCCGAAAAAGATTAATAGGAATTTTCAAAATTCACAATTGTGTTGAAAGTGTAAGTCAGGAAAAAAGGGACCCATTCCACAGCCCACTCAGGCCAGTGGCCTGCTCACTGTCGCCAAGTGGCAATACTTGCTGTCCCCACCCAAACCCCAAGTGCTCTGGGCTTCGGGACACTCTCGGAGAGACAGTAAACACAACGATGAATTGGTGAAATCTAAAACCACTGCAGACATGGAAAAATACCAGAAGGCCCTGACTTGACCTAGCACACATGGGAAATCAACGTTTAATTTGGCTTTTAAATGTAAAAAAATTGGACCAAATAGCAGATGGCAGCCTGTCTTTATGTGCAATGCTTTTCCAACTTGGCCTCTGTGATATCTTGTAAATGTTAAGATCACAATCATGCTACTTTAGTTAGCTCTTTTTCTTTCTGTGTTTATTCAAATGAAAAGAGGAATGCTTACAGAAGCAGAGCTCTTTGGAGATAGTTTTAATATGCTGGTCGAATGCAAAACTTAGATATATTGTGCTATTACTGTACAAAAGGCTACACCCTTCTTCCACAGGCAATACCATGTCTCTAATAAAAGCTGAGAATAGGAAGCCAAGTCAATTTCCTCATGTAAGAGGCTAATATAGTTTGTAAATACATTTCCAGTGGGTGGAAACTGTTGGAAGAGTCATATGGTTCGCATCTACTCGCTGTCTGCAAGCAGGGTCAGTGAAAGCTAGTAATGATGTGCTTGGAAATCTTGGTAAGGGAGCAGGAGTTTAAAGGTCATCAATTGAAGTCCTATACCTTTTTTCTAATGTGCCATGAGGGCCAAGCCCCATCATTTACAGAATACAATCAAAAAGTCCCCCCATGCATTTCAGTGCTTGGTTCCAGCACATCCTTCATTTAGATCAATATACCACTTTCTTATGTAGGGTTTCGTTATATTTCCGGAAGCCTGACTCAAAAGTGTGATTTTGAACACATTCTGGTCACATCCATCTATCTACCACCTATCCACCTACTGTTAGAGATAACACGTAGGGCCTCATGGCGGGTCCACCCATTTATGGCCAGTAATCCTACCGGCTCCCCCAAGTTACCAAGACTAGGGGTATTGGTAAGTCTTGACGTAGTTATGGGGAATGACCAGTGTTTTCAGCAAATCTGCTCCTGATACCCCTGGTTAGTCTCATTTTGCACCCAGCATTTCACCTGGAGATGTCACTTGCTTGTAACATGTGGAATCTCCGGGTTAAGTACTCCCAATGTGAGGCAGAGCTCGTAATTCCGAGGAGGCTGGAATCGTGAGTTTCAAGCCCCTTTTGAATAATAGACCAATATGTAATGTGACCATAATCGATCTGAGAGGTTTCATTGGAGATGGGTGGCATTGATTATATGGAAAATGAGCAGAAATAAATAAAAGCATACATGTCAATTTCCAAACCAGAGAGGTTACCAACCCGATTTAGTTATCAGGAAAATAGTCAAATAACGAAAACTTCCAGATACAGTAGGCTTTCTCAAACCTTTTATTAACATGACCTAATATCTTTTTGTAACTCTTTTTTTGAAGATGTCTCCTTTAGAGCTGGGTGGTAACAGGGCATCTGCCAAAACTTAGTGGATCCTATGTCCTCCCAACTCTCAGTCCCTCGCCCTAGCAGATGCATCGAGGTAGATGCGCCTGCTCCGATTGGCGCAAGGTCTGGGCTGGTTCCACTTGGCAGGGCAAGACTCTCAAATGACAAAGTCGAGGCGCTGGTTGTGAAGTGGTTGGAAGTCTTTTGTGTCCCTGAAACTTCAAACTGGAGGCAAGCAGAGAAGCCCCCGCAGCCCCTCTGGTGTAGCTCCAGTCCTTCTCACTCAGGCAAGGAGGGAAGCAGGCAGGTCAGCACACCAGAAAAACAGTTCTTCCAGAGCAGCAGTCCAGCAGAGAGGCCGTCCTTCACCCGCACAGCAGTCCTTCTTCCTGGCAGAGTATCCACAGGTCCAGAAGTGTACTGAGTTTGTAGGGTCAGAAGTCCAGTTTTAAATCCATTGGTGCCTTTGAAGTGAGGGAGACTTCAAAAAATGGCTATAAAGTGCACATAGATCCTCCCTTCCTGTCCTGTCTTTAGACTCACTACAGGGGGTTAAACAGTCCTTTGTGTGGGGACAGGATATATCCTATTTGGGTGTAAGTGTGAGGCTGTGCCCAGTTCCTCCATCCCATCCTCCCAGGATGGCCCATCAGCATGTGGATGGCTCATCAGTCACACCTAAGCGTCCTTTGAGTGTGGCTGTCTAGAGGGAATGCACAAGACCCAACAGTCATCCACCCCAGACGTGTATTGGAGAAAGGCAGAAGGCACACAGGACTAAGAGCAGACAAATGGCAACTTTCTAAAAGTGCTGCCCAAACAAATGATGGACGAATGATGAACAAATCAAACATTCACCACCAGTCAAGCGATCTGGGTTAAATCCATTGTTCTTTTGCTTAACATGCCATCTCAGTTTGGACCCAGCTACATGCAAATCAGTCTTGACCCTGCTTAATGGGAACCATCCAGCCCAAACTGCCAAGCAGGCTGAAGGGGGGTGATCCGCAAAACCGGGACCAGGATGCTTGTTTACGTCCAGGGAGGACCTGGCTTGGGGGTTCAAAGGACAATGAATTTAACCCAGATCTGAGACTGGGGGTGAATGTTTGATTTGTTCAGCATTCCGTCCATCATTTGTTTGCACAGCAACTTTCTAAAAGTGAATTTTTTTTAATTGTAATGATAAAGTCGGCTTTACCATTTAAGATGATTCACCATTACAATTCAATAGATACTAGGGGAAACATCACTTACAATGCAACTTTTACAATGACATACCATTACAACGCAACTTTTACATCGCAAAAACTTTTACAACGCATGTATTTACAACGAATGTTTTTACAACGCAGGTACCTTTACAACGCATACCATTACAACGTAAGTATTGGTAAGTATATAATTAAATTTTAAATGTTATATGTTTGGGGTAAAGGGGTATTTTTAGGGTTCAGGGTCAGTTTTGGGTTTTTGGGTAAAGGGGTATTTTTGGGGTTCAGGGTCAGTTTTTAGTTTTTGGGTAAAGGGGTATTTTTGGGGTTCAGGGTCAGTTTTTAGTTTTTGGGTAAAGGGGTATTTTTGGGGTTCAGGGTCAGTATTTAGTTTTTGGGTAAAGGGGTATTTTTGGGGTTCAGGGTCAGTTTTTAGTTTTTGGGTAAAGGGGTATTTTTGGGGTTCAGGGTCAGTTTTTAGTTTTTGGGTAAAGGGGTATTTTTGGGGTTCAGGGTCAGTTTTTAGTTTTTGGGAAAAGGGGTATTTTTGGGGTTCAGGGTCAGTTTTTAGTTTTTGGGTAAAGGGGTATTTTTGGGGTTCAGGGTCAGTTTTGGGTTTTGGGGGTACAGGGGTACAGGGTAAAAATAAATTTAAATTAAATTTAAATTAAATTACATTAAATTATATTTTTTTAAATTAATTTACGATTATATTAATATATATTTACCAATACTTACGTTGTAATGGTATGCGTTGTAAAGGTACCTGCGTTGTAAAAACATTTGTTGTAAATACATGCGTTGTAAACGTTTTTGCGTTGTAAAAAATGCGTTGTAAAAGCATGCGTTGTAGACATGACATCCTCCTTCCAATTAGGAATTACACTTATTAGATGTAGCAATTCATCACTATTGTTTACCTAAGGGAGGGGTAGGCCTCACAGTAGTGAAAAACTAATTTGGGAGTTTTTCACTACCAGGACATGTCAAACTCTAAAGAATATGTCCTACCTTTTAATTGCAGGGCATCCTACCCTGTGGGATACATAGGGCCTACCTTAGGGGTGACATATGTAATAAAAAGGGAGTTTAAGGCTTAGTTCAATCACAAGTCGACATGGCAATGTAAACTGCACACACAGGCAGTGACAGGCGTGAGACATGTTTTATAGGGCTACTTGCGTTGGTGACACAATCAGTGCTGCAGGCCCACTTGAAGAATTTAATTTACAGGCCCTTGGCACATATAGTACACTTTACTAGGGAGTAAATTAAATATGCCAATTTTGGATAAATCATTCAAACCATGTTTGGGGAGGAAATACTGCACTTTAGCACTGTTTAGTAGTGGTAAAGTGCCCAGAGTCCAAAAACGAGCAAAATCAGATCAGCAAAATTGGCGGCAAACAGACAACAAGTTTGGGGGAAGACCACCCTAAGACAGGTCTAACACAAGCATAGCATATGTTTTGCACTAAGCTAAACCTTAAAGTGGTAACGTTGGCCATAATTATATCTAACTCTGTTCTAAAAATGTAAGATAAATTAAATTAGTATTCATGGCAAAACAAGATTGCAATTTTAAAATGTGTTTGGGATCGTGTGCAACCAGACTTGCCCTGAAAATATACCGCACAACCTGATATTTAAACTTATAATACAGCTCGGTTACAATCTAGGTCTTTGCTGAAAGGAACGCCAATAAGATGTGACTGTTTGCTTGGATATGTGAACTTTTGACTGCTTG
Organism: Lissotriton vulgaris; assembly: GCF_964263255.1. NCBI lineage: Eukaryota > Metazoa > Chordata > Amphibia > Caudata > Salamandridae > Lissotriton > Lissotriton vulgaris. Next base: position 720,080,902 of record NC_141687.1, read on the forward strand.
CTTCTTAGGAACTAATCAAAGAGTTGGCTTGGCGTGAACCCACTCTGCCCTTGGGCACAGGATCATATAAAGAAAGTCTGTACATATCACAAGGTTATCCTTTAAGCCAAACAAATGTTTTATCCTCCCGTATTACTCAGAGTACAAGCAAATATAAAACATTCGGGATTGTGGCAGTATTCCTGACGCTATCACCCCCATGCACTACTTAATATACAATCTGTTCAACAATCCCTAGGCGTATGAACGCTGCCTTTTACCAGAATTGTTTTCACACTGTACCCCATAACTAACTTGCTTCACAATGTGTTTGCTATCAAAGGCAGTAAACTGCTGATTATCTGTCTCTGTTCATTTTCCTCTGCTCTTGAAAGTCTGTACACCTTTGAGCTTCATAATTACATAGAAACGCATCTTGTACTTCATCAATATCCATCAGGCTCGAGGCCTAAACATGCATGGGGTCCTACGAGATGATATTCTGAAGAGTGTCAAAGGAGACCAACTCTGCCTGCTGTCTTTGCTAAGCCCACATGGTGGTTGTTCCTGTCAGCATCATACCCCCCTTAAATGGTCCAGTGTGTGCAGGGAGGGGCAGGCGGTGCCAAGGGAGGGGGGAGGAAGAGTGTTGTGCACTTCTAAGTGCGCATGTCTGTTTGGCCGGCCTTTTCATCCTGACCAAACACACTTGTGCACTTAGGTTTCTCCACATGGCCTGTATTGTACAGCTGGATTGGAGAAACAGCACAGACTCCCTGTGCCTGAGTGAGTGTTGATCCAGCCCTCTCAGGCCAATCCCCGCGTTGCTGACATGCTTGAGAGCAGCACGGGGATTGGATGGGAAGTCCGATGCTGTCTCTGGGACTGCTGGGACCAGGAAGCAGGCGCACGGCATCAGAATCTGCATCAGGTACATTTTCTTTTTATCTCAATTTTTCTATTATCCCCTGCACTTCCCCCTGCTTCAAGCCCCCCGTGCCACCCCTGTGCCTCTTCCACCCACCCACCACTGTTTTCATGCGTTTGCTGCCACTGGTTATCTGTCTTTTCCCACCTACCATGACACAAGCACCTGTGATGAACCTGGAAATTCTTTTTCATTCCGGAATCAGGCGTGCCCAGCAAATATTCACAGTAGTAAAGTGTGCACTTTTTATCTCTGCTAAAATAGACACATTGTGCTGGTACACAATTCTAGAGACCATCCTGTGCTCGTAGTCAGTCGTCTTAGGGCCTCATAGCAAGCGCCCTTTATACCCGACGGCCCTAGGAGTTACCAGAACTCTCACAATGGGTCCCTTGATGTCTTTATGGCAGCTTGTCTCAGATTTGCCATTTCTATGGGGGTTGCCGATGCTAAGGATGCCACTGAACAGCTCAAGCAGCTGAAGGTATTAGTTAAATATAGAGCATGCAATCTGAAGATATTGTTTGTGCCTCAGCTGCCCTCTTATCCCTTAGCGGCATCCTCTGGCACAAAGATTAAGGTTCGCGCTTTCACATGCATTGTGCACCAATATTTAGAGGACGGGGCTTCCCTATACATTGATTCAAGAACTTACTAGATGCATGTCTTCCGAAAACTTCGATACGCTTCACAGGTGCTCCTAAGTGCCCTGCACCTCACACCCCGCCACTCACTCAGGGGTTTGATACTTTAGTGTGTGGGGTTCATCCAAACGGAAAGCCCTGCCCCCTAATCTAGTCCTCCGGGTAGACCCTTACAAATGTCACTATCATAGTATACCATTCCTCTTGTCAAATAGATGTTCACTTTCCTTCTTGCAGCTGGTGCCTGGTGCCAGCTCACCCACAGTGCACCATATGTTAAACTCCATCCTCACCTATGCACTCAGGTGCTGAAGAGTTACAGCATACTCAATATGTCATAGGTGCATTACAGAGCGAATCCACGTCATATAACTTATATAAATGAGAGAAATATTTCCTACACAAACATCCAACTGCATAAATTCACATTTTATTAATTTGGGAGGACTTTTGATGTTTGAAAACAAAAAATTAATCTCGTGAGTTGGGTAGATAAGCTAATTTAGATCAGTTTACTTGAAAAAGAAGGCTAAAGCAATTCTTTATGTCAACATTGTTGCAGGTATAGCCTTTGGACAGGAGCTGGGCAGAAGTTAGCAGGCCACATGATGAGATTACCTCTATTTATGTGGCTTTGTATCCACTAAAAGTGTATTCAGACAAAATATTGAGTAAAAAAGTATCGAGGAGCAGTAATATTGAATTTGAAATATTGTGATGTGCAAACATTGGGGCCGATTAGGATTGCGGTGAATCCGCATCCTCCGGGCCGGCGGAACCCACCGCCGGCCCGGAGGATACGGATTCACCGCTGCGGTGTCAGAAAAGACCCCCCGCCATATTAGGATAGCAGGGGGGTCGGGAAGACAGTCCGCAGCTTTTCCGCTGCAGTGCCGCGACGGAAAAGCTCTAATATGGTCGCGGTGTCTGTCAGACACCGCCAGCCATATTAGGATTAGCCTTGGGACATGCCTTTCCGCGGCGGCAATGCCGCCACGAAAAGGCATACTGTCTTTTCTTCGGGGGCCCGTTGTGGGCCCCCAGGGTGAAGGGGGGGTGCACATGGGGGGTACCTATGGTACCCCCCTGCATTTGCTTGCACATAGCGGCAGGCACCGCGCGGTGCCTGCTCCTTTGTGCATGCAAATGCACTGCATGCAGTTTTAACATTGCGGCGGGTGCTGCTTTAAGCAGCACCCGCCGCAATGTTAAAAATATAGGATGTGACCGCCAGGGTGGCGGTCACATCCTAATTCGCACGGAGGGACCGCCGCTGCTCCTGCAGACGGTCCCTCCACCTCTGGGGTGGCGGACAGACTCAGGCCCGTCCGCCATCATAATGACCCCCATAGTGTGCAAAAATATCGTTGATACGAATTTCGATTTTAATGTAAGTAATATCGATGTTTAAAATATCTATGTTGTTAATATCAATGTAAAAAATATCTATGTCGTTAATATTGTTTGCAATATTGTTTGCAAAAATATCATTGTTTATAATATTGTTTTTAAAATTACTTGTTTGTATTTTAGTATATATTTTATTTGTATAGGATATAAATTGTTTGTATAATTATTGGTAATGATTGGTAATGATTTTAATATAGTTTGTGAATTTGTAGTTGTTTTTAAATTTAGTATAATAGTTTATTTGCACATTTTAGTGCCGTAGCAGACTGTCGGGTTTATAGGGGTACAGAGTCAGAAGTAAATTAATTATAACCAATAATTCATTAATATTAATTATTTAATTGATAATTAATTATTTTAAATGTGTAATTGATTTTTTAATTACTTTGAGTTATAGGTGCGGGTTGTTGGATTTGGGTGGGAAGTAATTTCATTTTAATTATTTAATAATTACTTTTTAATTATTATTAATTATTTAATTGATAATTTAATATGTAAATTGTGTAATTAATTTAATTTTTATACATATTTTTGGTGTGATGAACTCCCAAACCACTGTGCTCTGATGAGCGCATTTCGATGCACTTCCTATGACCCCCGAACCAACACTGAGGTCACGTTGCCTGCATAGTGTGTGTTACGGTACACCAGGTTACATCACTGGTTACCCAGCAACTCTTGTTCCATGCAGTTTCCTCCAGTTAACCTGACGAACATGTGCACGTACCTCAGCGACGTTCCCTGTGTCTCCTCAAATCCACTGGGGTGTCACTGTGTGCTGTGTCGGCCTACCCTCTCGTGCCCGCAAACCCAAATAACAGGTTGACGTGGGCAGCATGGATTTTGCTTCTGTTGGTGCTGCTAAAATCCACTTCGACCAGCATCACGCCAAAAAACAGTGTCCCAGCTCATCGACAAACTTGTTTTGTATGATCAGCATTGAAGCAGAGGTAAACTCCTTTATTTAAGAATTGCAGATAGATAGACCGGCACAAAGTCCCGCTTCAAACTCCCAACTACAGAACTCTCCCCCAACATTCCCTTATTCCACAGACAACAACAACCATGCTCTGTGCATCATCATACCAGTGTTGGTGCGTGGTTTAACCCGTTAAGCGCGCCGCAAATTCCGCCCCAGTGCGGACGTTCCATTGCGCGGGCGGGATCGGACCATTCAGCGGACGTGCGCAGCACTAGCGAGGTAGTGCACGCGACGTCCGCCGAATGCTCGCAGCACTTAAAGGGTTAAAGATAAAAACAACAGGCGGTACATGAAACACACAAATGGTGATGGGAGGCTGCTTGCAATAAGTCTAACCATTGGCAGTAGCTTGGGGTAGAACTGCAACCCGTTGATCTTTTGGTGATGTCAAATGGGGTCTACAGGATCTTCTTTCTTCATTCCCATCCCTTCTAGACTTTTGGGCTCCAGTCCCAGAAGGGGAAAACCGTTCGTAGTGTTGATAGCAGGAGGAGAACTATTATAAACAACCGAGGGAGACCTGGCTCTGAGGTTAGCCATTTTGGATTTAGGGCTTCTGGGAATGTTAATTGTTTAGCAATTATAAAAGTGCTGCAAAAGGAGATGTGCAGCTATAAAGGAAGTAGACAGCTTTAATGAGAGAAAATCTCCAAGCACTGGCTGTTGCACAGAGTAAGACTGGCATGCCACGAAAAACAAGAAGGCCCTGCTGGAAGAAAGAAGGCTGAAGGACTCATGACTTCTGCTGGCACCCAAGGACTGGAACTGCTCTCCAAGGGCTGTTGGTCTGCTCTAGGGCCACAAAAAGCAAAACTGCTGACTCTATCAGGGCCCAGCAGCTGCATTTAGCAGGAGCCATTGTTGGAGAGAGACCTGGATCTTACAGGACTCGCCTCATCTGATGACCTGGAGTCTGCAGGAGTGACAAGAAAAACATTGTCAACAGTTAGAGACATAGTCATATTTTACACCTCGGGCGGACTGGGGTAAAATACTAAGACTTGCCTAGGGAAGGCATCCTCAAGGCAAGCAAGAAAAAACTGTTTGTTTTCACTTCTATTCTTGTATTCATCTTCTGCATTTTCTGTAGCTCTTTCTTTTATGAACTTGTACACCTGGTTAGGCGTTTGACACTTTTCCAAACAATTCTGAAAATTAAATCGTAGAATGCCTAGAAGCAGTGTTAACATATTCAGCTTATCCTATTTGGTTTTCCCAGTAAATTAAGTTAAATAGCACCAAATGATCTATTTGACATTTTCTGATTATGTGTTGTCACAAAACAACATTCTTCCTGTCTTTTTGGAAATTGCCCCGCGTGCCATGAATTCACAATAGGCACATGCGTCACATTTTAGTGTTTTGTGATGCAGTACTAACCCCATGATGCTACGTTCTTTGTCCTTATTTACAAAATGGGTCTTACTAGCTTCTGCATGATGTTGCAGTGCTTTTGAACACAAATACCAATTTTAAGATTTTACCATTTTTCGTTATCCAAACAAAGCAGATGGGCTTTTTTCTGATGAAGAATTTTCTGATGGAATTATTCGTACGGTTACTCAGTGGATTCAATGTTATCCCACAGACCGATCACTCTCATTCAGGTTTTTCACCTTTTTCTGAAGCAAATGAGTATCATCATAGTTCCAAGCTTGGATCTTGGCACCCCTGGTCTTGAATTTACCTGCAGCAGACCTGAGTGCTATGAATTAATACTTTATCAATGCACAATTTTGATGACCTTACAAAAGAGATAAACTAAACTATGGCTATCTAGTGAGTATCAACTGAACCTCTCACAAGCACATTAATGTCCATAGAGAAAGTCTTTATTGATCTATGTGACTTTTAGTATAATATTTAGATTGTCCCATCTCTTGCATGTACATGAAAAGCTAAAAAACATAGATAATATTTTTGGGGGCTGAAAATCATTTCCCAGTGAAGGGTAGAGTCGTCTGTTCCAAGGCATGATTGAACTAAGAAATCATCAATAAGTGCATTAATCAATATTACTGGATAAGATGGCGGTGAAGGTTGCCGGTCACTCATTGACTGCAGTCCATCAAAGCAATAAAATATATTTCTCTGTCTGTGGAGCCAGGACTTTATTACCTGACTGTTCCCATGGAGCTGAAGTTTCCTTCAACAGATTCCGCACGCTTGCCTTTGATGATATAGATCTGTGAGGTTTGGAGGCTGTTCAGGATTTTAGATTATTCCCATTGAATCAACAGTCATTTGTATATTCTTGTGTTTCTTGGGATCAAAAAGTCTCCTGGAACTATTTCTTGTTCAGGTTTCTGGCCATATTTGGAAACAAATGAAGACCTTTGGTTTGAGTATTTTATTCAACCACAAATTGTGACCGTAAAATTATATTAAAGTCAGAAATAATCTGGCAAAAGAAGCTTTGGACAGAGGGCCTTTTTCGAATGCAAGTAAGCTGGCTAGATGTAGATTCTTCACTAAAAGCCTTTAATTGGCTGAAATCCTTTCACTCCTAGTCAGCAGGCACCAAAGTAAACATGCTGAATGTAAGGAGGAAAGGTGATGTACTGGAAATGTGGTTTTTGTGTTTATTATTTTTATTACTAAACTGATAAATCTAATTTAAAATACTGGCATCTGCACTAGCTCAAACTATGATCCTACGACATTTTTTCTCCTGTGCCTCGTTTACCTTCTCTGTTGGAACTGTGGGTGGTTGGAAACTTACCTACCCAAGTTGCTTTTTGTATATATATGTGGATTTTGTCAGATACAGAGATTGGACCCCTTTGTTGGAATAAGTGATGCATGTTAATGTATGCCCTCACTGCACAGTTGAAAGTTACTAAAATATGCAATTTACCGGGAATAATGTGATAAATCGTGTGTGAGCTAAGAGTGGGGAGTGTAGGATGGTTCTTCGAATGCCAACAGCAGCGGGCATCAGAAATCCTGAAGGTCAAATATCGTCCCCGAGCTACGAAAGCTGGTGGCTATATGTCTCTCTACATGTTATAGAAAAATTCCTTTCAAATTCCCGGGCATTGGTATTGAGGAGAGTGGGCTGAAAAAGTTGCATAGTCATTGTATCTAGAAATTCTAAGATTTACATCAAAACATAAATGCTTATTGTAAAAAATGCAACAAGGTCCATGCATCTGAATACCTGTCTTATACATTATGGTTACTGTACATGGACTTCATTTCTGTAATATTTTCTTTTGTTCTAAACATTCGCAAAAATGAAATGTCTACTGGTATATTTGAAAGTCATATGCATGGAACCTTTTCTTCACCAGGAAAAGTGAAAATGTGTATGTTACATTTCATTGTCTGCCTTCCTAACAAGATGGCATTGCTCCCACTTCCACCATGTTGACGACAGAATATTTATTTTTGAATTGTGTTTCATAAAATTAGAAGGAAATCATCAAGGCATCTACCGCCCATCACTGAACATTTACAGATCGTTGCACCTTGTAACAGGGTGCATTTAAAAATGCATAGATTAAATAGGGTTGAGCTGTCTATTTTTTATTCGCAACGTTTATGTAAACATCTTCTCTGCAGCCAAACTATATGTATTTCGTCAGAGCCTTTAGAGGGAAACACACAAACTCTATATGTATTGTAACTTCATTATAAAGCGAGGATCCGCGGCCATTCGCGGATGGGCAGCATAGAGGTGGGTGGGAGAGTCCATGAATGGAAGAGGGTTGAATCAATGTGCAGCCTTTGTGGGTGATCAGCAACAAGAGACTGTGCTTCCAGGCACTTCCAACAGAAGTGAACTCACTCACTTAACATTTATCTCTGAAAGTGGAAAGAATCCCACAAAAAATCGAGTACAAGTAGAACCGCACCTGTTTCTGAAAGTTTCTTTCACTTCCTGTTGTTTCTGCCATATATTTCTGGATCCATCTACTCCTACATTTAGTAGGTATTAATGTGAGACTAAAGAACACAAGCAAGGGTACAAACTTCTCTTCCGGATCACTGCTATTACCACTTCCTGTATGGTGGCAGATTGGAGCCCTGCACCCGCTGCTTCTGCAATACATAATTAATGCAAATATTTCTGGATACTTGTGTTATTTCTCATCCATCCAAATGCTTCTGCTCATCCAGATCTACATATGATGCTCTACGCTCCCTTCTGTTTGATCACTGTACTGGGCCAGCTGACAGTCTGCATTCTTTACTCAATTAACCGGTTGTTTTTCAACACCTTCTACCAGCAATGACCTAAGCTCAATATTGCTATAGTTACGTTCTTGAGAAAAAGACCTAGCCTAGCAAAGTAAGAGACATGCATACACACACACGTGGATGCACACACACACTCACACACATGCATGCACATGCACACACCCACACCTGAAATCTTACAGAAGTAGGTGTGTCTAAATCATTTCAATTACACCAGTCTTCACAAAACTGACACCAACATTTTTATTTAACACCCACAACCTTTGATCCACCCACACCTGGACTACCGACTAGGAATATGTACAGTCTGGATAGGTATATGTACAGTCTGGATAGGTATATGTAAAGTCTGGATAGGTATATGTACAGTCTGGATAGGTATATGTATAGTCTGGATAGGTATATGTAAAGTCTGGATAGGTATATGTACAGTCTGGATAGGTATATGTAAAGTCTGGATAGGTATATGTACAGTCTGGATAGGTATATGTAAAGTCTGGATAGGTATATGTGCAGTCTGGATAGGTATATGTGCAGTCTGAATAGGTATATGTACAGTCTGCATAGGTATATGTACAGTCTGGATAGGTATATGTGCAGTCTGGATAGGTATATGTACAGTCTGGATTTTCAGAGTTGGCTGATATTTACTCAATCAGCTTCCCCTGTTTAGGACATGAACACATCCATATCTTATGTCTGAAGAAGGACGATCATCAGTGTACAGAATGATGCTGATTTGCTGGTACGATAAGAAAAAGTGACCATATTTCCCTCACCTTGATCATTCAACTCATAGTAGACTATTACTTGTGTCAGAAAAAGAAGGTGGCCACCAAGTCTGTTCCAGCAAGTCTTCAGACTTGGGCCTTTTTGGCTGCTTTTGTCGCCTGCATTGCAGTAGTAAACGTTGCCATCATCCCCATTGAGTGCGACCAGATGGCTCCATGCTAGGAGCAATACTTTGCCATACCAGTGATTTTCTCTTTCAAATCACTGTTGTCAGGTTGGTTAGTCCGGTTATCTCCATTAAAAAGAACCAAGACAAGACCTCCTAGAAAACACTGATTTGTTAAATAAAAGGTTAGTACCTGAAAACTGTTGTCTCTGTGACATGGAACAATCTGTCTACCCTAGCATCATCACAATCACAGATTGGGAGTGCCCAAGAAACACTTTGTGCAGAACAACAAACGTTCTAGGTACAATGAGTATGGACGTTTTCCAGATTGTATGGAAGCGACTAAAATACATTAAAAAACTCAAACACTCAAGTACAGTTTGAACAACTGAATGCTAATCAGCGGTCGGATTACATAAAAGACGCAACCTGCTTCTATACCTGTGCTGCTGTGTACTCAGTAATTTAATAACTTAGCAATAGTCACATTGCACATTTGAAAAGTGGAGCAAAACTGGTTTACCCAGGTTGTAATTATGCGAGCCACAAAAATAATGCAAACTCCATGTGCTTCATTACAGATGATGAAAACCCTGAAAACAGTGTGAAATGAGTTTGTTCACTTTTTCTGCAATGAATTAGAATTTCGCAGCTGCTTTGAGTAAGTTCAAATGATGGTGTACATATGATTGATTCACACTAGAATCTGCACATTCATTCTCCCAATCAATGGACTTCAGATTTCTTTTCTACATAGGGGACGACTCACTCTAGACCACTGTGGACACGCTCGCCTTTCCTAAACTTGTCCCTTACAAAGCATTGATTTCAGGCGTGTTAGTCCAATGAGTTCAATGGAAGAGAAACACACACTACAGCACCCAGATTGCATTAGGCCATGGGTACTCACAAACTTTCTCTCGGGGGCCAAATTTACAGTTTGGTTTGTGTCCGAGGGCCGCATCGGTGGGGGGGCAGGGTCAGTGGGGGAGGGGGAGGGGCTAGAGCAACAACATAAAACTGACCAGGAGGTTGATCATAGGTCCCTGCAGCGGACGCCTTCGTCCACTGAGCCGTCCCGGCATACACACATCTCTCTCGGTCTCCCTCCCTCTCTCTAGCTCCCTCTCCCTCTCACCCTCCCTCTCTCCTGTCTTCCTCTGTCTCACTCCGACTGTCTCACTCCGACTGTCTCACTCCCTCTCTCTCACTCCCTCTCTCTCACTCCCTCTCTCTCACTCCCTCTCCGTCCCCCTCCCTTTCCCTCCCTCTCACTCACTCTCTGTCTCACCCCCTTTCCCTCCCTTTCCCTCCCTCTCCGTGTCCTTTCCTTTCCCTCCCTCTCACTCCCTCCCTTTCCCTCCCTCTCTGTCTCCATCTCACTCCCTCTCCCTCCCTGTCCGTCTCACTCCCTCTCCGTCTCACTCACTCCCTCTCCCTCCCTCTCCCACTCATTCACTCTCACTCTCTCCCTCTCTCTCACTCGCTCACTCCCTCCCTCTCACTCCCTCTCCGTCCCCCTCCCTTTCCCTCCCTCTCACTCACTCTCTGTCTCACCCCCTTTCCCTCCCTCTCCGTCTCCTTCCCTTTCCCTCCCTCTCACTCCCTCTCACTCACTCCCTCTCATTCACTCTCTCCCTCTCTCTCTCTCCCTCCCTCCCTCCCACTCCCTCCCTCTCACTCACTCACTCCCTCCCTCTCCCTCTCACTCACTCACTCCCTCTCATTCACTCCCTCTCCATCTCACTCACTCCCTCTCCCTCCCTCCCTCTCCCACTCACTCACTCTCTCTCATTCACTCCCTCTCACTCACTCCCTCCCACTCACTCCCTCTCACTCCCTCCCACTCACTCCCTCCCACTCACTCACTCCCACTCATTCTCACTCACTCTCACTCTCTCAGTCACTCTCTCCCTCCCTCCCTCCCTCCCTCTCCCTCCCTCTCCCTCCCTCCCTCTCCCTCCCTCCCTCTCACTCCCTCCCTCTCACTCCCTCTCACTCACTCACTCCCTCTCACTCCCTCTCACTCCCTCTCATTCACTTCTTCCCTCTCACTCACTCCCGCTCACTCACTCCCTCTCACTCACTCCCTCTCACTCACTCACCTCATTTACTCACTCACTCCCACTAACTCCCTCTCCCTCACTCACTCCCTCTCCCTCACTCACTCCCTCTCCCTCACTCACTCCCTCTCCCTCACTAACTCCCTCTCCCTCACTCACTCCCTCTCAACCCCTCTCTCTCTCCCTCTCACTCACTCCCTCCCACTCACTCCCATCCACTCACTCCCTCCCACTCACTCCCTCCCACTCACTCCCACTCACTCCCTCCCACTCACTCCCACTCACTCCCTCCCACTCACTCACTCCCACTCACTCACTCCCACTCACTCACTCCCACTCACTCCCACTCACTCACTCCCACTCACTCACTCCCACTCACTCACTCCCACTCATTTACTCATTCTTTCTCACTCCCTCTGTCACTCACTCCCTCTCAGTCACTCACTCCCTCTCCCTCACTCCCTCTCCCTCCCTCCCTCTCACTCACTCCCTCCCTCTCACTCCCTCCCACTCACTCCCTCCCTCCCTCTCACTCCCTCCCTCTCACTCCTTCCCTCCTTCCCTCTCACTCACTCCCTCCCTCTCACTCTCTCTCTCCCTCTTCGTCCCCCTCCCCCTCCCTTTCCCTCCCACTCCCTCTGTCACCTCACCCTGCCTGTGCGCCAGCCGGGGCACACACACACTCACAGCCGCACCCGAGCACTTCACAGGTCATTAAAAGACCATTTGCATGTTAATGATGCCTTTGTATTTCACCTCTCCTTAGGCCCCTGCAGCTTTACTCTGGCCATTCCTAGGATCGCCCGGCCGGCAGCCCCCACAAAGCAGCAAGAGTCTCTCTCGCTGCTGCAGACACTTTAAAAAAAAAAACTCGGGAAACACAGTTATTATGTCTCGGGGGTCCGCGGGCCGCCAGGGAAGGCTTGCAGGGCCGCCACTGGCCCGCGGGCCGTACTATGAGTACCCCTGCATTAGGCTATCAGACAATAGTCAAGAACTAGAAACTGTGTATGTAAAGGCCAGGAAGCAAATGATCACCCTGCAAAATTGGTTGCATGAGATGCCTTTGCTATAGACTGAGAATGCAAGAGCCACTTTGGTGTTTTTGCAGAAGCCCCGCAATTGTAGTTAGCAGATGTGCGTAAACCTCTGGAGAGCGCACAGACATACTTAATCTACACTCTTCAGCCAAATGCCGTCCTGGCTAGACTTAGCAGCCGGTGAGTCACACACTGGTCCGTTCCAGTTCCCACTTTCCATTCAGTACATGGGTTTTTTACTTCGATACTATGATTTATATAACGTTCCTATTTATTCTAGAATGGTACAAACATACGTTGTGTGTGTGCCTGAGAACCCAACCATGCATCTGTCTTTGTCTTGTATGGTGTTAATTTCATAATGGCTACATTTGAAGATATGAAAGTTGTTCAAGCAAAAGGGCATTGAATATCACTGTAACAATTCACAATGAATTCAGCAACACAACTCAAACTGTATGGTACCGCAGAGCAATGACAACACAACCCATGCAGGGGAAACTATGAGCATTTTCAGGACTGCGGTACTGTGTCCACCCAAGCCTATTTGGTTTCAAGGGCAGTAGGCACACACACATACACAGCTATCTCTCACTTTAATTAGTTGTGCTCCAGGCACATGCTCAGCTACAGGTTCACTGAGACATAAGTGCATTCCACTGCTTATCACCAGTAAATGTGATATGGCGTTTGGAAAAATTATGATCCACTCACTGTTTGGCCTGATGATCTGGGAACACCTTCTAAAGTATCTAAGGAAGTAAGAAACCTTGGAATTACCATTTACTCAAAGCTATTAATGAATGCCCAAGTGGACAAATTAGCAAGATCAGACTTCATTATTATGAAAACTCTGTCATGCATCTTCCTCCACCTGGGATTCCCACACAAGGTCCAGGCTACTATCTCGCTTGTACTGTCTAAACTTGGTTACGACAATGACCTCAACTATGGATAATCTTTATCAACTATGAAAAGACGATAACGGATTCAGAACTCAGCTGCCAGACTACTCCTTCATGTAAAGCCACAAGCTCACATCTCCCCTTCCTTGAGGGTCCTACATTGGTTACCGGTTGCCAGAAGATCCACATTCAAGCTGCTTAGCATAACCCACAAAGCAATACGTAGAACAGGGTCGCTTTTCATCAGGAATAAAATCACCAAATACATTCAACGAAGGAACCTAAGTATCCAGATTGTCATCTCACATCATAATCCCAGCATACATGAAAAGAATCAATAGGTGGCAAATCCTTCTCTGTTCAAGGAGCCAAACTATGGCACTCATTACCTCCAAACATAAGATCCACGAATAACCACCTTATCTTCATAAGACTACTCAAGAGTTGGCTCTTTCCTATATAACCACCATTCTCAAACACAAATATACAGCATATCCCCATGTACATAAGCATTTAATTTGATTGTATGTATGCAACTAGATATGTGTATTACTTTCAATAAATATTTATAATAATTATGTTTATAAATATATAGATATTCCTTAGATCTGCTTAACAAAGGTACATATTCTTTATGGTTATATTACCCTATGCTTAGCATGTATATCGGGCACTGCATATTTTTCATATAAGTTATTTGATACGATGCTTATGGTTCTCCATTTTTTTTATCTCTCTTAATATGTAAGTGTTATCATAACTATCTATCTACAATTGCTTCACTACTGAATTATTGAAAAGAAAAAAAACCACACCAATAAATAAGCTTAAAGTACAGCAACACTTGAAAATTTGAGCTTTTTAAATACAACTAAAACCTTGATATATTACCTTCTTACACATATACCTTCCATGTATTTATGTATCTATATATTTATTACTTTACCCCTACTGTAACAAAACACATTTGAGTTTCTACAATGCACTACCCTAAGTTTCACACATACCTCTCTCAATATATCCTCTACCTCCAATCTCTGACTCATCCAAAAGCTCATTCTACTACCATGTCCTACATAATAAGCCTTGATAGACTCTCCCCCTCCTTTATCCATCGTTGCATCACCCAAACCTCATTTTAGTAAAAAGATCTCCCAAACAACCCTTTCAAAATTCTTCCCTCATATATTCCTCTTTAGACTCATCCAACACCTTTTTTTACTACTATAATCCATTTCTAGAGACTCTTTTTTCCTCCATCTCTCCTTTACTCATCCCAAACCTCTTCCTAGTACTATGATCTCCCAATAAACACTTTCTAGACTCTTCCCCCTTCTATCCCTCTATTACTCTTTTCAATCCAACCAACCAATTCACATGTCCACCACTCAAATTAATTCATGTTTCCCTATACTAATTCACCACTAATCCTGTTTGAGTTCCAAAGTAGCGTGCTACTCACTGAAAAGTGCTTCAATGCCTCGTCTGAGGTAGTAAGCGCTATATGGATACAATTATAATTCGTCAGGCCAAGCATACTGCACAGTGTAGTGTGCTGCCTGCCCACAAATAACTGAGTTACTTACCGGGAATCTTCATTACTCCTAGTCCTGTTTGCCCTGTCCCATTCATTACCAATAAGGTGAATACATCTGCTAGACAGAAAAGAGAACCTGAAAAGCGTGTAAAGGTGTCACTCCCTCACAGGAACAAGACTATTAAGGACACTTTACCCTGCATTCCTCCTGTTCTTTTGTCTGTCTCTCATGAGACGGGACGGAGGACTTCAGCTTCTGTTAGATGGGAGACGGCATAGGGACTTACCAGTGGGCACTCCTTCCTGGATTGGGTACTTGGTGTTATTTTTCTTGTGAAAACACAGCTTGGCTAGGCGATCACTGTATGTGTGGTGCCAATGGAGTGTTCTGGTTATGCTGGCGGAGCCAGGCTTCTTCCAGGTTAACTTGTGGATTCTTTGCGCTTGTGCAGTACCATGGTGAGTGATTGCACATTCTAGTGTGATTATTTTCCAGGAAGATTCTGGAACAAGGAGAGTATTTAGCGCTGCAGTACTGGTAAGTTTTCATAGCGGTTACTGGTATCTGCTCTGCTGATCATATTTTGGGCTACAGAGTTGTTGTTTCTGAACAATAATTCTGGACCCGTAAGCTATGAGGAAACATTTTCGAAACCAGAGTCATGTGGAATCCTCCTCTTCCTCAAGTGAGTTTGCAGACTCTCTTCCTCCAAAATAGGCTGCAAATGAGAAAGAAGATTATTGTCTTAATCCTGCTCTAGGCCAGCCCTCTAACCATTTGTAGATGGACCTTTTTTGCGGACTGAGATGTAAAGGGAGTTAGTATTTAATCAATCAATTTAATTAACAGTGCAACCCATTTGAATAAACAATAAGGACCAGGAATCAGTGACTATAGTTAAGAAGGTTTATTTCAAGTTAGCAGTCAGGTTAAGGTAAACAAATCACCACCATGCTGTAAAGCTATAGAATAACAATTGGATAACCCAACCTCCTAAAGAAGTTCAGGTGTATCTGTATTAGGCTGACATGAAGTTCAGTCAAAGCATAACAAAAGATCAATAAGAGAATTTGATGCTTAGAGAAGAGTTTTGTATTCTCTCCTCTATACATGTGTGAAATCTAAAATCCTCTAAATTAAAGCCCAAACTAGGAATGATGGTTTAGAACAAAAAAGGATCTTAAAAATCTGAGAAATGCAGGAAAATAGGAAAATGCAGGTGCTACAGCGGGACTCCAAAAATAATTTCTAAATCAGCATCACCATTTCCCTGAAACCTCCGAACACGCATTCATTCACCAGTGGAGCCCATAACACTGCACACTTTCTCTGTTGATTTAACTCGGCTTCAGGGATTGGAGAAACACAAAGGAGTAATGCTGTAACATTGGCGGAGTCTCGAAACCTATTTAACTAGTTTTTATTTATACCTATAGTTCAAACAATTTACCATGGTTTTAACAAACATGCATTTTATCCAGACACACCACCATAGTGGCAATGGATCTGCTAGAAAGAAAAATAGGCATAGGAAAAATTACAAGACCAGCTTTTAATCTTCCATTTCTCCTAATTTTTATTAAAAGCAAACTTTTAGTATGTCTGACATTTAGGCATTTAATTAATTCTTTATTCAGTAAAAATCTTAAACTTTATTTCAGAATGATCATTTTATTTTAGAGCTCGGAAATAGACATTTTATTCAGAATTAAGTAAAGTTTAGCAAAGAACAGATAGTTCAAAATTCATTCTCTCCTAACATCCCTAACTAACGCCCTCATCTAATCCTTCAGTCCTGTAAAGAAAAAAACAAGAAGTATATCAAAGATTCTTACATCCAGGAATCGATCTGCAATCCGACAGCACTTCGAGATGAAATCGAAAGGAGCGACTACCTCTAAGCAAAATCAGGGGTTTTTATACACTAATTTCCTATCTTAATCTATCTAAAAACTATCTAACATCGCCAACTCGGGTTCTGATTGGACAAATTTTGGGTAGATGAGCATTTCCTCATCATTACAGCATCATGTTCACGGTGAATCAGCAAATTAATAAAGAGGCTTTGTTTTAAACAGTCTCTGGCCTAGTCACATCCTGGACTTGTTACTTCATCACTTTTTCTCACGTTCAGAACACTCGAATGTCCATGTTTTGGCAATCATCCTGACTTCCAGGGCATTGTAGCCTTGAACTTCCGTCCGAGCACAGGCAGTTCACTCTCACTTGCAGGCTTTGGGCGCGCCTGCGCAGTCCAGCATTTACTCGCAGTTTACCAGAGCATCCATGTTTTTACTAGGCTTCAGAGGCAACTTTTGGAACTATCATAGAAACAAACACAAATTCATGTTAAAGATGGAACTAAAGCCCTTCTGTTTACCTCCCACAATACTAACGTTTCCCCATTAGTTATTACCTAGCAGGTAAACCACATAAATGTGTTTCATACTTACATATCCGACAACTTTCTAACACAAAAACGTGTACAATAAGCACATCCATGGTGCGTTTGTTTATATTTAAGCCGTGCATTAGTTCACATCACAATAACAATACAAATTAGTTAATTATATTGCTTCATGCAGGCAAAATTAGTATTCCCACGTGTATATCTGTGTGCATTCTTATACTATGGTTGATTATTTCACCACAGCACATCATTAATAAATGTTAACGTTATGGAACATTGATTTCACGAGGGGTACACAAAATTTTGCTTTGCCACCTCGCTCCATCACAGGGAAGTGCAGAAAGGTGTCATCATTTCAGAAGCTCGGTCAGGAGACTTCTTTGGATAAGGGTACGAGTGTTCGGCGAAGCCACACTGAGCAAAGAGTCAAAGGGGATAAGCATAGAGGTAAATACCTCTCATGTCTGTAAGAAAAATGCCATAACCTCAAACAGTCTGAACAGCAGTTAGTACTGCAAGAGTCTCCAAAGTAACACCCTTCTGTTTGCATAATCAGGGGATTCACTGACCTTTCCATTCTCGTTGTGAGCTGCAACATTTACTAATTATCACAGGCCTCCCCTGGATATTGTCCTTGGGTACCTGTGATTCCTCATAATATTGATAAATTGAAACTTTCAGTTGATGCCCTGGCTCTCCATGTTACTTGTCAAGGTCCTTTTCTCAAGCTTTCTCTCCCTATTACTGGTACAGCATTGTATCTATTCTCAGACTAACAAAGCACGTGAATGTACCTGCAAGGAATAGACATGCAAGCAGAAAATGGAAAACAATATTTTATGCATGAACCACACATTAATAGAAAGTGTCAGTACATTAGATTCATGTTACAGGTTGCATACAGATAAAATAACTTGAGTACATCTCTATCAATGTGACTAAGAACTGGTTTATAAATGCAATTATGAAACATTAGTGTACACATTACATAAATCCCTTTCGTTTCTAAACTAAATACATTGTAATAGTGTGAGGATGGGTTTATTCAATTACCTAAAGAATAAATGTTGTTTAATGAGTTAAGGTACACAGTCATGCCCTTCAATATGAAATGCAACACTTTACATTAATATCATTAGGGCACACAAAGTACATGTGCTAAGTGTACATATATATTGCGTATTTGTGAAGCGTGAGCGTGGAACCAAAATGATGCTGCTCCAGTCTCAGGTGGCTTATTCAGGAATACTTGCTGGAGCTGAATGTGGTCCAGGCTCCTGTGAAGCCTGTCCTGGGGAGATGTCTGTGGAAGTTTCTTCCTTGTCCATGGAGGCGCAGATTCCTGTGGGGAGGGATGACCTCGGAGAAAGTGGCATTGGCGACACAACACTCTCCTCCACCCACTTAACAACCTCATGGGCTGTTTCCAGCGGGCACTGTTTTGGAAGGCAGAAGTAACTTATCAGCCTACTAAGAGACAATGGCCTGCTCTTTCTTAATAAAGGTCAGCTCGCCACGCTTCAGATTCATTCTGCTTAAATTAACATTTTTGTGCCAAGAAATGGATCCCAGAATGAGGGCCACCTCAAGAAAGTGTAATAAATTAAACGTCGTCCTGTTTTTGATGCTTCTAACAGCTGATATTCAGGGATGCCAAATATCCAAGTGGCATGCTCTGCCAGTGTAATTGCTGCACTAGACCACTCATCAGGTCATCCTGAGTTACCAGACAAAATTATATGGTAGAGCAAATATATCATACATGATTGTGCTATATCACAGCATAATTTGGGGGGGGGTCCATTCAGAATGAGGCACAACACCCAGAATTGGTGTTTTGTTTTGTAATTCTTTTTATTGTAAACGTCAAAATAGTAAACACAAGACAAAAATAACACACTGCCGTACATTAACCCAGTCAGGCAGAGCCATTTACCCTTCAGCCAATGGCCGCCTCTGTGGTCCCTCCCACTCCCTTCCTCACATCTCCAATGATAACATTGGGTCAGAGTGGGAGGCAAGCATTAAAGTGGCACCAACACATAATTGGCGTTTGGAGCATTGATTTCTGCATGTTTCATCACTTCCCGAGCTTTTTTTTTCCAGATCACTTTTCACCTGTTTTCCCCTGGTGAAATGTTATGGGTAAAACTGCCAATGTCAGTTTCTGCCAGAATCAGGATTGCATCAGGACTCAGAATGAGCCCATCAGAGGTGTTCCTCATCAGATGCTCTGAGAATTGAAGAAGGTTGTTACACTGCTACACCTACTTTCCAGATTCAGAGTAGGGGCAATCACATTCCAGTCAACTGTGCAAATGAGAGCAAAGGGTTTGTAACAGATAGTACTTAGTTCTTCTGGCCCTCTGCATCAATGCCTAGTCAATGTTTGTAGTGACCAAATACCTTTTGACCCCTTTTATGTTGTCCAGTAGACTGAGCAGGGCGTGTATTTCCAACCTGCTTCTGGCGTTCTTCCTGTCTGCAGTAGAATTCACTGCATCAGTAACGACTTGGACGAGGACCACTAGTATTTTTTTTAAACATACTTTATTGATTTTCATACTTAACAATCTGGCATGATAGCAAATTATACATTTTAAGGGTTCTTACCGGTGTACCATACTGGAAAAAATTCAACCACTGCAACTTGTACAATCTACAGTAGGTGTAGTCGCAGTTGTACAAGGACCAGAATGTAGTGAAGTAATAATCAATAAAGGTCAACAGACAGAAGTCCTTCACGTTGTGTATTTATTTGCCACAACCTCAGCAGTCTCAAAGTAATTGACTTGCAAGGAATCTCTAAACCATCAACCAACATTGGACATTCTACAATCCAGTGATGTAATACTGGAATGTAGTTAACATGAGATCACCACAATAGTATTAAAAGTAACTCTGACTACTGAGCAGAACTTTACCTTTTAACTAATTACCACAGCAACACTCTACCACTCCATTAGCACCAGTGCCACTGCTAACCTATTTTTCTTCCAATCAGTCAACTCTTTTTTTCAGTTTTGTCGTAGATAATAAACCTGTTGGTACAAATCAATTTACGACACAAGTTGACATCAAGAATTATAAATACGTAACAGCAACAATACTTTATCTCAACAGATAAGCATATTCTTGGGATATTTTTGGGATGTAGAAAGAGAACCAAGTCCTTGAGTGACCTTGGATTATCTTTTGTTGTTATTGAAGTCATCCCATCTGAAATTGAGGGCGCTAATTTCTTATTAAGCAAGGCACAAATTATTTCCTGCCCTAGCTGTACACCTGATAGGGTGTTGGGTTGAACCCCCTGAGCATTTCATCAAGGTCTCAAGTAAACCCCATCTAGTACTGCTTTGCCGTTAGTGTTCGAGCTCAGTCATCAACCGCCCTGCGTCTCAGAACTATTTGTGATGCTTGAGGCCAGACTGCACCGTCAGAGCTGATTCCCTTTACTAGTATTCACACATAAGCTGTGTGAAAGGGGTGCAATTACTTGTTGGTGGGCTGATAGGCAAAGGATTGTGTTGTACTTTTTCCCCACCCCATAACCAATTTGCTAACCCAATTAAATTGTCCATGTATGTATTACTCTCACATTTACCCTGTTACTCCACTTAGAACGCAGACCGTGATTATTGTCCAGTGTTATTAAATTATTATTAGCTGTGAGTATCATGATCTATGGTGAACTGTTACTTCGGGCATTGTTTTTTAACCGTATCTTGTTGGAGTGGGTTCCTCTCTTGCACAGTATTCTGCTCTTGTTGGCCCAAAATAATCATTTTACACATTTTTATTATGTTGTGTATTCATCCTAATATTGGCAATGGGGTTGGAACAGCACTGTAAAGTGTCCTGTGACTATCTCTGATGTACAAAGGACATCAGAGATAGTCTAGTTAGAAAGTTAGAATTGTTGGAATTGTAACTAAGTCACCTTGGTTGTCCTTAGTGATTGAATGCTTATGTTTAAAGTAGAGCAGTTACTGAGAGCTGAGAACTGATCAGATGCTTACTGCTCTGCGAAGGCTGGAGTGTTGTTATCTCAGCTTAATAAAACATCCTGCTTCTAATCCTACCTGCTGTTCAACTTCATTTCATTTGGCGATGATCTGGTGAAGACTGGACCCTTCTTGGATTTTAGCACTCCAATTTCGTTTACATCTTTCATCGCACGATCAGCTTCGTCTCTCGCAGTTTTAAGTCTCACTTCAAAGAGACCTTCCGTCAGCTTGCCAACTGTGACTGACTTCTGGAGTTCTTTCTCTGCAAGTAAGGAGATAAGGCGGTTGGCCTGGGACCTGAGTTCTTCCTTTGCTTGTATCTAAGCTTTCTTTAGGAAACCCAGTGTTCTATCTGTCTAACTCCCGGTTTCTACATTTCTTTAATTTCTGGGAGCACAACCTCCCAAAGGTCGCTCCTGCGCTTGCTTCGACAGTTTTGGCCAAACAACGCAGCCATTGATCCTGCTCTCCTGCGCGAGCACATGCGCGAGGAAGATCGCATGCACCTGTTCTTCTGCGCGAGGTTCTGCACGAGGAATCGCCATTGTTGCTTCCTCTTCACGCAGATCTCTGCTCACACATCTTCTGTGACGTAATTCGTCTTGGCGTGTGTCTGCATTGGACAATATTGGAGCACTTCGTTGCCCAGCGACCGTTGTTGACACTGAGTCTCTCTGTTGTCTAGCAACCACCAAGCTTCGTGTTCTTTTCAATCACAGCGTGCCTTTTACTTTAGTTACCGCTGATGCGCACAGCCTTCTTCCAGTCTCCTGCGCACAGCAACCAAGCTCCGTGTTCATAGTCACCTCAGGGCTACATAACATTCCCCCGCCCCACATACCCAAACCCGCAAAGGAAACACAGACAATTAGAAGTTTGGGTAAAAAAATTGCTGCAGGATTTATTTACATACAACATATGTAAAGATGGTGGGTTAGCTTACGGGCGATCCAGGACAGGCCGCATTCTCGCCACCTGCCCGCCTGTTTGAGCCAAACAGCACAGTGGCGAACCACCCAACTGCTGTATAATATAATTAAATACTGACACACCCATTTGCTGGGCGTGACTAGGCAAACCCCCGGCTGCACAGGCCCACAACCGCCCGAAGGACTACTGGGGCGCCGACACGGATTCCTGCACCTCCCATGAGGTTACAGGTTAGGCTCTGGCACCCCTATGTGCCCGCTGAAGTACATCATTTGCACCTCTCTTCTTCCGGATCGCCCCGTAACTCCGCCTGCAACGAAAAACAAACACATTAAAACGCCCCCCAACCCCTACTATTGACACTCTGGGTAAGAGGTAGGGAGGGAAAAGAGTGTCCCGCAAGATCACGACGGCGTCCGGGCGGCAAAGAGGCTCAGGAGAAGGGCACCGTAGCATAAGTACCCAAGAAGCCCCTCCCCGCCACCCGGACGAGATTCTCGGCAGGCCGCCTCCTCCAACTGGTGAGGCGGATGTGCCGGACATGCAACTGGGGGCGGGACCGCCCTCCTTGACTAGGTGCCCGCCCTCTTGATGGCCACTGCGTGGCCTCGGGCAGGCGCATAGTCACCTCAGGGCTACATAACATTCCCCCGCCCCACATACCCAAACCCGCAAAGGAAACACAGACAATTAGAAGTTTGGGTAAAAAAATTGCTGGAGGATTTATTTACATACAACATATGTAAAGATGGTGGGTTAGCTTACGGGCGATCCAGGACAGGCCGCATTCTCGCCACCTGCCCGCCTGTTTGAGCCAAACAGCACAGTGGCGAACCACCCAACTGCTGTATAATATAATTAAATACTGACACACCCATTTGCTGGGCGTGACTAGGCAAACCCCCGGCTGCACAGGCCCACAACCGCCCGAAGGACTACTGGGGCGCCGATACGGATTCCTGCACCTCCCATGAGGTTACAGGTTAGGCTCTGGCACCCCTATGTGCCCGCTGAAGTACTTCATTTGCACCTCTCTTCTTCCGGATCGCCCCGTAACTCCGCCACAGCCTGTGCGGTGGTCACCGCTGCCGCACAGGCCCCCCACCATTGTCGCCCATTCTACCTGCAACCTCTGCTCATGAGTGCTTCCTTTAAGTCCAGCAGAAAGAGGTCTAAGCCAACAGGCGTGAGGTGAACACCATCTTCCTCGAAGTACCCCTTGACCTTTTCCTGAATACAGTCATGTTTAATGAAACCCAGCCCATTGCGCTGCGTAAACTTTTTCATGGCCGCATTTATGCGCCTTCTAGTTCTCTCGATTGCCTCGCTGGACTTAGCGCCCCGCCAGTGTCTCCTAGGCACTATTTCAGACCACCAGACCTCGCATTCGCGCAACATGCTGCCAATGATACCCAGGTCTGTTTTCATTTTGAGAAGAAGAGCGGATTTCCCCACAGAGGTAATGTCATTGCCACCCAAGTGGATTATTAAATGATGGGGAAGAAGTCCCCCCCGGGCAAGGACCTCCCGCAGTCGAAAGAGTAGGCTATGCCAGCGCATGCCCGGGAATCCCAACCACACGCACTCTATCCCTGAAAAGGTACCAGTCCACTGCCTGATGGCAGCCCATCGTGCCAATCTGCTGACCATAGAGTGCCCCAAGACCCACACGCGAGCACCTGTCAAAGAAAGACGCAATATGTTCAAGGGTGTTTATTCAAAATTCACATGTTATACAAATATACGAAGCACAGCAAACAAAATCAACACAAAACTGAAATGGGATCAAGGCCTAACATAACGCCTATAACAAGCAGATTCCCAACGCCCAACCGACTGCACCTGCCCTGGAGACTTCCCAGCGCGAAAGGCCGATGTGGCCGCCCCTATGCGGAAGGAGTGACTAGAGAACTTCTTCCCTTGAACCAACAAGCCAGCCCTGTCAAGGCAAGCCAACATGATCTTGTCCATTTGGTATTTCGTTAAGGGGCTGAAATCGGCATGCACTAGGAGGTAACCAGGCCCCGTCGGGCGCAATGCTAGGAAGGCTCGCAGCACTGCCACGGGGCAGCAACGGAAATCCCCAAGGGGGGAGAGTCTAATAAGAGACCCTTTACCAGACTGGTCTGTCTTGGATCTTCTCAGCTTAATAGACAACCCACCCTCGAAATTAATATCCTCCACACCCAGGGCATCCATAGAGGTATCTGACTTAGAACGAGCCACCAGCTCACTACTCCTAAACGCACCAAAGAAAGCTAGAACAAAAGCAGCAGAGAAAAGGGCCTCCTCGTACCCGGAGTGCACAACTGCCTGCAACACCTGCAACATGGCCTGGAGAGAAGGGAAATCAATGGGAGACCTGTCATCCGGGGCCCTAGGATCCTCCCGCGCCCAACCCTTCAAGGCAGCCCTAATCACAAAAGAAGAGGTGGGATCCTGCCCCCTACCCAATCTAGCCTCATGACCAATGGCCGCTAAGTGGCCGCAAACCCAAGAATGCGATCTCTTCTGCTTCTTAGCCCATACTATGAAGGCATGAACTCTCTTCTCTATTGGCAACGTTTGCAAACCCAGGTCAGTGATAACTTTAGTGAACGTAGCACGGTGGCTTGAGTAGCGCTTACGTGTACTCAACGCTAAGGATTTTTCTCCTAGTTCCCTCATGTGCTGCTCCACTCCAAGATGTGCCAAAGCCTTGACGCAAAGGGGGTCATCTCCTCTCTCGCCTGGGGGCAGGCTGCCCGGAAACGATCCAGCTGCAAACGAGAGAGAGCGTCAGCTGCGACATTGGTGACCCCTACAATGTGTCTGGCTCTAAATTCGACATTGCAAAACAGGCACCTGCTAGCCAGTTCCCGGAGTAGAGACAGCACCAAAGGGCAGCTGGCGGACAACCCATTGATCGCCTGCACCACTGCCATGTTATCTGACCAGAACAAGACCTTTCTGTGGGACAGGACCTCAGGCCACAGGTGTAAGGAAATGACAATTGGGAAGAGTTCCAGGACAGCAATGTTAGAAGTAATGCCCCGCTTGCGCCATGAATTGGGCCAGCCCTGCGCGCACCACTGCTCTCCCAGAATGGCCCCAAAGCCCTCGCGGCCCGAGGCGTCCGTGTACATGTTTAACTCAGGACTCTCCACCCACGGGGACCTCCACTTCACGGTCCCATTAAAATCTGCCAAGAAAAGATCCCACATCCGCAGATCCTTCTTGAGACCGGAGGTCAACCTGACAAAATGGTAATGTTTGTTAATCTTAGCAGTGGCTTTGGCCAGGCGCCTTGCAAAGACGCGCCCCACAGGAATCACTCTCGCAGCAAAATTTAGTTTACCTAGTAGGCTCTGAATGACCCGCAGAGGTGCCTTGTCTCTGCCTAGCAAAGCTTGAATGTCACCCCTCAAGGCCACCACCTTTTCTGCTGGAAGACGAGACACTCCCTGGACCGTGTCAAGCTCAATCCCCAGGAAAGTCAGCACCTGAGCAGGGCCTTCGGTCTTACCTGGCGCCAAAGGCACCCCCAAGCTACCAGCCAGCTCAACAAAACAGTCCAGGCCCTCTTGGCACTCCTGCGTGCCCTCCCTCCCAATGAAAAGGAAATCATCTAGGTAGTGAGACACCGCTGTTACATTATATTCCTCTGTGAGGGCCCACTGAAGGAAGGTGCTGAACGCTTCAAAGAAGGCACACGAGACAGCGCAACCCATGGGCATACACTTGTCGAAGTAGTATCCCCCTTTCCATTTGAAGCCCAAGAGATGCTGACTGTCAGGATGGACCGGTAACAAGCGGAAAGCCGCCTCTATATCTGCCTTAGCCAGCCAGGCCCCTTCTCCTGCCCTCCTCACTAAATCTATGGCCATGTCAAGAGAACAGTAGGAGACAGAACAAGCCTCTTCAGGCAGCCAGGAATTGACAGAGTTCCCCTCTGGGAAGGACAAGTTGTGTATCAACCTGAACGCCCCAGGTTCCTTTTTAGGGACAACACCCAAAGGGGACACGACAAAATCCGGGAGGGGGGGGACAGGAAAGGCCCAGCCACCCTCCCCAAAACTACCTCCTTGATGATCTTTTTGTCGACAACCTCCGGGAGCTCCCTCACCGATTTTTGGTTTTCAGCATCTCTGCTGACTCTAGGACCCTGATAGGGGATCTGGAAGCCCTCAAGGAAACCATGAAACAGGGCATCCCTATCTCTCACATTGGGGTATTTGTGAAGGAGGGCAAGCAACCTAGGCAAAATGATTGGGGATGGGCCTTTGGACCTAAGATGGGGAGGGTCCCTGACGGGCAACACAGGTGGGCAAAGGGGAGGGGGGGGGGAAGTCTGGCTGCTGGGGCACCTGAGTACAGGGGAAAGGGGGGGGAATGTCCCTGGAGATACTACTTGTCTTTGCTGGCAGCGTTGGGGGCGGGGGATCTCTTCTCACAGGACGACTCGGGTGGGAACCACCGCACCTGCTGCAAACATGGGAGAACTTACAGGCTTTCCCCCAGGTGCAGTTCCCCGCATTGAACATCCTGCATGAGGGAGGAGCATACTTCTTGGCGAACTGTTTGTTATAACTGCCCCCCCCACGCCCCCCTCGAAAGGACTGACGAAAATTACTCTTCTTCTGCGAGAACTGCTTATCATTATCCGTCTTCCTAGCCTGGACCACACTGTTGACACCACTCTCTACTTTACCTTTGCCCATATGGACCATCCACAGTCTGACCTCAACCTGGTCCCATTCCAGCTCAGGGCAGACAGACATCTTTTTACGGAACTCGCAGTCATACAAGTACCACCCCATCCCTGATGTTGCTTCCGCTTCATTAATTATGACGCTATTGTATTGGAAAAGACCCTGTGCCTGTTCTGGGAAACTCTCAGTTATGACAGCCGCCAAGATGGCAAATGCCTGGCGCCAGTTTTTTATTGTCTTCTCGGGCCAGGTTTGGAAGCGTGCTTTCTTTTCCTCATCCTTTGACCCCATCTTTCTCACATCCACCCCATCCGCCCCCAACATGAGGAGCGAGAAAATGTCTATGAACTCCCTCCGCCAAATGCCTTCCTTAGCTGCCTGAGGAACTTGCCAGGCCAGGGAACATTTGCCAGACAGGAGAGGTGCCATAGTCATGAGGGCTGTGGGCGCAGGGATGGACACCACAGCTGTCGGCGGGGCCACAGCACTGATAGTTGGCAAGGGTGGAGGAGCGGCAGATGCACCCACCTGTGGCTGGACTGAGACCACCGCAGGCGAGAGGGCCTCCTGGGACACACTCTGCACCGGCGGCAAAACCTGTGGGAGAAGAGCTCCAGTCACCAGACTGGGGGAAGAGCTGACCGTAGGGACAATGGAAACACTGATGGGACCCGCATTATCCCCCCCTTGGGAAGAAGTACCTCCCCACACTTGCACCACATCAGCCTCTCCGGCAGAAGACAAAGGGGCCACTGCTAGCGGTGGCAAAATTACAGATTGCGTAGAAACAGGTGACCGTGTCTGGGCAGGGTACAAACTGGCTCTTATTTCCGCGCCCAACCCGCGCCGAAGGTGCGCCAAAGGTAAGCCCGTCTACGCCCGTCCGCGCCTGGACCGCGCCCAGCGCCAGACCCCCTGCCCCTCGCATTGCCCAGCCCTCCCGCATTACCTACGATGCCGCCACCCTCCTAGCACTTAACCCCGGTCGCGCCCCCTACTGCGTCCAAGCCGCTCTAGGACACACCCATGGACCGTTCTCCTGCTTCTCCTGCAAATTTAGCGGCACCGACAACATCTCCACTACGACCACAACACAGATTCCCGACCCCAACCACCTAGAATGCATCCTTCTCAACACCCGCTCGGTCCACAGGCACGCCATTGACCTCTGGAACCTACTAGACACCATCTCTCCTGACGTCGCCTTCCTAACGGAAACATGGATGAACGCTTCCTCCGCCCCTGACATCGCCATCGCTATCCCTGATGACTATAAGATCACACGCAAGGACCGCACCGACCATACAGGAGGTGGAATCGCTATCGTCCATAAGAAATCAATCCGCATCTCAACCAGCTCCGACGCCAACCTCGCTAACTCCGAACACCTTCACTTCCAGATCCACATCGACCCCAAGACCACACTCAGAGGCACCCTCCTATACAGACCACCAGGACCACGCGCAAAATTCAGTGAAGACATCACGGACTTCATCACCCCACACGCGCTCCCCTCCAAAGACTACATCCTTCTGGGAGACCTCAACTTCCACCTTGAAAAGATCAACGACCGCAACACCGCCACCCTCTTGGACAACCTCGCCAACCTCGGACTTAAACAACTGGTCACTTCCCCCACCCACATCGCAGGTCACACACTCGACCCCATCTTCACCTCCAGCAACCATGTCTCCTTCAGCCACACTACGGATCTCCTCTGGACTGACCACAGCTGCGTTCACTTCATCTACAACAAGCCGAAACCCATCATCCACCTCCAACCAACTCTACAAAGAAACTGGAACAAAATCACCACAGAGCAGATCTCCACATCGCTCCTTCAAACCTCCCCAGCCCTCTCTTCTAACGCCAACGAAGCCGCCTCCAACCTCACCCTTTGGTTATCCAACACCGCCGACACCTTAGCACCACTGAAAAAACGTCAACACAAACTTGGCATCAAGAAGGCCTCATGGTTCAACGATGACCTCAAGAAGTCCAAGAAACTGTGCCGCTCCCTTGAAAAGGCCTGGAAAAAAGACCCATCCACCAGCAACAAGGATGCCTTCAAAAGCGCCATCCGTACTCACCACCAACTGATCCGAAAAGCCAAGAAAACAGCATTCAAGGATAGACTTGACAACAACGCCCACAACAGCAAGGAACTTTTCAACATCGTCAAGGAATTTTCCAATCCCTCGGCCAACTCCAACGACATCACCCCCTCTCAAACCCTCTGCTATTCCCTAGCCTCTTTTTTCCACAACAAGATTGCTGACATCCACAACAGCTTTGACAACCAACCCGGAGACCAACCCACCCAAAACCAACCCGGAGACCAACCCACCCAACCATTTGCTGAACATTCTCCCCCCGTGAACACCCTCAACGACTGGAACCCAATCTCCACTGAGGACACCATCCGCCTGATGAATTCCATCCACTCTGGATCCCCCACAGACCCATGCCCTCACCACATTTTCAACAAAGCTGACTCCGTCATAGCTCCGCACCTCCGAGACGTCATCAACTGCTCCTTCAACTCCGCTACCTTCCCAGAAGACTGGAAACACGCTGAACTCACCGCCCTTCTGAAAAAACCAACAGCAGACCCCACCGAACTCAAAAACTACCGCCCCATCTCGCTTCTTCCATTCCCGGCCAAAGTCATCGAGAAAGCTGTCAACAACCAGCTCGCCGCCTTCCTCGAAGCCAACAAATCACTCGACCCCTCACAATCTGGCTTCCGAGCCAAACACAGCACTGAGACCGCCCTCATCGCAGCCACAGACGACATTCGAACTCTACTGGACAATGGAGACACAGTCGCCCTCATCCTCCTCGACCTCTCTGCAGCCTTCGACACAGTCTGCCACAGCATCCTTTTACAACGCCTCAGAAACATCGGAATCCAAGGAAAGGCACTGGAATGGATCACCTCGTTCCTCACCGGAAGAACCCAGAGAGTCCGCCTCCCACCATTCAAGTCCGAGGCCTCTGAAATCATCTGCGGCGTACCACAAGGATCCTCACTTAGTCCTACCCTCTTCAACGTATACATGAGCCCCCTTGCGGCCATCGCCCGACAACACAACCTCAACATCATCTCTTACGCGGATGACACTCAACTGATCCTATCTCTCACCAAAGACCCCAGCACCGCCAAAACTAACCTACACGAAGGAATGAAAGAAGTCGCCGAATGGATGAAACAAAGCCGTCTGAAACTGAACTCAGACAAAACAGAAGTCCTCATCTTAGGTAAATCCCCCTCTGCATGGGACGACTCCTGGTGGCCGGAAGCCCTCGGAAATGCACCCATCCCGACAGACCACGCACGGAACCTAGGCGTCATCCTGGATTCTTCTCTCTCAATGAACAGACAAGTCAGCGCCGTATCCTCTTCCTGCTTTAACATTCTTCGCATGCTCAGAAAAACATTTCGCTGGATCCCCTCCGAAACAAGGAAAACAGTCACCCACGCTCTAGTCACGAGCCGACTGGACTACGGAAACTCCCTCTACGCAGGTACCACCGCTAAACTCCAGAAGAAACTACAACGAATCCAAAACGCCTCAGCCAGGCTCATATTAGACATCCCACGCAATGAACACATCTCTGGTCACCTTAAAGACCTCCACTGGCTACCCGTCAATAAGAGGATTACTTTCCGACTGCTTACCCATGCACACAAATCACTCTACGACATCGGCCCAGATTGCCTCAACTCTCGACTGTCCTTCTACACCCCCTCCCGCCAACTTCGCTCTTCCAGCCAAGCCTTCGCCACTGTACCTCGCATCAACAAGACCACCATGGGAGGCAGATCCTTCTCTTACCTGGCTGCCAAAACATGGAACTCACTCCCCGCTTACCTTCGCCTCACCCAGAATCACCTAGCGTTCAGAAAGCAGCTTAAAACGTGGATATTTGACAAATAATCCTCCTCCCCTCCTAAGCGCCTTGAAACCCTCTGGGTATGTAGTGCGCTATATAAATGTTATGACTTGACTTGACTTTCTGACATAAAAGACGCCAGCGAGTCTGTAATCTTACCCAGATCTTCCCGGGTAGCGAATTCCGCACTAGAGGCCGCCATGCGAGGGGGCGAGGGGGGGCACACCCGGACCACCGCTGGGGGGGATGCCGGGGCGTGCACTATCACATTCCTGACCGGGTCAGCCGCCCTGGTCTTTGAGGGGGGCTCCGCTGGGAAGTCCTTAACTGTTGGCTTCCTCGTGCGCTTAGATCTCACTGTGGCTGTGTCCTCTGCCACCTCTATTTCAGTTACTTGTGGGGCAGGGGCCGGCCCTGGTGCTTTAGGGGGGTTGGCTAGTAAAAGTCCACTCGCCCACGCCACCCCATTGGTCTTTATCATGTCCAAAAGGGCTTTCATCTGAGGGTCCTGCGACGGTCCTAGCCCTGAATCCTCAACCTGGGATGTCTGCGAGAAAAGAGCGGGGGACCCCTGACTCTCCATGCCGCCTTCGAAAGTATCCTGCAAAAGAGATAACCGTGAGCAACTGCATTTAAACGACTTTTGTCAAGCCAGCAGGCACCTCCCACCCCATGCAGGCTCTCGCCCCTCACATCCCTATAACCGGACCTGTGAAGGTGAAGAAGACACCCGACCGGCTCCACCCTACGGTAGGCCCACCCATCGCACGTACATACCTCTGCTATTATTCACGAGACTGGTCTAATGCGCGGCCCCGATGCTGATCCTTGACCGGGTACAATTCCTGAAAAACAAAGGCGGGGTAAACACTTCGTCGCGACCACAAAATGCCCTTATCGGGACGCAAAGAGCATCAAAGGTAATGAGGAACTAGGAAAGGGGGGGCCCGTGGGATGCGGCACAACCAAAGCAGAAAGCGAAAAAAAGCCCTTGCTTACACCATCTAAACGCACACGCACATGAGAACATACCTTACGCTGGTACTGCGGAATCGAGGGCGCGTCAGGAGACAAAAGGGGGGGTGGGGGGTGAATGCACCGATGCAAACCCGAAGGGCCTAAGTGCGGAAGCGATTGCACGCAAGGGCCGAATTCTGAAAGACAAGGAGGAGGCATGTTAAACAGGGCGCCGCTGAGGCCGCAATAGCCGGTGCTGCGCACCCACACACAAATGAAAGCCAGTCAGTTAGCCTGGAAGGAGCCTCCTAAGAAGGAAAAACGAATTAGTGCCCTTCCGCTTCGCGGGAGGGGGCAGGCGCCAGGCAGCAGCACCCTCGCAGGCCCGGGCCCCTGCCCAAGCAGGCACCACCTACCCCCACCCCCTCTAAGAAGGAAACATCCGGTAAGGCGGCAAAACACGTTAAAAGACTCGCTGGGCGCCAACCGCGCCCACGTGGACCGGGAATCCCCGCAACGCGCTCCGCACCCTACCTCCCCAACGGGTAAATTGAGGTAGGGACGACACGAGGACCCATCAATAAAATTAAACTTGCACAAAACAACTCGGGCAATAACCTAGCAAAATTAGCACAATTGAGCAAAACATTCCCCCCTCTGGAACGAAAGGCGCAAATGTGAACAGTTCAATCGACAGCATGCTATGCCATATGGCAGGCCGAGGGGGGACACGCAAAAGTGCTCGCCGGATCCCGCGCCCACGTGGACCGGACACCGGCAAGCTATGGGCCCCCCCCCCCTTACCGCAACGAGCATTTAAGTATTCAGAAATGCGTAGAAACGCCCGCACAGGTTACCTGGTACACCGCGCCACCCCAACAAACATTCGACAGTGCATTTAGTAACTGTAAAACAAGAGGCATGAAACTTCGGGATAACATTTTTCATAAAGCATGGATATATGCGTAGAAACGCCCGCACAGGTTACCTGGTACACCGCGCCACCCCAACAAACATTCGACAGTGCATTTAGTAACTGTAAAACACGAGGCATGAACTTCGGGATAAAATTTTTCATAAAGCATGGATATGACGTTTGAATAACATATAACAACATGGTAAATTAGCAACGAGCGCGCGTGCAGTCCCTCGCCCACGTGGACCGGGCTCCGTGAAGCACCCGGCTGCGGCACCTGAAACCCTCCGCCTTGCAGCCCTCGAGAGATTCACAACATTACGCACACACGCACCTCCTGGGAAAAGGTTCAAAATGCAGTATTTGTAAAGCATACAATTGCCGCCTAATACCACAAACATGCCCACCCCGACGCCGGAGAGTTCACACAAAGACGCCAAACCTTCCGGAAACAGGACTCGGTATAGCAATTACCGCGGGGCCCGACAAGTACAGGCCGGGCCCGCACTGACCGGAGGACAAAGACCGGAACGAAAACCGGACGTCCCCCCCCACAGCAGCCCACTCTAGCGGGCCGCCTCGCCAGGCTCACACCTCACAAGGAGGGAGCAGGCGGCTACGATAAGGGGGGGGAGAGGGTAGGCCCAAGGCCTCGCTCACCTCAACACGACGAGATTGTCCCAAAAGAGTGTCCCGCAAGATCACGACGGCGTCCGGGCGGCAAAGAGGCTCAGGAGAAGGGCACCGTAGCATAAGTACCCAAGAAGCCCCTCCCCGCCACCCGGACGAGATTCTCGGCAGGCCGCCTCCTCCAACCGGTGAGGCGGATGTGCCGGACATGCAACTGGGGGCGGGACCGCCCTCCTTGACTAGGTGCCGGCCCTCTTGATGGCCACTGCGTGGCCTCGGGCAGGCGCATTTCACTCACAGCGTGCCTTTTACTTTATTTACCGCTGAGAGACAATGGCCTGCTCTTTCTTAATAAAGGTCAGCTCGCCACGCTTCAGATTCATTCTGCTTAAATTAACATTTTTGTGCCAAGAAATGGATCCCAGAATGAGGGCCACCTCAAGAAAGTGTAATAAATTAAACGTCGTCCTGTTTTTGATGCTTCTAACAGCTGATATTCAGGGATGCCAAATATCCAAGTGGCATGCTCTGCCAGTGTAATTGCTGCACTAGACCACTCATCGGGTCATCCTGAGTTACCAGACAAAATTATATGGTAGAGCAAATATATCATACATGATTGTGCTATATCACAGCATAATTTGGGGGGGGGGTCCATTCAGAATGAGGCACAACACCCAGAATTGGTGTTTTGTTTTGTAATTCTTTTTATTGTAAACGTCAAAATAGTAAACACAAGACAAAAATAACACACTGCCGTACATTAACCCAGTCAGGCAGAGCCATTTACCCTTCAGCCAATGGCCGCCTCTGTGGTCCCTCCCACTCCCTTCCTCACATCTCCAATGATAACATTGGGTCAGAGTGGGAGGCAAGCATTAAAGTGGCACCAACACATAATTGGCGTTTGGAGCATTGATTTCTGCATGTTTCATCACTTCCCGAGCTTTTTTTTTCCAGATCACTTTTCACCTGTTTTCCCCTGGTGAAATGTTATGGGTAAAACTGCCAATGTCAGTTTCTGCCAGAATCAGGATTGCATCAGGACTCAGAATGAGCCCATCAGAGGTGTTCCTCATCAGATGCTCTGAGAATTGAAGAAGGTTGTTACACTGCTACACCTACTTTCCAGATTCAGAGTAGGGGCAATCACATTCCAGTCAACTGTGCAAATGAGAGCAAAGGGTTTGTAACAGATAGTACTTAGTTCTTCTGGCCCTCTGCATCAATGCCTAGTCAATGTTTGTAGTGACCAAATACCTTTTGACCCCTTTTATGTTGTCCAGTAGACTGAGCAGGGCGTGTATTTCCAACCTGCTTCTGGCGTTCTTCCTGTCTGCAGTAGAATTCACTGCATCAGTAACGACTTGGACGAGGACCACTAGTATTTTTTTTAAACATACTTTATTGATTTTCATACTTAACAATCTGGCATGATAGCAAATTATACATTTTAAGGGTTCTTACCAGTGTACCATACTGGAAAAAATTCAACCACTGCAACTTGTACAATCTACAGTAGGTGTAGTCGCAGTTGTACAAGGACCAGAATGTAGTGAAGTAATAATCAATAAAGGTCAACAGACAGAAGTCCTTCACGTTGTGTATTTATTTGCCACAACCTCAGCAGTCTCAAAGTAATTGACTTGCAAGGAATCTCTAAACCATCAACCAACATTGGACATTCTACAATCCAGTGATGTAATACTGGAATGTAGTTAACATGAGATCACCACAATAGTATTAAAAGTAACTCTGACTACTGAGCAGAACTTTACCTTTTAACTAATTACCACAGCAACACTCTACCACTCCATTAGCACCAGTGCCACTGCTAACCTATTTTTCTTCCAATCAGTCAACTCTTTTTTTCAGTTTTGTCGTAGATAATAAACCTGTTGGTACAAATCAATTTACGACACAAGTTGACATCAAGAATTATAAATACGTAACAGCAACAATACTTTATCTCAACAGATAAGCATATTCTTGGGAAATTTTTGGGATGTAGAAAGAGAACCAAGTCCTTGAGTGACCATGGATTATCTTTTGTTGTTATTGAAGTCATCCCATCTGAAATTGAGGGCGCTAATTTCTTATTAAGCAAGGCACAAATTATTTCCTGCCCTAGCTGTACACCTGATAGGGTGTTGGGTTGAACCCCCTGAGCATTTCATCAA
Organism: Lissotriton vulgaris; assembly: GCF_964263255.1. Classification (NCBI taxonomy): domain Eukaryota; kingdom Metazoa; phylum Chordata; class Amphibia; order Caudata; family Salamandridae; genus Lissotriton; species Lissotriton vulgaris. The sequence continues at coordinate 720,116,113 of NC_141687.1, forward strand.
GGTCTCAAGTAAACCCCATCTAGTACTGCTTTGCCGTTAGTGTTCGAGCTCAGTCATCAACCGCCCTGCGTCTCAGAACTATTTGTGATGCTTGAGGCCAGACTGCACCGTCAGAGCTGATTCCCTTTACTAGTATTCACACATAAGCTGTGTGAAAGGGGTGCAATTACTTGTTGGTGGGCTGATAGGCAAAGGATTGTGTTGTACTTTTTCCCCACCCCATAACCAATTTGCTAACCCAATTAAATTGTCCATGTATGTATTACTCTCACATTTACCCTGTTACTCCACTTAGAACGCAGACCGTGATTATTGTCCAGTGTTATTAAATTATTATTAGCTGTGAGTATCATGATCTACGGTGAACTGTTACTTCGGGCATTGTTTTTTAACCGTATCTTGTTGGAGTGGCTTCCTCTCTTGCACAGTATTCTGCTCTTGTTGGCCCAAAATAATAATTTTACACATTTTTATTATGTTGTGTATTCATCCTAATATTGGCAATGGGGTTGGAACAGCACTGTAAAGTGTCCTGTGACTATCTCTGATGTACAAAGGACATCAGAGATAGTCTAGTTAGAAAGTTAGAATTGTTGGAATTGTAACTAAGTCACCTTGGTTGTCCTTAGTGATTGAATGCTTATGTTTAAAGTAGAGCAGTTACTGAGAGCTGAGAACTGATCAGATGCTTACTGCTCTGCGAAGGCTGGAGTGTTGTTATCTCAGCTTAATAAAACATCCTGCTTCTAATCCTACCTGCTGTTCAACTTCATTTCATTTGGCGATGATCTGGTGAAGACTGGACCCTTCTTGGATTTTAGCACTCCAATTTCGTTTACATCTTTCATCGCACGATCAGCTTCGTCTCTCGCAGTTTTAAGTCTCACTTCAAAGAGACCTTCCGTCAGCTTGCCAACTGTGACTGACTTCTGGAGTTCTTTCTCTGCAAGTAAGGAGATAAGGCGGTTGGCCTGGGACCTGAGTTCTTCCTTTGCTTGTTTCTAAGCTTTCTTTAGGAAACCCAGTGTTCTATCTGTCTTACTCCCGGTTTCTACATTTCTTTAATTTCTGGGAGCACAACCTCCCAAAGGTCGCTCCTGCGCTTGCTTCGACAGTTTTGGCCAAACAACGCAGCCATTGATCCTGCTCTCCTGCGCGAGCACATGCGCGAGGAAGATCGCATGCACCTGTTCTTCTGCGCGAGGTTCTGCACGAGGAATCGCCATTGTTGCTTCCTCTTCACGCAGATCTCTGCTCACACATCTTCTGTGACGTAATTCGTCTTGGCGTGTGTCTGCATTGGACAATATTGGAGCACTTCGTTGCCCAGCGACCGTTGTTGACACTGAGTCTCTCTGTTGTCTAGCAACCACCAAGCTTCGTGTTCTTTTCATTCACAGCGTGCCTTTTACTTTAGTTACCGCTGATGCGCACAGCCTTCTTCCAGTCTCCTGCGCACAGCAACCAAGCTCCGTGTTCATTTCACTCACAGCGTGCCTTTTACTTTATTTACCGCTGATGCGCACAGCCTTCTACCAGTCTCCTGCACACAGCTGCTCTCCTCTATGCTCATTATTTAAATAAATGTTGTTAAACATTTCTTTCGCTGATGCGCACAGCTAAGTTGCTAACTTTCTATTTGGCTCCCGTTTGTTGCCTTCACTGACGCTTTCAATTTGAAATGGTGGTAATAGTGTACATCTTTTCTTTCACTGATATGCACATCCAAATTTTACGTCAATTGTGTGCAGCTTTTCAGTTCTCACTGACATACACAGCTTGATGTACTTAGTGCACAACGGCCTGCCTTCGCTGACACACACAGCCTGGCGCTCTTAGTGCACAGTGTTTATACATTTGATTTTATTTCGCAGACACACACAGCTTTAGTGGTTCTATGTCATTTGTGTGCAGCCTCTTTCTCACTGACACACACAGCTAAACTACTTGTCAAGGTGTACATTCTCTTTTTACACATTTCAACACATTCACTTTCAACAGTTTAGATCTCTCACTACATGCAAAACGTTCCAGCTCCTCCATTTTTCCTTATGAATCCCGGGGAACCACAAATTCCTTGGAAAAAATTGAAGAATGTATTTATTAATTATTCTAGAGTTTGTGGAACTTCTTTAAGTGCAGAATGCAAAATGGCCTTACTACTTCATTGTCTTGATTCAGAAGGGCAAGAAGTTTTTGAACATCTTCCTGACTTAGCTTCTGAAATTTCTAATGATTTGAATGAATATGAAATTTGTTTAAAGAAATTAGATCTTAATTTTCTACCAAAAATGTCATGTCTCTTAGAAAGATATCAATTTGGGAAATGGATGCAAAGGTCAGGTGAATCTGTTGAAGAATATGTTTCTGTTTTAAGAAAACTTGCCTCAACGTGCTCTTTTGGAGTTAATAACGAAGAAAGACTCCGTGATCAATTCATGCTAGGGTGCTGTGTGGAAAAAGCTAGGGAGGGTTTTTGTCAAAAGGATGATCCATCTCTTGCAGAAGTTGTCACCATTGCTAAAAAATTTAACACATCAAGGCTTGCGTTGAAGAAATTTTAAAAAACTGTGAAACTCAAAAGGAAGAGATAGAACAAATTGCTTCTGTCTGCAAAAAGTCCTCTAACAGTTTCACCTCACGCCCTAGCCCTAACAGTTTCACTTCGCATCCTCATCAGAATGATCATAACAATTTTAACCAATCAAAATCCCCTAACTTTGGAAAATATTTTAGATGTGGTGATGTTGGACATTATGCTGATTTTAAAGGTTGTGTTGGTTGGAATTCCACTTGTAAAAAATGTGGAAAGAAAGGCCATCTTTCTAATTGTTGCCATAGTTCTAATTCCTTTAGCTCAAAGAAGAAGGTTCAAGAAGTAATGTGCGAATTTGTAGATGATTCATCTGAAGATGAAATCATTTTTCATGTCCAAGATGGTGTGGGAGGACCTTGGGAATCAGTTGAGATTGAAGGTACTTCTGTTTCTATGTTATTTGATTCTGGTGCAAAATTTACTTTAATACCAAAAACGTTCTTTGAGGAAAAATTAGCTCATACGATTAACCTGTTTAAACCAGATATTTCACCAAAAGGCTATGGAGGTCAACCCATCAAGCTTTTGGGGTATTTCAATGGGTCAATTCAGCTTAAAGATAGACTTACAGTAGGAAAAAGTTATGTGAGGGGTGATTGTCTTATTAGCTGGGTTCACCAAAAAGATTTAAGCATTTTTCTGGATCCAAATGAGACTCCGTCTGTCAGATTGAGACAAGATTTTCATGTTAACAGTGTAAATGCTGTGAAGCCCAACTTTGAAGTAGAGTTTCCCAAAGTGCTTGACAAACAACTTGGGTCTATCAAGAAATAAATACACAAAATAAGACTTAGAGAAGGTGCAAAACCTGTTGTGAGTAAGGTTAGGAATGTAACTTTAATTTTAAAAGAAAAGATGAAAACTGAGTTAGATAAATTAAGAAAAAATTGTAGTATAGAAGTAGTAGAAGCCACCCAATGGTTGGCCCCTGTGTTTATGGTTAAGAAGGCCAATGATGACGTTCGTCTTTGTGTAGATTTGCGCAAACTTAATAAAAATTTCATTATGGATCACTATCCTCTTCCTAATATAAATGAAATGATGTCCACGCTCAAAGGAGCTAATTTTTTTTTCCAGTAGATCTTACCTCGGCATACCACCAGGTTAGACTTCATCATGATTTGCATGACCTAACAGCCTTTGTCACCCCATTTGGCTCGTTCAAATATGTTCACATGCCATTTGTATTGAGTTCTGCTGCTGCTGTTTTTCAGCAGGTTATGGAGAAAATGCTGGAAGGGTTAAGTGGTATTAAAATCTATCAGGATAATGTTCTTATTTATGGGGAAAGTGATGCTGTCCACAACCAGAGGGTGTGTGAAGTACTTCAGAGATTCCAGGAATCTGGTGTTACCTTGCAGGCCAGCAAGTGCAGATTCAATTTGAAAGAAATAGATTATCTTGGTCACAAGATAATTCCAAATGGTATTGAACCTAAAAGTGACCTAGTTGAGACCATAAACAATTTGACTACTCCTCCGTCGAAAGAGGAAGTGGTCAAGTTTATAGGAATGACATAGTATTATAATAAGTTTATTCCAAATTTTGCAGAAGAAACAAAGAATTTGAGAGTTCTTCTAAAAAAAGGGATTACTTTTACTTGGAGTGATGAGTGTTATTCAGAATTTTGTACAATTAAGAGAATGCTTAAAAAAGCTTCTAGTCTTCAGAGTTTTGAACCAGGACATGACTCTATTGGATGTCTGATGCAAGTTCAAAAGGCCTTGGAGCTGTCTTACTGCAAAAACACAATGGCTTAGAAAAAACAATTATTTTTATCTCCAGGAGCCTTAGGGGTGCTGAACTTAATTATTCAATCATAGAAAAGGAAGCCTTGGCTGTTTCATGGGTTCTCCAAAAGCTTAGAAATGTTTTGTTGGGCAGTAAATTTACAGTACAGACTGATCATAAGCCTCTCAAGGAGATCTTTGAAAAGAAGGTTTTGGATGCAGTCTCAGCTAGGATTAGGTGTTGGGTAATTGGTCTCCAAGAATTTCACTTTGGTTTGGTATACGTCCCGGGTGCCAAGAATTTGTTGGCTGGGATGCAGAACACAGTTATTGATACAATCATGGCATGGCGGCGCATTGAGAGCCTACTGGCAGCCCCCATGATTTACTCCCCGCTCCTACTACTTGCATATCACCCCAACATGCCCCTCCTCCAAGAAACGCTATTTCATAAATTACAGAGTCGGGTGGTTATCAGAACCTGGGGTGACTTATATGAGGATGGACAGTTTCGGAACTCGGAGAGCATATTTCAGGATGTGCACCAAACCCCGTTGGGCGCCTTTCTGTACATACAGCTCAAACAGGGGGTCCGGTCCGATCCTTGACTTCGGACTTTCCGGCTGAACCCCCGACACTCGCCCAACTACACTAGATCCTTCAACAGCCAGCACCCAAACGCCTAGTCTCAATAATATATTGTACAGTTCACACACAGCGAGAGGTATCAGCATTGCATTCCCGCACACGATGGGGAGAGGAACTGGGATTCAGACTGACGGATGACCAATGGGAATATTGTTGCTCAGAGACCGAGTGGGTCTTTGCCAGCAGTAGACTACGTATTATTCATTATAAATTTCTACATAGATTGTAATATATACCAGTCAAGATGCACAGGTATCAATTGCGTAACACAGATAGATGTGATAGATGTCATGCGCCACAAGCTGATTTTCTACATCTGGCCTGGGACTGCCAGGGAGTGAGTGAATATTGGGGGCACGTATTCGAAGCACTCTCACTGATGACCAACTCGCATATTGAACCCATGCCGCTATTGGCCTTGTTGAGTTATGCTAAAAATTTGTCAGGGCCACATCGCCAGTACGTAGCCCTTGCACTACTAATGGCCAAGAGACAGATAGCCTGTAGGTGGGGCAGGGGGAGAGCACCCAAATTTAACACATGGCTCAACGATATGATTTTTTGTCAGGAACAGCTCACCAATTATGCCGAATTGTTACCTAGCACGTCCAGACCCAGAGATATTTGGTCACCAATAACATCCTACTTACTAGCGCGGCCCCAGGGATCTTCGGAGGACACGTCACCTACTCTGGCACCACAAACTGCTCAACCGGACAGGTCTGGTATGGGGGGAATGTAATCATCGATGGGGATTTATATGTATGGTGCTCTGGGCTCACGGCAACACTTGACATACACATGGACACACGACAATCACGGGCCTGCTTAGCTATAACCTTTTACACACAAACACCTGAATGATGAATGCCTTGGTGGAAGACAATGCACCCTCTGATGACTATACAACAACTAGTATTGTCATATGCACTACACTGCGATGTACCCAAATTGTGTACTCACAGAACTATATGCACGAGCCGTATGTACCGAAGTTGATAGCAATGTAGCTACTCTGGATGTTATATTACTAGTTAATGAAAAAAATAAGTACATTGAAGACCAACTGATTCAATTGACGCGGCCGGCACGAAGCGGTTGTAGGCGACTTGCTGTGTATATAGCTGATGCTAATGACGATCTTTACCTGCATGATTCTATGCTGCCGCCGGAAAGATGTTGTAGGCAACAAGCTGTGTATAACACTGTATACAACTAATAAAGGTCTTGGAAACTTAAAAAAAAATAGAATTTGTTGGCTGATTGCTGCTCCCGTTGGTTTCCCTAAATGATACAAGTGAGAATTCTTCTGACGATGAGGAATGTTTGGATGTCTGCATGATCAGAGAAAGTATAATCAGTGAGGAAGAATGGTTGGAAGAAATTAATAAAGATCCTTTTCTCTTACCTGTTAAAGAAAAAAGACGAGATACTTGGGTTAACTCAGATAAGGATGATGAGATTTTACGAGGGTTTTGGTAGGATGAATTGTCCTCCCAAAGTGGTTTTGTATTCAGGGGTACTAGACTTGTTCCCCTGTTTCTCTTTTTTTTTTTTTTTTATTATTTTTATTTATACCATTGCACAATACACACAATTCATTTATATATTCTACAACCATAAATTATATTCATTTATCGTATTACATCATACATAAAGTAAACAGTTAAAAATTCATTAAAACAACATATCAGCATCTACCAACGTCATTTGAAATATATCATTACTTGTCATGGTCAAATCTCACAGATCTAATCCTTCTTTCCAACTTATGATGGGACCCCATATCCTTAAACCCAATCTTCTCCCTTTCCTACCTTTCCGGGCATATATATTTTTTTCCAAATTATAGGTTGATAAAAGGTTAGACAACCAAACTTGCATTCCTGGGGGGTTTTTATCTAACCAAGCCCTGGCTATACAAAGCCTAAACACTGCCATTGCAACAAAGACGAACTCCCTCTGGATAATATTAACATCTGTAACTATCCCAAGCAGTATTTCTGGGGGTTTTAAAGTAATCTGGATATTTAGAGTGGCGTCGAAAAACTTCTCTATATCCTTTATTACTGTCTGTATCTGCGGGCATACAGCAAATAGATGTATTAAATCTGCGTCACTAGAACTACATCTTGGGCACGTAATGCCTGTGGTACCCCCCCATTTTGCTATTCTTGCAGGGGTAAAGTAAAGCGAGTATAGAGTTTTATACTGCTGTGATTGAAGTGATGCTGAACACAGGAGAGTTCGCCCTAAGTCCAGTGATTCCTTAAACCAGTAGAACTCCCCTTCCAACCTATCTGCCCACTTTTCACTATGCTTATCTATGTCATCTGGTTTCCCTGCTACCAAATTTGCATAAAAGCACCGTATTGAGCAATCACCCCCCAATCTTATTTTCTCCAACATATTTACTTTTGCAAACCCTATGCTTCCACCCTGCTTATTCCCCAGAAAGCTTCTTAGCTGGAAGAATTTGAAAAGGTCCCTCCTGTCTAATCCAAATCTAGCCATTAGATCTGTGAATTGGAACATCCCCTCCGTATTCCTCACATCGCCAAGCTGTATTATCCCCTTCTCCACCCAACCCGCCATTATACTGTCACCAAAGATCTGTATTGGGAGGGAGATATTTTTATACAGCCTCGAATACCAGTTATATCGGCCCAGACCAATTTTTTTCATCACTGCACTCCAAATCTTGATTGCAGCTTGGACCGTCTTAAATCTAGTTCTTTTAAAATAAGCGAAATCAATACATTTAAGGAAAGCATTCTCTACCTCCGGTCCCAACACAATGGAGTATATCCTGGATGAATCATTCGTTGTTCTAACATCTATGCCACCCCCCCCTATCAATCCCCGCATATATTGGAGTGCAGAAGCCCAATAGTACAATCTAAAATCAGGCGCCCCCCACCCCCCCTTTTCTCTGGGCAGAGACATAAACCGATATGCCCTTCGGGTCTTGCCATGGGCCCAAATAAATCTGTTCAGAATTTTTTCCAAATCATTAAACCATTTTAACTCAAAAAATAATGGTATTGTCCTAAAAAAATACAAAAATTTCGGCAGTATTATCATTTTTATGACATTGGTACAGCCTACTAATGATAAGTGTAGATTGTTCATTCGGTCTAGATCAGACTTAACTTTTGTCATAAGCGGCGCAAGATTATTCTGTACCAATACGTCAAGGTCAGCTGTAATTGCTACCCCCAAATATACAGCAGAGTCCACAACTCTTTGATCATTAAACACCATATGATGATTACATAGTATTTGGGTTTTGGAACTGTTCAAACTATACCCAGATATTTGCCCGAATCTTTGTGCTTCGGCCTCAATTTCCACTATGGCCATACTAGGATTAGGAGTCAGAATTGCAATATCGTCCGCGTAGGCGAGCGTCTTTATTTCACATCCATTCAGCCTTACTGGGGGAATCCTTACATTACTTTCAATTTTTCTTATCAAAGGGTCCAGGTAAAGGGCGAATAATAATGGCGACGATGGGCAGCCCTGTCTAGTCCCTCTTCCAATCCTAACTGCTAAGGATTTGCCTCTATTTACTCTAATCCTTGCTGTTGGATTTTTATAAAGTGTCTGCATTGCGTTTATAAAATTATTTCCAAATCCATTCCATTTTAATGTTTGCCATAAGTATTCCCAGGAGACTCTATCGAACGCCTTTTCAGCATCTAAGAATAGTGCCGCGATAGAGTCCCCCAGAACATTTGCTGCGTCAAATGCTGTAATCACTTGTCTGATATGTTGTGTTGTGCCCTTTCCAGGAATAAAGCCATGCTGCGTACAGCTTACCAAACCCTCTATTACTCCCGCCAGTCTTGTTGCTACAATCTTAGAGTAAATCTTCGTGTCCCCATTCATCAAAGTTATAGGCCTATATGAGCCTGGGAGTGTCGAGTTTTTCCCTTTTTTTAAAATAACAATGATATCTGCTTCCCCCCATGATACAGGTACTTTATCCCCTTTTTGTGCCTCCACCATGACATTAAACATTTCCATTCCGACTGTTTGATAAAATACCTTGTAGAACTCTACCGGTATCTGATCCGGTCCGGCAGCTTTACCTGCCGGAAGCGTGCTCAATGCCATGATAAATTCCTCTAGGGTAAAGGGGGAGTCCAGTCTATCTTTCTCTTCTTCCGTCACCCCTGGGGAGACGCCGTCTCTTAAGTAACTTTCCATCTCGCCAACCATTCCAATACATTCCCTGGTATATAATTTTTCATAGAACTGCCTAAATACCTCTCTTACTGTATCAACTTCAGAGACTAAAATTCCATGTTCATTCACGATCTCAGCAATGTCTGATGCCGCTAGTCTCTGCCTGGTGCGTACTGCTAATAGATGTCCTACTTTCTCACTTAACTCATAGGCAGCTTCTCTTTTAGTCAGGTAATTCTCTGCTGCTTTTCTAGACATACTTTCCGTCACCTCCACCCTAAGTGCTACAATTTTTAATAAATGTTCTTCTATTGGTACCCTGTTTCTTAAAGCCTGCACTAATTCCTCCTCCAGCCTTATCAAATTTTGTACAACTTCGCTAGTTTTAAGTCTTGCCTTTTTCTGTGCTGAAAACACATAGCTCATAGTTTCTCCCCGGACTCCTGCCTTGAAGGCATCCCACACCACTCCCACTGGGGCTGTACCCTTATTAATTTCCCAATAGGATCTGATCCATCCTATCATGTAGCTCCTGTAACCTTCGTCTTTCAACAAAGCCCTATCAAATGTCCACTGCCTGCCTTTCATTTGTGCCTGGCCCAGTTTAATCGTTAAGATCAGTGGACTGTGGTCTGAGACAATTCGAGGCTGTTTATCTATTTGTGCCTCCGACATCAAGGAGAATGAAATCAAGAAGTAGTCTAACCTAACAAGTACCTTGTGTGGGGCTGAATAATATGTACTACCATCGATGCCTGGATTCATTTTTATCCAAGGATCAACTAAAGAATTGTTTACTACCAAATCTGATAATGCCTTGTGGGTTCTCTTTTTCCTCCCTATATACACACCTCCCATTTGACCAAAAGAACTAGTAGGATCATGAATATTAAGGTCTCCGCAACATACAATTGGCTCAGGCCATAGTGCCAACTCTGTATCTAAAAATTGGAAAAGGTCTGGGTCGTCCTCTGTTGAACCATACACGGACACAATGGTGCATTTTTCACCCTTAAATTTTATCTCTATTATTACCCACCTTCCCCACTTATCCTCTGATTTCCTAATTACTTCTACATCCGTGGGTCTTCCAAGTATCGCTACTCCTCTGCGTTTTTCCTCTTGTAAAGTATTAGCCAATACTGCAAACCCTAGCTGATTCATTATGTAACATTTGGAGGCTTCGACATGTGTTTCTTGGAGGCAGACTATATCCAACTTAAGTGTCCTAAGCAATGCCGCCACTTTTAGTCTTTTCCCCAAGTCATTCAGCCCACAAATATTAATAGTAGCTATCCTACAAGTCATTTATCTGGGTCGTTAGTTTTACCCAACTCAACATACCGTTCAAGATCTAGCATTTTATTCTCAAGATCATGCATCCTCATTATTTTAGTCATAGAATACCAATAGAAGTTTCTTCCATGTGTTCTGAATTGTGCTTTTTTGTGCTGATTCTTACATATTTTCACCCCTTTTTTTGTATTTTTATCCCTCACTTCACCCCCCCTTTCCCCTGATCCCACCCTCCCCCCCCTCTGGATACCACCCCCCTCCCCCCCTTCACAGGCAAATAGGTCCAAAAGACCTATGTGTAACCGCATTAGTCTGTGGATATCGCTCCCCTCCCTCCCCTATACCCAACACCCCGAGTGTTATATACTCCTCTGTGCCATTTTACCATTTACAAACGCTGACCATTGGATTTAACCATCCCTCGACTATCAGAGTCTAACATTTCTTCTTTATCAATTTTAAGCTTCTCAGCCCCCTTTCTGTGTCTTAATCTCCTCCAAATATTGCTGGGCCTTTATCTCGGACAAAAATATATTTATTCTACCCCTTGTAACTACTTTCAGTCTGGCTGGAAATAAGAGAAAGGCCTCCGAGCCCAGGGTCTGAAACGGTTTAATAAGCTGCCTTAGTCTCCATCTTCTCTCCACCGTTGTGTGGCAGAAATCTGGCCTGGCGAAGAAAGTGACTCCTTCAAAAGATCTTTTCTTATCCGGTCTAGCTTTGTCCATTATCTCCTCTCTGAGCAGATAATTCCCGACATAGATCAAGATAGCTCTGGGCAAAACATGCTGAGCTGCCTGTCTGTTATCCCCATAGTTTTTCCTGATAGTAAAGGGGAATCTGTGCGCACGTTGTATCTCTCTCTCCCGCTCCCACTGTGATTCGGGGAAGGCGCCTCTCAACAGATTAACGACAAAACGCATAATGTCATCTCCCTCTTTTCCTTCCTCCACTCCCAAAAGGCGTATGTTGTTCCGCCTCTGGCGGTTCTCCAAATCCTCCAGCTTCCACTGAAAGTCAACGGACAGTTTTTCCTGCTCTATTTTAAAATCCTGCCATCCCTCAACATCATCCTCTAATTTTCCAGTGCGAGCCTCCACCTCAGTCACTCTTTCACTGAGACCTTCATACAGTTTGTTAACTTTCCTGAGAGTATTTTGGATTTTCTTAGTGGCTTGCCTAGCCCTTCGGCTTTCCGACCTTGCTTCCCCTTGCATCTGCTTGAGAGTGGAACAAATCATATCAAAAGGGGCCATATACTGTGCCGGTAAGGGGGTATTCCCAGAAGCCTGTGGGTTACTTTCTTCTACATAGGTCTGGGATGTCGCAGAGTAGTCCCAATCAAGTTTTCTTCCACCCATTACTGGCAAATCGAATCCTTCTCTGCCATATCTTTTACCCCTTGACCTTCTCCTTTTCTGCGTAGTGTCTTTTGCAGAGGAACTTGACCCAGAGCTCAGATCCTCATCTGTTTCTTCTGTATCCTCATTGCTTGTCTGAGTAGAATCCTCATTAACTGAGAAGAAGCATTCACCCTCCTGTGAGGCTCCCTCTCTCTTCTCCAGTTCAATATTTTTATTTTCAGTGACTAATTTTGCACTTTTCCCTGCTTCTGATAAGGGATTAGGCCCGTTATTACTCTCCTTCAACTTTTCATTTCTCATTTCTGCTTCTAGCTGTATCAATGCTTCAAGCATATCTGCGCTTCCTGCTGCATTAGACTCATGTGAGGTCTTCAGTACAGTTAATACTACGTCGTTACTAGCTCCTTTAAGCTGTTTTTGCCCACTGCCCTTTGAGTGTAAGGATTGTATTACCTTCAACTCTGCTGCTCCCGTTTCCTCGCCGCCTCCGTTACCCCTGCCAGTGATTGCTGTTGCCGGGCCTCTGGGTTGCTTAGGAACCGCTTCCACCACGCTGGAAGCGTAGGTCTCCGTTGATGCCTCAGCCGCTGCGTCCTCGAGGACGTCTTTTGCTAGCGGTGAACTCAGTGTCTGGCTGCGAGCTTCTCCTCTGGGTAAACGCTTCCAATACGGTAGGCTGCCTTAATACTGCATCTTTCCCTTTACCGATGCTTTGCTTCGCCATTGTTGTAGTATCGTCATTAGGGAAATCCACCGGGCGATCCCTCTTGGCTGCAGGCGCTTTCATCATATCGCGCTTTACACGCACCTCTGCCGAGTCGGCTTTCTCCGCTTTCTCCGCTTTCTCTCTCATTTTCTCGGGTTTCTTCCCTTTTTGTATCAGGGGAATTATCTTCTTTATGGCTCCAGGCCCTCGGTGCTGAGATCCTGAACTTAACTCATTACCAGCTCTCTTCTCGCTACCCTGGGCACCTTTTCCGCCCATTTCTTGTGCGCTTACTGTAGCCTTCTCTTTGTCTTTGTCTTTCTCTACCTTAGACAATCGTGTAGACATCTCTGTCAGCTGAACACGAAGCACTGCTTTCCACTTCAATGTCCTTTGAAAAAATCGGCTGAGTTGTTCTTTTAGACCTGAAACGTTAGGGTGAAATTTATACCGTCCTCTCTGCAGCCAGCTACTCAGATCCATAGAGTCATAGAGGAGTAGATACGTCCTTATTCACCATCTGGGTATTTTCAGGGAGAGAGGTCTTGGAGCGACTTCTCACCACAGCCTCACAGCGGCCATCTTGCCTCCTTCCCCTGTTTCTCAGAGAGAAAGTTTAATTTTGTCTAGCCCATGAGAGCCACCCGGGGATCTCTAGGACTAAAGAGAGGTTGAGACTTATGATTTGGTGGCCAGCAATGGACATTCAGGTGGAACGTGTGCTACGAGACTGTGGTGGATGTTGTAATGCAGACAAGTCCTTGAAATGCAGAACACAACCTATGTTGATAAGAAACACTCCAAAGGGACTCTGGCAAGAAGTTAAGTTTCCTTTGATATTTTAGGTCCTATTCGGTATGCAAGTATGTTTTGGTACTAGTTGATATGTTCTCTAGATGGCCAGAATTTGCCATTACCAACTCCATTGTGACTATTGATGTAATCATGTTCTTAGGAAATGTTTTTGAGAGGAAAGGTTTGCCAAACTCAATTTTGACAGATAATGGGTTAAAATTAGTCTCTCGTGAGATGGAAGAGTTTTTGAAAGTAAGAGGCATTGTACACAAGAAATCAGTCTTGTACCATCCCAAGACCAATGGCATAGTCGAAAGATTTAACAAAGTATTGAAAGAAGCCATTCAACGTGCCGTTTCAAACAATCTCTCTTGGAAACATGAATTGTTGATAAAGTGAAGAATTGTAGGTTAACTCCTCATTCGAGTACAGGTTTCTCTCCATTTGAATTATTCAAGAGGAGAAAAGCAAACACTTTAGTGTGTCCCTCTTGGGTCAATGATTTATGCAGTAATGATTTTTCTGTGAGTCAGAAAGAGGAGTTAAAAAAGTTGAAAGAACATAAGTTAGCTTCTAGAAGAAAGGTGTTATTTGTTGACTCACGTAAAGCCACAAAGAAAACTGTAGTCCAAGTTGGCGATTTAATCAGAATTAAGAATCCTTGCAGAGGTGTTTTTAGTTCTGGTTCCAAATTTTCTCCTCCAATGAGAGTTGTAAAACTTTTTGGAAATCCTGTAAAAACAGAAGATCATCGTATGTGGAATTTGGGACGTGTAGTGAAAGTTGCTAAGGAAAATGATAATACTAAAGATGGTAAAAATGTCAATAACAAAGATGTTGAAAATGTTCCTTCTAAGTTTGTTACGAAATATGTCAATACCAAAAATGTTGATGATTTTCCTTCTAAAAAAGATTTTGTTGGTAGGAAATCTTCCAGGATTTCAAAAAGAACCTTTTATCTTAAAGAGTATGTTTAATCTCCTCCTTGTTTTTTAGGGGTGAGGTGTGTAGTATCCTGTGACTATCTCTGATGTACAAAGGACATCAGATATAGTCTAGTTAGAATGTTAGAATTGTTGGAATTGTAACTAAGTCACCTTGGTTGTCCTGAGTGATAGAATGCTTATGTTTAAAGTAGAGCAGTTACTGAGAGCTGAGACCTGATCATATGCTGACTGCTCTGCGGAGGCTGGAGTGTTGTTATATCAACTTAATAAAACATCCTGCTTCTAATCCTACCTGCTGTTCAACTTCATTCACACTGCAATTGTTAGCTGATTCTGTATGTCAATTTATTTTTCACTAGTGAAGAACTTAAAAAACTGACATTACCAGACATTTCTCCTGGTTGTACAAAATTGTTCTATGACCAAGTGTTCTGGGTTGATGGTCACCCATTGCCTCAAAAATATGTGATGATTGCCAATAGGGTGAGGCTAAGGGGTTTTCAGTGATGGAGATGAGGTCTATCTACCATCAGATGGTATTGGCAGATCTCCATCATGTAACCCTTTTACCAGACCTGATGGAGTTGTTCAGTCTGTGTCCGAGGCAGCAGTTTTCCGATAGGTTTTGTGTTTACTGTTTTAAGGCATGTTCGAAGTCATAGAAATTCAGGACAACATTCCTCTCTTTGGAGAAACCCAGGTAGAACACGACAAGAAAGGAGAGAACTTTTGTAAGTTCTGGAAGCCAATGAATAGAGACTGAGGAAGGACAAGTGTGTTTTTTCAGTAGAAGGGTTTACCCTAAGACCAGTTTTGTTAAAAGCTGTTGAAGCGCTTCCGGGGTCATTCACAAAACTACAAAGCCTAAAACTACACTTCGCGCACAGTAAGGGCCTTGTTTGAGTGTGATATAATATGCACGTTAAATCTTCTTGCAGGGAGCTGTCTAGCCGCGATTTTGAGCCTGCTCCTTATAGTTATTAGCAGTTTTCTGTAGTTTATCCATGCAGATAATGATAATGACATTTGTAAATGATAATGACATTTGTAAAGCGCACAAATACCAAAAATGGTGTCTCTGCGCTAAAAACGGAACCAAGAGTAGCACCCCAATCGACTCATCTCACTGAAACAACCAAGTTTTCAAAGATGTCCTGAAGCTCATAAGAGAGCTAGCCTTCCTAATCTCAGGTGGCAACAAATTCCACAACTTGGAAGTGCCATAGTGAAAACTCCGACCTCCCCAGTGCGAAGTCCGGATCTTCGGCACAGTTAGAAGATTAGCACCAGTGGACCGGAGTGATCTACCTGGCTCGTACCATCTAAAGAGTTCTTGCAAAAACAGTGGACCCTTGTGTGTTAAGGCTTTAAAGGCCACACACAGCGCCTTAAATTTAATTCGCTGAACCACTGGCAACCAATGCAGCTTTCGAATTTCTCCCGAGATGGATTTATGCCGTGGAAGCCTTAACAAAAGGCGCGCTGCCGAGTTTTGAACTGCTTGAAGTTTCCTCAGACACTGCTTCTGGACATTCAGACAGATGCATAGGTGTTTAGATGCAGACATGTGCTTCTTTCCCTCCATGGCTGCTGGGCGTTTTCCCCCCCTGTGCTGGAAATTGCTCTGAGGCTGTATTCATGACGAGCTCAGCTCGTCATCAGCACAGCTCAACTGTGCATCATGACGAGCTGAGCTCGTCATCAGCATCGAAAGGGTTAAGCAAACTTGCAGGTAATTGGTGGTCACACGGTGCCTGGTGTTACACCAGGGCACCGTGTCCAGTGCACCGTGTATCCACTCATTACCTACTTGGTGTTTCTTTCGGGCCATGTGTGTGCTGCTCAAGTCTCCTTCTTTCGCACACAGGCTGTTTCCCAGCAAACGTTCCCCCTTACTTCCTGCTCCGGCTGCCCTCAGTCCTGTGACAGCCTCACAGAGCCCCTCGGACATTCCACGCGATTTTAAATGGCGCTGCTACAAATCACATGCCACTGTAGGAAACCACATGCCTCTCAATCACAGAGATGCTTGTGGGAGACAGTACAGTAATTGAGTCTATACCCGCCATCCGTCTGATTTCAAATGAGCGCTGAGACAACTGGTTAATAGACACTTTCAGATCTGTCAGGCCGTTGCGTGACCCGGCGCATGCTGGAAATGGACTGCGCACCCCCAGGGTCACATGCCTGCTGTTACTCGAAGAATACTCCTTCACAACAGCAGTGTGTGAAGTGGGCCGTCTGAGAATGCTTCCATTAAAGGCATTCTGGCGACCCTGCACTGATGGCCGGGAGCCACGGAGGGCATGGCGTTCCTTGCTGCTCGGGAGATGTGTGAGTTTTTATCATGAACAGCACTGTATGTGAAACGCGACGGACTCTTTCTACACCCCAAGCAACACTCAGTGCAGGAAAAGAAGGATGCGTCCTGACGCTGTTTTGAAACAGACCCAAATCTGGAATTACCAGGCTTGCACAGATGAACTCAGACTTTTCCAACATACGACACGTATGTAACTCATTCCACATAAAGTGCAAGCCGAAAATTCATTTTCACACCAGCTTTTTAGCTTAGTGTTTCTGCGGGTTTAGTGCAAATAATGTATTTGGTGAACTATATTTTACATCTCGATTTATAAATATCCAGCAATATAAGCATGGGAACAGGTTTCAGAAAAACAGCATTTCCAATATAGTCACACCGCTGGGGCCTGCACAGTCAAACCTTTCAAGCGCTACATGCAATGGTCCCACTTGTGTTCATAGAAGCACTGTCATAGACAACCTGGTATTTCCCCTTGGCTGCCCCTGTACAGTAGCCCTGGCATTTGTATCATGGAGACTCTGGCCTTGCCTCAAGGTGTGGGGGCAGCCTTCGACGACACTAGCATTTAGCGCTACGAGGCCTCCGGGTTGTTTGCGCTCTATAAAACCCGATTAATAATAAGAATAATAATTTGAATCCTTTCACGAGTCCCCCTGCAAATGGTTCCTCTTCCTGTCACGCAGTGGAGGCTCCTCCGCTAAGTCAGAGGAGCGTCGCCCCACTGCTTTTCACAGTGTAAAAAAAGGAAAAATAAAATGATAATAATTTGACAATATAATTTTATATTTCCCTGCTGCAGCAGCTTGGTGGGGTGGCGCTGCTCTGCTCTCAGAGCAGGGGAAGGAGTGGTGGGCACTCTGTAAATGTGCATGCGTGTTTTGTCGGCTGTCTCGGTCTGGCCAAACAGTCATGTGTACTTTGCATGTCGCCCAGGCCCCCATTCCCTGGCTGTGATCCGAACCACGGCGCTCAGACCAAATGCAGCGCTGCATTGCAGCATTATGATTGGCTTAGGGGAGCCTGGGTGCTTCCTGTTTCCACTCAACGCGTGATGTTAGAGGAGAGACACAGTGATAAGGTGAGATGATTTTTTTTTTACACCCCCTCCAACCCAACCGCCACGCCACCCCTGATCCATGCCAGCTGCCACTGCTGTCATATGGGACACACTGGTTTACATAAGCCAGTGGGAATTGAAATACCTCTAACTTGCAATGCCCCAGGTATCTGTTTGTCCTGCAGCAACATCTTATTATTTGTTTTTCCTTTTTGTCTCTTGACATTGGTTCCCTATTTTGGTGCCTGATCCTCTGGTCTTGTTGCTGCTGCCTGCTCCTTGATTTCTTGTTTGTTTCTGCAGCTGCAGTCTGTAATTCCTGGTTCACATTTGGAATACCTCACCTGTTTGCAGCCTGTTATGTGATGTTATGTGATGTGATTTAATGCTATGTTATGTTATGAAGATTTGTAGAGAGTACTATCATTTGGGATGGTATCCAGGCTCTGAGTAGATGTGACTCTAACCACACCTATGGCCTAGTGAGACTACTAAAAAAGCCGGATCTTCAGCTTCTTGCGGAATGCAGGAAGTGAGGAGGAGGCTCTTATGTGTAGCGTCAGGTCATTCCATGCTTTAGGAGCGATGTAGGAGAAGGCTTGACTGACTGATCTGGTTTTCTGTATGAGTGGGATTTGTGCAAGTAGGAATCCGAATGAGCGGAGCTGTCTGCAAGGTTTGTGAAAGCAGGTGCGATTGTTGAGGTATGCTTGGCCAGTGTTATGTAGTGCCTTGAAAGTTTGGGTGAGGTGTTTGAATTGTGCTAGTTTGTGAAAGGGTAGTCAGTGGAGCTCCTTCATGTGTGCTGTGATATGAGTGCGACATAGGAGGTTGGGAGTGATTCTGGCTGCCAACTTCTGAATTGTCTGCAGTCTTCTGGTGAGTTTTTTGTTAATCCTGGCAAAGAGGGTGTTTTGGTAGTCCAGCTTGCTTGTGACCAGGGAGTGTGTGACAGTTTTCCTGGTGCTGGTTGGCAGTCATTTGACATTTTCCTCAGCATCTTGAGGGTATGGAAGCATGAGGTGGTAACGATATTGAATTGGGCAGCCATGTCAAGATTGCACCTGGGGGTGTTGGGGTGGGTGTCAGTCCTAGCTCTGTTGGACTCTAGGTGGAGTCCCACTTTGATTTGCTTTTCCAGAAGATAGTCTTGTAGATTTTTAGCTTCAGACAGTTGGTCTTCATCCAGTGGGTGATTTTGGTCATGCAGGCATTGAACTTGACATGGGTACTGTGCGCCTTGCCTGTGAGGGAGAGAATGAGTTGTGTGTCATCAGCGTAGGAGAGGATGTTGATGTTGTGAGGGTGGATGATGCTGGCTAGAGGGATCATGTATGCTTTGAAGAGGGTCTGGCTCAAGGACGATTCTTGTGGAACTCCGCAGATGAGATCACGGGCGTCCGAGGTGTGTGGTGCCATGCTGACTGGGTGGGTCCTTCTAGTTATGAAGGAGCGGATCCATTGGCGTTTGTGCCCTTGGATTCCAATGTCGTGTAGGCGTTCAATGAGGATGGGTTGGGAGACTGTGTCAAATGCTGCAGAGAGGTACAGGAGGATGAGGTCTGCCATGTCTCCCCTGTCCAGAGTCATGCAAATGTCATCTGTGGCATTGATGAGGGTAGTTTCCGTGCTGTGGTTGGATCTGAAACCAGACTGAGTGGTGTCAAGGAGTTGGTGGTCGTTGAGGTATTGGGTGAGGTATCTGTTGATGATTTTTATTGAAGACCTTGGCTGGGAATGTTAGCAGGGGAATCGGTCTGCAGTTGGCGAGCATTGAAGGGTTGTCAGCAATGGGAGGACAGTTGCATGTTTCCAAGCAACAGGATAGATCCTGTATGAGATAGAGGCTTTCAGAATGGGTGTGAGCATGACGCCTATGGGTTGCCGTCCTCTGGAGTAGGCATAGTGGGGGCAGGGGTCCGATGGGGCCCTTAAGTGGATACACTTCATTGTGGCTGCAGTTTCTTCTGGGGTGATGACGGGCCATGTGGTTAGCACTGGTTCTTTGGATAATATTGGGAGGTGTTTGGCGAGGTTTGTCGGATCCGGTTGTAGGCGGAAATTGCTGTAAATTGCAATGATTTTGTTGCTAAAAAAATGAGGGAGATTGTTGCAGAGATCCTGCTAGGGGCTCATCGAGTTGGATGCGGCCAATGGTGAGGTGAAATCTTCCACAAAATGGCGAATATTTATTTACTTCTGTTTCTGTTTGCCTCCATGCAGTCCACCAGAGCGGTGTTTTTGGTGGTAGCATCTTAGGGCAGATTTGAAAGTGCTCCTGTCTGTGTTATCCTGGCTTGGCTCCTTCTCCATTTGCGCTCCAGTGGTTTGTAGTAGCATTTTATCAGTCTGAGGTCCTCTGTGTACAAACTGGCCTGGGACTGGATCTTGTTGTATTGCTAAGTTTGAAAGGTGCAAGGGGAGTCAGTGCATGAAGTGATTCAATCATTGAAATTCTTGATGGCTTTGGGGAGGCAGTTGCTATGTTGAATGGAGTTCAAAGTGGTACCCCAGTCCTTGTCAGTGATATGGTTTCAGTTTCAGCTGGCTGGTCTGGCGGTGGTGTGTGTGCATTGCACTGGGATAGGGATGCTGAACTTAATGAAGACGTGCTCTCTCCATGGGACTAGTTTTGGCTAGTTAATTCAGATGTTGTCGAAGTTGGTGAAAATAGGGTCCAAGAGGTGTCTGGCAAAATAGAAAGGTACCTTTACTCATTGGGTGAGGTCCAGGATTCCAGAGTTTTCAATGAATGTTCTTGTGCTAGGTTTGTGTGGTCTTCCAGGTAGAAGTTCAATCCAAGTAGGTTGTAATTGCTGGCATCGAGGGCGGGTAGTGTAATGAAGTCCTTGATAGTGTCAGTGAAGTTAGTATGAGATCGCGGTGGTCTGTAGATGAGAGTGCGGCTTAGGGAGAAGTTGGCTGTGCCGTGGACCTGGAAGAGCAGGTGTTCAATGTTGGAGGATGACATGTCTAGAATGTGGTGCAGCTGATGGTATTCTTGTAGATGATGGCGATTCTGCCTTCAGGCTTGTAAAGTTTGTCTTGCCTGGCAATGCTGTAGCCAAGGGGGATGGCTGTGGTGATTTCAGGTGCTGATGCAGGGCTCAGCCAGGATTCTCTTAGGAAAAGTCGGTCAGAGGCATTGTCGTGCAGCAGGTCCCATATCTCTGCTGTGTGTTTGGTGAGGTAGCAACTATTGAGGAGCATCCATGGGGGGGCGCTGTGTGGGTGGGTGCAAGACTGTGTGAATGTGCAAGAGCGGGGTTTGGGTACTGTTGATGCAGTGAGAGTTGGGTGTGGGTAAGTGCATGAAAAACTTGCAGGAAGCACAAGAGAATGCTCCCTCTGCATTGTGGAGTGTGGCAAGGCAGCAGAGTGTGGGGCCCCAGCTAAGGTGGAGCGCACAGAGGGTTGCAGCATTGCAGCGGCATGAGGGGGAGGACCAGGGTTCTGGAAGCTGGGCATTCATGCTGTGGCAGTCATTAAGTGGGTGCTGGGGGGAGAGGAGTGATGTCACTTCCTGTGCACAGAGAGGAGATATGTCACCTCCTGTGCAGATGTGGTGTATGCGTTTCTCCTGCTGCAACACCTTCCAACTTGAGATTTTTTGCTGCTACAGCAATCACTTCATTACTAGGGGTGAAGTATACTTATTAATAGAATTTTATATTATTATCACTAAATGTGCCAGCTCTCTATGGCATGTGGCTGTGATCATATGTACCATACGAGAACGTACACTGTCTGAACCTATACGGTCTCTGTAACCTAGACAATAGGTCCTCTATTTAAGGCCTTTGTGTAGTAATTCTGTAACTTTTTGTTTATCCATAAGTTATTTTTATGGTGTATGACTAGCATAAGGGATATGGATGGGAAATAAAGCAGGAGGCAGAAGTGATAGCAGGTGTGTTACATATAACGTTTATATGATATGATGCCATGTAACTTAAATGCTAACTAAAGAACCTGGGATACGGCAGTAACAAGAAGGGCGATTAATAATGGGCTAATTTATCTCAATTTGGTTAATCACTGAATTACCAATTAAAGCAGTCATGCAGAGAATGCTACTTAATTCTAGCCACTGTCTCAGGATACACTTATGAGAATAGTGCAAGGGACACTTTATACTCATACACATATAAATGTAGAATGCCTAAAAAAGATGTTCCAAAAGTGAGAAAAGTGTATATACAGGCCACTTAATTAATGGAAGCCAAATGAAGCTTAATTTATTAGTAGGCATGTTCTAGAATTGTGACTTAAGGTGGTAAAGTGACTCACTTAGGAAGCACACACACTTACAGTTATTTGAAGAGGGATGTCGTCACTGGAGGAAATTCCTAACAAAAGTCAAAATGTAGACATTTGAAGTAGGCTCTGGGCAGGAATTTAGGCACAAGTAAATGAATAAAGAAGGGATAATAGCAACTAATGTTAATAAGACCATGGCTGGAGTCCCACTCATTACTTACAGAGAATAAACAATAAAATTGTCGCCTCCTGAAAGGACATATAAATGCATTAGTAACAAGCATTGGTAAATGCATTAGGTTTCGCCTATGTGCTTAATAATAAGCTGGTTTTTGTTGTAAGTTGTATCTTGCCGAGTATTTGTAGGATAAAAGTTACAGAAAGTCTTTAAAAGTGTTATGACATGTTTATGTACAAAAATGCAATATATTGTGCTCTTACTAGTGGTATAGTACGGGTAAGTAAAAGCACAATTTTGAAAAATGAAATGAAAAAGGGAAATAGTAGAATTAATTGATGTAAAAGCAATATTATGTGTTTAGAGAAGGTCTGACAACTTTTGGGCCTGGTGCCACTGCGCCTGCTGCACCATTCTAAGTATGACCCTATTTCCTGTAAGGTAACTGCACTTTTGACTGACTGTTTAGTAGTAAATTATTGCAATATTTGGTGTTTAGAGGGACTCTTAGAGGTTTTAGCCCCAGTGCCACTGCACCTGCTGCACCATTTCAAACATGTGCCTATTGCCTGCAAGTTAACTACAGTTGGGACTGCCTGTTTAGTAGTAATATATAGGGGTGGTCAAATTGTCTGAATTTAGATCATTCCACTTTAAGTTTTAGGAAGGCATAGGAGTTTAATTTGAGCTGGTTAAATATGGATTGGAGTTACGCAAAAGAGCATGGGCTGGTATTATCATTGCACAAGTCATAGATTAGTCTTATTCTTTTGGTTTCCCTTGAAGAGCTGAGGCTAGTGACTGTTTCGGCTTTAATTTTTGGGTTATGCCAAACAGAGGCCAGCGTTGACTTAAAAATAGATTCTAGCATTTGTTTGCCTAGTGTTTTGAGAGCGTTGGTAGTGTCGATAAATATTTTCAGAGAGTGTACAAACTTGTGTTTGGACATTATAATGAGGTGGTATAGAAGGGTTCACATAGTGTATCCGGCAGAAGCCAGTGGGCTCCTTGTGCTGCCGAATAGGCTGACTGATAGAGGTTCAAGTTCAGCAAATTGCAGCGAATTGCGAATATTATTCTTAGAGACTTTTATGTCATTCTAGCTTTTTTCCATTCCAGAGGAAGTTCAACGTTAGTTTGTCACTGGAGTTAAAGGAAATGGGTGATAGTGTCAAGGGTAGCATAAATGTGACAAAATTGACTACTGGGGTGACCATCAATTTAAGAGTTTGAAGTCTGCCCCACCAATATAAATGTTTAAGGACCATGAGGCGAAAAGGTCTATGATTTTAGTCATGCTTTGGGTTTCATTATGTTGTAGATATTTCGCTTAAACGCTGGAAAACCAGATACCCAGATATTTGATTATCTTGGGTTACCATTTGAATCAAAAGTTTCCTACGTGTGTGGGCATGCAGTAGGGGGCACCTCCGTTTTTTTTCTTTTTTTAAGGTGTACCTAGGCGCCAAGCAGTATTTGTGGATTATATTAGTGATCGCTGGTGCGGCTTTCCCAATGTTGTTGAAAAATATGAGGATATCGCCTGCATACGCAACAGTTTTATATGATGTTGCGCCAAATTGAAACCCTTTAATTTCTGGGGATTTGTTGATCATTTGCAGTAAGGATCAATGGAAAGTAGAAAGAGTAGTGGTGAGAGGGGGCATCCCTGATGTGTACCATGATGTAGGTCAAAGGCAGTGGAAAGTGTACTGTTCATTCTGATTTTGACCTTCAGGTTGGCATATAATGCCATAGTCATTTTTATGAATGGTGCACAAGTGCTCATTTCAGAAAGGGCCACAAGGCCTTTTCAACATCAAGGGCAATTGCAGGGGCTGGGTTCATGGATGGTTGTACCTTTTCTACTATGTGACAGAACGTTCATATGTTTTCTCTCGCTAGTCTCCCGTTAACGGACCCTGTCTGAGAATTGCAGATAAGTTTAAGAAAGCATGGTTTCAGTCGTTTGGCTAAGATTTTTGCATATAATTTAGCTTCCATGTTTAGGAAGGATACTGGCCGGTAGTTTTTTGGGTCGGAATGGTCTTTACTCTCCTTAGGAATCACTACGATTGTGGCTTCTGAAGCAGTTCCTGAGACCCTGCCCTGTAGAGTAAATTGATCAAAAGTATCTTTTAGTGCTTTAATCGTAGATTTTGTCAAATTTTTATAAAATATTATAGGGAAGCTACCTGGGCCTGAGCCTTTGCCAGAGCGGATGGATTTTATTGCATTCAAAATTTCCTCAATTTCTAGAGGTTTATTTAATCGGATTTTATCAGTCTCCGAGATTGATTTTATTGGTAGGCCCTGTAGGTAAATAAAAACTGACTAGGAATGTGAAAATATGTCTACCATACCAGATTAATATTAAATGTACAGGCATGTCCCGTTAAAAGCATGCAACCTGAGAGAAAATGTCATGCCTCCTGTGACCCTATATTGTTAAATTGCCTTTACTGAATTGCTTTGTTTATTCTAAAGTAAGACCATTGATATTGACTTATAAAAATCCTACATTTCTTCAATTTAACTGCATATTAAACACAAAATATGCATATTATAATCTCATATTTTGTTAGATGGAATTGATTTTTACTAATTTTGAAAACAATCATTAGGTGTAGACTGCTTCATCTGTCTGTTGGGGACCTATTGTTTCCAATACATTGCACATACTTAGAGTGGTCTTTGGGTCAGTCCCTTGCTCCTGCTTGGATGGCTTTATGTCCTCTCTCACTTCCCTGCTCCTGATTTGACGTTTTTTTCTTGTATTTTACCGACGTGGAGGATAGTCTCCGAGTGTTTTGATTGGATGGACTGGACCTGTCTTTCCACTGCTGACATCAGACTTTTTGTTGCCGTGCATATGACTAGTATTTTCTCCCCCTCCCTGCTCATCATATCACCAATCCCCTTGTCTTTATTAACCTTCCCTCATGCCACCCCTCCACATACAAGGACTGCTTGCACACCAACCTTCTTGAGGTCATATAATTTTTTTAACCATTTCATAAGTCTTACTCTAAGTGCGCATCTGCGTGCGTACATGACAGGCAGACTATTTATTATTTTTAAGCTTTAACAAAATACTTTTATTGACGGCACCAAGGATGCACGCATATCCGTGGTGGCCTTCTTTGCCTTCATTATTTTAATGCCTTAACCCCGCCCAACCTCTCTGGCGTTCCTCCCAGACCTTTGACCTTATCCTTCACCCGCCTATAACTCTGCCTTTATAGTTTGTGTCCCCTCCAAGTGGTGTCACAGTTTGTGACCCTGCTGTATATGTAATCTTGTTTCTATCTAATGACTTGATTCTTAGTGTTTAAATTCAAGGACTGTGGTGTCATAGAGTTTGCACTTGGAGGCAAACAAGCATTGGTAAAGCTACTGCCTCGACCTGAGCTGTGATCTGCTGGCTTTTCCTATCCTTGTTGTCTTTTTACTTCTGACCCTTTTGTGGTTGAATCACATTTTAGTTACCGGGCCTGTTTATTGAAAGGTTTATTGCATAGTGTCAAGTAGAGTGTCGTGTGATCTGTGTCATATACCCACCTAAAACCACAGGATTATTTGAAAGAATGCTTTAGGGACCACTATAAAAGGAAACTAAGCCTTCTAAGGTTGGGTTGCTTCTCGTCCAAAGACCTCACTCCCAAATGGCTACGGCAGTGGGCAACTCCCAATTGCCGCCTTTGCGGCAACGGCGCTGAATCTTTACTGCACCTCATATGTATATGCCCGGCTCTCCAAAATCTAAGAAAAACGCTTCTTTGATCTCCCTTAAGAGAAGCCCAGGTGAGAACTTGCAGGGCGGCGGTGATAAGATGCCTAAGCGGTTCTTGGATAGAACTATCATGTAAAACCATAACATTTTTTAACCTTGCCGCCATAGAGCTGGAAAAAAGGGCACCATCCAAAGAGGTCCCTGGACAATAGGACAGGCTTTGGCAGACCACAGACTTTTCCTCCCTTTTTTTCCAATGGTTGTTTTTGTGCATCATGAGTTAATAATAACGAGCCTCTTGTTTGAATAACCATTATTCTTTTATACTTTTTTCTTCTCTTCTTAGAACTTTTTTTCTGCCACTTTTGCAGAGCATGTTATTAGTTTTTAACTCGACTCAAAGTTTATTCTGTGTTGTTTTTATGATGTAAATACTGCTTGCATGGTGGTAAGTCCACCCTTTTATGATTTTTTTAAAATCAAATAAAGTATTATTCATTGTGCGATCTGTGCAGTTCATTTGCCTGCATTATTAAAATGAAGAGCCACAGGATGACTTTTGTGGCTGAATTGCAGTCTGAAGGCCTGTTTCGAAGAAGCCCTTTTCAATAAAATGGAAATCGAATCCTGTAGGTTTTCTCCTGTATGTGTGGTAGATTTCTGATTGTTATGGTATTGATAAAAATCCCATCTGCACTTCAATATAAGTTATAGGTTTCGAGATGTAATCTTCCTCCTCCCCTATGATTATCCTCTAGTTCAGCCAAAGTGAATTTCAAAATCCCACTTGAAGATTTAGGGTTTTTTCTTCACAGTGAAAACACTTCACATGTAAAAAAGCTCCTTCACACAGAGGCACAGGAGGCATTCGGAGTGCAGCCTGGAGAGCTTCTTCAATGTGCGGAGCTGACCAGGACATTCAGAGACCTCTGGCTGGATTTCCCAATATTCCCACTGCCTCATAAACATTAGAGGTAACACTAGCAAAGGCAGGGGTTTTGAACTGGTTTCCAGTGTATATCAGGCTCTGTAAAAATGGCAGGAGGAGGGTTCGGCTAAAGGCACTTTAATTATGTAAAGTGGACTTACAGATACCACTGATGGAGAACGGGGCACAGCCCGTGGTCTGGGCCAGGTGAATTCTATTAGATTTAAATTGGCTCATTTCAATTTTCTGCCCCAGACCTACATGACTCTCCAGAGACTGAGAAGCGTTTACCCTGACACATCCTCTGGATGCCCAAATTGTGGGTCATTCACATGACTTGGACTCATGGAACTCTGACTGACCACTTGAGACAAATTTCAACAAGATTTAAATTGATTATGAGCATTCATATTGATGCGCAAATTTGACATTTCCTATTGCGATAACATCTAGTCCTAAAGACTTAGGAATACAGTATAATTTTGCTTTATTGGGATTGCTGTTGGCCAAAGGATGTACACCCATTGGGTGGCTTCGCTTCCAGGCCCAGTAAAAGGAGGATTGGAGAGGGACCTGTTGGAAGAGGAATTAATTGAGGATGAAGAAGAAAGCTGTTAGGGCTGAAGAGGTCACAGAAGATCTCTCCATATGGACACATGACGTAAAGATATATGAGGAACTGAGTGGTGGGATCAGAATCAGGTAGGTCCGGACAATAATAGCAGAAGATTCCGATGTCCCAAAATGTGACTATAACATTTGCAATTTGCATATATGACCGGGAAAACTTGACAAATTATGTCAGGACAGAATTGTGCCAGAAGGATGAATAGCAAAGATGGGCAGCAAACAATAAGATGAGTGCTTAATTACAGTCTGTGCAAATGTGTGGTGGTAATTAATGTTTAATGCATGGAAGCATGGTGGGTCAATATGTCATCGGGGCTTTCATCTTACCTCTACTTTTTCTTTACTCCTCTATCCAGAGTTTGTAACTTGAAGTGACAGGTTTTAATAAGAAGTTGGTATATATTGCGGTTGTAAAAATCCATGGAGCCGTTTATTTCCATGACGATTTTGGACCAGTAAAGCAATTGAATCCAAAGATTTCTTGAAATATTTCTTCAAGTACATGCTTTACATAGGTCTTTTCAAGGTCCAGCTAGTAATTTCGTTCTGAGAGACAAGCTAGATAAATGGTTCAGCTCTACCTATGAATCGTGTGGCCGGCCAGGAGAGGGCTCCAATGGATAGTTTGATCTGAAAACCATGCGCTTCAATCAGGCAGGTCCGATGGAGCACTTCATCCTTCGGTCGTAGATAATAACATGGACACCATAAGTTGGATAATGGTGACGTGTCTTTTATACAGCGCTTAGAGAGAGCAGAGCACGATTTGAAGCACTGTATAAAAACAGGTTAGAATTAATACCATTGGGAAAGCATTTTTCTGCTTAATGTAAATGTATCCTGTCACCTTAATTCTCCAGCCCAGGCTCCGAGGCATCAGCTGCACCAAGGTGCAAAGATTCACCACGCAAAATGCAAAAGAAACTCTTACAAACATCTCTGAGTTCAGGGAAAAGTTCGCGCTCTTTCTTCTAACACAGTTTTTGCTAGTGTTAAAAGCGCCATTTAAATTGTGCCTGCTCGCGCCCCGTGGATTGCTAGTGAATATGTTGCACAGCTAGTAGCGTGCACCACGCACATTTTAAAGCTAACCTGTAAATTATGTCTTTTATCATCTGCTTTCCCTGCTCGTGTTGAGCCACAGTGCGTCGTGGAAGGAAGGCAAGATTATGAAGTGAAAACGTAGCGGAGTTTTTAGGGATAAATTCTGCACGTTACAGGTGTTTGGCCACAGCGTGGCAGTGTTGTCCGCATAGTGATCTGGTCAGTGCATCTGTGGACGCTGTCGGATAATCTTACAGTGCACGTGAGAGGTGAAACATTCAACAGGCGTTAGCATATGAAGAGGCCACGCTATGACATGGAGTGCACGCATGGAGCCGTGTTACTCCTTACTCTACTCCGCAATGTGCAGCAGCAAAGATTGTGGGTGGTGTAATGCACACCAAGCCAGGTGCAGAACGAACTTCTGTCCCTTAGTGCAATCGAACTGTGCAATCGATAGAACATGAACTCTGTGACGCTAGCAGGTTGTACAAGAGCCGCGGACCTCCGGGCTCGGAACCCCAGAGTGGGGGCTGTCGCTCTCTCGTTCGGAGGTCCGTGCCCGTCCCTCACGCGCTGTCTTCAGGAGTTAAGCATCCCCACGACCCTCATGCACTGTTCAGTTTCACACAAAGCTGACGCACTGCTCTGTTCTGCACATGTGCACTGCTCTATTCTGCACCTCTGCACTGCTCTATTCTTCACCTCTGCACTGCTCTGTTTTGCATCTCTGCACTGCTTTGTCTGCATCTCTGCACCTCTGCACTGCTCTATTCTGCACTGCTCTATTCTGCACCTCTGCACTGCTCTATTCTGCACCTCTGCACTGCTCTATTCTGCATCTCTGCACTGCTCTTTTCTGCAGCTCTGCGATGCTCTGTTCTGCAGATCTGCACTGCTCTATCTTCATCTCTGCACTGCTTTATTCTGCACATCTGCACTGCTCTGTTCTGCATCACTGCACTGCTCTGTTCTGCAGCTCTGCGCTGCTCTGTAGCTCTGCACTGCTTTGTCTGCATCTCTGCACTGCTCTGTTATGCAGCTCTGCACTGCTCTATTCTGCACCTCTGCACTGCTCTTTTCTGAAGCTCTGCACTGCTCTTTTCTGAAGCTCTGCACTGCTCTGTTCTGCAGCTCTGCACTGCTTTGTCTGCATCTCTGCACTGCTGTTCTGCAGCTCTGCACGGTCTTTGTCTGCATCTCTGCACTGCTCTGTTCTGCAGCTCTGCACTCTGCACAGTTCTGTTCTTCAGTTCTGCACTGCTTTGTTCTGCATCTCTGCACTGCTCTGTTCTGCAGCTCTGCACTGCTCTGTTCTGCACTGCCCTGTTCTACATCTCTACACTGTTTTGTTCTTCGGCTCTGCACTGCTCTGTTCTACATCTCAGCACTGCTCTGTTCTTCATCTCTGCACTCTGCACTGTTCTGTTCTTCAGCCCTGCACTGCTTTGTTCTGCATCCCTGCACTGCTATATTCTGCACCTCTGCACTGTTCTGTTCTGCATCTCTGCACCGCTCTATTCTGCACCTCTGTACTGCTCTGTTCTGCATCACTGCAATGCTCTTTTCTGCAGCTCTGCACTGCTCTGTTCTGCAGCTCTGCACTGCTTTGTCTGCAGCTCTGCACTGCTTTGTCTGCAGCTCTGCACTGCTCTGTTCTGCATCACAGCACTGCTCTGTTCTGCAGCTCTGCACTCTGCACTGTTCTGTTCTTCAGTTCTGCACTGCTTTGTTCTGCATCTCTGCACTGCTTTGTCTGCATCTCTGCACTGCTCTGTTCTGCATCACAGCACTGCTCTGTTCTGTTGCTCTGCACTCTGCACTGTTCTGTTCTTCATATCTGCACTGCTTTGTTCTGCATCTCTGCACTGCTTTGTTCTGCAGCTCTGCACTGCTCTGTTCTGCATCACTGCACTGCTCTGTTCTGCATCTCTGCACTGTTCTGTTCTTCAGCCCTGCACTGCTTTGTTCTGCATCCCTGCACTGCTCTGTTCTGCAGCTCTGCACTACTCTGTTCTGTATCTCCGTATCACTGCACTGCTCTGTTCTGCAGCTCTGCACTGTTTTGTTCTGCATCTCTGCACTGCTCCGTTCTGCATCACTGCACTGATCTGTTCTGCAGCTCTGGACTGCTCTGTTCTGCTTCTCTGCACTGCTTAGTTCTACATCTCGGCACGGCTCTGTTCTGCATCTCTGCACTGCTCTGTTCTTCAGCCCTGCACTACTTTGTTCTGCATCCCCGCACTACTCTGTTCTGCATCACTGCACTGCTCTTTTCTGCAGCTCTGCACTGCTCTGTTCTGCAGCTCTGCACTGATTTGTTCTGCATAACTGCGCTGCTTGGTTATGCAGCTCTGCACTGCTCTGTTCTGCCTCTATGCACTGCTCTCTTCTGCCTCTCTACACTGTTTTGTTCTTCAGCTCTTCACTGCCCTGTTCTGCATCTCTGCACTGCTCTGTTATGCAGCTCTGCACTGCTCTGTTCTGCCTCTCTGCACTGCTCTGTTCTGTATCACTGCACTGCTCTGTTCTGCAGCTCTGCAATGCTCTGTTTTGCTGCTCTACACTGCTCTGTTCTGCATCACTACACTGCTCTGGTCAGCAGCTCTGCACTGCTCTGTACAGTTCTGTTCTTCAGTTCTGCACTGCTTTGTTTGCATCTCTGCACTGCTTTGTTCTGCAAGCCCACTCTACCCTGTTCTGTTCTGCAGCTTTGCTCTGTTCTGCATCTCTCCACTGCTCTGTTATGCACATGTGCATTGCTCTGGTCTGCATCTCTGCGCTGCTCTGTTCTGCACATGTGCACTGCTCTGATCTGCATCTCTGCACTGCTCTGTTCTGCAGCTCTGCCCTGCTCTGCACCTCTGCACTGCTCTGTTCTGCATCACTGCACTGCTCTGTTCTGCAGCTCTGCACTGCTCCGTTCTGCACCTCTGCACTGTTCTGTTCTTAAGTTCTGCACTCCTTTCATCTGCATCTATGCACTGCTTTGTTCTTCAGCTCCTCATTGCTCTGCTCTGCACATGTGCACTGCTTTGTTCTGCATCTCTGCACTGCTCTGTTCTGCAGTTCTGCACTCCTCTGTCCTGCATCACTGCACTGCTCTGTTCTGCAGCTCTGCACTGCTCTGTTCTGCACCTCTGCACTGCTCTGTTCTGCAGCACTGCACTGC
Source organism: Lissotriton vulgaris (assembly GCF_964263255.1). Classification (NCBI taxonomy): domain Eukaryota; kingdom Metazoa; phylum Chordata; class Amphibia; order Caudata; family Salamandridae; genus Lissotriton; species Lissotriton vulgaris. Next base: position 720,147,714 of record NC_141687.1, read on the forward strand.
TCTGCTGCTCCTCAGTGCTCTGTTCTGCACCTCTGCACTGTTCTGTTCTTCAGATCTGCACTTTTGTGTTCTACATCTCTGCACTGCTTTGTTCTGCAGCTCCTCACTGCTCTGTTCTGCAGCTCTGCTCTGTTCTGCATCTTTGCACTGCTCTGTTATGTATCACTGCACTGCTCTGTTCTGCAGCTCTACACTGCTCTGTTCTGCAGCTCTGCACTATTTTCCTCAGCTATGCACTGCTCTGTTCTGAATCTCTGCCCAGCTTTATTCTGCAGCTCCACATTGCACAGTTCTGTAGCTCTGCATTGCTCTGTTCTGCAGCTCCTCGCTGCTCTGTTCTGCATCTCCGCATTGCTCAGTTTAATTCAAAGCAGGCACACTGCTCTGTTCTGCAGCTCTATGTTGCTCTGTTATGCAGTTCTGCACTGCTGTGCTCTGAATCACTGCACTGATCTGTTCTGAACTGCATCACTGCACTGCTCTGGTATGCAGCTCTGCACTGCTCTGTTCTGCAACTCTGCACTGTTCTGTTCTTCAGTTTTGCACTGCTTTGTTCTTTATCTCTGCACTGCTTTGTTCTGCAGCTCCGCACTACTCTGTTCTGCAGCTCTGCTCTGTTCTGCATCTCTGCACCGCTCTGTTCTGCACATGTGCAGTGCTCTGTATCACTGCACTGCTCTGTTCTGCAACTTTGCACTGCTCTGTTCTGCAGCACTGCACTGTTCTGTTCTGCAGCTCCGCGTTGCTCTGTTCTGCAGCTCTACACTGCTCAGTTTTATTCAAAGCAGGTGCACTGCTCTGGTCTGCAGCTCCACATTGTTGTAGTCTGCAGCTCTGCACTGATCTGTTCTGCAACTCCACATTGCTCTGTTCTGTAGCTCTGCACTGCTCTGTTCTGCAGAGCCACATTGCTCTGTCCTGCAGCTGTGCACTGCTCTGTTCTGCAGCTCCACACTGCTCTGTTCTGCAGTTGCTCACTGCTCAGTTTCATTCAAAGCAGGCACACTGCTCTGTTCTGCAGCTCTACATAGTTTTGTATCTGTTGGCAGCACCTTTAGTTAGTTTGAGGATCATAAGTCATTATAAAACCTTAGGTAAAATATTCAAGGGTGGACAGTGTGTTATGTTATGTTATGTTATATCCATTTGTAGCGTGCTCGTATACTCGTGAGTGTCCCAGTGCGATGCCAGAGGGGAACAAGGAGGAGCTAACAATCAAAGAAGTGAGTCTTGAGTTTCCTTTTGAACACAACGGGGTCCTGAATGGACCGCAGAGCAAGCGGGAGGGCATTCCAGGCTGCACTTGCCTTCACCACAAAAGAGCTACCACCCACCCTCTGGAGCTTAAAGCGCGGACCCCGAGCCAAGCGCAGAGACATAGAACGGAGAGCACGCGAAGGAAAGTAAAAGGAAAAGCGTCTCTGAAGATAAAGAGGACCATGCCCATGGAGAGCACGGTGGACCAACACCAAAGATTTGAACTTGACCCTGTCAACGACAGGCAACCAGTGAAGAGAGCGCAGCTGGAGAGCCACACTGTTCCTTGTCGAAATGCCCAATAGCAATCTGGCCGCCACGTTTTGTATCACCTGGATTTTTTTAAACAGGTAGTCAGGGGCGCCGGCATAGAGGGCATTGGCGTAATCCAAGCGTGATAAAATCAGAGCACATGTGACAGTTTCTCTTGCTGCTTGCTGGAGGAGTGGAAAGAAATTCCTCAGAGTCTTGAGGAGGCCAAAACAGCACCCGGACAGTTTCTTAGCGTGTGTTAAAAAAGAGAGACTCTCATCGAACCACACTCCCAGGTTTTTCACGGGCTGTCCCAAAGAGAGGGGTAGAGGAGAGTCAGGAGGCCACAGCTGCTCACGAATGTCAGCGGGAAACATGCCATAGAGCAATATCTCAGATTTTTGTTCATTGCACTTGAGTTGTGCATCGGCCAGCCATTTAAAGATGGAAGCTAAGCACTGTTGCACCGCTGAGATGGAGTAAGATGTTTTATCCCAGGTGAACAGCAACTGCATGTCGTCTGTATAGGCCAACACCTTAGCCCCAAGTTCCTCTGCCAGATATATCAATGGCGTAACATAAATGTTGAAGAGGAGCGGGCTAAGGGAAGAGCCCTCCGGGACACCGGTGGCAACCAGCTGAGGGGAGGAGGAGCAGGGAGGGAGCCAAATCTGCTCGATCCGCTCCTCCAGGAAAGACCTAAGCCAACCCCAAACGGCTCCCGATACGCCAATCTCTGCAAGACGGACCAAGAGAAGAGCATGTGGAACCATATCGAACGCCGCCGAGAGGTCTAGCAAAATTAGTGCTGCCCTCCCGCCTGCTTCCATCCTTAAGGAACCACCGCTGTCTGGAGAGACAGATTAACAATGCAGTTCACCTCTGTATGCACACTCTCTGCAACTGCTGCTAAAAGCCTGGCTGGGCAAGGGTCCGAGGGAGAGCCGGACTTGAGCCCCCTGAGGATTTTAAGAGATTCCAGGGGGTCGACTAAGATAAATGCTGACAGAGAACAGGTGGAGGTGGTAGGATGCTCCGCCAAAGGCCCCACACAGCAGCCATTAGTAGATGGAAATGTAGCCTGGATGGCCTGAATTTTGTCTCTGAAACAGCAGGAAAGCGTATTACACCATGCAATAGAAGACGGAATCACACTGGCTTGAGCCTGTGGTGACGTAAAATTCTGCACCATGGCAAAAATGTCTTTGGCGTTGTTCCTGGCACAGTCAATGCAAGCTGTAAAGAATTGGCCTTTAGCAACGGCGATGGCCTCACAGTAAGTTCTTTGCACTGCTCTGAGCTTCCTCTTGGCGATAGGGCAGTAGCCACTCCCACGCCAAGCTCGCTCCAAAACCTTGCAGTCATGCTTAGAAGCTTTAAGAGTCAAATTAAACCGAGGTTTAGAGGGCGCGTCTCTAGCGGGTCTGACGGGCCGAGTGGAGGCTACAGAGTCAACAGCCCTCGCCACCCAGCCAGTGAACCCCATCATACACTTCTCCAATTCACCTGACAAAACAGGCCTAAAATGCTCCAGAGCCTGTTTGAATTCCGAAGGGTTAATTTTCCCAAAAGCTGGCTTCTGGTAGGAGCGCACCTGAGTCGCTGCGCTAGATACCGTCCAATAAAAATAAGATATAAAATGGTCGGACCAAGCCACCGGGCAAGGATCCCTAAAGGAGATAGGGAAGTTGGAGCAAATCCGGTCCAATATGTGGCCGGCCTGATGAGTAGGAAGGCGGACATGCTGGCTAAGTTGGGCCATTTGTAAAATGTCCAGCAGGTCAGTCACCTCCTTGGTATCAGGTCGGTCCAGATGGATATTGAAATCCCCCAGAATCAAATAGTGCGAGAACCTTACCGCCCTTGAGACGATAGCGTCCCCCACAGTTCAAGAAAAATGGACCTGCAGGACAAAGGGGCCTATAGATCAAAGAGGCTCCCAGGGTGAAGTGGGCTGGGAAATGGATGCTAAAATCAAGCCCCTCGCAGCCTGCCCACTGCGGAGGTGTTCCCCAAGTGAAGTTCCCATACATTTTTATAAGTAATGGCCACACCGCCACCTCTCCCCCCCTGGCCGTCGGCTCTAACGATCTTATAACCTGCAGGGATGGCGAAGGATACCATGGGGTCAGAAAAGAGATCAAGCCATGTCTCCGTGAGGAACAGCATATCTAATGTACTATCCTCCAAGAGATCGAATACATCAGCATGATGCTTCCTGAGAGACCGGGCATTGATCAGAGCAGCCTTAATATGGGACTCCTTCGCCCGCAGAGCCGGTAAGCAACCCTCAGTGGAGGGGCAAACCCACGCCCTAGATGGAAACCACAAACTGGGCAGGGGGCTAGAGGAGACATTGCCACATCTCAATTATGCAGATGGCAGCAGGCAGCATCATCCAGCGCTCTAAGGGTGGTTCCACAATAGCTTCTCCTCAGCTTAGCTCCCAGAGGTTTTCGGGCAGCATGGCTGTCACTGGACTCTTCCGGGACGCAGACGGGCTTGCCTTAGGCGCGTCTTCGGCGCTGCATGCGTCCGCTGCGCATCCGTTCAGCGCGCATTAAAATACGCTGAGTGCCAGAGAGCTAGAGCGCCAACTGTTCTGTAGCTCTGCACTGCTCTGTTCTGCAGCTCCACATTGCTCGCAAAATGTGATTCAGTGTGCGCTACGAAATCAGTTTTATTAATTAAATTGTTTACTTACCTCCAATTATCCATATTCCGGTTTTTAGCACCCCCCACCTTGCCCCTCCCCCGCCCTGCCTTCCTGCCCCACCGTAACACCCTCCACGGGCCGTGGCTGTTAACAGCTTAGGTAAAATATTCAAGGGTGGACAGTGTGAAAAATTTATCTTGTAGAACTATTTCTTTAACTTTAATATCCTTCCGCGCCTCTGTATCACAATGTACACTGACATATTTCGTAATCAAATGATTTGTTTTCTTACTAATTTGATGTGTGTTTGATCCCAGAGTGCATGTTAATTCTCTTGGTAGTACTAGGCTCAGAAGCTAGTTTATTCGAGGTAGTACATGTGCACATTTCCTGCATCTCCTAGTAAAGTGCAGCCTCGCTTTCAACATTCGCAACCAGTCCGCGGTAGATTCATATATGGCATCTCTGCTTCGAGGGACGTCTCACATTTTCTTTGTGAGGAGATCCTGCTGCATGCTCATTAGCGATGGTTCTGTTAGAAATGACACATTTCTGTCAGGTGTTTGCGCTCCATAGACTTGTATAGAGGGAGAATGTATATAAACTGTTCACTTTTGCATTCATATCAGCATTATATGATCCAACTGGTCTTTATTCGGCAAGAGGGAGAGGAGTTGGCCTAACGGCTAGGGCAGCCGACCTCGAGTCTCAGCAATGACGCTGAACATACTGTGATTCTGGGCAAATCACTTAATCTCCCTGTGCCCAACAAAAATGAATGGGTCCTCATGTAACGCAACTGGTGTTCGTGTAAAGCGCTCTGATATCCGATACAGGGGTCAAGTTTGCGCTATATAAAACTCCTTTAAAAAAAATGTTTAAAAAAGAACCCTGGTCAGCTGCAGTGAGATTACAATTGTCTTTTATTTATTTGTTGTGCTGCCTGATATTTTTTTATTAAACCTATATTATACTTTTGTTGAGTTTTATTTTAACAAAAGTAAATCACAATGTTTCATTTGTGGGCGATAACTACTGTCTCAGTCCCACTCAGGAAGCATTCTGTAGCACCCAGCTCTCTCTTGCTCCCCTGTGTCCTGTCCCATTTCCTTGAGGTGTGGCCCCCACTCCTTGGAAGTGACTTCCATGCTAGTCAGGTGGTGGCTTACTCTAGCTCCATCGCTGCAGGGTTGAGGAAAGCCAGCCCACTGTAGTCACTTTTAAACAAGCCATGGCAAAGAAAATGGGTCTCAGCTGTGAAATGTACGGGTTTGAGCAGTCCTTTTTTGTTTTGTGGTAGAAGGCAGTTGGAAAAGCATGCGTAAACATGGTGGCTAGCTTTGAATAGGATTTTTTTTCAAAATAAAATAAAACTTATTCAACAATGGCTGTTGCTGAAGCAGATGCATCCCGGGCGAACATCATTGTAAGCATATTTTATTTTTAAGAAATCCCTTTCAAAGGTAGCCATCATTTACAGCATTTTATTTTCTTTTTTCCAAATCCCATAAAAAGATGGCCACCGTAAAGGAACATACAGCTGCAGTAGCCATCTTTGAATGGGATTTGCAAAAATAGAAATAAATAATTTCTCTGACTGATCTTGTGGAATGAGGACAGAAAGGCATTGTTCACTCACCCCCAAAAAACTCTTGGCGTCTAGCCTTTCTGTGGTTATGTGCCTGGAGGGGCTGATGAAGCTGGATCAGAGGGTCACACATAGTCACCCTTTAAAGACCTGTGCTTCTGGCCCTGCCCATCTTCCTTATTCTTGCACTATTTTCTAGAGCCCACTTTTTCTATTCTGTGGATTACACATGTATACGTCTTTACGCTAGGACTTCCCCCCACCCCCCCATTCCCATCTACCCAACCAGTTTGTAATCCGGTTGTCTCCTGCCTCCATGACACTGCTGTGCTCTTTTGATCATAAATACATTGATACAATGCATGCAAAGGGTCCAGCGCTGAGCCATGCTCCATCCAGTACCCCTGGAGAAAGCTCTCTCTTACCTCTGGTGCCTGGGGTGATCATGTGGAGTCCGGCCCAGTGCTGGACCTCTTCAGTCTCCAGGTTAAGACGTTTTCCAGCAGACAAAGCACAAGGATCTCTGAAACAAGACAGACACCTAGGAAAACTCACGGAAGTCTAACACATGTAAAATGCAAAAATAGCTAACAAGGAGAAAAAATATTCTAAATGCAATTTGCCATTTTGGCAGTTTGCCATTAGTAGCACATAATGCTAAATTCTAGACATTTTCATGCTACTGTTATGCAATTTTTCTGAATGCAGTAAGCAAATATGCTATCAAAATGAAATTCCAGATAGCAGTAATGAGCAGGTGCCAGATTGTTTTTGTGGCAAGAATGCGAGAAGGCCTTGAAATAAAGATACAACAAGCTATGGTAAAAGGCTGGCTTAGCTTAATCTGCAGTTCTCACATCGCTGTGCCAACTTCAGAAGGAGGCTACTCATACTTGAACAGTCAGGCTTACGAGGCAATGTGCAGCACCTGATAAAATGCAAATGCATTTAAAATATGAGTAAATGTTCACAAATGTAAAGGCTCTTGTAGCACTTTAAGCAGGTATAAAACCAAATTCACTGTTATTACAAACAGACGGGTCCACATAAAATGGCGCTCACACACACACGTGAGAAGCCATCCTGAAAAAGTAAAAAAATAAATAATAGATGGCTGTCTGTCGATAGCATGGCAGGTGAATACAAAATAGCAAGGGATGGTGGGGAGAAGGACACTGAGTGGGTGCTGAGACAAGGAAGAGGGAAGTGGGAGCAGGGAGAGAGCAAGGGATACAGATTAGTCCCTCACTGCAATGTAAGTTCTGACGTCAACAATGAAAAAACACATCAACCAATCAAAACACCTTGGTACCACAATGCTCATGGGCTGGATAAACACCAGTAAAGGAAAGAAAGCCATCGAATCAGGAGCAGGGAAGTGAGATAGACAACAAAACCATCCAATTATGCAAAAGAGCAGGGTCAAAGCTATCACTGGCATAGCTGGTGCGCTGGCTCTGTAGCCCAGGTGTGAGAGGGGGCACAGTCTGCCCTGCAACGGAAGCTGTTATTTAGAGCCCACTCTTTTAGAATGGTGTGAACAGAAAGCTGCCTGTCCTCCTTGGGGACGCTGGAGGGGGAAGGAATACGGAGTGAGTAGAAAATAAGGGAGAAATTGGAGGAGCAAAGAGCTGAAAGAAAATAAGAGGTTCAAAGATAAAAAGCAGAGGAGGGAAAGTAACCGTAACAGAATGGGAAAGGAGGCATGGGTAAGACATTTGACAATGGAAAAGGATAAGAAAGGGGCCAGAAATAAGAATGTCGCATGAGAAGAGAGAAAGGAGATATGAATGAGTGAGAGACAGAAGAGGGAAAAATGTCTGCAAGGAGAGAAAGAAGATGAGGAGAGATGGAGGCAGGGACAGGAGAAGGAAACACAAGGTGACTTGGGAATTTGAATAGGGGCAGTGACACTGAAGCCCAGGGGTATGATTGGCCCTCTGCACCTCAATATAAATTCATTTTAATAGTAATAGGAAGCCCATTTCCTTACTTCTTTTAGGGCCCCTAACACCCAGGCTACTCCACTGAGCAGGGGGGCTAGGCTCAGTGCTTAATTTGTAAAAGAATGAGGTGCCGGGGCTGAAAATACTGCCAAGGAGGCTACAGCCCGCTTCTCCCTCCGGTGTGCCCAACTTTCAACACCTGCACTGCCTCAGTCTCTATCCTGTAACCACGCTCTGCTGTCTGTTCCCTAAGACATGCGTTTAACTTCTTTACCTACACCGACAGATGAGCGTGAAAACTAAATGTACACCAAATGAAAATGCTTCTTTTGAACATATTAATTAGTGCGGTCTTACTGGGTTTGTTGCAGGTCAGGAGGCTGCTTGAGCACAGCAGGTCATGGCACTGCTAGTGCTGCCTGTAATTAGTTTGGTCCAGTTATGACGAAGGCATAGGCATCCACTGCTCAGCTTGCTGTGGCCCTGCCTGCTACAGCACAAGCACTGTCCCCAGCCGCAATGCTGCAATGCCTGTGAGACGTAAATATGACTGTTGCACCTACTGGGCTCAAGCACACTCCGCAATTAGCATGCTTGGAGGCAGCGCACAGAAACTAAAGGTGACTCTATAGCTCACAAAATTTGCGGTGGGCCACAGCCACATAAAGCAGGTTGAGGACAGTAGCAATGCAGGGCTGCAGGCCCCCATTACAATTATCCAATGGGAGGCTTAGGTTCAGGCACAAACAGGGTGCAGCAGACTCGGGGAATAGAATGCAAGCCATTCGTTAATGATGACTTCTTGGATTCATGACAGGCGTGATGACATCATCACTAAAGTGATGATACACAATCATGCCTGCCTGAACAGATGTATGCCTCCCTATGAAAACATACCAGCCCGTCACCATGCAAGGTATGTGGTTCTTTTTATTTTAAATTGGGCAATTAATATTGAGACCACCACCTGCAGGACCAGAAATCATTGCCCCGGCCCTGTGAAAGAAGTGCCGGTGCTGAACACCTGAAAGCACCTGCACAAATTAATCTCTGGCTGGGCCAAAGCCCATTCTTCGTATTTGCGATCCATTGGAAGCAGTAGGTCTGGCAAATGGACAGCTACATTTGTTACTAGCCAAGGACTGAAAAAGGTCTCGAAATCTAATAACACAGCTTCTCTCTCTTTCTCGGTGTCACTACACAGCCACTGGGTGTGGGCTCCGTCCCTTAATTGACTTAGAGGAAAGCATGTTCAAATTTTTCAGAGCAACATGAACATAATAAAGAAATGAAGAGGTTGTTAATTTAGTTCTACTTTTTTTGTGAATCAGCATGCAGAGGTTCACTTCCTATTCATACCAAGGGAAGGATGCCACATCTCTGCATTGCTCCTTCCCAGGCACAGACCTCCGTTGCACCGTCACAGCATTTCTGTAATTAGCTATAGCTCAGGCTATCTGAATTAAATATAACCACAGTTAAGCCCGTTTTTTAGCTGTCGCTTTGGAAATGACAGTTAGGCCAGTTTTTTAGCAGTCGCTTCAGAAATGACAGTACACAGTGTCAACATTAGAGGGGCCCGCACTCTCTCGGTCAATAGAGGCTGAGTCTCCCTGAGTATTCTTTAAATCGGATGCAAAGAGCATGGCAATGATTTTTTTGACCTGTGCACATAAAGAGTTGTAATATCAGCTGTAACTCACACCAGACGATGTAACTCTGAAGCCTATTTAGGTTCTTTAGGGGTGCATGGGCGTAGCTATCAATGGTGCAGCAGGTGCAGTTGCATCGAAGCAAAGGTGTTTGAGGGGCCCCCAATAAGTGTTTGTTAAACTACAAAGTCAGGGGAGCAGGGGGTAAGTGTCCTTGCATGTATTAGGGCCCACTGCACCGATGCTTCTTGTAGGGGCGGTAGACCAAGTTACAGCTAAACATAAACTATCAATCGATCACATGGTCACCCAAAGAACTGACGCCCATGCCATGCAGCTGTGGGGGTGACACATTCCACTTTGTTAAGCTGACACTGTGCACATTAAGTTTTATCCAACACAAGATTCTCTGCACATTTATTTTAAGAGACACATTTGAAAAGGATAGTTTATCCCTGTGAAAAATGTCTGTCTATTCATTCGGGTTTTATATGATTCCAAATTGGAGTTTGTATTGAAAATGCATTGTTGAACTTACAAATGCTTATTTGTAGTAAATAAAATTCCCATTTCTCATGTAATACCAAGGAATTCTCTTAATATCTCAGCGCTTAGTATTAGCTGCCTTAGCTCTGGCAGATCTTTAGTAAGTGGCATGTCGTGCAAGCCTGCTCCAGGCAAAGCTTTCATCGGAACAAATGATTTATTTTATAGGATTTGGGACCGAACATGTCACACAATTCTGAAAACAGGAACATCTGTGAGTCAAATATGGCTATCAGCTAGATAGAGAGGGGCTGAGTGTTCACACACACACGGCCAGCATCACAGCCATTTAATCCTACTTACTGGCTCTTCTGTCGAAAAAATGTGGATTATAGCAGGGGCAGCTTTAGAGCTGGTGGTGCCTGGTGTGACAATGTTTGTTGGACCCCGCAGTGACCACCTCCGCCACGGATTCCCTCACTCCCACCCTTTAACAGCGGCCCTAAAGCCTCCATAGCCACTCTCTCTCTCATCCATTTCTTTCTTTTTTATAGTGCCACCCATGCCAGTGCAGGGTGTCAGAGCACTTTACATCACACACACACTACAGAGAGACACTGAATCATAGGTGTGTCAATCAGTGTATAGAAAATGTTACATAAGCCAGAGGACTACAAGTTGTAGGAGGCACGTCATCCATACCGGTAGGTAGTATAGTTAGAGTGCTTGGTCTGGAGGAGCACACACTCAGAATTTAAAACATAACACCATGGTTGGGGGGTGTTTACTAATAGGAATTGATTTTTCCCAAATGAAACCTTGTTGCAACATTAGTATAAAGAAAACAAGCATTTGCAATGCAATAGGTCTCGCATTAGGAAAGTGTGAGCTATTTGTATTGTAAATGACATTTTTTTTAAAATATGTGTTGGCTTTGAAAATATATAAATTAATAGCATTTTTATTTACAAAGCCAATAGCGTACACTTTCCTAATGCGAGTCCTATTAGCTATGGCAATTGGTGTTGGTAGCAAGCAAGGGCAGTGCTGTTGTGGTGCTGAGTGATGCTGTTGTGGTGCTGAGTGATGTGGTTGGGCTGAGTGATGTGGTGGTGTATTAGAGTGATGTGGTAATGTCCCAGAGTGATGTGGTGGTGTCCCAGAGTGATGTGGTGATGTCTGTGAGTGATGTGGTGATGTCTGTGAGTGATGTGGTGGTGTCTGTGAGTGGTGATGTGTTGGTGTGGTGGTGTCCCTGAGTGATGTAGTGATGCCCCTGAGTAATGTGGTGGTGCTGTCCCAGACTGGTGTGGTGCTGTCCCAGACTGCTGTGGCGCAGTCCCAGAGTGATGTGCTGCTGTCCCAGAGTAGTGTGGTGCTGTCCCAGAGTGAGATGGTGCTGTCCCAGAGTGATGTTGTGCTGTCCCAGAGTGATGTGGTGGTGTCCCAGAGTGATGTGGTGGTGTCCCAAAGTGATATGGTAGTGTCCTAGAGTGATATGGTGGTGTTGTGAGGCGTGCAGCAGTGTGAGGCGTGCAGCAGTGTGAGGTGTGCAGCAGTGTGAGGTGTGCAGCAGTGTGAGGCGTGCAGCAGTGTGAGTCGTGCAGTAGTGTGCAGCATGCAGCAGTGTGAGTAATACAGCAGTGTGCAGCATGCAGCAGTGTGCGGCGTGCAGTAGTGTGAGTCGTGCAGTAGTGTGCAGCATGCAGCAGTGTGAGTAATGCAGCAGTGTGCAGCATGCAGCAGTGTGAGTAATGCAGCAGTGTGCAGCATGCAGCAGTGTGCGGCATGCAGCAGTGTGAGGCGTGCAGCAGGGTGAGGTGTGCAGCAGTGTGAGGCGTGCAGCAGTGTGAGTCGTGCAGTAGTGTGCAGCATGCAGCAGTGTGAGTAATGCAGCAGTGTGCAGCATTCAGCAGTGTGAGTAATGCAGCAGTGTGCAGCATGCAGCAGTGTGCGGCATGCATCAGTGTGAGGCGTGCAGCAGTGTGAGGAGTGCAGCAGTGTGAGGTGTGCAGCAGTGTGTGGCGTGCAGCAGTGTGTGGCGTGCAGCAGGGTGGCGTGCAGCAGTGTGAGGCATGCAGCAGTGTGAGGGGTGCAGCAGTGTGAGGCGTGCAGCAGTGTGCAGCGTGCAGCAGTGTGCGGCATGCAGCAGTGTGCGGCATGCAGCAGTGTGCAGCATGCAGCAGTGTGCAGCATGCAGGAGTGTGAAGCGTGCAGCAGTGTGAGGCGTGAGGTGAGGGGGTGTGAGGGTGAGAGGGTGAGAGGGTGTGTGAGGGTGAGAGGATGTATGAGGGTAAGTGAGGGTGGGTGAGGGGGTGTGAGGGTGAGGGGTTGTGAGGGTGAGGGGGTGAGAGGATGTGCGAGTGTGAGAGGGTGTGTGAGGGTGAGAGGGTGTGTGAGGGTGAGAGGGTGTGTGAGAGTGAGAGGGGGAGTGAGGGTGTGTGAGGGTGAGGGTGTGTGAGGGTGAGGGTGTGTGAGGGTGAGGGTGTGTGAGGGTGAGGGGGTGTGAGAGTGAGGGGGTGTGAGAGTGAGGGGGTGTGTGAGGGTGAGGGTGTGTGGGTTCTGAGGGGGTGTGGCGGTGTGAGGGAGAGGGTGAGGGGTGTGATGGTGAGGGGGTGTGAGAGTGAGAGGGGGTGTGAGGGGGTGTGCGTTCTGAGGGTGTGTGGCGGTGTGAGGGGGTGAGGGCGTGTGAGGGTGAGGGGGTGTGAGGGTGGGTGGGAGTGTGGGTGAGAGGGTGGGTGAGAGGGTGAACGAGGGTGAGGGGGTGTGTGAGGGTGAATGAGGGTGAGGGGGTGTGTGAGGGGGTGAGGGTGAGTGAGGGGGTGAGGGTGAGCTAGGGTGAGAGTGTTGTGTGGGTGAGTGAGGGTGAGAGGGTGTGAGGGTGTGAGAGTGAGTGAGGGTGAGAGGGTTGTGTGGGTGAGGGTGGGTGAGGGTGAGTGAGGGTGTGTGAGGGTGAGTGAGGGTGAGTGAGGGTGTGTGAGGGTGAGAGGGTGTGAGGGTGAGGGTCCGAATGGTGGCAGGGCAGACATCATTGTAGCTAGCAAGTCGAACTTGACATTTGTATACTCTCTACTCCGACCAAGGCTGGAATTAGTCACTAGTTACAGACCTGAAGACTGGATGTGCTCTCTCTGAACACACTGCAGCGGCAGAGCTGTGAACATCGGCCCGATCAGATCTGCACACAATTTGTCATAGATAGACAATAAGCACATTGCATGGAGAGCAAATATTCCTTCTGCTGGACTACGAAGCAGTCTGTAAGACATAGACACACACTACATGCTCTACTGCACAACCTCATGAACACACTACAAAGTCCGCAAGAGCTAAAGATAGAGCTAGGCAAACCCAAAGCGCAAAGTCGTTGCTAAGCGTTGTATACAGCAGGTGTTACTATTGGGAGATTTCACGGTAAAAGAATAAAGGGCAGAAATACACTAGTAAATCCTGATGTCAATTCCAGTCGACCAGTACTAAATGGTTCCTTTAACATGCATTGCGCAAACAGGGTTTGGGTAACGGACTATATATGTTGCTATGGGAAACAAGCAGTGGCTGCGAAATCAAACAAGCTGTTTGCCGCGAAAGTGAAACGAGATGCATGGGGAGCAGCAGCCTTTGATGTGCCGGCCAGTGAATAATTAGGGGAGGAGAGATGCTGGCCTGAGGCAGAGCGCACCATATGGAGAGGGAGGGGGGTGGGCCGAGTGCAGGAGAAATGCTGCTGGCAGGGGGAAGGCTCGGGCAAGCTCGTACTTGTTAGGTCACGTGATTTCACGTGAACTCTTGAGAATCCTCATCATAAAAAGTCAGCTTTGTGGATGGACGGCTATAGGTCTCTCTGCGAGACCTAAAAACTGGCGAACAAAACATTACATTCTAACCTATACCTATTCTATTCTATTCCCTAAGATTTATATAGTGCATTGCTACCCAATGGGCCTCCCAGCGCTAGTAACAACTCTGCTCTACAAACTTGCAGTCTCTTTGCAGCTTTTTGATGAAAGTTAATAGGATATTGATCTATACTGGAATTTTAACTTCTAAATTGCAACTAACAAAAGAGTCTCTGTGACAAAAGCAGCAACCCGCTCAACTATTTACATTATAAGCATTTCTGTGATTGGCATTGTGCATGTTCTTTGCAGCATACATTTTAACCCTCTACACTACCTATGATGAGTCAAAACTTCCACTAGACAAAACTCCGATCTCTCTCCTGCAGACCCATTAATTACCAGGTTGCATCCACAATATATTTGAAATCATGCCTCTGCCACTCCTAAGTCAGCACCCGGTGCGGTCGCGCCGGTCATACCACTCTAGAGCCAGCCCTGGATTATACACTCAAGTATTGTCACCTACTGTGTAATTCTGATGGTTCAGTAGTAATCCCTTTGATTTCCATGATCCACCTCACACCCCGCACCCTGTCAGTGCTACATTGATTAAGAGTTGGTTCCACTGAACTTTAATTATGATTCAGGGATCAGGGACCCTCTTATAATCTAAATATGAGAGGGGTGCTCGGAAGGTTTCTAATGGAAAAAAAACTTGCCCCGTTTGACCTCTTCCATGAAGAAACCTAATGACAGCTCCTGTGAGACCTCCAGTTCAGTCAGCAGGCCTCAGCCAGAACTTAAACGTACAATTAAGGAATCTGATCCAGAGACCCACTTAGCCTTAAGCAAAATCATGGAACAGTCCAGATGTAGCCACATTTTACTGCTGCCAAATTGCTCCAAGCTGCACCCCTTCCAGGTGCTACATTTGGACTTGCATTCCTCCTCAGTGATTCAAGCTAGTGAAGCTCCCCGGCACACCATAGCATCCTTTGCGTCACAGCGAAGCCAAGGCAGAAAATCCTACAAGAAGTAAACTTCTTAAGGATGATGCAGGTGAATGGTGTTTTACAGCAAGAATCCGCATTAACTTGGGGGAATGTCTTTCTGAGGTGGCAGTGTCGTACAAAAAATTGTCTGTCCCTCTTCATAATCTACATTATTTTCCTTCGAGTTGGCAGCCCTCTGTAAGGCACACTCCAAATGCTAAAGCAACTTTAGGTTAGTACATTTAATTTCATTGTTAGTTGTTCTAAAGCGCATCAGTGCCATGAGGCATCTTGGCACTGAGGAGTCATGGGGCGTACAGTGTTATACGGGTAAAAAGGAGACATTTAACAAGAACTGCGTTATGATTAAGCCATAAAAAAACAAGTTTTCAGATCTTTCCTAAACCTGGCCATGTGGTCTGTGATTTTAGGTTGAGAGGGAGGCTGTTCCAGAGTTGGGCAGTGCCGCCAATGAAACTCCTGGCTCCGCAGTTTGCCAGTTTAAATCGGGGGATACTGATGGTTTTAGCTGAACGCAGGTGCACCATTAAAGGTTCTTTCTTAAGTATTCTGGGCTAGAGCCATGTAGGGCCTTATGAGCGATACATAGGGCTATAAATGTGATACGTATGTTGGTGGGCAGCCAGTGAAGTTTGTGTCGGGTAGGACTTAGGAGGCTGATTGGAACTTTGGAACCCCCAGCAGCATCTGAGAGGCTGCATTCTGCAGATTCTGCGGCTTTCTAGCAGTCTTTGTCGCGTGTTAAGGTACAGAGTATTACAGAAGACAATTTTTGATAAGACCAGTGTGATGATCACTGTTTTACGGAGTTCAAGGGGAATAAATGGAAGAATTTTTGTAACTGTTCTCAAGGTGTTAAAAGAGGATGAACGTTCACCTGTGATCCGAACGTCAGTTTGTGGTCAGATAAAAACGACCTTCTTGACAGGGTTTGGCAAAAGCCCCAGGTTTTGTGGCTACCAGGTGGGGGGGGGGGGCAGAAGGCAATGCCGCTGCCAAAAAGGAAAACCTCGGTTTTGCCCAAGTTTAAATTCAGGCAGTTTTCCTCCATCCATCTTCCCACCTACCTTTATGCAGTTCTGAAAACTAACTGCTGTTTCATGCACATCACTGGAGATTGAAATTATGATTTGTGTTCCATCTGCATATGACACCAAGGAGAAGCTGAAAGGTCTGATCAGGCTTGCAAGGGGTCTAACATAAATATAAAAAAGCATCAGGTTTAATGGTGACCCCTATGGGACATCGCAAGGCAAGGAGAAAGGTGTGGAGACAAAGCAATTTAAGGATATGAATTGTTCTCTGTCAGAGAGGAATGATCTGAATGTGGCCAGCAAAGTGTCTTTTATTTTTATGCTGTTTAGGCAGTTAAGTAGTGCCTGACCGCTGTTAAGTCGAGAAGGATCAGGGCTGCCTTCTCTCCCTGATCAATACAGCTTTGGAAATAGGAGGCAAGATATTGGGCGATGGCTGTTGGGTTTGAGGGGATTGAGTGTGTGTTTCTTTAAAAGAGGTAGGATGGATGCAGTTTTCCAGGCTTTTGGAAAATATCCCACCTTAAACAGCTCATTAAAGATCTTCGTAAGGTTGGGCACTACAGTTTTTCAAGTCATCTGTAGCGTTGCGGGTCAAGTAATCTGCTGACTTCTTCTGATGTGAGAAGGGAAAATTAGTTGATATGTTGCTTATTTGAGGTGCCGAAAGAATTTCAGTAGAATCTTGATTCAAATTCTTAATTGATGCAAAATCATTGTAGACTTCCACTACTTTATTTAGAAAACATCCTGAGAGTTCATCGCAAAAGGATTGATTGCAGATCAATAGATTGATATTATTAGGATTGGTTAAGGAGTTGATCGTTTGGAAAACAGTTCTAGCTGAATTTTTGGTGGATGTAATTTTTTCAAAAAAATAAGGAGATTTTTCTTCCCTAATCATATTTTACCAGGATACATTGTTTGTGTTTTTGTCTTTTGTTAGGATAATATATGTTTCGTTAGAAGTATTCATGTTTGAGGCAGAGTTGTTTTTGCTGCCTTTGTTTTCCTGAAAACCAAGGGGCTGATGGGTTATTCCTATTGCAGCTAAATGATTTTGGGGCGGCGATGGGTCCACGGCGGACAACAGCCAACTGGTTTAGTTAATGGTAGTGTTGTCTAAGTCCTCTAGCACATCAGGAGGGGTGTTAGCTTGGACCTGATTGAGCTGTGACAGTTCCAGTTTGTGCCAGGCTTGGGTTAGTTGTGTGTGCGCTATGTGTTTAGAGGGTAGTGTGTTGGTGATTGGTTTGTTGAGCATGATGGCCTTGTGGGCTGACCAGGTCATGGGAAGTGTGGCGGTAACCTAGAGAGCTGTGTAATTGGAAACAATCCCACCCAGTAAAAGTCCCGCTTTGTTATGTTATGTTATGTTAATTAAAATTTGTAAAGCGCGCATACGCCCAGGGGCTTCTTGGCGCTGAGGAGAGATAAAAAACATAACAAGAGAGATGCCAGCAAGAGTCACTATTTCAAGTAGGCCTGTGTAAATAGGAAGGTCTTAAATGCCTTTCTAAAGGCAAGGAGGTCCTTACTCTGTCTAAGGGTCAGAGGCAGAGAGTTCCACAGGGAGGCTGCTGGAAAGTGGAAACAACTACCTCCCTGTCGCTTTCTCTTGAACCGGGGTACCTCAAGTAGGTCTTTGTGGGCTGATCGCAGACTGCACGAGGGGGTGTATCTCCCAATCAGTTGCCTTATAAACAGGGGTCCCTTGCCTTGTAGAGCCTTGAAGATGATACATCCGGCTTTGAATGCGGCTCTCTGAGCCACAGGTAGCCAGTGCAGTTTCTCTAGCCCTAATTCAATCGATTCCCATTTAGGTACCTTACAGATCAGCCTGGATTCTGGAGGTGTTGCAATCTTCTGAGTTGGCCTACAGGCAAACCTAGGTAGAGACTGTTCGAAAAGTCGATGTGGGAAAGGACTAGGGCAGTAACTACTTGAATCAGGGCTGAGTGGGTGAGAAGGTGTGCAATTTTTTTTATTTTTCTTAGTTGGAAAAACCCTGAGGAGACTACTGTTCCGATCTGGGAATTTAAGGCAAGGTCCTCATTAATGGTCACTCCCAGACTCTTTACTGATTGGGACTTTTTGGGAGGGAGGCCCATATCTGAAGGCCAGAAATGTGGGCCCCAACTAATCTCGCTCTTCCCGGGCAAAATCAATTCTGTTTTCCCCGGGTTTAGTTTGAGATGGTTTAGGGACATCTACCTCTGAATCTGGATCATAGTTGCCTGAAAGTCTTCAACAGCATTAGGTGAGTTTAATGTAAAAACTAGCTGTAAGTCATCTGCATAGTTGTATGCAGTGACTTTGTGCTCTCTCAAGTTTGTGCTCAAGCTCTCTGAGTAGGTTCTGGAACCATTTGGGTTAAACTCATGCTGTCCACTAAATGTTCTGTATCTTGAACAACAGAAATTTCCAGATGGAAATTAAAATAACCTAGAAAAGTAATATCAGTCTGTTTGAGGTAGAGTTCTAATGAAGAGTAAATCGTTTGTTCAAAAGTGGTCTTCTGGGTGTGTGGGCGTAGAGAAGTATTCCGTTAAAGGATAGATTTTTTGAAATTTCAATTTTAAATGAAAGTGCTTCAAAATCTGGGGCGAGAATTGGTAGTAAGGAGGCTGTTCTATTGTTGCAGTGCACAACCACTAGACCCCCTCCTCTCCTGTTTTGCCAGTTTAGTCTGAGTACAGAGAGTCCTGGTTCTGTAATCCGTTGTCACACAGATCTCAAAACATTCCCTTTAGATCACTGGAATTTTCTAAATTGTTTGTCTCACTGGAACAAAATTTTCCTTAAGTACATTCTT
The DNA here is from genome assembly GCF_964263255.1 of Lissotriton vulgaris. Taxonomy (NCBI): domain Eukaryota; kingdom Metazoa; phylum Chordata; class Amphibia; order Caudata; family Salamandridae; genus Lissotriton; species Lissotriton vulgaris. Next base: position 720,166,255 of record NC_141687.1, read on the forward strand.
ATGTTTGGCTTACCTAAGGATTTACTGAGTACATCTGCAAATTCACTCCTTAATGTTTCATACTCAGAACTAGTCTCACTCATTCCTTAAACTACATTAACTGGATTAGCTGTATGATCCTGTTTGATTCACAATTCGCTAATACGAGACCATTCTAAAAACATCTAACCTTTTTCCGCAACATACCATTTGCTATAGTACTTCTTAGTTTTAACTTCTAAATCTACTCATACAAAACCCACCATTGATATTATATGACCTGTATAGCCACCCTGCATGCACCCGATTTACATAACTTCCTTTCTGGACCCAATCTGTCAAACATGCTTTTACCCATTGTAGTATACTACACAAAGGAATCTACCACAGTATTCACTTTTACATCATTGGTTACCAATATATGACTAACACTTTTACTGGGAATTGTTTCAATTGCAATTGCATTTCCCCACACTCAGTACTACCCCATGCATGCTTAAAATGTCCTAATCATCATTCTTAGAAATGTAGGTAATTCTCTTCCTCATGCTCTTGCAAACGCTACTAAAATTCCCTTTTTTCTTACAACTACTAGACAATTGTTCTAAATCATGGCAGTGTTTTGTTTTTGGTTAAGTGTTCGTTTGATCCACAACTATAACATATTAGAACATTGGAATGTTGAGCGCTCCATTGAATACAATGAAGTGCTCCGGGCTTCTACAGGAAGGTAGAAGCCCGCAGAGCAATATTCTAATGTAATGTTTTTGTTCACAGCTCCTGCTGTGAACAAAGGCCTCTCGGAGCCCGAGGGGATTTAAACCCCCTTGGGCTCCGTGAGGCCTTTGTTTTTAGTAATTAGAACATTCTGCCCTCTACGAGCGGAATGTTCTAATAGCCTTAGAGCCCTCCTAACGGGCTCTACCGGCCATTAAAGACCCTCTAATTTGTAAAAGGCCCTCTGGAGCGGGTATTTAACGGCCGATATAGCCCGCTTCGGTGGGCTATAAGGCTATAATATGTCTGTTGTTGGCACCACTTTTTTCATCTCAGTTTTCTTCCATTTATCCTTTTCTTCCTTAGTATAACTCATAATAGCAAAGACCATTCCAGAACTTCCATTAGATTTTCTAAAAAATGTAATGCTTTTTCAGACTCCTCAATGTTTCTTGCATGAACTAAAGCAGCTTTCAAAGTCATTTTACTGCAATATTTCCTGTATTTTCTTTGACTTGGTTTTCATTAAAATCTGATCTTTTAAAACTTGATCATAAGTCATATGTTCAAATGTACACACCACACCCCATTAGAGCTGTTACATATTGGTCAATTGTTTCCTCTTCCTTCTAAGATCTAGAATAACATCTCTCTAACACGCCACTAATTTCTCTTCCATATCTTTCATGTAATTGCTTAAATGTAATTTGGTAAATATTTATATTGCTTAGATTTTACAATGGTGGTAAGTGCTTAAATTCTCTTAAACCAATGGCTCTTAACCTATGTTTTAATAAAGATAACTGCTTTTCAAGTGAACGCTCACCATCCTTCAAAACTTCCACATAGGCTTCAAATAAATAAAGCCATAACTCTGACTGTATTGGAGGGTCTCCAGCCTCAGATAAAAAACGGTTGTGGCTCAATACTCATCATTATCTTAAAACAAAATACAAGTAATAACACCCTTACAGAAATACTAAATTTGAACAAAAGTCAGAGTTTTAACAAAAGTCAGAATGCTCCAGAGACTCTTTTCTCTTCACGAAGATTAGCAGTAACATTCAAGATAAGTGTGCGTATCGCTGTTGAATGAAACATGTAGTGCAGTACATAACATGGAGAATGTGACAATGGTCTACTGCTTGTCAAATAATTAAGCAAAAGGGGGTGGTGATGGACAAAGTTTCTGAATTAAGCAGAATACTCTCACCCAGCCAAGAGATCAGGGCTTGATCCAACACCGTTTTTTAGCTCACTGCACCATCCCAGCTCAGTACCTGGCTATATGCAAATTAGTCTGTCCCTGGCCCAATGCATCATGGGAACAGGGCAGACGAAACTACCAAGCCAATTCTTTCACTGGACGGAAACAAGCTTCCGGGGACCGGTTTCTGGCATTACAGCCGTCTTCGGTCCGGCTTGCTTGAATCCTGATGGTGCCATGAGCAAGGGACTCACGTCTGAGTATACCCTTCCACGCTTATGGTGGACAAAACAATTAAGCAAAAGGGGGTGGTGATGGACAGAGTTTCTGAATTAAGCAGAATACTCTCACCCAGTCAAGAGATTAGGGCTTGATCCAACTCCGTTTCTTAGCTCACTGCACCATCCCAGCTCAGAACCTGGCTATATGCAAATTAGTCTGTCCCTGGCCCAGTGCATCATGGGAACAGGGCAGACCAAACTACCAAGCCAATTCTTTCACTGGATGGAAACAAGCTTCCGGGGACCGGTTTCTGGCATTACGGCCGTCTTCGGTCCGGCTTGCTTGAATCCTGATGGTGCAATGAGCAAGGGACTCACGTCTGAGTATACCCTTCCACGCTTATGGTGGACAAAACAATTAAGCAAAAGGGGGAGGTGATGGACAGAGTTTCTGAATTAAGCAGAATACTCTCACCCAGTCAAGAGATCAGGGCTTGATCCAACACCGTTTTTTAGCTCACTGCACCATCCCAGCTCAGAACCTGGCTATATGCAAATTAGTCTGTCCCTGGCCCAGTGCATCATGGGAACAGGGCAGACCAAACTACCAAGCCAATTCTTTCACTGAACGGAAACAAGCTTCCGGGGACCGGTTTCTGGCATTACAGCCGTCTTCGGTCCGGCTTGCTTGAATCCTGATGGTGCAATGAGCAAGGGACTCACGTCTGAGTATACCCTTCCACGCTTATGGTGGACATAACAATTAAGCAAAAGGGGGTGGTGATGGACAGAGTTTCTGAATTAAGCAGAATACTCTTACCCAGTCAAGAGATCAGGGCTTGATCCAACACCGTTTTTTAGCTCACTGCACCATCCCAGCTCAGAACCTGGCTATATGCAAATTAGTCTCTCCCTGGCCCAGTGCATCATGGGAACAGGGCAGACCAAACTACCAAGCCAATTCTTTCACTGGACGGAAACAAGCTTCCGGGGACCGGTTTCTGGCATTACAGCCGTCTTCGGTCCGGCTTGCTTGAATCCTGATGGTGCAATGAGCAAGGGACTCACGTCTGAGTATACCCTTCCACGCTTATGGTGGACAAAACAATTAAGCAAAAGGGGGTGGTGATGGACAGAGTTTCTGAATCAAGCAGAATACTCTCACCCAGTCAAGAGATCAGGGCTTGATCCAACACCGTTTTTTAGCTCACTGCACCATCCCAGCTCAGAACCTGGCTATATGCAAATTAGTCTCTCCCTGGCCCAGTGCATCATGGGAACAGGGCAGACCAAACTACCAAGCCAATTCTTTCACTGAACGGAAACAAGCTTCCGGGGACCGGTTTCTGGCATTACAGCCGTCTTCGGTCCGGCTTGCTTGAATCCTGATGGTGCAATGAGCAAGGGACTCACGTCTGAGTATACCCTTCCACGCTTATGGTGGACATAACAATTAAGCAAAAGGGGGTGGTGATGGACAGAGTTTCTGAATTAAGCAGAATACTCTCACCCAGTCAAGAGATCAGGGCTTGATCCAACACCGTTTTTTAGCTCACTGCACCATCCCAGCTCAGAACCTGGCTATATGCAAATTAGTCTGTCCCTGGCCCAGTGCATCATGGGAACAGGGCAGACCAAACTACCAAGCCAATTCTTTCACTGGACGGAAACAAGCTTCCGGGGACCGGTTTCTGGCATGACAGCCGTCTTCGGTCCGGCTTGCTTGAATCCTGATGGTGCAATGAGCAAGGGACTCACGTCTGAGTATACCCTTCCACGCTTATGGTGGACAAAACAATTAAGCAAAAGGGGGTGGTGATGGACAGAGTTTCTGAATCAATCCTCAACAAAATACACTCCTTAGTACCAAAGAGGGGGAACCAAACATAATTAAAAATACAAGCACATTAACATCATCAATATACCCAAACGATTTATAAGCTGCATGAATTTATTATCAAATAATATATAAAATTAAAAACACAACATTCAAAAATTTAGAGTAGAGGGACAACTACGATGAGAAGTGGCAAGTTGCAAGGACCCTCTGAAATGGATCACTACTCCTCCTACGTTTCATTAGTCCCCAATCCAGTAGTGCTGCGGCCAAGAATGAAACTCTTTTTCTGGAAGAGGACGAGAGTATTCTCTCCCCAGCTCCTTGACACCTTTTTAATCCAGCCAAGCTTGTGTAATAGAAATCACTGCCAACAGTAAAGTCCATGTTCCTGGCTATGCCACATCCAGCTCTTTCGTTCTTAAAGTCAGTGCTGTTGCACTGTGACTGGCCTGGGGCATGCAACTACACAAAGATGTGTGCTATCATCCGGGACTTGTCTTTCTCCAGGAAATGAGAATCACTCTAATGTCTACGCTGCATTTCCTGAGAGGAAGAGGGATCTCCTACGCTTTCTGCTGTAGATATGGGTGCAATACTTTGCACACAGGCAGAGAGGAATAATCCCATGGATGCCTACCAGCCTCAGGAAATCACCTACTTTCATTATTGTTTACAGTACGTCCTGTTACTACACACCTCTAAACCAGTCCCAAGCTTTTAGGAGTCTGGATATAATGATGGTAGGGGTACCAGTGTTCCTAAGGGTGACTGCAGATTATCCTAAAAGAGCGAAAGCAGGACAACTGAAGCAGAACTGTGGCCAGAGTCATATGGTGCTGAGCTGAGCTGCTACCGGAGCCAGGGATTGAACCGTGAACCCTGTGTTCCGAAGTCAGCAACACTGGCCGCTGCACCACACCTCTCCACTCCATTAGTTCATGTGATTCTATGTATGAATGTTATCATGAGTAAAAAGGCGATGGAGGTCTCGTTTGAAATCCAATAAGGGACAAGGAGAATAAGAGTACAGAACTGGAGAAGTCCCTAGACACTCAACTATTAAGAAACCCTTTAGTGTATTTCCCTTATAACTCACAATGCCAACTGAATACAAAGATGTACAGTATTATTTAATTTAAAACATATAAAGAACAAATCAAGAATCCTAAAGAGTGTGTTTGTTGTGTTAAAATACAGTTTATTACAAATCAATAAAAACAATGTTGTATAACATAATTATAGTGCCATATTTCAAGTACAGTTTTTGTTAAAAAATGTTATCGGTACAAAATACACAATTAAAAAGAATATACAAAAAAATCACAGTTGTTGAGGTTGTCGACGCAGCGTTTTGGTGTGTAACGATACCACCTTCATCAGGACAAACAATTATATCCAAAAAAACGTTACAATTAGATACATACAATGGTTCATAAAAATTAGCATTTCTTTAAAAACGTAATTATCACTATATTAGGGCACTCTTTATTTATACACGTTACATGGTTTGTTTCTATCGATCAAAGAAGTCTTCTTGTTGGTACATTGTTCTAGCATTTGAGTTATACTGGGCTATACACGTGGTTCTTAACTATAGTGACATGAAATCATCATTGAGGTCATGATGCATACCTGTGAGTTAGTTTTTTACTATTCCTCTCATGTTAATTTGGAGGAAGTTTGGATCGATGTCCTTCAAATGATAGAGGATCTGGTCTGTTCATTTCCAGTATAATGTTCCTTTCTGAAAAGAGTATAGGATTACATAACTTATCTCTAATTTTTAAGACTGCATTTTGATTTAGTCAGAAACGGCCCATTGTCTTTAATTGGCCTGTGTTGGTTACCTTTATATTTCAGGAACTCAGTGGTGAAGAGGGTATTGCTGGAGGGGGGCCACCGTATTATTGCAAAAAATCACTAGAATAAAATGAAATATTGTCTTTAAATATGGCTAGATGTGGCAGAAGTTATATTTTTTGTACGATCTATGCGACTAGGTAGTTGTGCCTATAGGTGGACTAAATTCGAAGGCTGGGATTTCTCGTTGTGGGAAATGATTAAAACAACAGGTATTCTTTTATGTAAACACAAAAAAATATTAATCATGATTAACCTGCAAGTGTTATTTTCAGTAAAAACCGAGTAAAGTACTCATGGCAAAACTATACTTAAGGGTCCGTTTTCTTTAGAAACTCAAGAAGTTTAGAAACATACTCACCCTCAAAGCGGGGTTATATGGCCCTCAATGCAGCGTCACTGGATTCCTTTAACTCTGCTGTCAGCGTTGGGATATCTTTATACAGTGTCTTTCATCAATTTGACCTGTATGGGATTATATTACAATCGTTGTTTTGTTTGTATACAAAAAGGCTAGATTTATTAATTTCAAAGCTGGTTTGTTTTTATTCGGTAACTAACTGATATCAGTACTTTCTGAGGATAAAAGACTGAGAAGAAGGATTATTTATGTATTTTAATCGACTAGATGTCGTTACTAATTTTCTGTGTTAATTATATCTCAAGTCTCTTGATTGTACATGTTAGGCTACCCTAACATCTTCATAATATTTTTGTGGCTAAACCTGTATATTACTTCTCAGACTAAAAGAGAAGACTAACTGTCCGTTAATCGTATTGATATGTTTCAGACATCTTTCTTATTGGATGGGTGGGGGATTCTATATTCTATGTCGGCCTTCCGTATTTCGGCCTAGTCACGGTATTGTTGTAGTTCAACAAACCTCTCAGTGTTGGTCTCAATTATAGCATTATCATGGCGGTAGTAGAGCATCTATACATTCTTAAGTGGTCCGACCTCTGACCATTTAGCCTGCATTTTAATGGGCAATATTATTGAAATTGAATGGTCGCATTTTATTTGGCAACAGGTCTTTTTTCTTTGTTGTTATTTCAAAATACATTGTCACTAGGTACCGGTCTGTATTCTGTCTTTGCTTTTTATGGTAACGACAGACCTTCATTATATATGCTAGTACATAGCTGGCGTTTGCCCGATTGTTATTTTAAAACAACTACGAGTTAAACGAGAGTGGTATTACGTACATTTCTGTACCGGGGCAACTCTTACCTTTTTGATAGTAATCGGCCTCCCTGCTCCCCTCACAGCTCCTCTCGTGGCTCCACTCGTATTCAATCCGTCGGTTGTGTTAAACTAGCGTTAGCTGGTTTATTATTTAAGCAAAATCACGCGGGAAGTTGTCTAGAACCTCTGCATATTCATTCTATTTATTACACAGTAATAAATAGAATGAATATGCAGAGGTTCTAGAGGTTCTAGACCTGAATCTAATAATACCAGACGCATTAAGGATGGCCAAGCATTCTAGATACTTTCCGACAAAATCACTCTCTTTATAGATATTGTGCATGTATGTATTAGAATTACGCTGTACTTCTTTGTAAAGGTGATCTTTTAAATCTGCTTTAGGTTTCTGCCACTTTTGTAAATCTTCTAGGTTATTACTCTTTATTGCTCGCAATTAGGCTTGGTATAAATTTGTTTCCTCATTTTTAACTAGTATTTCTTTCCAATTTTTTTTCATCTCGTATGTAATGATTTTCCCTTTTACATATGGATTGAATGCATCCCACACCGACGCTAATTGTGCAGTAACTAAGTTTATTTTGAAGATCTCTTTTCTGAACCTGGTGGGTTTATTTGTCCAAATGTCATCTTCCTGTAACATTTTATTAAGTACCCATCTTTTTAGCTGTCTCACTCTCTGTGGTATCATGAGTTTTAAAACTATTGCTGCATGGTTGGAAAATGCATTCAGGATAATTGCTTATTTGTTATTTTGTAAGGATTTAGATATACAGAATAACCTAAACCTGCATCTGTCTTACATTTAGAAGAGAAGCAGGTGTATTCTTTTCCATTTGGATTATTCCTTCTCCATGGGTTGTATATGTTGAGGTCCTGTACTAATGTTATGAATACTTGTGCTGTACACGTTTTATTTTGTTATGTTTGTTTACAATTTGGATTCAGTGTATAAATGTTAAAGTTCTGAATAAAATTAAAATCTCCTTATTATCAGATTATTTTGGGGATCAATGAGATAAGATAAGAAAAGTAGGATTTATAAAGCGCATGGTTTCACCACAATGGTGTGTCCCTGCGCTGGACCATGGATCAGCTAAGAGGAGAGGAATTGATGCTTAAGGTTGGTAAGGTCGATAGATGTAAAGAGAAGACTAGAATTGGATGTTATTGCTAAAAAGCCAGGTTTTTACTTTCTTCCTGAAGTCAGTTTCCGATGGGGAGTCTCTGAGTCCTTCGGGGAGGGAGTTCCATAATTTAGGAACTATTTAGGAGAAAGATTTAGCTCCAATTCTCAAATTTTTGATCTTAGGGATGGTAGCCAAGTTGGCATTTGAGGATCTGAGATTATGAGTAGGGGCATTGTTTTGGACAAGGGAATGAAGGTAACTGGGGTCGTGTTTCTTTAAAATGTGTTGGCATATACATAGGGCTTTAAAGCTAATACTTTTCATTACTGGAAGCCAATGTAGCAGATCCAGGGTGTGAGAGACAGGTGATCTTTTAGGGTGATTAAGAATTAGTCTAGCTGCCGCATTTTTGACTTGTTGCAGCAGTCCTAAATCCCCCTTAGAGGCACCTAGTTAAAGGACATTCCCATAGTCCATCTGTGAGGTAATGAGCATATGAACTATGGTCCACTGAAATCAGGTCGGAATTAGATCAAGGATTTTTCTCAGGGTCTATGACAAATTCACAATGCAGTCTACACCTGACCTGACGGGCGCACCTCTGTTCTCACTCAGAGATGGTCCTCTTCTCATGAGATTTGACCCTATTTCCTTAGAAGACTCAGCAGGTGCAAATCAGGATCCCCTCTGAACCCCTGCCTTTTGGCTATTTGAAATCTGGTCTCTGATGTGGTTAACCCTGCCCTTAATTTGCTGCTAAATAACTCTCTGGAATTGGGTTTGGATTCTGCAAGCTGGAAACATGAGCTACTTCTCCCCTGCTAAAAAAGCTGTCTGCCGATTCTAAAGTTCTCAGTAACAATAGACCTATTTCTCGTCTTCCTACTGTTGCCAAACATTTAGAGAAAAAAAGGTCAACAACCAGTTGTCATATTTTTTAGAATCCAACCTCCTATTGCATGACTCCCAGTTCGGATTCCATGTGAGTTACAACACAGAGTCTGCCTTACTTGAGATATCAGAATTCATTAAGGAAAAGCTTGATCAGAGCTCTCCAGTGCCGGTCATGCTCTTGGATCTGTCTTCAGCCTTTCATACTGTTTCCCATGCCATCCTACTTGCCGTCCTACTTGATAGAATTGAGAGAATTGGTATAAGAGACCAGGCTCTGTTTTGGCTTAAATCTGTCTTATGAGATTGTTCTCAAGCAGTCTTTCTTCTGCCTTTCACCACTTCTTCCAAATCTCTGATTTGTGGCATTCCTCAGGGTCTACCTCCCAGCCCCACCCTCTTTAACATCTACATAGAACCACTAGCGAAATTGCTGTAGTGTTGGGGGTTTGGGTGGTCTCCTATGCAAATGACACCCAGCCATGAAAAAGTGTCAGCAACCCTGAGCTCCTTCAAACTCTGCCTGAAGGTAGTGGTGAAATGGATGGAGGGAAGTTGCCTCAAACTGAACTCTGAAAAAACTGAGGTTCTCTTTTTTATCGCCAAGTCCTTCCCGGACACTAGTCTTTGGTGGCCACCTGAACTGAATGCTGCTCCGCCTCCCTAGTACTGATGACCAGAAACCAGGGGTAATATTTGATGCAAATCTCACTTCTGAGCCCTAAATTAAGTCCCTGTCTGCGACTTGCTTTGCTACCCTCAGATCTCTCTGAAGAATTCTCGACCTCATTCTTGTGGACTCTCAAAAAAAAGTTGTCTACACTCTGGTTCCTTCGAAACTGGATTACACTAACAGTTTATATTTTGAGTCTACTGCCTTTTTAATCCAATGGCTCCATATTATCCAGAAATCCACTGCATGCATTATCTTGCAGATCCCCCAGCGCTCGCCCTTGTATCATCACCTACGGCATCTCCACTATCTCCTTGCCATCAAGAGGATCCAGTTTAAGGCACTCACTTTTGTCTTCAGAGAATTCACTCATAAAAGTCCTCTTTATTTGAGGAGACGACTCAAGTCCTACCTCCATTCCAGAGCTCCGAGTTCTAGCAACTTCAATTTGCTCCAAGTTCCCTGCATATGCAAACCAGGCACGAAACTGTGGATTGCACTGCCACTCAGTTTGCTTATAAGGTCCCAAAAGCGAGTTAGTATTAATCTCAAAATCCTACCCTTCGACACCTGTCTAAGGGGAGTGTAGACTAATAGTTCCTTCTCGTACTTTGAGCTTTTCACTAGCGCTGGAACACTTCCCAGGAAGTAGCTGTGTGTTCCATAAATGTCATGAATTGAATGCGCCGAGGGATCCTATGGGTCTCCTCTGGGTTTTGGCAGCAGTCTAATGCAACCCTCTCTCATAGACGGTGAAAGTAGTCCCCTCTCCCAAGCCTCTAAGTATACCTCTAAAAGATGTTGGGTAATGACTGGCAAAAAGGTCTGGTAAAACTTGGCAGGGAATCCAACACATTCTGGTGCATTGCCTCCTCCTGAGTGAGGCCTGCATCCAAATAACAAGCATCCAGATATCCCAGTCGCTACAGCAACAATGATGCTAGAAAGGTTTTAACAAGGGCCTGAGACAACAGGGCAGGATCTTGATATACCTGTTTTAAATGTGAATTAAATGTGTCTGCTATACCCCCCTTGAGTATAATACCTTACGGCGCTAAGGAGAACAGAGGTATAAAATGATAGGGTGAGAGGTCTCTCTTCAAAGAATCCAGGCAAACAGGTTCCCAGTTCTGTCCCTCTCCCTATGGAGAAGTTGGAAATACGATTTAAGTGTATACCTCTCCAGCGTATTCCACACTTTTGGGAACGATTGCAGGAGTACCAACTCCTCCGGTACCCGTCCCCGCCTTCCTGTGTTAATAAGTGAGCCTGTGCTAGTTCATCTTCCTACTGGAGGAGCTTGGACTGTAAGGTACACCACACCCCACATGATAAGTGGATACAATGTCCCCTGAGCACCGCCTTCATGGCCTCCCATTCGGTTGACCATGATTGATGTCAAAGAAGTCTCTCAATGCCCCAGACAGCATTTCCCTACCTTTGGGGTCCTGCAAGACTTCAGGGGACAGCCTCCAAGTCCACTGAGTTTGTCGGCTCCACCCAGGCAAATTCATAGTAAACAGGTGCATGGTGCAATAAATAGCAAGAGATATGGGATACCTCACTGACGTCAGGGCCCAACAAGGCTATCATAAGAATATGGTCTAGCCTGCAATAAGTACTGTAAATATAGTTCCTGGACGAAGCATGGTGAGCTCTACAGACATCACAATGGCCTACGGCCTCACTGAGCGATGCAGTCATTTTAGGTTTAGTGTGCTGATGCCATGGATGCCTATCTTGTGTCCTATCTGCCACACAATTAAAATCCCCCACCAACAGTGCCCGAGTACCAGAGAGATATTGTCCCACACCTTTGGGTGGATAGCCTTGTCGTCTCTATAAACAAACTGTGCACAAACACTGCAGTGGCAGGCTGATATATGTTTTCAGGGCTACTCATGTGGGTGGCACAATCAGTGCTGCAGGCCCACTAGTAGCATTTGATTTACAGGCCATGGTGCACTCAGTGCACTTTACTAGTGACTTGCCAGTAAATCAAATATGTCAATCAGGGAGAACCAATTGTAATCGCACTATACAGAGAGAGCACTTGCACTTTGACACTAATTAGCAATGGCAAAGTGCCCAAATCACCTAACCCAGCAAAAACGAAATTCAGCGCGGCATCAAAAATTCAGGAGGTAGAGCCAAAAAGTCAGGCAAAACCACTCCAAAGATGCCAAGTCTAACACTTCTGCCCCTTAAAGTAAAGTTGCATTAAACTTGAGAAACCAGAACTGGGATTCACCTGCTAAATGCTTGTACAGGGTGGGGTTTGACACATGGGAGGCTTGGTACAGGGACTTGCAACCTGAGCCATGGCTACATGGTGAGTTAGGCACAAGACCTGGCAGCAGGCGATGTCCTGCAGTCACCCTTCTATGAGCATTTTGAACGGCTGTGTACAAAAGGCAGATGTTGGCAACTAAGTGGGTTGAGAGCATTGTTGGCCACAGGCCAGCAGCCTCCCCTCTCATGCTTGCTGCCAAAGACTGTGCACAACAAGGATTGGCTGCAAGGTGGGTTTACCACAAGGCCTGGTCACAAGTCAGGCACTGCAGCCAATCCCCACTATTCATGACTGAATACCATGCAGAACAGGGTTTGGCCAACTGGTGATTTGGGAGCAAGGTCTACCTTAGGCCAGGAGTTACAGCCAACCCATTCTACATGCTCCTGAAAGCTGTATGGAACAGGGAATGACCACAAGTTGTGCTGGGCACAGAGCTTGGCAGCAGCACTCTTCCCTCATGAACAAAATACACAAAGGGGCTATTTTAAAGGCAGCATCACATAAAAGATACTAACACACCAACAAGTTTTAAGCCGGAGGGTCCTAGGGAAATTTTAAAGACCTGCAAAGGATTATATCCTCAATAGTATCAGGCAAAAATAACTGTAGAATCATTGGGTCTATTTTAAACAGGAAATAAGAGGAAAGGTTTTATTGGTGAAGAAATACAAAAAGCCACAGACTATAACACACAGACCTAGCTGTGGGAAATTCCCTTTTAAGAATGAAATCCCTCACTCCCCAAAGGTGGCATGCTTCATCATTTGGGATTCTCCTCTCAAAGGAAAAAACTAGTTCCTTTGAGTGCTACAACCCCCTCTCTGAGAGGGAGGAGCTCAGGGATGTTTTCTGTTTCTACTCAATCAGGATATTCTAAATCCACAAGTGATGAGAAATACAGTGTGAGCGAGGGCCCAGAGCAAAGACAAATTGAAAATAGTGACCACTATGTTCCACCATACAAATGCGGTTTAAATCCATACCGCTGGTGCACTGTTTTTAATCCTGGCAGTGAGTGCACCTGAATAAGTATTACAATCTGCGCTCGCCGGCTAGTTTTATTCTCTCATTCCTCACATTATACATACCATTTTTCTTTGTGCTGCGCCCTCGCTCACTCAGTCTGTTATTCAGCTACATACATTTGGGCACTGTGTTATCAACAGATCCATAGATCCATGAGCCCATGTGGTTGAGCTGGGTGGTCTTACAAACTTTATGTTGTATCATTCTCTCCATCGTGAACCTTAACTGTTAGCCAGCTGAGTGGCATCTCTCCTGACCAGTCTACCTGTGCACTGTTCCTACTCCTTGGAAACTAGGCTCAGGAAGTACATCTCTGTGGATCAATGCTTCCTGTCCCATGTCTCCATGTGGAACGTTTCCTTTCCAATATACTAATCGTGTCTTTGCCTGTTCTCCATCAAATGTTTTTTGCCTTTACCGGGGGAACTGCCCATAAGGTGGAAGCAGCGCGTAGCATGGGTTGCCTGCAGCCAGGGCATAATTTTAAAAGAAAGTATTGCACCCCGTAACCTGTAGACCATTCGTTCAGAAAGTTATTTCACACAGTTTAGGGGCGCAATACTTTCTTTTAAAATGTTGTGCCCCTAAGAATTTTGCACCCAGGGCAACCGCCCCTGTGGACCCCGCTAACCCCCATGCTACGCCACTGGGCGGCGAGTTGGCTGAAAAGGTTCAACAATTATATTGTGACAAAAGATGAGTTAGATTTGCCTGCCAGATGGAATACAGAGTTGTTATTTCATTATTTTGGAGATAAGGGATAAAAAAAATTGAAAATCTTACAGTGTGAGAGGTGTGAGGTCATAGAGGAAATTGCCTAGTAGATGAGTTCACAGAAGGAATCCAAAGACTCCTACAGTGAGTTTAGTTCAGAGACACAACTTTCAGGCACAAACAAGCTGTGCATGAAAGCATAGAAGCATTTGCATGTGACTGTAGCCAGATGTGATTGTGAAAGGATCTAGTAATACATTTGTGAGATATCAGACAGTGGCTCATTGTTGCAACTGAAAGTCCAGCAAAGATTGTTGTTTTGTGTCAGCTCCATCCTAGATCAGATTTCGATGAATGATGAAAATGTTGGGAAGAACGTTTTGAAACAGAGTGAGCTGCAGACGTGTCGTGCATGTGTGCGTGTGTGTGTAAAAAATGTAGTCCCCTCTGAGGAAGTGTAAGCCTAGACTTTTTGGCTAATCAAATAATAATATCAAGTGATTTAGAGAAATTGAGTTGAAAAAAATACAGTTACATTTATTCAGTCTATAGCCATGTCATTAGCAGGTGAACACATTGCATCACAGCAAAGGTGTTCCAGCAAAAATGGCTCAGTGACAGTGAATGATGACATGAGTGATATAGTGTGCGCTGGTGCTATATTCAAAGCATATGTACAATACTAGGAGATGATACAAATGTAAATCTTATCAATGAGACTGAATGAGATAACAATGTGTACATGATCATAATTAATATCAGTTCACTAGTGTGATTGTCAACGTTTCAACCCTAGTGGAATAATTGTAAAAGGGGTCATGCACAGGACCAAGACATTTTAGCAACCAATATAAAATGATGATTCGGTGCAGCTTGTGATTGTGACCATGGGTTTCTCAACAGGGTCGGTCTGGTAACAGCAACCAGCCATGGCAGATTGCCGCTCGACCGGCCCAGGGAGTGGGGGGCATGAGGGGCGGGCTGCAAGTAAAAAGCACCACTCCTGCTTTTGTTACAGTTGGCGGTAATTACAGCAATACTGCAAAACTGGCCCCCAGTGACAAAATCGGCTCCCCACGGCCAGAAAACTGGCCCCCACCCCTCCGTTCCACCTGGGAAATGCCTGGTGCCTGCTACAGCCAGTCCGACCGTGTTTCCCAACATCTGGACACTGTGAAGTTGTATCCAGTAGGATGAACTAGGAGGATCACCAGAAGGCTGATGATGGGCACTGTTGCAGGCTGCTACAGACAGCGTCTGCCTCGCGGATCTGAATTCTTGGGGTTTGCCTGCAATTGATCTATTGACAGTGCCCAACATCAGCCTTCTGGCAATTGCCCTGATTCATCCAACTGGATTCCTACTGGAAAACCCATATTCAGAATCACAGCGAATGATTCATTGTCTTGTTTTGGTCCTGATGATAACACTTTTTAAAATGACTCCAGAAACGTTGACAATGACACTATTGGACTGATATTAGTTATGATAAAGTACACACTGTACTCTCATTCAGAGTCATGTAGATAAGATTTACATTTGTATCAGCCACTAGTATTGTAAATAGGCTATTACTATAGCACAAGTGCACATTCTTTCATATGTGTCACCATTCACTTTCTCTGGGTTGTTTTTGTTGGAGTACCTTTGTTGTGATGAAATGTGCTTGCATACTAATGAAAAGACTGTACAGTGAATAAATGTAACTATATTTTTGTCACAAATTCTCTGAATCACTTGACACCCTTATTTGATTAGCCAAGGAAGTCTAGGCATAGTCTTCCTTCGAGGGGACTGTTGTATGGCGTTTTAGATTCCGAATGGATTTTCCTGATTCATGCCCTTACATAGCTACAATTCATGTTGCCCTTATATAGGCATATAAATCAAGCCCTTATTTAGGCATAGCCCATGCAACCCAAATACAGGCATGGCTTCTTCCATCCGTTCACCAAACGTCACAACGATTTCTTGGAAAACCAGCTTACGCAGTTAGGGACTTCCCCTCGCTTGAATATTGATTTCTCCAAGAAAGTTAGTTTTACAATGAACATCTATTCCTTAGGGGTTCATTCATGACGTTCATATGCCCGACTTTACGTCAAACATGGCATTCCTAAACACCTTCAAGGTATAAATATACCTTCACTTGCTATAGCAAAGTACGGTGGTTCGGAGCAGTTTGACGACCTACTTGCCCGACGCAGCTCACTACAGCAAGTGCCAAAGAAAGCCGACTCTCCAGCTGACGCACTGATCAGGAAGCTGCCCTTCTCTGCTGAGAAATCCAGCTCCAGTGTTTCTGACTCCCCTTGCGGGGTGTTGGGAAATCGAGTCCTGAAACAGAGATACCAAACTGCCTTCATTCTAAGGTATGGAGCTTATTAGAACCTAGAGAAACCTTTGGTAGAGTCTTGGTAAAAACTAAAACCTATGCTAAAGACCATACTTACTTCTTCCCTCGTACAAGACCTAGGTTAGGTACATTGGGGTAGGTGTATTTTAGAAGCACCAGTTAAGTATTTTAGCCTGTGTTATTTGTGTATGTATTTTTATATGGCCTAGAAACCATACAATGTTATTACAGTATTATTTTATAATACTATTCTCGCTATACGCATTATACTTTGCATTCTATCTAACAATTGTAGCAGTTCACCTCTCTTGCATGAGAAAGAAGACTTTTCAATTAACATTTTATTGAAAACGCCCGTCTTACTATTTCTCTGCAAATTCTGTAGAAATGAAGCATGCACAATTGACTGAGTAAATTAGTTATCTATTGTTTCTACGACTCTGAAGATATTTATTCCAGTCCTAGGGAAACAAGATGTCATGTTTATGGGGATGTCAGAAACAAATCCCTTCATGTGAAATAGAGAAAGTTTCTAGTGACCTTTGAGCTAACTGGCACTCACAGTTAAGTTTAGTATATTCAATAGAGACCTACTGACATAAGTCTTGCGTCATATCTACAGGGTATATTATTCCAATGCGCAGAGCCTATTGGGAAAATAGGAACTGCACTACAGGACCATTGTCTTTTCATATTATTGATTTGCCCAGGTTCCCTGGAATCTAGGGCTGCCCCATAATACTTTCCATACATAAAGAAATTGTAGATGTGTGGATGCCTTGCCAGTGTTTGAAAGGATGCATTATCACATAATCAAAAGTTAATGGTGTGCAGTCTTCCTTACTGCTAGTGGCCAGGACAAATGGCAGCCTTCAGCTAACCGAGGACACCAGTAACTTTGGGATTCTTCTTTCTTTATTGTGTTTCCCTACATTAGCTCACACAGCCTAGTTATGAAGAGCTACCCTGCTCATGCGACCCTCGTTTTCTCCCCACAGTCCACACCCCTACTCCTGCCCCTTTCCTGTCAGTGTAGGAAGGTCCTGTGGTTAAGCAGCTAGACTGTAGGTCTACTCCCTGGTTGACCTTTCATCACTGACATTACTTTTCCCCTCCACTCAGAAAACGTTATTTTTTTCTACCTTCTTTCTCCCCTATCCATTGGCAAAATGTATTCATTCATTCATTCATTGAGTCTTTATTGCGATTCTTCATCATAAAAGACAGTAATTATCAAATTATTACATATTTCATCCGTAAAAATTACACCAGGATTTATCAGAGATCTAAAACTTACAGCTATTACATCAACACAATTAATAAATAGGTACATATATATTTACATTTTAAAACCAGTTCTAAAAAAGGATTAAATATATAAAGCAGCATAAAGACTTTGAACATCTATTATCCCCTTCCAAGCTGATGACGAGCTGGGCTCGTCATGGTGTAGCCTCCTCGTACACTGATGACGAGCCCAGCTCGTCATAAAATAATGTCAAATAGCAATTCCCAGCACAGGAGGGGAATTGCCTTAGCAGCCATGGAGTTAATAGCATAGTTATAAATTCCATTAAGTATTACCAACTCCAACCCCTGATTTCAAGGGCCCAACTTTAAAACTTTACATAGCTATTTTGCCCCCCCCCCATTTTTATCACGAGGTACCCATGCCCAGCTCAAAAACTTAGCTACTCCTATTACAGCGAGGTTAGAGGTGTCAGATTTCCATAATCTCTTTGCAACCATCGCTGATCTGGTTCCCATGGGCAGGCATAGGTGCTCCTCGGTTTGTGATAAATAGGGCATACAAATAAGAAATTATCAATATTTTCTATATGGTCTTGGCAAAATAAGCACTTATTACTAATAGCAGGGTTCCATTTGCTAGTTAGCCGACGAAGGGGTAGTGTTCCTACCCTGAACTGGTGGTAATGTTTACGATCATGTTGCTTCGTTATAAGATCCCAATAACCTTCCAAAAGGGGTTCATCCTTGATATCAAGGTAATCCCTCGACAGAGACGGGCTGATATGGGTGGAGAATCTCCTGACTTTGATCAGCTCCCAGTACGCTGCTCTAAAAGACCTTTTTGATGAAAATTCGGCAGGCTCTGGGTGGCCCCAAAGATTCCTCATCCCCATATCAGTCAACAGAGATTTAATACCAGTCAACCATGGGATCTTATATGAGCGACTTAGCCCCCTCACTTCCAACAGCGCCCTGGCATACAGGTGGAGCTCCGGAGTAATCCAAAGGCGCCTCCAGAAAGCCAGAGGTCTATAGCGTGCAACATCTTCAAGTGCCTGACAACCAAGATCAAAAATCAATGATATTCGAGGGGATGTTTGGGGCAGACCCACTACTGATCTCATAAATTTATTCTGGGCTGTGGACAGTGGGGATAAATTACAAAACCCCCACATTTCGGCACCATATAGGATGGCTGAGCAGATTTTAGTCATATAGATTTTAGCAATAGGAGCAATAGGCTTGGTTAGAGACAACCTGTGCTCCTTAATAAGGGCACCGGCTAGCTGAGCATGTTTCAGAGCTAGAATATCAACTTGGGGCTTCCAACTCTATTTGTCGTTAAATGTGACACCCAGGTAGGTGAAAACATCAGTCTACTTCAATAATTCGCCATCCATAAAAACACATGCTTTGACTGGCTTTGACCCATGGAGCTCCATAAACTTGGTTTTCCCTACATTAACCACCAGCTCATGTTCGAGGCAAAACACCTCAAAACGAAACAGTGCCAACTGCAGTCCCTGTCTCGTTTTGGATAATAGCAGGGTGTCGTCCGCGAACATGAGCAGTGGCACTTTCATGCCAGCTAACACTGGCGCATCCGTTGAGTGGTTCACAAAATACTGGACCACCCCATTAATAAATAATGAAAACAGGGTGGGAGCCAGCACACACCCCTGTCGGACGCCTTTGCTCACCTCAAACTTTTTAGTAACCTCACCTGGTTTGCCCCAACGCACCTGTGCATGGGTGTGTTCGTGGACTTTGACTAAAATAGAAACCAGCTCTTTGGGCATCCCTATTTTCAGTAGTACTTTGAACAGTTTTACCCTTGGGTCAAGATCAAAAGCGGATTTTAGGTCCACAAATGACGCAAAAAGCATGCCCCCACCTAAAGTAACCTCCTTCCTGTAAATTAATACAAATCTGAAGGCTTGGTAAAGGGTCCCTATGTGAGACCGAAACCCTGCCTGTAAGGGTGTCAAGATGTCGGCATCAGTCATCCATTCCTGTATCCTGCCCAATACCAATCTTGCAGCAATCTTTTGTATGGCATCAATTAGACTAATGGGTCTATAACTGGCTAGAGCAGAGCGATCTCCCTTCTTGTAGATCGGTATAACCTCTGCTGCCGACCAAGATGCTGGGAGCGAAGCTCCACAAGCTATAGCATTAACTAATAACTTTATATATGGGACCCATAAATCTTGATCCTGCTTAAATAAGTCGGCCAGAATACAATCTGGCCTCGGAGCCTTGCCACTCTGGATTATTTTCAACACTGACTCCACCTAGAAATGGGTTGGTATTTGGTCCAGCTGGAATGAGTACAGGGGCCATCTCAGTGAACCCCCTGCAACAGCCAAAGTTGATGAAGCACTCAAAAGATTAACTATATGATGCAATCCTGTATACTGTAAGGCTTAAATCTGGGATGTCATGTGCTATGCCTCGATCTTGTCTGGTACAATTATGCGCCAATTACAGCAGCTGTGATGTACACCACTGTGTTTTTTTTCTCTGTGCAGTTCATAAAAAGATTTTTTTTTAAAAACACTGAGTCCACCTCTCTACTTGTAAACTCCAATGGATTATCAATTAAAATAGGCGGGGCAGCATCATTGCTACTATGTGATGCCTTAAACTGCGCTTTGAAGAATGACACCCATTGCTGAGGATCAACATGGTTACTCAGGTTTCTAGACTGCGGCCTATTCCCCCATTTGAATAGATCCCAGAATTGGATCATGTTTCCCCCATTACAGGCATGTAACAGATCCTTCCATTGTTCCTCATCCCAGTCTCTCTTAGCTTGTCTTAGTGATGTTTTATATATGGCTCTGCACTGCTTGATGTTGCACTGGGACCTCGATTTTATAGCTTCCACCAAGGCTTTTTGGGCAAGTATACACGAGTTGTTGTACCACGAGCTTGGCTTCAGCAGACTAATCTTTTTACATGGGTTTGCGTTTATAAAAAAACCTTTTCAACCCACTAAAAAGTTTGTTATGAACACCCAGAAGGTTAGCATTTAGCATCTCCTGGGACTCACAATCGGAGAGTTTTTCCAAGGACCCCAAAACCATAGCCCTGATCTGCGCAACATCCCTTTCGTTAGTAGCTACCCGTGCCCACCGAACCCTTCTTAAGTCATTGGTGATAGTTAACATATTAGTGCGACTATCGCCTTCCCTCTGTGACTAGCTAGAAAAGCTTCGATCATTAATTCTAAAAACCAGGGGGTTGTGGTCGCTTTCGGACCTACTCTGTACCTCCATGTCTAAAACTAAAGGCCACAGCTCCACGCTAACAAGTATATAGTCTATACGGCTGTTAGAACTACCATTATCAAAAGTCACAGCGCCCTGACTATCAGACTTCGTCCTTCCATTAACCGCCCCCAAGCCTCTTTCCAGGCACAACCCCTTCAATTGAAGGGCGGCTTCAGACCATTTCCTTATGGGTTGAAGATCCAAGTGAGGGACACCCCATAATGCATCCACTACTTCACTGAGCATTCGATCTTCGAAATCCAGGGGTTCGAAGCAGGTATTGAAATCACCAGTAATGATCTGATTGCTAGTATTGACATGTTGAGACAGATGACTTTCTAGAGTTGTAATGACAGTTAAACTCCTGCCACCAGGTTGGCCCCTCGAATACACATTATAAATGGTTATATCGAGGCCCTTTGTTGAGCTGACCCGTATGGCCAAAATATCTGGGCTATCGATGAAAACCTCGTCCAACCTTATCCCCTCGAATTGCTGTACCCAACTGGTCAACCCACCAACTGGTTTACCCCTTTGTCCCCTTGATGCTACTTTAAAGAAGTTTAGGTAACCTGCATGGAAAACTCCTACGGACCATGTCTCATGGAAAGCCCATACATCCATACACTCTATGTATGCAGACCAATCTGAGGACATTGATTTTGCTTCTAGACCCGCTATATATTCCAAGAGGATAGGGTCATAAATGATCTTGAGGAACTGGGGCCTTCGTTCCCAGTGGTAATCAATACCTCATTTATATTTGTTTCCATTGTAAATGGTTGACCTAAGCTAGGGGTTCTTAAAAGAGGTTGTACCTCAGAATCAATGGGAATGGCCCGCCGTTCACTACTTCTGCGTATATTTTCTAAGCCAGTTGTCAATGTATCCCGGGGGGAGACACACCCAGCTCCCAGATTATTACAGCTGCCAATTGGTGGGTTATTAACTATCGTTGTTTTAACCCCACTGCCTGTGACCCACTGTGCAGTGTCGCTCCCACTCAGTCAATCAATATCTTCAAGTGTTGAAAGTAACTCGAAGCGGTTGTTGGTCTGAATGGGGTAGTCTGGCCAATTGTAAACCCCATGGGGGACCCTTGCTTCCCTATGTCTAGGCGCCGTCCGTCGGTAATAGAAAAACCCTAAGTGAAGTAATCTAATTTCCTCTGCAACAGGGGCAAAATGCCCAGCCATCTCTAAAATATAACGAACCAAGGGGGGTGACCTGAAGCTCAATACCACACAGTCGCCAGCCAAAGATTTAAATGAGTGTCCTACCCAGTTGATACGTCACACCATTTTAAATTAATCAAATAGTTTGTGTCTAATGCCTGTCTTCTTACTCAGGAAGTGGAGGGCCTTGTTTTTGAGCGTTGACCAGTGCTCTAGAGTTCCCGGGGAAGTGGGGGTACGTTCGCTAGGATGACCGTATAGGGTGTGGCTTCAGGGGGGAGATGGAGACTAGGTAACATGACTGAACTCCCTTCTATGCCTTGCTTATCCTGCCTCCTGATACCTTCTGCCCCACACTGCTGAACCACAGGAGCAGCACTACCATTGTTAGCACTAGTAGGGGGAGGACAGACTACACTCATCACTGATTGTACCCGATCAGCACTTATTTGGGCATTTGCCATATTTCCCAGTTGTGTCTTGTGTACAACCCCCGTAGTGCTACATTGGACCACCCCCATTCGCTCGATTAATAGGTTGCACGAGATTCCTTTGGTTGCTACAAGCTAAGTATTGTTCGATCTTATTAAGCCTGGCATCAACTGAGTCCAATCTTTTAATAAGAGGATCAATAAGGCAGCTATTTGTTCTCTTAATAATGAACACAGTTCTTCTTGATTACGCTGGATATTTGAAAAAGCAGCGGGTTTAGGGTCTGGGGTGTTAACACTCGGATTTCCAAAGACATAAACCCCACTTGATTCATTTATGGTAGACAATGGGTTTAGTTTGACCGTTCCTTTTTTTTGTGGGCGGTTCAACTCCTGACCCCCCTGTAGCTTTCTTCCCCCTGCTCTTTACCATAGCAGGGCTCTGAATGCTACGCTGAATTTGCTGGGAACCCAGGGAGGGAGCCATAGGCATCTCACATGACAAGCTGGGGTATGTTGTGTCGCAAGCATGTTCTAATTCAATATTGGTCTGTGGATGGGGTATTTAGGCACTAGGCAAAGAGCCTCCCCTGGATGGTACAGGTTCAAGTGAGAGCCTACGCTCTGTTGCTTGGATATCATGTATTAGAACAGATTCGGCTCTATTTAGGAAAGCATCTAGTGTGCCCACCACCCTATCCCTGACTTTTCTTTTACTCATAATAATCAAGTACCTCTGAGCCACACAGTAACAGCACCCCAGCAAGCCTTCAAAGGACAAATAGGACAAAAACCCCAAGCAAAGCGTCACAAGCTTACTGTTCGTCACAAAAAAATGTCAATAACGTGGCCCAGTCCGGCCTCTTCTGGGCTCTGACGGGCGCGGATGGGCCCACCCTTGGCCCGGGCTTTGCACGGGCAGCACCCGGGCACGCCTGTGTGCGTCCTGTGCTGCGTGGGCCTCCGGCGGTTTTAAGTGCCTCCTGGCGCTGAGCAGTGACGCGCTGGTCCTGTGTCACTGTGGGCCTCTGGGTAATGTAATCCCCCCCTGTGGTGTGAGGATGGCGGCAAAAGCGGCAGCGGCCGCGCGAAGTTATTGTGGGGGCCCAACTAGAGCAGCTTCAACAACAGCAAATGATCCAGTAGGTGGCACAGGCAGTAAGAAGGTTTAGCACGTCCCGTGCTGCATGGATCTCTGGCGGGTTTAAGCGCCTCCTGGTGCTGAGCAGTGACGCGCTGGTCCTGCATCACTGTGGGCCTCTGGGTAATGTAGTCCCCCTCTGCGGCGCGGTGATGGCGGCAAAAGCGGCAGCGGCCGCGCAAAGTCATTGTGGGCCCCCAACTAGAGCAGCTTCAACAACAGCAAATGATCCGGTAGGTGGCACAGGCAGTAAGAAGGTTTAGCACGTCCCGCGTTGCGTGGATCTCTGGCGGGTTTAAGCGCCTCCTGGTGCTGAGCAGTGACGCGCTGGTCCTGCATCACTGTGGGCCTCTGGGTAATGTAGTCCCCCTCTGCGGCGGGGTGATGGCCGCGAGAAGTTATCGTGGGCCCCCAACTAGAGCAGCTTCAACAACAGCAAATAATCCGGTAGGTGGCACAGGCAGTAAGAACGTTTTGCGCATCCAATTTAATTTCTTTGATGAGTCTTTTGTGCTTCTTGAATGCTGTCATTGACTTGCAGTGGTTATAGGGTTTTTAATGTAATTTGGTGAGATTCGTGAGTGTGCTTGCTGTCGCTCTCCCATTCAATGTCCAATCTGTAATTTTCGCCACATCATGTTTCTTGTTGTAGTAAGGTCTAAAATAAGATATGTTTCAGGACACTTGCTTGTCTCAGTTTTTGGTAGTGATCATTGTACCATTCCTCTGTATTACTCGATGGGGCAGGAATTGTATCTCGTGTCCATTTTCTTAGCTTGATGTAGTTTCACTAGCACCCAGTCACTGATGTCAATGTTGGAATCTTGAGCTCGTCTCTGTCTATCTCCGTCTTCTTTAATTTTTTATTTGATTTTGCGTTTGTGCATCTACCTTGTATTTTGGCCTGGACTTGGTGTGTGCATTCTTGATTTAGGCAATAGTTCCAGCTTGCTATTCTGTTCTGGAGTTTAATCTCGTAGATGAGTGTGGCTGGACACTGCCCAATGGTGCTATGTGGGGTGTTGTGGTAAGCATTGGGAATGTCTTGAGCACTTGCTGTAATAATGTGTCGCCCTGTTCTGCTTGTTGTGTTGCCCTTTTTAACATTCTCATAAAGTGCTTCACCGTGAATTTGCTTGTGGCCAGAGGGGCATGAGCTTTTGGTGGTTAAAATCTAGGTGAGCTGCAAATTCAGCAGCCTTTGCCATTGAACGGGGCCATTCTCTGTTTTCACAGTTTCTGTAATGCCACATTCTACAAATATCTCCTCCACCTTTAGGATCACTAATTTTGCGATGATTGATGAGACTTGTTTAGCAACTGGAGATCTGGAATATTCATCCATCATAATCAATCTGTTTTTTCCGTACGCTAGAGGCCCGAAGACGTCCATTGCAACGGTGTGCCAAACTACTTCCATTGTGGCTGACATTTGATATTGTTGTGGTCTTGGTGTCTCACTGGTCATTTAGCATTGATGTCATGGCTTGAATGTGTCTCCAACTTTTCAGTCCTAGGAAATATTATTTGGTCTCGTAGCGCTCTTTTCATTGCCACTAATCCCCTATGCCTTTCATGTGCAAGGTCTATCACCCTTGATTGAAGTGATCAGGGAATCACTATTCTGGTGTCTTTTAGGATTATTCCTTGAGGGGTCACAGTCAGTCTTTCCTGTATCCTGTAGCTGCCGAAATACTAATAGGTTGTTCATGTTCATAGTTGTTCCTTCTTCCATTGATTTCTGTTCCAGATGTTACCATTGCTTTTGTTGGATCCGTCTTTTCGCTTCCCTCAAGGTGGTGTCCGCTTGAGTGGCTTCTTTAATTATGGATAGCAACAGTGGTGGTGGTACCACATGGTTCATTATGAAGTTTAGATATTCTCCTCAGGAGATGAGGTGCTTTTCTTTCTCTGAAGAGGGTGCTGAGACATCTAGTCTGAAGGGTTGTTTTCTATTCCAGGTCGGTGCTGGATCGAGTAAGAGTATTTCTGTGCTTTTGTATGTGAAATAGTATTCTTCTATGATGTTGAGTTACTGGCTTGACATGTTGGTTGATGTGCAGTCTCACCGTGAAGTCCTTCATATTTTCCAGTCCAGTGAATAGCTTTGGGTGTCTGCACAACACTGATGGTACATCTTCTACCATGTATAGCACTGTAATTCGTTTAAGTTGTTCAGCTGTTGGTAAACTGAGTACGTCCTTCGCTGGCCCTGAGCCGTCCATTACTTGTATACCTACTTCTGTGGTTCAGTCCTTGTAAGTGAGTGGTAAATTTACCTAAACATGGTGGAGGTTTCTTTCCCATCCAGCTGTAGACGTATACCGTAGCTGGTTGCAACTGTGCTTTTTGTTTTCTCTTCCCATATTCTGCTGTGCCCACATAGTTTAACAATGCACCGCTGTCTAGTATGAAATTGGTGCAATGATTTCCCTTGGTAATTTCAGTGCGCTGGAATTTACTTTTGGTTTCTTCCTGATGGGCTACCATTAAGAGATATTCATCAATTTCAAAGGACGCAGAGGATGAGATTTCTGATGACGACCTGGATGTTGACTGTTTCCTTCTAGTCATCTTTCTTGATGTGCAAGATCTTGATCTACTGATATCAGTGCCTCTTACTGCATTTGCATGATGTCTAGTTTTGTGGTCCTATGGGTGTCAGGTTGATGTATTCCTTGATTCTTTGCACATTTTCTCAAAAAGATTCTCCTTCCCACATGTGTGACATTCCTGTCCCATTGCATCGTATGTCTTCCCACATCGATAGCACTCTTTCTTTCCGTGCTGTGTTGTTTGTCTTTCCAGTGGAGTCAACTTTTGGATTTGGTGACTCATGACTGGTTCCTCCTTGTTTTACATCATGCTTGATTGTGCAGCCAGAATTCCTGTTCCCTGTTTTCTGCTTTTCCTTCTTTAATTCTCTTTACCTGTACCTGATCATTGAGTCTTGTTAATTCTTCAATTTCATCTACAATATAACTTTTCTGCAGCTGTCATCTTCTGAGTGACTTTGACAGCATCCTTCGATTATGCATAGGTGAATTACCACTTTGTCATTGAATTTGTTGAATTTGCAGAATTTGACTAAGTGATGCAGTCTCGTAATCAAGTCCCCCACTGATTCTCCCTTTTCTTGTGATGCTAGGTTGATCGTGTATGGCTCATAGTCAATGCTTTTCTTGGATCACTGAAATAATATTGAGAGACAAAATATCGACCTGCAAGAATATCGTTGAGAAAATATCGACTGACAAAATATCGAGTTTCTATCTACAAACAGGTAAGTACAAAAATATCGAGTTTAAAATATCGTTTACAAAAATATAGTTATAAATAATATCGACTTTACTAAAAACAATGTTAAAGTAAATTAATATTTAAAACTAAGTACAAAAATATACTTAAAAATACTTAATTTAACTTATGATAAATAAATAATTATTGAAAGTAAAAAAATAACAAAATGTAATTCATATTTCTTAAAACATATATATATAGTAACAAAATATAATTAAATAATAGCCAATATTATTAACATACAATAACAAAAGAGTAAAAATTACTATTCCCACTCCAGTGGGTGCAACAGTAGGGAAAGCGTTGGATAGCGTAGGGGTTAAAATTACTATTCCCACTCCAGTGGGTGCAACAGTAGGGAAAGCGTTGGATAGCGTAGGGGTTAAAATTACTATTCCCACTCCATAGAGTGCAACTGTAGGGAAAGCGTTGGATAGCGTAGGGGTTAAAATTACTATTCCCACTCCAGTGTGTGCAACAGTAGGGAAAGTGTTGGATAGCGTAGCGGTTAAAATTACTATTCCCACTCCAAAGAGTGCAACAGTAGGGAAAGCGTTGGATAGCGTAGGGGTTAAAATTACTATTCCCACTCCAGTGGGTGCAACAGTAGGGAAAGTGTTGGATAGCATAGGGTTTAAAATTACTATTCACACTCCAGTGGGTGCAACAGTAGGGAAAGCGTTGGATAGCGTAGGGGTAAAAATTACTATTCCCACTCCAAAGAGTGCAACATTAGGGAAAGCGTTGGATAGCGTAGGGGTTAAAATTGCTATTCACACTCCAGTGGGTGCAACAGTAGGGAAAGCGTTGGCTAGTGTAGCGGTAAAAATTACTATTCCCACTCCAGTGGGTGCAACAGTAGGGAAAGCGTTGGATAGCGTAGGGGTTAAAATTACTATTCCCACTCCAGTGGATGCAACAGTAGGGAAAGCGTTGGATAGCGTAGGGGTTACAATTACTATTCCCACTCCAGAGAATACAACATTAGGGAAAGTAAATATTTCATATATTATTCAAATGTCTAAAAATGAATATCTATTAATAATTTTAAAAAAATACTAATTAACAATAATTATTTCAACTAATCACCTATTAATACAAATTAATTAAACATTAACAATTAATTATTTTATAATTTAAAAGTATTTTACAATTATTTCCAAATAAATGCATTTTAATTCGTTTTATAATTTAATTAATTATTAATAAATTACTTTCCACCCTATGCCCCTATAAACCCACAACCTGCTACAGAAATTAAATTACTGAAATTTACATAATTACAAATTAATCTATTCTTATTATTTAATTAACAATTGTAATTATATTAACAGATATAAATTAATTAACAATTAATTACTATTTACTATCAATAAATAAATTTACATATTTAATTAATTATAATTAAATTACTTCCCACCCTATTCCCCTATAAACCCACAACCCGCTACAGAATTAAATTTGTAAAATTTACATAATTACCAATTAATCAAATAATAATAATTGTTTTCCAATTACAATAAAATTAATTAACAGATATAAATTAATTAACAATTAATTACAAATTACTATCAATAATTAAATTTACATATTTAATTAATTATAATTAAATTACTTCCCACCCTATTCCCCTATAAACCCACAACCCGCTACAGAATTAAATTACGCAATAATTAAAAAAACAAAATTCATTAAATATAATTATTTATAACATAAATACACACTTTTCACACATATTATAACATTAAAATACACTATAAAAAATTAGATATTATTAAAAAATCGATATTTTTAACTATCTATGTTATATACTTTGATATTTTAACTATCTATATTTTTAATAGTCGATAATATTTCACTTACCTTAAAAACGATATTTTTGTAGTCTATATTCTGTCCTGTCGATATTTTGTCCAGTCTATATTAAAAACACGATATTATATCCAATCGATATTTTGGACTCGATATTATGTCTGTGCACCGCTTTTCTTAGATGGAAATGTTGTGTCCAGTACTGTGCATATTGCTGAGTAAGTCTGAGATTGAAGAAGTGGTAATTCTCAAATTATTTTGCATATTTCCTTTCCAATAAAGTTCTTCATTGTGGCCAGAATTCGTTTTTCATCTTTTTCCCCAGACGGGTGTATCAATTTCTCAAAATTGTGTAGCCACTCCTTCCACTTTGGTCCAATGGATTTTCACGTCAAGAGGGGTGGTTGATCCGGGGGTCAGAAATATGGCGTTGACACTCTTCAGGGTTTCCTAACTGTTTACATTGTTCTTTCTATTTCTTTACTTTTAGGTTGTTCTGCCATATTGAGTCACCTTGCATGGTGTTGTTCCTTGTCTGCGGCATATGTTGTCAGTGTTCCTGGGTCTACGCGGTTCTAAGGTGAAATGTTGCTGTTTCGGCTGTGTGCCTGTCTTTGTAATGCCCCTCATAGGTTTCAATAGGTTTTCTGGTGGTGCCTGACTTCAAGATGGCCGCTTTATAGACTTCGATAGGTTTCTTCCAGATTGCCTGACTTCAAGTTGGCTGATCCATAGACTTCAAAAGATCTTCCTGTAGCTGCCTGACTTCAAGATGGCCTCTGCTGTAGCTGCATGTGTACAGCTCCTTAACTCCTTAGCCGCAGGGGTAATTCCCCCACGATGCGGGGGGGAGGGGCAGCCACGCAGCATTGCGGTGCTCATGACGAGCCTAGCTCGTCATGAGGCACAGTGTAGCTGTGCTCATGACGAGCTGAGCTCGTCATGACTCCGCCGACTCCTGTGGAACGTCCGCACAGGCGTGGAATTCATCGCGCGTGGGAGTGGCGCGGCCGTTATGACGAGCCCAGCTCCACTGTGCCTCATGGCGAGCTGGGCTCCTCATTAGCAGGCAAGGGGTGAATAAGGTAAGGGTTCTCCATTTATTTAAGTGGGAATCTGTGCAATATTATGTCATCACTTGCTTTGGATGATACTCACTTGTGTTTGGACCCACTTAGGGACATTTGTACTGCTAAGTTGCGCTGGATGGGGGGTGTTCACACTGATTTCTTCAATAATAGTAGCATGGTTGCTCTTCATTTGTACTGTTCATTTTGTGGGCACTGATTTCCTTAATATTAGCATGGGTGTGCTTTACTCGTGCTGTTCATTCACGCATGCTGAGCTTCATGCTGATATCTTAGTAACAGCTTGGTCACACTTAACTTGTGCTGCTCATTTCCTCTTCGAGCTGGCTGGGGGTGGCATGGGTTTCCTTAATGATGTCTGTTTGTAGATTCTAGTTATTCTTCTGGATCACACTCAGTGTTGACTCGCTCCTACTGTGTCCTGTGCTGTGGCGCTTTGCCTGTTACTTGCCACAGTATTAGTGGCTTATCTGTGGCTCCGGATGGCTCACTGTGGATCCCACCTTAGTAGTCTTCTTTTTTGCGAGTGGGCAGGAGATATGACAGCTTTCAGTCAAAGGAGGACATCAAGAACTTAATTAATTCTTCTTTCTTTATTGTGTTGCCATATGTGGGCTTACACTGCTCACTTATGAGAAGTAAGACTCCTCAAGTTGACCCTCGTTTTCCCCCCACAGGGCAGACCCCTACTCCTGCCCCTTTCCTGCCAGTCCAGGTAGTTTCACTTGGTCAACATCTAGACTGCTAACCTACTCTGTTCTCGAACTTTAATGGGCGACAATTCAAATGGGTTATTGGAGGAAGAGGATGAATAAGAAACCCAAAGTAAAGGCATGATTTGTTACCTATGGGACATGGTGATAATGTTTAAAATGGCAGAGGGGCCCATATTGTATCAATCAAATCAATGGACAAAGGTTTAGATATTTGCCAGACCTGGTGGATACAGTTTTTTCTGTTAAAGATTAATTATTATATCGTTCCTGGTGGGATAAACAATTGACTATTTCAATACTCCAGAGACATAGAAGTGAAAAAAGTTTATATGGAGACATTTATGGACTGATAGTATTGGTCAAGTAAATTTATGGTGTCAACATGAACTCTAAATCATGGTGATGTGGATGACAATCAATTACAAAAGATATAAGAAATTATTTAACAATCTTTCTGAGACCAATTAGGGAGCTCATTAGATATTCCAAACAAGATCAAGCTAAAAGATGGTACCATTTCCATAAGTCACAGAGAACAAAATATTTCAATGAGTTTTAGGTCACTTGTCCAAAAACATATAGTCTGTATTCGTGAAAAAAAAAGTTATAGACCCTATTCATTGTGACTTAATCCAGTGATTGTTACAAAAAAAATAGTGGAAGCTCTGTCTTTTTGTGCAGTTTGAATGCCAAAGACCCAAAAGGCCAGGCTTCCTTTTGTGCCCCATCACTAAGGTCGCCTGTCTACCTGTGAACTAGAAATGGTCTATCCTTATTTCTCGAAGAACATGTAAAAGTGTCAAATGAGCAAGACAAAGAACTTAACAAATAACCAAGGCGAAATAAGCCTGGGAAACGTTCTCGTCATCTATATTTCAAAGTCAAACAGTGAATTTATAAATGTGGTCTGAATTTATATACTTTTTTATCATACTGGTTTATACTGGTTCATACTGATCATGTCCGGAATTAATTATAAATTCCCCAATGTAGAAAAAAGGTCCTTTGCCAATACTATAAATAAAAAACATGAAGTGGGCATTAATTTAGAGACGTCTTCGTCCCAGATTATCACCCAAGGTCCTGCCAGAGACAGGCAGGAGGCCATACTGCTGCATCATCCTTTCATCCTTGCTGAGAGCTAATAATGAGCCAATTTCAAGAGAAGAGGAGCTGAGCCCAGTAAATGTATGTTTTCCTTTTGAGGGAACACTCTCCTGGCTGAAGTCTGATATTCAGATCTTCTTTGTAGTAAACAAGTATGCAGTGTGCTGAATCCCAAGAAACTCTAGATGCAAGTTAGCTACTCCATGCTATCATAGTGTAGCCATAGAAGTAGTCTTTTGTGTGCTAGGTTACCAATGACATTCCAACGATGTTAGAAATTGTCATATTATTCTCGCTATTGGTGGCATGCATACGTGCTATTTTAATTATATTTTGGGTAGTTATTACTCATGTACTAAGCAACAGGATGAGACTGTTTAAATGAATGCATTTGAATATAAAATGTATTTTCTTAGTGCAGTACTTGTGTGTGATATTCTAAAGAACGAAATTGGGTTTGAATTACCACTGTGTCCCTGACACCTTCTGAGGAACTGTTAGTAACCCAAAAAGCACGAACACCACATACACAGGTATGTTGACCGGGATTGTGTGGACTTTCACACTCAAGCGTTTCTGCGCTTGACCAAGTTCTGGCACCCATGGGTGGGAAAACCAACCCTTGTAGTACCAAGCCGGAGTCTTAGTTTACACAACATGGAGCCCAACGTAGGGCATTTAGATTTTATGGAACCTTTCGATAGCCTTTGAATATGAGTGCCCAAGAGAACAATCATTACATGTACACAGAAACATCCATAGTAATCATGGTTACCTCCTACAAGGAATAAGGGAGCACCTATTACTGTGTGTTTGACAAGCTTGACTCTTAAAAGGTTATTCCCCATCTATGGATTTTCTGAAACTTTTGAATTCCATGCATTTTGTATCCACTCAATTAAAATGGTGATACCTGTTGCGATAGTAACAAATTACTGAGAGGCAGTCACGCAATATCTTAAGAATAGAGGTGTCCTGGATGCGGGAGACAGTTACATTTTTTATTGCTGCATACTAATAGTTTGCAAAAAGACAGTTTAATAGATTTGATTGCAAAACAACTATTTACACAGTACCATTATTTTAAGCAAGGGGATTATGGAAGCGCTCAGTTCTACTGATCGTTATACACTTTGCCAGGAATATTTATGAAAAAAGTGGTTGGGCATTTTTACTTTCAACATGGCTGCTATAATCATAACACCATTCAAAAGAGATGGTTGCAGCAAGCTAGTAGTCTAGTAGTTTTCAGGGAGTTCAGGGCAAATGATGACAGGGTCAATGGAAACAGCAGTGAAATGGTTAGCCATGGTGGAGTTGACAATCGTGCAGCTAACAAACTATATGCCAAGACAGTCAGAAAGAAGGAAATGCTGCTCATCTGTGGGTAAGCTATGTGTGGGCTCCAGGACAGCTCGGAGTCACAAGAATCAGGAGTGCACACTGCACAGCTACTGGAATAAGATGGATGGAAACATCAAGGCCATGACGCAGAACAGGATCAGCCTCCCTTGCCCCTGGGCACTCACACCCCTGTTGGTGAGCCAAGGGTAGACGGGAGCAGGCAGAAGAGCTGAACCACTGCCCGCCCATAGCCCCAGAATCCAGAAGTACCAAATGCATGGCATGGCATGCGCTAGTGGCTGGGCTGAGAAAGATGGCCCAGTGGTATATCTATATGTATGTATATGGTATTTCTATAGTTCGACCCTAGCGAAAAGCCCGCGGAGCACTGATATGGAGTGCTCCTGTTATGCCTCCCCGCAGACGCACGAAGCTGCTCAGCTGCTCAGCTGCTCAGCTGCTCAGCTGCTCAGCTTGCAGATATGAGGAGTCGCTGATATCAGTGTATGTGTGTGTACGTGATGTGTGTACCTCATGGCACAGCTGTGACTGATGTGGCCATTGTTTTATAATTGATGACAATTGTAAGCCTGGGCCCAGTTCGCGGAGTTAACTCCGCAAAGTGCAAAAAAAACTCTGTCGCTATGCGCGGACCTCCACAAGCGGTGGAGTGTGTTAGAAAAATGTTGTTTGCAGTAATTTTCAGCGCCAGGTGTTTGTCCACACTGTGCCCTCGCGAATGGCATTGTGCACAGCACAAGTCGCCGCAAGAGGGCGCTGCTTCCTTTCTGCCGCTCGAGTAGATTTTCTACTCGAGCAGCAGCTTTCTCAATGCGAACGGACGGTTTCTTAATGTGAGCAGTCGCGAGCATACGCGGCCACTCGCATTGAGAAATCCGACTGCCCGCGTTGAGAAATCTCACCGGGAGGTTGATTTCCCTCGCTCGCCAACTTGACGTTAACAAGCGCGAATAAGGAAAAATCTCGCCGGGAGGTGGACTTTCCTCTCTTGCACTTGCCAACTTGATACTGATGACCTTGAGCGAGGAAAAAAACTCTCTGTGTAACGCGGAGTGCGAAAAACTCTGCAAACTCCACGAGCGGAGCAGAGTTCACCACCCAGACTTAGACAATTGATGTTTCTGCGGTGATGGTGCCTGTGCGAGCTTATGCACGATGCATTGAGTTGCATGGGCTCAAAGGTGCATCTGTTACTACTGGAGATGTGTCTGACCAGGGAAATATTTCTCAATATTTCATTTACAATAAATCGAGTGTTCATTATGTCTTGGCGCTGTGGGTGACACATTAATTCCGCAACTTCCAATTTTCTCTTCTGAACAGGTTAAGTTATACTATTAAAAATGTATACACTCTCTTTTTATTATTTCAAGCACTGGATCACCGTAGTCAATAAAAAAGTGTTCCCAGCCCCGGTGCTCCCATGATGTTGTACCCATGTGTAGTCTGTTAAAGCCACAATTGTTTCGTTCTGCGACCTTCGCCGTCAGATAGCGGATTGCGCATTCCTGACCAAAGTATTTTCTTCTCAGTTTCAGAAAGATGAAAGAATACAGGAAGTCCTGCCCGGTCCCCGTGAATACCTGCGCTGATTAAGCCACTACCGGGGCCCCTGCTTCACAATAAGGTAAGAAGAATGCGGGCTGTGCCTTGGGAAAGCTCCTCGGTGATTGTGGAAGTGTGGGAAAAGATCACAGCGACAACAAAATAACTTAACAGAACTACAAAAAGCAAGCCGCCCCACTGGTACTTCGCTGAGAATTTTCCGAGTTGCTGTTCTAGGTAAACCGTCACCTAACACATATTACAAAACAATAAATAAAGCAGGGTAGACATTGGCAAGTAACACCTTCAAAGCGGCACAGCAACAATGGGCTCCAAAAATCAGCTTCCCTGTTTGATTGGCGTGAAGGAGCGATTGCAGGAAGAAAGGTTTCGTTGAGTGAGACCACGCTGCTAAAGCACGAGTTCATATCAACATTTAGTGCAAGTGTCACTTGTGTGTTTTGTGTATACGAGTATACGCGGGTGTGGTGCGTGTGAGTTTATGGTGTAGTATGTTTTGTATGCAGGTTTACACGTGTGTGCGTGCTGTGCTCACTTTTCATGCTGTATGTAGTCTGTGTGCCTCTGCTGTGTGTGCATGGGTGAGCGGTGCTTTTATTGCGATGTGTTTGAAAGTGTCACTGGATCATATATTTGTGTGCGCTGTGTTGGCTGTTCCTAGGTGTGGTGTGTGTTTATGTGGTGTGTTTAGTGTGAGGGAGATGTGTACAACAGTGTGACGTGCAGGGTTTATCTGGGATGCGTGTTTGCACTGGCGCGGTGGCGGTGAGTTTGAATGAGTTGGGGGGTGTAGCAGAGAAAGGGAGGGCGGGGAGAGAGACAAGAGGGGGCGGGCAGAAGGGTGCAGAAGAGAGAGAGAGAGGCGAGAGCACTGAAACAAGTCACCATGACAACTGCCCGGCCAGATAGTTTTTCCTGCAATCAGTTGTTTCGGGAAGAGTGCCGCGAAAGGTCACATGCAGGAGCGGAGGGGAGCCCGGCAGGTACTGGACCTTGAAGCGCTGGGTGCCTGGGACCGCAGCTAGGGGGACAGGACCGCGGCTGGGACTGGACGCCTTCAGGACCATGGCGCGGCAGGGGGAGCGCTGCCCGGCCCAGGTACAGTCATACGCCCGCTTCCCTCGCCTGAGGTTTCCGCTGTGCACCCCGCCTGCAGCTCGCACCGCTGGCTGCCTCTCTCGGGGAGTGATGTCATGCCGCTGCCTCAGGCACTTGGATCCTATTAGGCAACAGTTCAACTTTTTTTTAGGGAATACAATATTGTCTTTTTTTCTGGATCAGGGATGCGTCTTTTTAACAGAACGAGCGACTTTTTCTGTGGACAGAAAGCAGCCCAATCGCAGATATTTCCTTGAAAAACTGATGTGCCGGGTTGTAAAAAGTAGAATGATTGTTGTTTTTAACACATTTGTGACTTGCAGTGAACAGAACACTTTCAGAACACAATCGAGAGGGCGGCTGACGAGGCTGCGCAGTGAGCCTGGGCATTTTCTTCGCATTCACTGTTTTGGGGCTTTTTTCGTTGGCACATTTCACATTTCTCTGCGATAAATGCTTCTTATACAGCTGCTTCGTGCAGGATGTGGCAGTGGTGTTTGAGCTGGAGTTTTTAGTGTTTTTTTCCTTTCCAGCAGGAGCTGCTCACATTACATGTGACAGCGGGCCGGGGCACAAGAACGCATAGCTGCGAGCTATGTCATGCAGCGTGTTTGAAACTCCCCCGGGGGAAGCTTGCTGCTCACTGTTCCTGTTTGAACCGGACTACAAATAATGCAGGTCTGTCTGTCCGTGTACATGGCTTACAGACACAACTCTCGGGCGAATGTGCAAATACCTTTGCAGTTGTTCCATGTCTCTGTGTGGAAGTCACCCCCGGTACTTCTGGTAGAAAGTAGAAAACACAACTCAAAGTAAAGGCATGCCAAGGCCTCTTCCAACCTGTCACAAGACACCTGATAGGTGTGGCACGTATTTATGCAAAATACTGTTTTAATTAATGTCATATTAAGGAGCGTGCAGAAATCACGCGTCCGGCCAAACACCCTAGACTTTAAAATGGAAAGTACACACTTTATCTTAAAAGTCCGCTCTGGGAAAAGATGCACTTCTCTTCATGGCAGGACGTCATCAGCAGCTGGTGAGCTGTATAGCGCTTTATGCCACCGCAAGAGCGCCTCAGATCTCTGCAAAATATGTTGCTGTTGTGCCATCCTCACACTCATTTTTTAAGTTTCATAACACGTTTCCTGTCTTATTAGTTAATAATTTATTTTCTGGTAACTTTCCAATTCTTGAACATATATAGTTTTAACTCAGCTATTATCAGATATGCACGGGAAAACACGTACCAACAAGCTGTGATATAATGCAATCCCAAAGGTGGCTTCCTGCCCTTCATGCCCATTCTCTGAGTTAAGTTGTTGACATACTTTCTTAATTAAACGGAGCTTAAGCTCGTGCTTGGCTGGGGAGAGGTTAACTCGGAGTCGTTTGCCTTTTCTTGTGAGCAGACACGTTTGCGGTGCGCTGATTGAGGTTCCTGTCTCTGGTGCCAGTGTAATTATTGGACCGGCCGCAAGTTCTCGGCTTCTTTCTTGCTGCTTCCCAACAGAGCGCCTTTTGTATCCCCTGAACAATGACAGGAGCCTCCCATTGGCTGACGTCCGCCGGCCAGGGCCTCGTGGACACTGCGGCCGGTTTCCGCTTCCTGCTATGATTGTTGTGTGCAGACAGAAGAGGGCATGCAGCTGAGGGGAAGCTCGGCTGCGACCAGCATCCATAACTTCCATTTTAGGATGGCTCATCTCCGAGCAGCTGAAGGAAAAACACACCCGATAAGAGTGTTTTGTCTAGACTTCTTTTTTTCCAGACAGATGAAAGACAGTTATCCGCATTAGCTAATGTTCAGGGATGTTCTTTCATGTGTCAGGGAAGCAAGCAGCATGCAGGCCTTTTGTGAACATGTAAAAGATCAACACATACTTGTGGCTCAGAATCATAACTCACTGGCCCTATAGGGAACATATGGAGCAATTGTGTCATGCCAAAGATGGTAAAACCCAGTAACAACATTGCTAATCCCGCCTAGGGTAGGAAGCAGGTGGGCAGACCCTCACAAAATTAGAATTAATATGTTTACACTGAAAAAGTACCCCCTTTGGTCCTGTTTGGGCGCTGACACAAATGAGCAAAAACATTGTTTCGCACAGGGGAGGCTCTCACGCATTCAAACAGATAAACCAGAGTACCATATGAGGAAAGACCAGTTCCTGGCTCTTCTTCTGAACCAGGTCGTAACTTAAGCAGTGATGTAACAGGGACTAAAACCCTACTTCGTATACTGCTGTGATGTCTGGCCTCAAAGTTTCAAAGGATGCTACATTAGCATGCCTACAGGCGCACTATGCTTTCTTGGCCATAGTCTGCAACCACTGTGAGACATGGGCAGTGATCTGGGGGGTTTTCTTGTCTATTAGGGCGTTGTGTTGAGCAAGATATGTAAACTTTTTTGTTGTTGCCACAAGTGAATATTTTAGAGGTTTTGTACTGCTTTATATTGTAGACAAAATGTGAACTTTTAAAACTATTCTGTTCACTCAGTGTAGGACCCCCTTTGAAATACTATTAAAATTATTGAACTATGAATTTGATGCCCATTAAAAGTAGTTTCTGAGCTATCAATTACAGATACCAACACGTGTTTGCTTTTTTGGATTCACATAACGTGGGACACAGGGAAAACTATAAACTATAAAAAATACTTTTTAAACTAAATGTCTCTCCAAGGCAGTTACACAACTGTGATCTTTTTGGATAGAACTGCCATACAATCTTTCACACAGATGGTGAAGTTTTTGCTTCGTTAGCTAAAGCCAAAAGCGCTTCAGGTGACCGTTTACCTTAATTATGGTCATTTGAGTGGTTAAAAAATGATGATGGGTGAATCGCTCGCATTTACAAATTCAAGTGCACCTCGTTGGTATCTATTTATATATTTTGAAGAGGTTTTGATGGTTGCGCACCAGGTCAATTCAAGCTTTGTTCAGTGTATGGAGATCATCTTGGTGCTGGATCCCACCTGCTCACACACCTGGGAGTACAACACAGACATGGAAAGGGACTTAAAGTCACAACAGGCCTTGACCATTTGGACAGTCGCAATGCCTAAGTAGGCTGTCACACTCATCATCCATTATACCTCTCTCTTTCTTCCACCACCCTACACTTCCTGGCCTTTTATCTCAATCTTGCTGTTTTTTTTTCATCCATGCTTTCTTCTTTTTGTTGCTTGTGTTTAAAGGCACCTCATTATAGTCAAAAATCTACTCTGATGTTCCCTCTCCACTAACCCTCACTTTGCTATCCCTCGCCAAGCACACTGAGGTAGCCGACATAATTGGCAAATTCTGTGCTACGCAAAAATACATACCATAGTAACAAGAAGCATCATGTGGGCCATTCTATAGAAAGGAGTGGGACCAGCTCATCTCTAGCAGAGAGTTTAGTTTTGTAAGCAGTCAGCTTTAGATTCAAGAGGTCCCTAATTATTTTGATCAGTTGCTTCTCTGATTTTTCAGTGTTGGCTGCTGTCATCAGCACTGGTACAACAAAGGCCGTGGCCTATCAAGACCCATTGTTGCTTTTGCTCATTGAGTTTGCAGATTCTGAGCTGGAAAGGCAGTGCAATGACTTTCCACTCTAGAAGCGGAAAGCAACAAATCCACAATACCCTTGTGTTTCCAAAGAATGTTCACAAACCCTTCCGTCATGGCGTATAATGTTGGGTTGAGTGTAAGCCATTATGTTTTTCTGCTCTGAAATTCACTGAGAAAAATGTATCTGACGTTGGTGGATGCTGATGAGCTGAAATGAGATGTCTGCAGGTCTAAAAATGGCCACACAGAAGCCTTGTCTGTTTGGGAGTTCAAAGCCCTTCCGCTGTTAAAAGGGGAGATAGTTCCTGCAGTAAAAAAAACGCTTTGCAAAACACAGTCGCCAGGAAATGTGACTATTTTCAGACATGCATTCTCCATCATGTCATTATCAGTGCAATTTGTGTTCTTTTTTGCTGGTATTGAAAACTTTGAGGCAGATTCCCCAAAGCATATATTTTTTTGGGCTGAACGGAAATGTTTGTGAGTGTAAATCTCGCTCTTGTTTTAGAAGTGTGTACCTGGCAATGAGACCCCTGTAGCCCTCCATTTAGCATTGTGTGATAAATCAATAGGTGATACTGAGAGGCAGTAATTAAATACCACCCAGTACCTCCTGATTTATGACTTTCATGTGGGCATTGGGGCTCAGCCCACAGTATTTCACCACTGTGCAGTTCTGCATTTTTCAGCGCATGCCGTCATCATCAGCATCTTTCTGTGGCGGGGCTTCAGTCTTTGCATGCCAGGATGTGGTTGTACCTTGTTACTGATGCAGTAATACAGCATTACTGAGCTGTAAAGCTGATAGATTGTAATATGTATGGTGGTTGGGTTACAATGCATGTTTACAACTTGTGCAGGACTCCTAATGAGCACTTTATTATTTTCCTTCACCACTTGTAAAAAAATTGATACTTGTAAATTACTTGCAAGCGCTTGAATGTACCCTCTGTTGGAAGAAACTCCCTGGTCTTCATTCAGCATTCCTAGGCTAACTATGGATGAACAGTGATGTCCATCCTACGTCTTGGTAGACGTCCCTCATGACAAAGATCCATGTCCAAAGCTCACAAAAGCATAATGGACATTTAACTCTCTTTGCCCTCCTGCCCAGCTGCCACTCCCAGCGAATTCGAACTCTCAGCACTTTCCAGAACACATAGACTGGTTCTTCTTCCTGCTCCAGAGCCCTACCAGTCTCTCAGTGGTGAGTGATCCAATCTTCGAAGCCCCCAAACGGAATGCTACTCCACCTCCAGGCCCTGGGCTAGCTTCTTTCTCCTCTTCCCTGCAGTAGCTGCAGAAACAGCTTGCCGGTACCACCAATATCCCCTTAAAGCTCTCGCCTAAAGTTGTTTTTTTTGTTACCCCATTTGCATCACACATGATGCACGTGTAGTGGATACAGGGGGTTTGCAATGATCTTAAATCCCTCCCCTTGCCTTCACCAATCGTGGATGTCACTGGTAGGTCTTCACATTTGGGCAGGTCAAGCATCACCGATACCATTGTCTTTTTACCAAGGGAATGGACTCAATGTTGTTTTTTAAGGAACCCGATGTGTTTTCAGTTTTTTTTTAAGTTGCCCATTCTGCCTCAGCATTAGACAAGCAGGGAGAGTCGCGCTTACTGACATTCTCTGATATGCTTTTTCTTTTCAACTGAAAAACATCCGATGCCTCCTTACCAGCCCGATGATTCCAACTGGGGGCGGGTACTGAACACAATGGTGGAACAAGAGGGTGGCGGTCCTGGTTTCCTCTATAAATTTGGTGCGCCAACATTTTACAAAAAGGTGCGTCTAAAGGTACTGAAACATGCACTTTCAGTATGGTC
The DNA here is from genome assembly GCF_964263255.1 of Lissotriton vulgaris. Taxonomy (NCBI): domain Eukaryota; kingdom Metazoa; phylum Chordata; class Amphibia; order Caudata; family Salamandridae; genus Lissotriton; species Lissotriton vulgaris. The sequence goes on from NC_141687.1 coordinate 720,207,090, forward strand.
TAGAGTTAAGGGGAGATGGGGCATAAAGTATTATTCAGACCTCGCCCCAATCTGGGACTCCCCGGGTTTGCTGTCATGTTTTGACGATAGTCTCTCTCTCCCTATTAGGAGAGCAGGGATAACAATATAGTCAGATATAGTAACATCAGAGGGGGTTCTCCCATGGGAGGTTTTGAGATTGAAGATCGGGGACTCCTCTAGATTCAAGTATATTCAGATCTGCTCCTGGTTCTCCGCTGAGAGAGAGAACATGGGTGGGAACTGGGATATTGAGTCTGCTCTTCAACCCCCAAGTCCAATCAAGAAGGAAGCGGGACTCTGGTATAGAAAAATGCTGTTGGAGGAGGAATTGGAGGCCCCCCCAATGTATCAAATCTGGAATTCCTCTAGGCTGGAAGATGCATCAGCTGCTCTTTATGACACATCTCTCCATATCTTGTACAAATATGTTAGATCAGCCTCCCTGAAGAAAAATCATTTTTTTACCATTAACAGGCTTTATAACACGCCAAAAAAGATTGCGAAGTTTGTGAATGCCCCCGTCTTGTTCAAGATGTGGATTAGTCGAAGCAGATGACATACATGTTTTCTATGACTGCCCTATTCTGGGTCCTTTCTGGTCTATGGTGGAGAAGGCCCTGGAGGGCATTTTTAAGGCACAAGTGAGCTTGAATATAGCTAGAGTTTTTTTGGGCTGGACACTGATCTTGTTAGTTTATTAAGGGGGGCACAAGTGGCGTTATTTCGTAGTCTTATTTTAATTGCACGCAGAGAGATATGTAAATTATGGAAGGATGCTAGCCCACCTCTGTATGAAAGCTGGCTACGGGCGGCACTTAGTACTGCACGTTTAGAATCTGGATTGGCACAAAATGTAAATAGCACGGTGTGGGATCCCTTGTTGGAATGGGGAAGAGAAATGAGGCTGGTCTAAGGCCCTGCCAGTCCTATGATTACACCATGCCTCGGAATAAAGGAGCAAGGCGGGCCAGCCCAGGCTAATGCAAGAACGTCAGTCCCGGGCGCCCACAACGGAATGGGTTGAGAAAGTTTATTTGCACAGCTTTTGGTGGAATGAGGACTTAAAAAAAAAAAAAAAAACAGACAAGCAGGTAGAGTTAATTAAGCGAGTGCCATGCATTGAAGGATGTGAATGGAGCATCCAGGGGTAGCCTGCCAAACCCACATTGGTAATCACACCCTGAATAAAGAGACCATTGTTGTGGGCTACTGCTGTGTTTTATGTTTTTTGTTCCCTAAGTTTAAAATATTTGTGTCCCAGAGAACCGCACGCTCTGTGAATAAAATCTGCACTGAGGGACTGCATGGCACAACTAGTCTACACACATTTGTGCACATCTTGGCACATTACAGCAATACCTACTGGCTTTGCCAGTGCTTGTTTCACATACAGTATACTGTAGCACATTACATCAGGTTTAGCCTACTGAGGGGCCTTTTAGCCCTCAGGAAGAAGGTCAAATGCAGACAGCCTCCAAGTATGTCCTTGGCCAGTTTCACTCTGTGACCTTCATGAGAGATACCTTGCAGGTGTGAGATTAGAGAGCTGTTTCCAGGAAAAAGACAGATCATTAAGTAGTCAGTCAGTCAGTCAATTTTCTTTATTCGATTATTTAAAATCATAAAAGAGCAAGCATTTTGCATATCCTGGTTACAGTACATTTCATTGAAGCACAGATAACAATTTATCAAATTTGAAACATTCAATCAATATTATAAAACAGATAAGCCACGATGCAACATACATAAATATCTAAAAAAGCTAAAAAAAGAAGGGTTTATTAAGCACAATTCATTTGAGAAATAAGGAAGAGAGGAAATTCATTTGTCAAAGATAAAGTGCCTGTGCCTTGTGCGGTGCTTATTTTTACGTGCGCCTGCAACCAGAAAACTAGCCACTGAAAAAGCTACATTTACATTGGGGAGGAGCTGCAAGAACAACAGGGCTGGTTTAACCTGGATGAAGCCCTGGTGGCGTAAAATAGGGAGCAAATAACTTTTCCTGAGCTCAGTGTAATGTCCGCAGAACATAATAAAATGCATCGTATCCTGTGTCGAGAAGTGATCACAGTCGCATGGATCGGCATCCTCGGGTCGCGACCAAGATTTGAAGTTGCCTAGTACAAAATGAATTAAATCGAAGCGAAATCTCGTTAAGAGAAAGCGGTGATAGGAATTTGTGGTAAAGAGGAGATAAGGTTCCATTCCTGGGGCTAAGGAGAGCGTGCAATGTTTCCTTACCATAGTCTTTTTTAGCTCTACTTCTTCCCTTTCCATGGCGTATAAATTTGTCAGGGTGTTTTTAACTAGTTTTATATCGCCATAAGTTATTCCTTCTGGAGAACAAAAAAGCTCCGGACGACCTGCCAGGGTAAGCTGCATTTTAACGTATCTCAACCAGGGAATGTGGAGGGCTCTATCCAGGGCTAAGCAATCTTTTAGGATGGTGTGATTTAAAGTTAGCTCCTGATTGAGCCATGTTTTTATCCAACCAATCACTGGAGCTAGTTTTAATAAGTCTGAGATATAGCCCACACCTAGCTCTGTGTGTATTGCAAAGGTCGAAGTTGATTGGGGGACAGAGAGCAAGGATCTCAAAAATTTATTCTCTACGATCTGTATTTTAGCTGGGCTGGTATATCCCCAGATTACCGAGCCATACTGGGCAACTGACAAACATTTGGAATTATAAACTTTAATGATGCTTTCCATTGGGCGAGCACCCAGCTTTTTGGCAAAACCCAGCAGCCCTGCGGCCGCTCTAGCGACAGCGCTACTTTTGGCCAAAAGCTGAGGGCCCCAAGTACCCCTATCGTCAAAAGTGACACCTAAGTATGGGAAGGAGGAAACTCTCTTTACCTCCTTTCCTGCACAGGAGAAAGTTAGTGACTTTTTTTTCCTTCCTGCGGGGCCAGCAATCATTACATGTGATTTGTCTGTGTTAATTTTCATGTCCAAAGATGACATAAAAGTCCCGAAGGATGCAAGAAGTTTATTTAGCGCGACTCCGGAGCGTGCCAGGAGGACAGCGTCATCCGCGTACAGGAGTACAGGAATCTTTGTCTCCCCCGCACGCGGAATATCGCTGTGGGCTGTTATCATTACTGCCTCTAGGTCGTTGATATATAAGGTGAAGAGGAGGGGAGCAAGTATACACCCTTGCCTAACCCCCCTCTCCGACTTAAAGTGACACGTGCATCTTCCGTCCTGAGTAACTCTGACCGAGGTCAGAAGGTCCTTATGTAACTCGGCCAGGTATTCGACCAAAGGGGGGTCGAGACCCATGGCCAGGAGGATCCGCCACAGCTTTGCCCTGTTGACCAGGTCAAAAGCCGATGACAGATCCATAAAGGCCATGTATAAGGACCCCTCCCTGCCGACTACATACTTATTTAGAATTAATTCTAAATTTAGGCACTGATCTAACGTTCCTCTCTTGGATCTAAAACCATATTGTGCATTAGATAAAATACCCCTACTTTCTAAAATAAGGGTCAGTCTTGATAATAGGACTCTGCCCATAATCTTTACACTAGAATCAATAAGGGAAATTGGCCTATATCATTAAGTAGAAACTGGGCAGTAATTCAAAGAACCGAGTTATGCTGGGGCCCTTTAAAGAGAATTGGAAAACTTCCAAATTCAATAGAATTATTTCTCGACTCTCACCTTTGCCAGTGATCCACGCGCCCACGAAAGCCCTTCAACTTTCTTAATTGTAAACAATATCTATAATCTAAAAGCGTTACATTTTCCCCCCTTCCTTGTCTTTGTAGTTTGGTATATTTCAGGCTCCTCCTTATCTCTGTTGGAGCTAGATTTCGGCATGTACCTCTTCTGTTGCAGTCGTTTCTTCTCAACAAAAGCCCTTTCTACCTGGTGCACATATCTGTCTTCAGCAGGGGGGCATTCCCAGAAGACCAGAGAGTTCCCTTGAAGGAACCCTTTGTTGGGTGAGCAGGTACCCTCCAGACTGGCACAGACCCACGCTGCTGCCCATCGGGGAGTGATGACGGCGCGGGGGTTGTGCTGTTGCCTCTTCGTGCAGTCCTGCGGGACGTTCACTCACACATGTGAGGTATACATGGGGACCCCTCACCGATAGTATTCAGCGCTGTCCTTTATCAACGAGCACCACGCAGTGGACTTACATTCCCCGGGGGCCCAAGCCTCTTGCTCATAACCAGTTGTGTGTATTGGCAGGAACTTGATCTCACTTTTTAGCATTTAATAATTAAAAAAACCATTATGGCAAAAAATAGCACAAAATGCCATTGTATGTAAATCAGAGCTGGCCTTCAAGTACTGATTAAGAAATAGCGCTGCGGTTTTGTTTCAGTGGTATATTATTGATGCATAACTTGGCCCGGTGGCGACAAATGAAAATGGCCGCGCTGAGCTGGGTCTCTGGCATGTAGTGCACTCCTGGCGTTTATCTGGAGTGCCTAGAGGACATGGGTACACTCACTCGCAAACATTTCCCCAGGGGCCAACATGTTTGCTCTGTGATGTGAGAGAGGGCCTTGATGCCAGCAGGGTGGTGGTAGGTGGGGGATGGGTAGGGTGGTGCTTGCTTGGGGGGAGGTGGTATGTTAGGTACAGATGAAGCAAAACCTATATATCTAGAGCTGGATTGCACAATGTGAAACCAGAAAACCTGGGATTAATCATGGCTTCCCCACTATACCAAATTGTGTGATCCTAGGTATTCTTTTGTATTTCACTTTCCCTCCTTTTTTCTTCTCCATTATTATTACATATAGGGTTACATCAAAATGCTTGACTTCGGGATGTGCTCTGTACACAACCTTCTGCTGTGGTTGATTTAATAAATTGTATTGTTGTTCATGTAGAATAGGAACCCCGGCCACCCAGAAGGGGCACAAAACATCTGACGGGCCTCTTAGTTCACTATCTGGATAATTGTCAGGGTGTGGGGAAGAATGTGTTTCTAAATTCATATTTAAAAACGATGGCTTTTAAAATTATACTTCTCAACGCACTGATATAATCTCATGTACTAGGGAGAAACGGTTCTGCATGTTGATGCATTTTAAAGATACGATCATATTTCTACATGTTTGTTGCAGGAAGTCTTTAAAAATCGAGGTGTTCCTAACGTTAAGTGGTTCGAGACACCTTAGTTACCACCTTTCTTTAACTTCGCTTAACCTCTAACTAAATGCTTCCCTCTATAGTTTGCGTTATTTAATGTTAATGCTGAGGCGAGTGAACAGCCCAGCCATGCTGTTGACCAGGGGGCAGCTTGTGTGGGTCAGGAGGCCGCATGCGGCCCCCGGGCCGTACTTTGAGCATCACTGGATATGCAGGTGTGGTGGTGTGCTGCCATCACCGGAGTGCCCGGGTGGCTGAGGAGTAGCCCGCCTTCAATGGCGAAAGGCTGGCTACAAAAGGGCCCTGCCCTGTATAAATATTGGGCAGGCCAGAGCAGGTGCACGGATTCCTCGTACTTTAGCTCATCATGACTTCCCTGGTAGGAGCGTGCACGAGGATAAGGTGCGTGTTCACTTCCGCGCACACAGGCTTCGGGGCGCTTTAGAGTCACACGGCCCGTCCAGGGCAATGCAGGCTGTGCCCGGTGAACACTCTTTAAACACCGCACCTTCCCCATTCTCTTGCCTTTCTGCGGATGCCACGTGCACTCACCTGGCGGCACTCTCACCGGAAGCAATTCTGGACCACACCCGGAAATGGGAAGTGTAGCTATGGCGACAGTGGCACGGCCTTTTATTATTTTCTCAGATGGTTTTCCTTAAAAAATAGAATTCTTTCAGGTAGATTTAACTTAAAAAATAGAATTCTAACATTAAAACAATAGGGTTAAAAATAAGAATAGAATAAAAAATAAAAATAAAAATATCTGATCACGTTTCAAAGAGGTCCGCATTCTACCTGCTCTAATCTGCCTGGTGTATATATAGACCTACATTCTCCTAACACTAATATTACAGAAGGCCAGGAATGTTGTACTGTTTACAGGCCACAAACTAAAGGGATGTGATACATTTAAAAATGCAGGGCTGTGATATAGTATTAGCAGGCACCCAGCTTAAGGGGTTGTGCTATATTATCAATATGTATCAAAACTAAAGGGATGTGATACATTTGTTTAAGAACCAAACTGAAGGGATGTGATACATTTTGAAATGCCCCGAACTGAAGGGATGTGATACAGAGTTAGCAGAGACTAAACTATGCATACAGGAGACGGCCAGCTGACAGTGTATCAGAATAATGCTCTTGGTTCGAGCCTCTTTTCACTGTTTGCCTCCAGAGTTAGGTGCCTGTTGGCAGTGCATTGTTACATTTGTACCTCATTCTCAGCCGATAGCTCTGGGTTATGTTGCAAACGCCTCTTTAATCACTGAATCCGTCCATCTCCGTTTGCAGTGCGTCAGAGCTTCCTGAGGCAGTTTTAGGCAGAATGCTGTTACTTTACAACCAACCAAACAAACAGCAAAAAAAAGCAACAACCTCGTCTCTGCCATGGGCCAAAGGACAGAGTCTGGGCACTGGGACCCCCAGACTGGCACAAAGATTAGAGCAGGTCTGATCTCCCTGTGACCCACAAAGGGCTCCAGAGGGAGGTGGGGACATGATTCACCCTTATACCTGCCACATGGAGATTGTGTGAAGTGCCTGCGAGTGGCGGCTGATACCCTAAACATTTGATGGGACAACCACATGACTGACGTTGAGGGCGAGGCTGAAAATGAAAATAAAATTGAAAAATAAAGATGCACTTACCTCCACTGGCTTGCCTCTTCCGGTCTTCGAGAGTGCCTTGGCGTTCTTACTGCAGCAATGCAATTCCTCACCCAAATCCCGACGCTGCTTTCATGCGGCAGCATGAGAGCAGCGCCAGGATTGGCTGGAGCAGGCTGCCTCAACGCTCCTCGAAGCAATGGGAGTTGAGTCTGCTCTCCACCTACTTATCTGCAGAGGAGGAAGCCTGAGACTTGAACCATAGGCATTAATGCAATTACGTGACAGATCTTTTTCAGAATGGGGGAGGGGGGGCTGCCTTCAATGTTACGTCAGTGAAGTCATAGGGTTTGAGAAAAATCCAAGTGTTAAAGTGTATCAATAAGCCTTGCCCATTCAGCAGAAGAATAGTGAGTGAATACTGTTTGTGTCCAGTGGTGCACTTTGAAGGGCATTGCCCTAGATGAATGAATAAAGCTTGGTGTGTTTGGTTACAGCATTTTACATAGAGCACATTTTTCATAGAAATTGCTTCTTGAAAGAACCACCAAATTTGCATCAGTTCTGCAGCTTTACTGCTCAGCCTATGTAGTGCATTGTATTTTTTCACTTATTTATCATTTGTGCATTACACATGTAAAGTGTTGTTTGTTTTGATCGTCTATACATTGAAGGGGGGTAACAAAGGGGAGGGTGCCACATACCTGCAGGGATGTCAACCGCCAACTGTCTCCGCTTACACAGGAGAAAAAAACAATATCTAAATAGGACCATTGAAGACAATGAAGCTAGAGAAGAATTTTAAAATGAGGAAAGTCACCAAGATCACACAGGTTCACTGCAGACTCTTGTAGATCCTTTGACGGGGTACTGCTCTGCACCTTGATGAGTCTATTCAGTTCCTTTACAGACGCCACAGGGATTACGCCAGCGATGAAAGAGTCAGACATCACATTGAACCCAAAGCCCGGCAGAGACATCGGGGATTGTAAATTGTATAGACCAATAGCATTGCTTGATTTAAATTCAAAATTCGGAATAAGAGCAATTATGGGAAGATACTGTTTGGAATTATAATAATGTTCTATTTAGGGAACCGGGATACAAATATATATATCACTGACAAGTTGACATTCCACATAGGCTGAAAGAGATTTATCCTAGCCTGAAGGTGGAATGTTGGGGTTGTGTCGGCCTGAGTGGTTATTCCATACACATCTGGAGGTCATGTGCCAGGCTGAGACATTTTTGGAAAGAAGTTCTCAGTAGAATGAAGCACATAGTGAGCTTTATGTAGTGGGGTTCCCCATATAAGAGACCTCAGGGAGAAGAACTCAACACACATGGTGAAGAAACAAGAACTTTTTGGAAAGTCCAGTGCTTAATTTGTGAAAGAAAGAGTGTTGCTGCCCAAAGCTGTTCTCAGAAGCCGGTGGCCAGCGCAATTAAATGTCGGCGCGTAAATTACCAGGGCCAGTAGAATTTAATCTACTACCAGACACTCCTTGCCACTTTTTCTCATGCTTGCATGTTCCTGCTTTATATTGGGGAAGGTTCTGCCATCTTATTCTTCCTCAGTGTTTCAGATATGTGCGTTCTTCCCTCTCTTGAACTTGACAAATACCTTGTAGGGGAAAAATAAGAGCCCGTCCCCCAAAACAAGGGCCGTTTACCCCACCAGCATCCACTGGCTGAAATTGAGCCCTGGGCTAGTCACCGGTTGCCCACAGCTAAACAACTAATGGATGCAGTCTGGACACAGGCAGGCCATCCTACACTATTAAGATAACGTTCCAAGCTGTGGATAGCACCAGCGCCAGAAAAATAATGTATGACATTGAGCATCAATATAATAAGTTTAAACAGATGTGGCTTCTGCTTTCAGAACCTCATGAAAATCGAGAATGTAACCATCAGACCACAAAGACTGCGAGCCTTCAAATGTGTGGGAGAAAGACACAAAAACAGTAACAAAGGAAGAAAGCGGGGATAAAAAAGAAGGTGCAAGAGTGAGATAAAGGTTCGGCGAGTGCACGGTGGTGTAGTCATGAGGCACACGGTGGAATCAGGGTAGGCAGTCTTAGTATTCGGCACGCTGACATTCAACACTGCTGGCAGCAAGTTTCCAACGACAAGTTTGGGCCCTGAACTTAATATTGTACTCATTAATTACTGGGGATTCCTATGGATGTTGGGGAGCTCTTGTCTGGGATAATGAATGGACATTGAAAACAGTAAGCCAAACAACTGCAATACATGTCATAATTATTTGCATATTGATTCAATCACAATTGCTTACACACAAAAAAGTCTGTATTTAGAACATACTGAATTTTAACAGTTAGATGTAAATGTCTTTACCGCAATTGAAACTGGAAACAGAAGGACGCACTCCTATGAGTAGGTTCCGGTAAAGAAGGTGGTAGGTGGTTCTGTCGGGTTGGTCCCGTGAGTATGAGGAATGTGTAAACAGTCAAGAAAAGCCCTCTCCTTAGGACAAGAAAAGCGTCTCCCTTTTGCACTCTATACAATGTTCAATTCTTTATTCCACTGGTAAAAAAACACAAGCGTGTTGTTTTTGAGACCGCGTTGACCTGTTTTACCATACTCAGTTTAAAAGTCGACCGGGAATGTTACAATACAGCCCCTGAAGAAAGGCATCTGTGCCCGAAATGCATTGGGCATACAGAATTTGTATGGTTAACTTGCCCAGTAATTATGACATAATAATAACAGAGTTGATGGACATCCTAAGAAAATACTTGAAAAGTAATGGAATAAAACTAACTATTGATTACACCTGAAATTTGCAAAAGAAAGTTTTTCCCCAGTGGAATAAAGAATTGAACATTGTATAGAGTGCAAAAGGGAGACGTTCTTCTTATCCTAAGGAGAGTGCTTTTCCTGACTGTTTATCGTAATTGAGCCACTAGAATACTGACAATTCTTTGGCAATCACAAGAAGTTCTCATCCCATCAGAATCTTGAACATCTCTGTCTTCACCTTTGCCAAACACTGCAGAAGAAACATACGTGTGGCTCGTAAAATGTATCAAACACAAGGAGATGATGGTCAGAGCGCTGAAACTTTTCAGACACTCACCCCCAGTCACAGATCTGGGTTGAATCCATCATCATTCTTTAGTTCACTTCGCCACCCCAGTTCAGACATGGCTATATGCAAGTCAGTCTTGACCCTGTGCCACATGGGAACAGTCCAGCCCAAACTACCAAGCCAGGTCCTCCATGACCCGGAAACAAGCATCCTGGGCCCGGTGTCGGGGCAACACCCCTCATCAGCCAGCCTAACTTGAAACCAGTGACCACTTTGCTACTAGACTCAAGCTAGCCTATACATAAATAAGGAGATATGGCAGGAAAGTAACATCGGGCCCACCAGCAATTGTGGAGCAAGGGTTACCAGTAGCGGCTGGGGTCAGGGAAAAGCAGTGGGACAGCGTGAGTGGACCAAAAATCAAACAAAAAATCAAACAGCAAAAAAAGAACTTGCATGCCGCTCGCTGTGCACAGGCTGAGGCTCCCAGAATACCCTAAAACCAATCCGGACACTGCTCTCATGCTGGTAATACCCAGGACAGCAATGTCGGGATTGGGTGGAGCGGGTTGGTTTTGTGCTTCATCTGGAACTGCCAGCCTGTGCCTGCTGTTGTTCTCCACTGATATCTTCAGAGAAGGATGAGCTTCTACACACCCTTCAGATCTCTGAGATCTTCCACTCAGGCCATGGCTGTCACACCTACGATTAGGCGTGCCCGGTGTGGGGGCCCCTCTTTTAAGCGCCTGGCACCCCAGATGTGGAATGCTCTTCCTTTATCTCAGAGAACGACTAACAATCTCCTGGCTTTCAGAAAAAATCTCAAAACTCTTCTTTTTACTCAGTAACTCTTTCACCGCCCCCCTTCGGTATGACTGAGGATCTTCCAGCGCTGGGACACTCTTCGGAGTAGCTGAGCTCTATAGAAATCCACCATATAACATAACATAACGTAACATAACACCCAGCAACGCAGCTGGGTTGGAGACACATCAGTGCACATGTTAGTTTGGCTGGCCTAGACTGCTGGCCAAATCGGCATGCGCACTGACAGCAGTGCCCACCACTCCTTCATCATTCTTCGTATGGCCCCACCCTCCAGATGCGGCTACTGGCGAAAAATACAATTATAATAAAATAGTTAGCAGGCAGGGGGCAAAGCTCCACCGCCATAACCGAGGAGCTGACGCTGAGGGGTACCCCTTCAGGTCCAAGGCCTATGAATATCTGTGAGATGTGGGAGTCTATGGGGTCCCTCAGTGCCTTCATGGGGCATCCCAATATTTTACGTTGTTCCACTGAGATTTGAATGAGCCAAGCCAAGGAAGCTGCATACCACCGCGTTACAATGCTCTCTCTCTCTTCCTTACTCTAGGACTCCATGATTGTCTCACAAGTTCTGTTGTATACACTGCCTGGAGGTATTATTTTAGAGCTGCTCTTGAACATACCGATGCAGGCTCCTGGCAGACTGCTTCAAGGTCTTTTAAAGTGGTTTTACATACTTTGTGTTTGCCAGTGATGGAAGGGAAACACTGGAACAGCTGCAGTCACAGAGACTTTGGAGCCATAGTAATCTGCTCAGCTTGTGTGGGAGATAAAGCAAACACACCAGCTCCCTAAAACAATAGGTTATATTATATGCCTTCCAGTTCCTTAACTTCAAAATTATGATTTTGCCTTTGATGTCACTCTTGTAGGGGTGAATGCGGACAGATTTACATGTGGTTTGTCCTGAGTGTATCGAAATAATGGCCTCACTAGGTCAGAAGTCTTAGCTCGCGAACGCCCTGCACATATTAGTGATGACAATGCGTAGTGTGGGGGGCAGGGAGGCACATGATATTTTTTACAGGACCTATCTTTATATTGCTTTTTTTTTTAATCCATCTACTTTTAGTGTGTAGTTATTTACCATCCATGAGCATACTTTTGTCTGTGCTTATTGTTCCCATTTTTTGGAGGTGATAGCTCAAGTGCACAATTTTAAGTGCTTTTAGTATAAAAAACCTAGGGCCAGATGTATGAAGGCATTTTGCATTTGCAAACAGTGCAGATCGCAAAGTTCGGCCATTTGCAAATGCAAAATGTCCTTTCCTTATGTATGAAAGGCTTTTGGATTCGCAATTTAGATTTTTGCAATTTTTAGCGATTACCTAAATTGCAAACGTAAATAGAGAGGCGCAATTTCCAATTAACCTGATCAAAGGCCTTGGCCGCGTCTATCGCGACCAAGGCGAGCGGAAGATCTTTATCTTTAGCGTAGTCTATGGCCCCTATCGCTTGAAAACTTAGTTTGTTTAGTTGTCTCCCTGGGATAAAACCTCTTTGATCAGTGTGTACTATAGATTTTATTATCTTCGCAAGTCTAGTTGCTAAGATCCCGGAATAAAGTTTCATATCCGTGTTTAGAAGAGAAATTGGTCTGTACGACTCTATTTTCTTGGGGTCTTTGTTAGGTTTTGCTATAAGCATTATTGTGGCTTCAGCCCAAGAAGGGGGAATACAGTGGCCGTGGGTTAGTAAAAGATTAAAGAGTGTGATAAGTGAGGATAATAGCCGATCTTTATAATCCAGATAAATCTCGACCGGAAGCCCATCTGAGCCTGCCGCTTTCCACCGCTTCATTTTCTTTAGTTGGTTTAATATTTCTCCTTCTGTTATCAATGACGGCATTTGGGTTCCCCCTAACATTCATCAAGGGTATTAAATCATTGTATCATAATCCAATGGCAAAAGTTTTGGTAAATGGGGTATTATCCGATTGGTTTGATATATCTCGAGGTACCAGACAGGGTTGTCCCTTATCCCCTCTTTTGTTTGATGTTTATATGGAGCCTTTTGTTTGTGGTATTAGAGGTGACAACATAATGTTAAAAACTGCTCTGTATGCGGATGATCTCATCCTGTATACCTCTAACCATTCTGAAGCTATACCCAGGCTATTTTACCTTTCAGAAGAATTTGGAAAACTGTCAGGCTACCAAATTAATAAGGAGAAAACAGAGATAATGGGGTGGAATAATAATATCCCCATACAGGGCGCGGAACAAAAAATGCTATACTTGGGAATTTACTTAGCTCAAGATTTAAAGAACATACCAATAATTAGATGGCAGACAGTGGTTAAAGACATTACCAAAACATTAAGATGGGGTAACCTGCCACTAAATATTTATGGCCGAGTTAATCTTATTAAAATGACTATTCTTCCCAAACTGACTTTCCTTTACAACTCCATCCCTTTATCTTTTTCGTTGAAAGACATCTCTAATCTCCAGGGTAAGATTGGATCATTTATTTGGGCCTGTAAATCTTCTAGGATAGCCTGGAAAAAATTGAGGAGGGGTTTAAGAATCGGAGGTCTAGCCCTTCCGGATTTACTATTATACTGTCATGCTTTCCACTTTAAAAACTTTAGGCTACTTGCAAACACATTAGATGCATCTTCACAGGGCCGTTTGTTCCAGGATTTACTTCACGATCTACCCAATGGTCATGACTTCTTTCTATTCAAGTTCGGCTACCAGAATTTTTTTTAAAAATCCGTCTTAAGATCCTGCAGACCGCACTCAAAAACTGGGGGTTTATTCGAAAGGTATTGAGTATTCCTTACTATCACACGCACACCCCAATATGGGATTCTCCGGGAACACCTCTATGTCTTCAAGATCAGCTCTCACAACCTCTGAGAACAGCTGGAATACTAAAATGGGGAGACTTATGGCTAGATTCGGGCCTTATTGACTGGAACTCCCTAACATTACTCACAAACGGGCATCTGACCAGATTTAAATACTACCAATTACCCGCTTGGTGGTCAAGTCAGAACCTACAGCGGGAAAAAGATACTGGACTCTTGGATGCAATTTGTGGGGGGGGGTGGATTAGAGAAGTATCATTCTGGTATAGGCTGTTAATTACTGATGAAAAGAACAATCTACATCTTGAACTGACAAGTCTATGGGAAAACAGAATAGCGGAACTCCCTGAAGAACGCAGTAAAATATGGTCAGACTCTTTCACTTTATCCCAGAGGCTAATTAAACCAGCCAATTTAAGGCGTAATCATTTATTTACAGGTTATAGAGCATATTGGACCCCGGCCAAATTACACAAGATAACGCAAAACAACTATTACTGTCCCCGCTGTAACTACATCGCAGCAGATGATATTCACATGTTTTTGGAGTGCCCGGTGATTCAGGATTATTGGAGAGCGATAGTTGGCTTCCTGGGCGAGGTATTAACAACAACTACTTTATGTTCACCCAGATTTGTATTTTTTGGTTTACCTAACGACTATAACATTAATAATTTAGACACACAGTTTATCTTTTATGTAGTGGTTATTGCCAGGAGAGAAATTTGTAAAGAATGGAAGTCAGCTGCCTCTCCTAGATTTGTGGAATGTTTAAAACACATAATGGAAGTATGCAAGATGGACATGGTCGGTCGCAATGGAAATATTGAGAATATGTGGTCTAAACTGGAGGTCTGGTCAAACAAGTAAACGGTCCGATGATTATGCCAGAGGTTGTGTCGGTCCTGTCCTCCCCCGGCCTGAAGTATTCCATCATAGGTTCAGGGGAGTTGGATAAGGAAAACAACCTACCTCTGGGACATCCCTGTCTGCTTTGATACTGTCCCCAGGGCGGATTCGGAAATGTCAGTATAGGAGGCGACAGCGAGACCCATCTAGAGCATATAGAATCTGGTGACATATATGAGGACAAAAAAAAAAAAAAAAAAAGAGAGGCGCAATTTGCAAATCACTAATGCACATGTAAGAAGCATTTCCTAAATGCGAAAAGTGCATTTAGAGAAACGCTATTACCATCAGCTTCAAGTTGATGGTAAGCATGTGCAAATGTAGAACAATGCACAAAAATGCAGTTTTCAAAGTGCCATGTAGTGCACATATGCCCATTTTCTTCATTTTGGGTACTTCAGGGGGGCTTAGGCCGTTTGGTTCCCTTGGCTTTGCATTCACTAATTTGCGATTAGCAATTAGGTAATCACAAATGAGCTAATGCAAAACCATTCGTACCTTTGGTCCTTTTTGGCCCATGTTATTGTTTTTGTTATCTGGGTTTTATATCGCGCCATATCACCGTCAGGTCTCAAGGCGCTTCTGACAGATACAGCAACAAGAAGTAGGATAAACAAGAATGCAGATTATCGGCCTAATTTACAGAGATGCAAAGGCGTCTCTGAATAGAAAACGTAAGGAGTAATATTTCCTAATAGCGATTCCCTGTTTACTGAATCGCTATTAGGTAATATTAAGGAATTGCAAAATATTTTGCGATTCCTTCATTCATAGCTTTTTGGGATTACCATATAGCAATTCTGTAAAAATCACTATTTGAGAATCACAAAATGTTTTTTTCATACATCTGGCCCCTAGAGCAGATGCAGGAATTGCTGGATTTTGACCATCCCAGTAGTAACTATCCTCTGCAAAATATTATCATAACAGCAACGGATTGACCTATTAGATCTTGGTTTATTAATATAGCACTAAACTCCACAGAGATGGTCATTAGTTATTGGCCATGACCTGCCTGCCTGGACTAGCCATGTAGGGAAGTGACAATAACTAGTTTGAGTGTCTCCTGGGGCAATACTTATATTAGCACTCCAATATGGCAGCGCTGACTCCGCAAAAGTTCAACTCCCAGCAGTTCAATAAAGGTGCCCATTTTGATTCACACTCTTGTATAAGTGACATCTGTTTCCTGGTGATGAACAAGCCCGTCTGAAGCTTGTATGTAACATGTGGGTGCTGCCTGCTTCCCCTATGACATTCAGCTATAATGTTTTCTGTGGCAGAATTTTAAACCCTGTGCCGCCGCACAGCAGCATATCATCCTACAGCTTCGGCACTAACATGTTTTAGCTGTTTATTAGATCTTAACCTCATCTCGGATAGCATCAAATAGCCCGTCGTAAGGAAACTGCATTGGACTGGTGTTTATCCATGCAGCTGACGTCAGTGACCGTTGGAAGGCCGAGTGCCGCGTGCAGGGGTCAGAGGAGGGACTTTTCACACTGAAACTTTAAGAAACAATGGCCAGGCGATGCGTGTCTGCGCGGCGCATCGCCGCTGTAAAGGAGCCGCGCGTGACGAATGCTGTGGTCTTGACACACAATTGTGGCATCTGCTGGCAGCGGTGCCAGAACAGCTGGACGCCTCCGGCCTCCCCAGGCCCGAAAGAAAACCCTTTAGGAAACAAATCCTTTCATAAATTAGATGAGGTTTAGAGTTTGAAAAAAAGGCCAAATCCTCAAGATTTAAAAGATGACTTTAAGGAAATTGGCAAAAGGGATTTCACGTGGAGTGTGGGCAGCTAAAAAAAGCAAAAAATAATAGATCTTTGGGGGAAAAGTGTTCTGATCTATTAGGTAACATGCAAAGCTTCTGACGAAATGTCCTCAACGGGTGCAGAAAATCAGTGTCCCATTTCACTGAGTACTCTAGTGCTCTTCTGTCAAATGTAGTATTTTGTTCTACTTCAGTGAGCGTCCAGCGCGTCCCTAAGAGGACAGAAACAGTTGTTGCTGGACAGCATCATTGCGTCCAGGTTTAAAAAAATTCTGTAATGAAAAACTGATGCCCACTCTGATTGTAGGGAATTGGGCGCACCTGTCTTTCTTTATTCTGTTTTCCAGGTAAAAGGTGAACTGCCCCAAGCAGACAAGAAAAAGTCAGCTATAATATGGTACAAGAAATCAAGGATTGGCAAAACCAATGGGCTAGGCCTGCATTTTGAGTCCCCACTTACATATTAAAAAGACTGCTGAGGTGAAAAACAAAGAGTAATTGCTGTCTGCACACAATGCGCTTGAGGTCATTCAGTATACCTAAATGTAAAATAGTCCCTCGTGCAGTGTAATGCATGCTGTCCATTGGAGGTGCAGTGATCAACCAAACAGCCAATGGCCTGAGGTGAGGGAGAAATCCAGAAGTGTGAAGCCAAAGCCCATTCTAAGTAGATGTTAAGGCATTGGTAACCGTAGTATTGCAGACATCTCTGCTCTAAAAACCAGATCTAATAAGGCACGGGTTCCCCTCTAAAAGTATGGCAGACATTTCTGATTTTAAATCGATACACTGATATTGTTAACAAAAGCAATAGAACTCTGATTACCAGATATTTAAAATTAAATTAATCAATTAATACACACTTGAGTACTGATACGGAATTGGTGCTTCTACCCGTACAGACCATTTCTTCATGATGGGGATGTTGTTCATTAAAAGTACCCGAATGGATGATTTTAGGAGGGGTCATACAAGGGCGATGGGCGTAGAGCCAAGATATGGGTGTCATTGAGACAAGATTTCAACACTTCTAATCAGGAGCTGCTCTTTGGAAGAGTGAAATCATGGTCACGGGGAATAAATTAAGGAATTTCAGGATCCATTGAGGCCTGATGAACGTATAAATGGTAATAATTTAAGTCAGAAGCCGACTGCGCCAACAGATAAAAATACAACGGGCAATAAAAATACCCGGGCCCAAGAGCAAATTGTTCCAAAGCAGGGTTACTGAGCACACAGACTCCTGCTCCAGAAATCTATTACTTGGCTAGCAGAGCAGCTGTGAAGAAAAATGTCCTCAACATTTTATATTTATGTAGTAGCCAACCAGAAGTGTTTCTGCACCAGTTTAGGGGACTGCTTTTTAGGTCTAGCCTACAGCTTTTAGCTGGTCGTTGTCGAAGACCTAATGTGTACAGTATCAGTACTTGTAGTGGGTTTTACGGGAACCTATTGTTTACCATTGGTTGTTTTTTCTGTCAATCTCCTTTGCTTGTTTCTCATTTTTTGACTGTATTTCTCCTTATTTTGTTTGTCCCTTTTTTGAAACATAGCTTTTGCACTCGCATTTTGAGTGGATGACCTGTATCATTCTACTACTCATATTCAGAGAACTATTTTTACTATTTTCTTTCAGCACTTCGTGAGAGTGCATGTATTTTCTTGCTATCCCTCATGTGCTGCTTTCCCTCACAATTCTCTCTCCCCCATGCTCCATCCATTGTTTACCCCAGGACCAACCCTGATCTTCTCAAGCACTTCCAATGGTCCCTCCCTCACCAAACTCACTATTGCTCTCCAAGCATTGGCTTCTCCTCCATTTCTCTACCACCCCTCCGAATGCCATCTTCTAAAAAAAAAAAAAATTTTCTTAAAATTATTTGGGCGTTCCAAGAAGCTACAATTCGCTGCTTGGCTGCTCCTTTTTAAAGTATATTTTTGCAGATAGATACATTATTTCTTTTTATTTACTGCTTGACAACTGGTGTCTGCCATTCTGTAATGGAAAAAAAGAAATGCCATCCATATAGTAACTCATGGAAACATATACTTCATCACGTTGGCCCCCTTCGAATCATGACTCATATGAATGCATGCATAATGAGCATCCACACATACATGTTATTGTGTTTGTCTTTGCTGATGCTGCACAGCATCCTCAATAAGCTTATTTTTGTTCTTTTCTTATGTGCCCATGCTAAACATTATAGACAATAAGCATTGGCAAAGTGAATATATCTGCATTGACAGGCAGGGCCTATTGTCTTTGCCACTGCTTGTTGTCTCGCGAGAAAGTGAAATCAATGTCGGTATCTCGTTCAGCACATGCCCGCTCACAAGTGAAGGGTGCAGAAACAACACTGAAAAGCTAAGTGAAGTTTGTAATCATGTGAGAAAGTTTTTTTCTCTATGGGTCCAAATTGGTGTCTTCTCATATGTGTGCCCGGGTCCCCAAACGTACTTAGAGCTGGAATGAGGGTACAAATATGCTGTATCTGGACCACAATGAGAAACATAGCAGCGTCTAGCTTATTGGCAGCTGTTTCACAAATGATATGTGAGTTGGTGTTTCAATTGTTATCCTAGAAATTGAAGACCTTAGTAGCAATCCCAGATTCACTGCATAACAAAAGAACGGTGTTATTCTGAGTAAACCTCCTTGTGCCTCAAATTATAGTTATTGTATTGCAAATCTGGAAAAAAACAGTCTAATCACCTTTATAATAATGTCTAGCTATGCTTTTCCTACCATTCCCTCCCCATCAAATTCTGGTTTCTGCAGACTACCATAACACACTGCTATATGCACAGCATCTTGTCCCAAGAGATCCTACTGCAATCAAATCTTGTCAGTAGATCACAGCGATGGAGCTGTGCTCACGTTATTTCTTAGCTAAAATAGCCCTCCTCTTCCATAATCATTCTTGAATCCATTTGGCTTGTTCTTTCCAAACATGACCTGGGGAAAAGGATTCTCCAAATAGGTGGAATGTCAGGATACCTACTGACTATGTTGAATAGTTCAATTTAAGGTAAAGTACATTTATAGTATCGGAATATCCTGGAACTCTGCTTGGTTCCCTTCCCCAGTGCCCCTGACTTAAAGTTTGCATTTCATTTTAACTGGCTTGTGAAAGAATATATTACAAAGCAAATGTTTAAGGAATCCTTCTACGGATTAAGATACCATTGCACCAGGCACACATAAGGCAATCTGCATAGTACTCCTGAATATAGGGAGTGACCAAGAGTTGGTGATGTTGAGTGATGGTTACTCTTCACATGTAGTGTAGCAACTCCTATTACAGTAAATATTGGATAACATTGATCACGTCAAATGGCTGAGGGAACGATGATGCTGATACATGCTATTCCCACACCTGCATAGGTTTTGTGGATTCCTGTTGGAAGGGTTGGGTTTACCAGCGCTTAATTTGTAAAACAATAAGTGCCGGGCCCAAAGTTTTACTGAGAAACCCGAGATCAATGCCTTAATAACATTGGGCATGCCAAATTCCAAGGCTGCGTAGTCCTGATTCCGCCTCATGCCTCTTTCATCTACCACCAGACACACCCTGTCCCTTTATCTCACACTTTCTTGTTCTTTTTTCATCCCTAGTGTCTTTCTTTGTCTCTGTTTCTATCTCTTTTGGTTCCTCCCCCATTCTTGTTTTTTTCTCTTTTGCTCTGGTTCAAAGTCTAATGAGAAAGTACTATTGCTGGTCTCCAAAAATGAGCGCTGGTGGACCCCACCTGCATCCTCCAGCTCAGAGTAAGTGCTTCTGTGGATAACCATCCTTTAAGTCCTGGCCTTCCTTCAAGCTGTTGACCAACTCACTAGCAAGCATACAGCACTCTGCTCATAGCTTGCATTTAATCCTCTGACCTGCAGATTCTAATACATTGATATCTGATGTGGAAACTGAGCTTTTCCAACCACAGTCCTATACACAAGCAAACCAAGATGAAAAACTACATATGCACTCATCTTCTTAAACAGCTTAACAGTGTGCACTGCAGTCCCCATGCATGCACACTGCAATGATTTATGTAAGGGGTGTAGGAGGCTAGACCCATGCTAAGTGTGCAAATTATCCACATCAGATAACTTCTAAATAAAACTCATTTGCAAAGCCTGTGGTTATCCTGAAGCTTTGGTATAGATCCACTCTAACTGGGTCACTCTGATGCAAGTGGATGTAGGGCGTGAAATCGGGGTTAGCATTGGTGTATCTACAAGGCACAAGACCAGGAAACCAAATAAGAGGGACCTTTTCATTTCAAGTTACCCATTTTGTGTTTAAGAAAAAAACTATAAATTGCCAATGCTGTATATTGTGCCTCCAGATACCAAAGAAAGAACCAATGCTATCCAATGACAGTTTCCATCGTTCTCAAGGAGATCTCGTCTAGAGTTTGGATTCAGCACTGATAACCTCTGAAGCCGACACTTGGAGTCTCTCTTATAATCTCAAGCTTTCCTTGTTAAGGGAGACCAGCGGTCTATCAGAGGATGGGCTGGCAATTATCATTCCAGGAGGTGGTCTCCAGGCGAATTTGCATTAATTAAGTCTAGCCTTGAAGCCGGCTATCTCGCTGTGCACTTTCCTGTGGTGCATGGAGGTCTGCTCCCCACATGTCCGAACATGTGTAACCGGGCTGCTCGTAACTAAACTGCGGAGAGAAACTATTGGGGTTTCCACATGCTTGTAGCCCTTGATCAACTCTGCAAATGATTATGCACTAAGACATTGACTTATGCATTCCCTTTGAGAAAAATTTACAAGGATTGCAAGAATGTGCTTTCCTGTAGTTCTGCTAGAGAATCCAGCTTCAAGAGTTTGAGAGAATATATTATTTTGTCTGAGTACCTTTTTATTGGAGCCTGCATAGATAAGACATGCAAGGTATATTTCTAAATAGATTTTTTTGTGCAACTAATTTTGGTTAGGGATTCAGTTCCTGTGATTGTAGTGCAATATAAAGCACAATGCTTGTTATTGTCCTTTTGGGTCTAGTCTACGGGCCGCTTTAGTGAAAGCCTATTTTCTGCAATACAATACATAGTGAGTAGCTGATTCATGATTCCCTTATCTATCTCACTTCCCTGCTCCATATTCAGTAGCCTTCTTCCCCTTTTCTGTGTTTGTCTCACCCCTGCAGCATTTCTTCTTTGCATTGCTTCTGGTTGTATGAGCTCTATCCTTCCACTGCTAACTTAAATGGATTATTTTGTATTTTACTTCAGCACTCATTGAGAGTGCAGTTCTTGTTTCTTGCCCTCCCTCCCGTGTCTTCTTCTTCCTTCCATCCCTGCCTCATGCTTCTGCTTTCAACCCACAGTTGCCAGTTGTTCCCCGTCTGACTCGCCAAGTGTTAGTTTGTATGAAATGTATGTTCATACCTTTGTTTTCCTGCAAGGGTCCACGTGCTTTCTGCGGCTACTCAACATTCCCTGCTCATCCATTGCTTCCTGGGGCTCTCACCCCTCCTCATTCTACACCCCATTTTTGATATTTATTCATCTATTTTGAGGGTCTGGCAGCTATAAAAGGCTCCCTGGCCATGCACCTCTCTTTCTTACACACCAGCACACATTCTTTTTACTATACCATGCTCAAAAAGCCATCAGCGATGTTAGAACAGTAAACAAGCATTTGCAATGCAATAGGTCTCGCATTAGTAAAAGTTTGAGTTTTTGGCGTTGCAAATATGAATGCAACATTACTAGCTCGAATTTTGTTAATGTACACCTATAGAGCTAAGTGTGGTACAGTGAAGTGGTGTAGTATAGAGTAGAGGAAATTAATATAGAGTATAGTGTCGTTGAGTAGTTTAGCGTGGAGTGTTGTTGAGTTGAGTAAAGTGTAGGAAAGTTTATAGAGTGGGATTGTGTGCGCTTGTATTATGATAAAATATAGTAATGTTATGTAGGAATGAACGTATGAGAAATTTAGGTTGGTGGTACTACATTTGCTGTACGAATTTATTTATAATGTGTTTTATTGTGCAAGGTGACTTTACTTGTAACTGCTTGTTTAGTTGCCTATTTAGGCTTTAAGCAGTGCATGTAAACAAATAGTATACTAAGGAATTTCTTTAAGCAGAAATAATAGGGAAACATTTTGTACAGCATGCAAAAAGCTGGTAATTTATTTGGAAAGATAGCTGTTTATAACATTTGAAGTGTATAAAGGTGCATAAAACGCAAACAGTTAATAAGCAATGTTGCGCAAGCAAAAACTGTAGTGTAATAATGTGTACAGTATAAGGTTATTGACAACCCCCTGGTAATACGGAGTGTTTGTAGGGTGATAGGGGGGCCTTGGGGCAGCCTATTTAAGATATAGTAGAGCTAAAAAATACATGGGGAACAATAAACAAGTTTGAGCTATTGGCATTGTAAATGGACATGCCTTTTATTTTGGTATTGGTTTTTAAAACATAAATAAAAGACATTGCCATTTACAATGGCAATAGCTTAAACTTGCGTAAATGCGAGACCTATTGCATTGCAAATGCTTGTTCCTTGTAGATTTGCCCTTTTCTCAGGGCCACCACAATTAGGCCAACTAGTGATTCCTTCTCCCCCAGGTTCCTTCATTGCACGCAACTGACCTTAGGAAGAGACATTCTCTATTTTGCATCCTCTATACCGCCTACCCTGCTTGTGGTGGACGAGAGGAAATCTACAAGTTTCAATGCTTTAATATCAGGAAATTACGGATGCTACTGGTGTCTAGTCTCCTGTCTGCAGCCATGTTGGGATCTGTATGGAGGGAGCATCAATATTTCAGTATTTGGGAGCAGAATTCTTAGTTTTGTGAAGGATAGGGCTTCAGGCTGCCAGAGTAAGAGGCTGGAAGGCGGCTGTAGCTGGAGGCTGTCGAGTTGTACAGATGATGGGGTGTGCTGCTGTGGGAGTAAGATGGGGCCTGGCTACAGGAGAGTGAAAGGCTGCAGGAGTGAGCAGCTGTCAGGCTGGCTGATCAAAAGGCTGTGGTTCCCCAGGAGTGATAGGCTGTCAGGTTGCAAGAGTCTGCAAAAGCACAAGAATATCAGGATGAGGATGTCGGCCTGAGGCTATCGACCTGACAGCAGAGGAAACTGTTGGCCTGAGGGAGCAGGAGACTGTCAGTTTTAGGTTGTCAGGCTGACGGAATAGAAGGCCGACAGGCTGAGGGAGTAGAAGGCTGTTCGGCCGTAGTAACTGGAGACTATTGGGCTGAGAGAGCAGAAGCCGGACTGCTTTGAAGAGTAGGAGGTTGTTGAGATGAGAGAGCAGAACGCTGAGCTTTGAGTTAGTGGGAGACTGTCGATCAAGGGAGCAGTTGGCTGCTGCACTGAGTGAGCGGGAGACTGTCGGACTGAGGGAATAGAAGGCTATTGAGCTTAGTTTGTGAGTGAGCCAGTGGCTGGTGGGCTGAAGAAGCCGGAGGTTGTCAGGTTAAGGAAGAGGGATTCTGTTGTACTGAGGCAGCTGGAGGCTGTCACTGAGGAAAATGGAGCTTATCTAGCTGAAGAAGCTGGAGGCTGTCGGGCGAAGAGAGATGGAAGGTGTTTTGGGCAAGGGGGGTTTGTGGTCAGGAGGGAGGAGACGGATTGGGGGTTGGGACGGAGGCGCGCTAGGCGTGCGGTGGGGGGAAGGGAGGGGCAGTAAGTTGGACCGCTGGGGAGGAGGTAGCGAGGGGTCTGGCGGCAGGACGGATGGGGGGGCGAGGCCGTAGCCCGAGGGGACCGTAGCGGCCATAGGGGGTAAGGGGGGACTGGACGTGGTTGGGAAGCGGCAGCAGGCAGGAGCAACAGGGGGGAAGACTGGGGGGCTTGCAGGAGGGGACGTATGCATGAGTTGGGTAGTCGTCATGCCAGTGCCTTTCATCCTACAGAGGCCGGTTGGGTTGGTGACAGTTTCTGCGGGCGCTCGGGAGACATGGCAGGCCCTTTCAGGTAGGGGTGAGGGGGTATTGCAATGGAGGATGTGGGGAGGACCGAGGGTAAGGGGTGCAGGTGGTGCAGACCAGATTGTCACCTTCAGAAGTGGCATGGAGGGAGTGTAGCCGGGGTGACCTGGGTTAGCCGGACAGAAGGGTACGGTTCCACGGGGCGGAGGGTGCGGCAGCACCCGAGGCTGGGCCCATGGCCACCTGACGGACCTTGCAGCAGCGCGCATGGAGGATGGGGTACGGTTTGGTCGCCATGCAGTGTTGATGGAGGTTTTGCCGGGCTCGATCGGCTAGCGGGAGCTGGTCGTGGAGAGTAGGGAGGGAAGCGGAGGTTTTAGTGAGTGGGGTTGGGGCTCAAATTTGGATGAGTGAGGGAGGTGCTGAGGGTCGAATGGCTCGGGTGCAGGGGGGCGTCCCAGGTGGCAGGAGGTTTCAAGGCGGGGAAGTAATGCTGGGAGGGGGTGGGTGTGGGGAGCATGCAGGGGTGGTAGCAGGTAATGGTGGGCTGGGTCTCAGGGAAGGGGATGAGCCTTCTGGGCTAGGCAATCAAAATAACAAACACATACACGCTGACTAGGTTTGACTAGGGTTGAAGGCGATAAAGCACACATGGGGCACCAATTTCCGTAGCTGAGGTAGAGGTAGAAAAGGGTCCGATTACAGGGTAAAGGAGGGAGGAGGCTGGGTTGGGGGCGATGAGGTCGTCCAGGAGAAGGAATGTCTCAGATAGGGATATCAGGGCGGGTGGGGGATGATCAGTTGGGCGGTCCGTCAAAGCTAGGCTGTGTGGGGGAAGGACCACCGGGACTATAGGGGGCGCCACCCAGAACGAAGGGTTTGGCGTTATTCAGAAATAACCTAATTCCTTGAATGTTGAAAGATGGAACACAAGTGTGATAAGGTTTCCCACTGCGCCATCAGAACTTGACGGGTGCGCCGCACACCTCATGGGAACTGAAGAAGGTTGGCCGCTTTCCTGCCATGGGGGATGCTGACTGTCTTGCATTGTACAACTGTGGCGGAACGTGGTGGCTGTTAAAACTCGTAATTTTCAGTTTGTTCTCAATACTACCTTTCATTTCATACGACTATACGGCTTCGGTAGAAATATATGTAGCTAGGTTTGGGGAGGCACAGTTATGGGCCCAGAGCAATGCATGTGGGATGGCCATGTAGCGGAGTTAGGAAGCTGCACCCGTCCGCGTCTGGGAAGGTTGGATTCCGTGGTTGCCCCGCAGCTTTGGAATTCCATCCCCATTGAAATAAAAACTCTCCCTTCAATGGAGTCGTTTAAAAAGGCTCTCAAAACCTGCTTCTTTAAGAGGGCCTACCTATGAGAGAATAGGACTGGGGGGGGCTACTAGCTTCTGCATTTGACTTAGGCGCCTTGACGCCCACTGGGCTATGTTTGCGCAATACAAGAACAGTTTCATTCATTCATTCATTCAGCGCGTGAATGGGTACAGCATTGCAATGCGGTGGCACGCGATTGTTCATAACACACATCTATTCGGCGAGGTGAAGGAATTTTGTTTTTCCAAGATAAGGAGAACTGGATGGGTGCGGGCATAGTCCAGGGGGCAGTCCTGCATGGCGGGTCGGTGCGGATAGGGTTAGCACTGGCGATGTTTAAACGATTTCCTTGCATTATAATTGGGTGAATTGGCAGCTGTCCTTCTTCCTTTTCCATGGTTCTCTTGGTAAAGTGATGAGGGGCAATTGTGGTTGCTGTAATGCAGCAAAGGATCTGTCTCGCGAGCCGAGGTAGGAGCGGCTCTGAAGCAGTAGGTCTTTTCCACTAGTGGGGGAGCGTTTCAGCGAAAGCAATATAGTGCGTCCCTATTTGAGAATTAACCCGAGTGGTAGACGCTCCTTGAGGTGGTATGAGGTTCCCTGGTTCAGACGGAAGGATCAGGGGAGGAGGCAGGGCCCAGCATTAGTAGCGGCAGCATGTCTTACGTTTTCCTGTTCAAGTACATCATCATTGGAGATACCGGTAAGCGATCTTTCCTCTTACCTAGCGTTACACCTAAATCCGCCTGCCGTGTACCTCAATGCGGAAGAGCCATGGCATGCGTGACAGCTTTTCCAGTGCTTCCAGCATTGGTAGTTAGGGTTAGCGTGGGTTCGGCCGTCTGTCGGGGCTGGCTTCTTCGGGTACCCAATAGCAAGGATCTCACAGAAGTACAGTGGCTAAACATCCACTCGGTCCGCCCCTGCCTTAAAGCCCGCTTTCTGAATTTACTCCTGGGGTCCGCAAACAAATTGAATTCAGATAAGGTCTTGGGTATAGTTGGGTTGGCATATAGACCTGTTACGGGAAATAATTGGTTTAAAAACTGTTGTAATCTCCTGCGAAACAGGAAAGGGCGTGAAAAGGCTGGTTTGGGGTGCATGCAAACGGCAAACGGGCCTCTCTACGAGCAGCAGGCTGGCGACCACAGAAACGAATGGATAAAAAGCCCGCGAGTGGTGCGCGCGCAGCGAGACATGTGGTTTCAATTATCGCGCCCGTGTCTGGGCACGATAATTGAAATCACATGGCAGCCGGTGCGCGTAATAGACACCAATAGGCCATGGGCGGAGCAATGTGCCCGCCTTTGGCCAATTGCGTGCTGTCTTTTATAAATAGACACGCAAAGGCCAATAGCAGGGCCCTAAAGGAAAAGCACACGCACGAGCGTGTGTGATTCCTAGGGCCGTTTTCAACCCCCCTCCAAGAGGTCTCTCGCTGCGCAAGCACTGCTGAGCACTACAACGCTAGGCGCGAAACCTAAAAGCAGAAATTCCTGCAAGTGTGTTGGAACACGTGCACTAGGGCTGGGTGTAACTCACTTAATTCCGTTTAGTGTAATTACGAGGAATTACCTCAGAATTCTGCAAGATTATGCAGAATTAGCAAGACGAGTAATTCTGAGTTTAGCACTAGTTCGTAGCACAAAAAATGCCCCCTAGCATCCAAAATGGACATAAAAGACATAACGCCAACTGCAGCAAAACACGGAGAGCGAAAATGTGCTCCCGCTGTAGGATTTTTTCTCCCAAATTGCTCTTAATTATGTGAGCAAGAGCAAACACATTACTATCGTAAATTCTGCATCAAACAGTAACACGAAATTACTGAAATTACTCCAATTGCTCTGCCAAAATTTAAATTCCATCCCGGCTTAATGAGCACACTTGAAGTCATCTTGGCATGCACCTGGCCAAGCAAAATGATTCCCTCTCTTAAGAAATGTATCAGTCTGAAAGGAGAACCTACAACGTTTGTTTGTAAACAAACACTGGCTGGGCACCTGGACTGCCTTTTGTGTTCTCGGATTTTTCAGCTGCATGGAATATTGTTGAATCTATATGTGTAAACGGTATAACGGTATATTATCGCAAGCTAGTCTCTCACACATAGCATTCACTTACTTGCATTTTGCCGACTCCAAGCAGCCTTTTAACAGTAGGACTTCCAGGAAATTAATCTAATGCCGGGAAGGGGCTTACTGTGAGGCCGCCTTATTTCAGAAAGCACACCTGTGCCATAGGGTGCAATGAGAGAAGACCTGGAATATGCAAATAACTCTCTAAAGACCCAGAAGTTTTGTCTAAAAGCGACCCAGTCCTGTACTGCCTGGGGATCCCCAAAGATGTCTAGCAGCATGTAGGGGTACAGCATACCACACGTGGGGCATTTACATTCAGGTGACCCACAAGAGTGACCTCACCTGAAAGTTCTCTGCAGGCAACATACTAATACTGGGCTTACATCAAGAAATAGAAAGTCCCTGTGTATGTTGTGCCTAGTGGTTGCACGATCCTCAGGTTGTCATTAACACCATCTGAATCCCAGTTAGTCTTAGAACTTATAAAACACCCAGTTTTTCAAAGCACTTTGAAGCCGCCTCCTTTTGGCATGTTAGCGCTACATAAAGGAACTATGCAAGTGTCATTAGTCCCCGTCCAGCATCCCTCTTTGCTGAGCCCCTGAAGGGATGTCCCCTTTGTGGTTTATGTCGAAATGAAGTTCCCATGTTTTGTGAGCTGGGGAAACAAAACAACAAGAAAACAGTCGGCAGGGCCATCGAGCGAATGAGAGCAGGGGCGGTTGTCTGTTTGAGGCAGGCTCTTTGGGAGTACTTATTTTTGGGCCTGGCATTAACTAAGACCTTTTGATTTAACTAAAATCGTATGCATAATTTTCTTATTTACAAGTGTTTTTAAGCAGCCCTCTTCATCGACTCTGCTGTTATTGGGTTATTCACATTTTTCTTCCACTCGCAAAAAAACACAGCATGTGGCAATGGGTCAGCCCAATTCAGCAATTGGCTAACTTCACTGAGAGTCATGGCATTCGGCCCTTTCCACAGTACCTCATCTGCAAAGTAGTTATACCAAGTTTCACCCAGTGCAAGGAACTATTATGGCAAAGCACACATTTTGACACAAAAAAGATGTGTAGCTTTTACCAATGCTTTTTTTTATTGGCGAGGGCCCGGCAACTGCACCACAATAATGTTTTGAAAGAAACATTAAAACAAAACTAGCATTGACAAAGCCAAAGGCCTATTGGCTTTGCCAAAGCTAGTTTTGTTTATGGTAGAATGTGGTGAGACTGTATCTCCTTCCCCCATCCTTTATAACACTTTACAGTTTGACTGTATGTATCTTATGAATGATCTATTCCTACTGATGTCTTGTTTTGTACCCTCTGATTTAACCTTGAGCATTGCAAGGTTACGTTATGTTGTGATATGTTCATGTTGTAATGTTAGCCGATTTATGTATGAGTTGTTTATGTTTCTACGTATTGAAATAAACCTGGTGACAACATAGGCCGCCTGGTCAAACAGTGGTCCTAGGAGAGCATTGTCTGAAAGGCGTTCTAGCCGCTGGTATAATTGCGTGGTTTGGCTCTAGGAATTTGGGAGAGAGTAACTGAAATAACTGAGTTGTGGCCTGTTTCAGACATCTAACAAAATGAATCCTGCTCGTGAATGCACAATTTTAAATCGAGAATTTTTCGACTTCTCGAACATGCCTCAATTGAACGTGATTTACTCACATAGAGGAGTTAAGCACGCCTTACACCCCAAAATAGGAATTTTGGGCCATATGTACGAAGCAAATTCGCATTCGCAAAAGCCTTTGCGAATGCGAATTTGCTAAATGGGATGTATGAATGAAAATCCGGTGCAAAATAAGGAATCGCAAAATTTGCGATTCCCTGTTTTGCAATTGCATTTAAGGAATCGTAAATTTTGCGATTGCTTAAATGCAATGTATGAAGCCAAAAAAAATTCCAAAATGCCCTTAAGGAATCGCAAATTACCACCAACTTTTAGTTGGTGGTAAGTTGCGATTTCCTTTAAAAATGCACATTTCAGCATTTTTCAAAGTGCCATGTGACGCACATACATGCCCTTAGGGCATGTATGTGCGCCACATGTGCACCCATGCATATTTCAGGGGTGCAACAGGGTGTCCTTTGGACACCCCTGCACCCTTGAAATTATTCCCAATTTGCGATTTTCAAATTGCAAATCACAAAATTGAGAATACCTTCCCATTCCTTCCCATGGGCCTCCTGGCCCATAGGAATGAATGGGAAAGTATTCCTTAATTGCGATTCGCAATTTGCAAATCGCAATTAAGGAATACTAAGAATTCGCTAAAAAAAGTGAATTGTACATACATACCAATTTGCGATTCTGAAATAGCGATTTCTTAAAAATCGCTATTTCAGAATCGCAAATCGGTACCTTCATACATATAGCCTTTAGAACCAAACGTCAGTATTTCAGTTCAGGAGAAATATACAATCTCGCCAGACGATCATTCTAAGAGCGATTTACACCATTTTCAAACATGCAAATCTGGCAGCATTTGTGTGGGTGCTTCAGCAGATCAGCATGGTGGCAGTCACGAGGCACAACAGGATGGCCGAAGGTGGTAGTGCATACAAGCATTCTGTGAGGTGGCTATAGGTTCCTCAGGCAGAAGCTGTAAACATTCATGTTTTACGTGGCTGGGTAAGGAAGGGAATAGGACCATTCCATCTGCACAGTGCAACCATTCTGCCCGTGGAATATAACCCTGTTACCCGCTGCGAACATCTTGTGACTAGCGGCAAATATCTATCCTGACTGCCACCATCAGCGAAAAGCAGCTGTGATGCCTGTAGCATGCGACCTTCGTGCCAGCAGCACCGGCTGTGATGCCTGTAGCATGCGTTCTTCGTGCCAGCAGCACAGAACCACGCTCCTGTCCCTGGCAACGCTCTTGTCACCTGGGGTAAGAAACCATGTCACCTTGGAAAGCAATCCTACTTCATTGGAGCCTCATCACCGGGGCCATCGACAGTGCACGCTGCACTAAACAGCATCACAGACAGACAACTGCACAAACATACCCTTTTTGCTGCAAGCAAGTGCCCTTCTAGAGGCAAACACGCGACGCCTGTGAACTTCCCCTGGCGATAAGTGTGTGCCACAAACCATTGTACTGCTTCAATAGACAACCTGCCCACCCAAGATCCAGGTAATGGTCGCTGCTCCTCAGAGGCTGGTAGGCTGCCATTGTTGATGCCCATCAGGGTTGTCTACTTGCTAACGCAAACCTATCCATCACCCGCTTGCCCTTAATACTGACCCCAGGCAGTGCCCAGTGGCTCCAGTGAGTGCTTAGTGGTCTAGAATAGACATAACATGATTTGTGACGGGATGCTCTTAGCGTACAGGGGCTGTGATGTCAATAAGAGGTTTCAGTCAAGGAAGAGGCACATATACAATAATTGTCTGGACTTTTAAAGTCATACATGCACAAACGGTGTTGTTTTTATTTCAGTAATATGCAATAAGACCTCATCAAAGATTTCAACATTAGGATTCCTGCACGTCCCTTGATACTCGTCCAGAGGTCTACCAATAAATCTGCAAGGTAGACCACTGCATTGAATATTGCAATTCCTCAAGGCTTCGTAGAATTTGGATATGGACTTCAGAAATGCCAGTTCTCTCACCAGGGCTATAAACATGCGCAGTTACGTTGTTTCACATACAGTATTCGTTTTGCCATGAAAAGCCTTGGTCGTGATTGATAACTGATATATCATATTTTGATGAAAACAATCCCCCTCCTCCCTTGGCGATGGCAGATGCTGGCGTCCACTGCAGTCATGTTGGACTCTTAGGACAAGCATTCGATGGGTGACCAAGAGTAGAGTGGCATTAGGGTCTTCAAAGGCAAGTGGAGGAGGCAGCAGGTTTATCATCAGTGGGCAGTGGTGGGCATATCTGCCTCCACCTTGCCCACACAACCCAAATCCCGCCTGCAGCAACGAGCAACCAAAAGGCAGTCACTAGTGCTACAGCCCTCCTGAAATCACCTTGCATTCACCTGGCAAGAACTCAAGCCTTGGAGGGGAGAACATTGAACAAATAGGTTTTATTATCCAATTAAAGCTGACCTTTGCACAGGGTGCAACACACCTACGAGCCCTGAACCCTAGTTAATAGGTACAGCCTGGGCATAATTCACAGAATTACAAGAGAACACGTGTTTCCAAAATGCCCAGGCGGTAGACGCGCCATGGGAATCCACAGTAGCAGTTTGCCTGTATTTTTCCTGTGTGCGCTCCAGGTGTGTGGCGCTGGTGTGTGTTGTGGAGCCTATGGAATCCACTGGTAACTTCTCCTGACGCTGAAACGCTGCTAAACTTCACTTCTTCATACTGAAAGGTACAACTCCTTCCTACCTGCTCCAGACTGCGAACAGCTGTGCAAGGGCATGGCGTCGGGGGAGGTGTATACTTTCTCTGACCTCCGACTGCCAAAGAGCTGGAAGCAATTAGGCAGGATTTGGGCATCGTGTGCATAGTTTGGGAAGAACGTAATAGGAAAGCAGTGCATTGGAACGGAAACTCCTTCCTGTTGCTTACGCCTCCCTACCTTGCAATTATACCCAAATGATGTCTTTCAAACAATACCAGACCCTGGTCTGTGACTGTGCCTTCACCTGAGTGAGAAGACGCAAGGCACCAATGCCACTCCAAAGCGATTACAATGGCCCAATGATCTCAACGTAAATATGTCCAACTTAACTACATATTATCGTCTGACTGCTAGTACTAGAGAAAGGGGTGGCCACCAAGTCAATTAGGAGTCTTGTTTCTTTAAATCGATGTATTGTTTTTGGATTTTGGGGAAGACCATCTTTAAGCAGCAACTCTATATTTGCAAAACCTTTTAGGATGACTAGAATTGAGATTTTTTTAAAACCTATTTTATTTATTAAGCCCAGCATAGCACTGAATATGTAATCAACTGCAAAGCACATTAAAGTAAAATTCGGGATTAATGTGAATATCTTTCAAGGAGTTTGACTATATATGTTTCAGTTGGACTTCTTGTCAAAATGAGAATGATGGTTGAGCAGTTGGGGAAGGCCTTCAACGCGTAGGACATGCTGGCTGTGTGTGTCCGCAGTGCTGACCTCAAGCTTTAATCATGGGTTTAGATGGTTCACAGCCCCGTGAACACGAGAGGTGACTTATTGCACCAGGCGCATCTAAACCCTGGTTACAGTGATGGGTTTAAATGCAGAGAGAGAGAGAAAGAGGGTTCTTGACTAGCTTTCTGAAATGCGTTATTGCAAAACCAAAAATCATAGTTTCTGGAAAGTAAATAAGCATTGTTCTTGGGTGATAGAACCCTTGGAGGTAGTGATTTAGTTCCGTTACCTTGGTTAGCTGGTAGTAACTTTTAAGATTACGTCGATCCTCTTTTTGAATTAATGGTTGGGTGACCATTAATGGTAGGGCATCCTGTCTACAGTTCTGATTCTGGCCGGTTAGCCATGTTCTAAATACTGATTTAAGTGGCCGAACCTTGAAACTGTGGGCATTAATGACAGCTTGGAAAGAGCAGAGGGCAGGTTTTTGCATCATACTCCTTCTTTAAGAAATGTCACTTTGGTGGAGTGTTTGTCATTAAATTTACATTTATTTGACATATATAGTCTGGCTAGACTCTGTTCTTGGTCTTATTAGGATTGCGTGCAATGGTGATGACAATTTACTTCATCGTAATACTTCGGCATTCGTGGTCTGAAGTCGCCTAGATCTTCACATGATTGTTGTCCAAGGTTTATGTTTTCTTGAAGATTTGTTTTTGAAATTGTGTGCGACACTTAATATTAGTGTCTCTGTTTTGAAGATTCTATTAAAAAGAAGATCAAACCATTTTTAAGGCGTTGACATTTTACATATGCGTTTTAATCCATTGTTTGAAGGGTATTTGTATTGTGAAGGAAACCCTGTTGCTCGCGGTTACTGGGGTATAGTCTTGTCTTTTCATTTCAGACTGGATTTTATAGTGCTTTGACTATCACAACCATCTTTATTTTCTGTAGACTGCGTTTTGGTGAATTTACCCCGGGACAAATGTCTATTCAGGATATGCAGACATTGTTGTATACCCTTTTGAGTATTAAGTAGTTGTGGGCGGGACTCGCAGAGTTTCACTCCACGAATTTTGCCGAGTTACATACAAACTCCACAAGATTCTGCAAAGTTCCACCAACAGGCAGAAAATATGTACGACGCGCTGCAATTTGGCGCTGGAAACAGAAGCAGCGCTGAAAAAATATGTGCGAATGGCACCATGTATGCAGCTATTAAAATGTATTTTTCTGCGACACCAAATCCATTCGAGAAGCAGCCCTGTGACCGAGACTGCTCGTGTCAGCCCACGTAAGAAGATTATGCTAGGGGGTGCCACATCTGGCTCACGCTCGTCAGCTTGCATTTCTGGAGCTTCACTAGAAAAAGATTCCACCATGTGGCAATTGGCGGATTTTGACCATAAGTCTTTGTTACAAGAGTAACGCGGAGTCACCAATGACTGCAAATTCTGCCCATCCCTTGTATTAAGAATAGAGAATGCATAAACTGTTTTGTTGACAGTTTTATGTGAAAAATATGTATTCTCAAAGGAGTTTGTACCTCACACCACACTATACTAGTTGGACCATAACTCCATTTCTCCTATTTCTTCTCCTTTGCATCTGTTCGCATATATTCACAACACCCTTTGCTTTTGTCCTAAATGGCGTCATCCCTCAATTTGCTTTGCAACATGTTATTTCCAGTAACGTGAGATAGAGAACATATAACAAGCCATAAGGACGGGCCTAATTAAACACTTTGGGGCACGATCACCAGGGGGGCGGTAGACTCACTTTGGGTGAAAATTCGTAGTTGCATCCGAAATGAGATTACTGTATGAGCACAAATTGCAGCCACCTGGAAGGTTTGGACCCGCGATTTATGTCCATTAGTACTGGCTACAAAACACTGCTGCTCATTGTGCAAAATTCCGGTCCAGGTGAGTTCCCACTGAATACCACACCCTACAGTAGCGATAATTAGTGGGTGAACATTTTTGCACTCATGATTTTGATCCCTCTTAGAATCCGCCCATGAATATTTCTTTCTTTTTGCACTAAAATAGTCGTTATGGTTACACACTGCACATTAATCTGCGGATCCTATTTAACTAGAGCTTCAATATGTCACCAGTGTCAACAATGCTCCCTCATCTCTCCCCCACCTGCCAGGGGCGTAACACAGGCCCCCGCTGCCACTACAGCCGCTATGGTGCAGGGGGGGCCCACTACGTGAGCGAGGGGGGGGGGGGGGATAGGGGGGGTTGATGGGATGACATTCAGGCAAAGACCTATGAATACCGGTGACGTAGGGGACCCTCACACCCCTCTCACCACATTCTGCTGGGGCCCCTACCACTTTGCGTTATGCCACGGCCTTTTTTTGCAGGTCATCTCACAGGGCTTGTGTGAGTCCTGTATTTCTAACTTGGATGCTCCTGTCCCCTAGAAAACACCTTGCTCCCCCCCCCCTCCTTCTCATATCCTCCTCATCCCCGCAAGCACAGATGTAGGCTGTTTCCTCACGCCTTCCTTCACTGAGTCTTCCCTGACACCTACACCCGTAGTCCACATTTTACAGCCACATAAGTTTGGGTGGAGAAAGAAAAGAGTTGCACGTGCCAACACACCTGCTGTATCTAATCACTTGTATATTCCCCACCCAAAAAAAAAAACACCATTGATGGCAGCTCATATTCACAACAATATCTTTACTGGGCTAGCCTCATGCTCCCATTAACCCATCAATGTAGGGAAACCTCCCTCTAACATATGTGATGTATGTTGCTTCCGGGACCAATAAACTACAGTCAGCCCCCTCCAACCAGTGACCTCACACTCACTTAATAAAGTGCACATAGTTATTGATTCATTAAATTTCGTCTTGCCAAATAAAAACATAAAAATGTATTACTTGTTAACCAAAAAATGCTGTATGTAGCCTACTCCCGAACCAACTTTCACGCACGCTCTGTTGGCCCGCATGACCCATCAAAAACAAGCGGTTTAGGGCCCAGCAGGGCCCCTTTCCTCTGCTCTGCTAGTGCCTTTTACAAACTATCATAAATGTGATCCACTGTACTCGGAACAACCTTCTTGAGCCCCTTACTGCTCTCCCTGTTCAGCCCTGACAGTAACATGTTTTGGCAAAGCCAGTCGGTCTGGCCTTAACAGATGGCGTGATGGTTATAGTTTAGAAATATTTATTGCAAGCATATTCCGTAAAATAAAAAAAATGCATCCATTCAAACATGGCCGCCATGTGCTTGCAATAAAAATGTAATTTAAAAAGAAGTCCATTGTATATCATTTTAATAGATTATGGATGCTTCCTTGCAAGCAGGTATACTTAGAGCAGGTATTGAAATCCTTATTAGTTTTAATGCACATCAAATGTTGGCTTTACATGACTGTACCCTGGAGAGCTAGTTTTAAATTATATACACGGATGACTACACAAAAAACAAGCATTGGAAAAGTACATTATTAGTTCTCCTGCCCTGACTCTGATAGGAATTTCTGTTTCAGAAGATGTCCACATGTGATCAGGCAAAATGCCACTGCAGCAAAGCCCATTGTTGAATTATACTGCGTGCTGAGATGGGCGCAAGCAAAACGTGAATAACAATTGAAGAGTTTGTTTTATATATATATTTATCATCAATTTTATTTTTTAACCTTTAAGTAAGGAGCTTTGAGACAGTGTGTCGTGTGATCATTTGTTTTGGTTCAAGGTCTCAATTGGTGGAACTGTACTACATACAGATTCTGCACATAAGTTACAGTTTCCTGTAGAAATTTGGGATGTACTTATTAGTTGATTTACTTTACACTTCTGAGGAAGTGACGAGGGTCAATCTCTATCTAGAGATTGGCATGACAGCAGGCCCACTTGGGCTGTATTTTGTGTTTTAGTGTATGACTTATGTTTTGATGCATCATTTATTTAAGACTATGCCCGAAGCCCACTGAGGCAGAATTGTGTATTATTTACTTTGGTTATGTGCCGTAAACATAGCTTATTTTTGTCGAAACTCTTCTATGTCTGCTAACCACTGCTCTGCACCGTGTATATGTCACTATAAATTGAAAACAAAATGGTAACCCACCTGTTGATGAAGGCGAGAAGCCGAAACGCGTCCAGTGAGACCGTCTTGTATGTTGGTGAAGGGTGAAAAATAAATCCACTTGGTTACAGCTTGAAGTGCCCCACCTTCTTTACTGGATTGTTTGTGGAGGATCGGAAAAAAAAAAAATATATATATATATATATATATATATATATATATATATATATATATATATATATATATATATATATATATATAATACACAGCTGTCTCTTGAAAAGACACCGACCTAAAAACCACCCTGTGCCAGTGCACAGTTCCTTCCTCGCCCAAATGAAATGAACAGCTGTGCTAGCCTCTGGCTGTCTTTCCCCTTCAGAGCTATTAATCTTTATTGTAAATAAAGTATATGGCTGTACTGACACAGTTGCCTTCGGGGCGTCGAAGGGTGGTTGTTTAAGTTGACATTATTGTTTATGGAACTAAACTTGCTGCCAGCGTGTGGATTGTATAGTCAGTGCTGTTTTTCATTACTCATTAAAATGTGTGACCTGATTTTTTTATTAAGTATAGCTATGTGTCACCAGCATCAGTGAGATGACGAATGGGGTGTTAGTAGGGGAACTTTGGGTTGTATGTTGACTAAGAAAGTATAATGTGTTCAGTTTTCAATACATAATTTACCTATAAAAATTATTCATTTCTCAATCCAGCCTGCCTCACTCACATTGCCAACTTAAATTCTCCAGCACTAAATTACAAAGATAAAAACCTTATATCATGCTTTGGTAACATATTACATTATAATAATGCTTTTGGATTAAAAACCGATATGACCTATTATTACTCTATATATGTACACAGGATTATCATCTTGCAATATAACGAAACCTGGACTCGCCATGTAAACACCGGTGTCTGGTTTCCTTGTTGCAGTCTCACTGTGACACCTGTGAAAATACAACGTATCACTACGCTATTGTAAATATAGAAATTTTATGAGACAACAATTCTAGACATAGGACATATAGAAAGGAGCAGTTGGTTTGTGGGGTATGAGTAAAGAAGTTGAGTACATCAGCATATATATTCGTGTAAGTACTGCATGGAAACTAAGTGCCAAAGTATTTCCAACTTATGTTGTGGTATTAATACGGAGTACCTTGTCTTGTGTGTTGGAGGAGAGAGAGAAGTGCTATGAGGATAAGGGACAATAAAGGGTGGTTGAAATACCCCGTGATAGTATCGAGATGTGGAGAGGAAAAGAGAAGAAGTAGTAAGGTGATTTATAGGAGGAGGACAGCAAGGAAGCAAGGGGGTGTAAGAAGTAAAGATGGGTGTGGAAGTGCTAAGGGATTGAATGAGGGGTGAGGTGATGAGGGGGGAGGAGGAGGGGACTGAGGGAGGAAGGTGAGGACGGATGGGGGAGATGGCATGCAGTGAAGAGACATGTTGGAAATGAATCTGTCCAATTTCGACCATATTTTTTCTTAGAAGGGGTCTTTAGATAAGTGTTTAGAGAATTTTCTGCTCCCCTATTGAAATGAAGTTGGTTTATTTTGTGATTGTAGACAGGTGTATGCATTGCCTATTGGTCAATTTGGAGTATTGTGAATTTTGACCCATGTTTCATGATGGTATAAGAATAAAGTGTCTGGTTGGTGCAGGTGTGTC
Organism: Lissotriton vulgaris; assembly: GCF_964263255.1. Classification (NCBI taxonomy): domain Eukaryota; kingdom Metazoa; phylum Chordata; class Amphibia; order Caudata; family Salamandridae; genus Lissotriton; species Lissotriton vulgaris. The sequence continues at coordinate 720,245,340 of NC_141687.1, forward strand.
TCTGTTTGTTGTTCTTCAGTTGATCCCTATACCACAAAGAGCTCGGTGGACTGGAACTTGGACAGGAGCTTTTAGGTATTTTTCTCAGATGCTTATAGCTCAGATAAACATGCATGCATGGATTCAGAGAGCCCACGGTCATGGTTCCCAATGGCCAATCGGGAAGGGTAGTTGAGTAAACATCAATCAAGTTGTTTTCTGGTGTAAAGTTAGAATACACTGTTGAACCTTTGCTCCAACAAGCTTGCATTTTGTGTAGAGAACATTCAACTTAATTTTTAAGAACACTGGAAACCAATGAAGCACTTTATGCGCTGGTTTAATGTAATCGGTGCTCTATGGTGGTGAGCTATGGGGCTATAATTGTCACCCTGAAATCACCACTATAGAAAACCGGTTTCTTAGGCAGCTGGTATCCTTCCCAGCCAGCACGCCCCTACTTCACCTTAGGATGGACTTGGGACTCAGACCACTCAAGGAAGAATTGGGACTTAAACCTCTTACCTTCTGGAGACGTCTCTGGGTAACACCTGAACTTGCTAGCTATAGGCGAGAGCTTGCAGAACTCTTAAAAACACCAAATGTTTGGAATTTGCCCTGGCTGAAATACATTAGGCAAGAATTCGATAGGTTAGGATGCCCTCTATTATGGAAAAACCCTGAAGAAGCCTGTAGAGGTTTATCCCGGCGGGAATTGGTTAGCCTGTATTATGATAAAAATATGTTTGCCTGTCTGACCAACACCAAAACTGGAACATTGACGAGATTATTTTTGGGTCAAAAGGACTACTACAAACTGGAGTCTGCTTTTGACATTATCAGCCCTAATGGCCATAGGAAGCTATATCTCCAATGGAGATATGACTCCCTACCGATAAGAGCCTTGACCTCACGCTGGCATCCTAATGCCCCCAGAAATTGTCCTGCGTGTAGCGCTGAAATAGAGTCTGAGTGACATATGGTTTTCTTTTGCCCTTCCTATAAGATTTCTAGGAAGAAGTGGATTATCCCTACATGCAAAAACCTGGGAATTAGGCAGCGTTTTCACTCCTATCGAATACTAAAAACTGATTTGTCACCAGTAATTGTTTTTGCGGTCACGAAATTCTTGGTTGCCATGTGGAATACTAGAAGAAACTATTTGGAAAAATGAGATCCAATACAGTTGTGTAATCCACCTAGGTGTTCAGGGGTCTGCGATGATCTTAGGCCTCTTCCGGGGAATTGCTTTACGATTTGTTGTTTGATAATGCTTTTATAGAATAATTTTAACATTAATGGAACTTGTTTTCCTTTTAATAATAGTAATGATAAACGATGTATTTTATTGTGCATTCTTTTATGACACTTTCTATGTCGAAATAAAGATGAAAAAAAATGAATGTAATCTGTGCAGCCAGTCAATGAGTTTATTTGGAAGGGAAGTGCATTATAGGTCTGTGCATGTCCGATCAGAGCATTTCTGAGCTCTGCTTCGCAACATAGCAATGAGGGTGCATGCCAACATGTAAGCAAAGAAAATGGACTCAATTCCCCACTGAGTAGTAAAAGAAAGTCATAATTAGGGTATAGTGGACTCGACACATCTCTTGGCCCTGATGCCATTGCACTGATAGCTCTGCTGTTGGTTCTACCTGATGATCAGTTTGGAGGAATATTTTGTTCATTTATTTAATGCACAAGAGCTCTGAGTACAATTGGCTCCCGTATTCCTCACATTCAAAGGTAGGGATGGAGGGGTCCCTGAGATGTTTGCTAAGCAAAAAGCAATAGCCAGGATTTGCCACTTCATTTGTTTCTATTCATGCACAGGAAGTTTCTTTTCATCCAGTGGAACACTTGGTCTAATGAAGGGCTGTTGACAGACTCCCTGGATGGCGCGTTTCTCTGGGGGAAGTGGATTTATATATCACTGGCATACATATAAAAGTTCTGATGAGAAGCTGAACAGCAGGCAGAATTAGGCTATGGCCTTCCATATAGCACTTTGCAAGTCTGGACGCTCTTGCCCAATCTATTGGCATTCCCAGAAGCATGTTATGATCTACCCTGTCATACGCTCCTAAAGGATCAAGGAATATATTGGTTGTTTTCTTGCCCCGGGAGATAAGGTGGAAGATCCCTCCTCTGATGGGCATGGTCAGCAGCCTTCACTCGCCTGAGACAGATGTTTGTTCAGGAACTGGTTCAATTTAATTTATTCTTAAATTTGTCTTTTGAATTCCCTTTCTTTGATTTAATTTTAGTATGGGTAGGTTGGAGTAGGTTGAAGTTTGGCTGCTACAAAGCCAGGCTTTGTCAATGACATCTTTGGGAGAGTAGAGATGGGGGCCTCAGCATTATAAGGTTGTCAACGTTTTGATAGAACTTCAGAAGCTGGAAATTATTTCTTAAGGTGTGATGCAGAAATGTGTTGGTACCAAAATAACCCACGGTTGGCCAGCAATGCTGTACTGCAGCCATGAGTGTAATCTGCCTCCCTCCAGTGCCTCATAATACACTGCTTTCAGAATGGGGGCGAGGATCGATACATATGTTTTGCAAAGTTCTGCCAGCAACCCATCTGATCCCGGTGCGCGACCTGAATTCATGCCCATAATAGCTTCCTTAATCTCCTCTACTTCCAGATCCAGCCCAAGGAATTTTTGCTGGGTTTCGCCCAGCCATGCTAGAGCCATGTCCTCCAAATATTGCGGTAGATCCAAGGGAAGGCCTCTCCGATTAGTGTAGAGTTTTTTGTAATACTCGACAAAGGTGTCCATCTGCCCTGTTAGGCTTCTATGTGTGTGGCCCTGTTCATCTTGTATTTCAGTTATATAAAACGCAAATTTAGAAGGCCGTACATCATTCGCTAGCGGTTTCCCTGGGCGATCGCCGTCTCCGTAGACCCGCGCCATATGGGATTTGCCCCTGAACCTGCATTCCCGCTCTGCCGCCTCTTCATATTCTGTCATTTTGCGCGCATTCTTGCCCACAGAGCATCCACCGCCCCCTCGGATGTCAGTTCCCTCTGAAGATTTTTAAGCTCCCCCTCCAGTTTACGTAATTCCCTAAGCAGATCCTTAAGAATGCCTCCCCCTTTAGAGATGCACCAACCTCGCGCAGTGACCTTGAATGCCTCCCACACAGTAGTGAGGTTGCCCACCGAATCCACATTTCTCTCAAAGAATTCTTGGATTTCCTTTTCGAGTTCCGATTTAAACACTGCATCTTGCAGATACAAGGGGTTAAGTCGCCAATTAATAATGGAGTGTGAGTGTTCAGAGTCTGCAAGGTTGCAATAACGGGCGAGTGGTCAAAGTAGGTGCGGGCTAAGTGTTCAATTCTGCCCAGCCAGTGTGCCATTCCCACCGACACTATCAAATAGTCTAACCTTGACCATGACACGTGTTCCGCTGAGTAGTGTGTTCCCTCCTGCTGTGTAGAGTGTTTATACCTCCACGCATCCAATAAATGATGGGTATCTATTATGTCCTTGAAGGTGCAATGTGAGTTAGTGTAATGCATATGAGAGGCTTGGGATCTATCCTTCTACGGGTCTAATACAGTATTAAAGTCCCCCCCCCCCATATGACGTAAGTTGTTCAAATTTCCAGGATTTTGCTCCAGAGAGTGAGCAAAGCATGTGTATTGTCCGTGTTGGGTCCATAATACCTAGCACATGTTACCTCTTGAGAGTTCAGCCTCCCCCAGAGGAAGCAGTATCTATCTTCACTGTTCGCTTCCGAGCCTCCCAGTACAAACTGCACTCCCCTCTTAACTAGTATGCACACTCCTCTAGAGTAGCCCAAATATGACGCCAAACACTGGTGAGACGCCCACTTTGTTGCAAACCGAGGCATCTTCCTTGGGTCCAAATGTGTTTCCTGCAGTAGGGCCACTTTGACATGGTGCATATCTAAATACCCAAGCACTTGCCTCCGTTTCCTTGTGTTGTTCAGGCCTCTTACGTTCCAGGTCAGTACATTAAGCTCATTAGCTTCTTTTGTTACGTCTGCCATACCCTGTTGTTTCCCCGCCAATGTGTAAAATTACCTTGACTCCAATGCACATGTCTACAAAAAAACACTGCCCCCTCCCTCTCCCCTCCTCCCACTCCGGCTGCCCCAACTTGCCAGGCCTACATACCCACCCTCCCCAGAAATAAACAAAATCATTCATTAACCCCAACCTTCTTAAGCTTAATTCTATGGGGTGCGCCCTCATACGGGAGTCGCTAGGGGCCCACACCTGCCCTCTTCCCTCCTCTATTTCACCCACCCGTCGCTCCGCACAATAAGGCAAACAACTTCAGTAGGATGGAGGTGAGTGACCGGGCGGAACAAATTACAGTATGGATAACATTAATATACATCACCAATTCGGAGAAGTCCACAGGCAGTTTATGCGCCTAATTAGCATTGATATGGTGGTGACAGACAAGTACTTCAGTCTGGATTTGCCATAGGTGAGAGGGATCTGGACCTCCTCCGCACCTCAGCTTCCTGGGACTCTGCTCGGCAAGTCTTCTTAAGATAGTCTTCCACTTGGTGGGGGTTACCGAAAAAATGTTGCTTCCCAGCATGTGTTACGCGCAGTTTCGCCGGGTACATCATGGCGTACAGTATGTTCTGTGTCACTAACTTCTTCACCGCAGTGAACTTTCGTCGGGCCTCCTGGTCGGCTTGTGTGAAATCAGGGAAAAATGCTAGTGTGGTGTTTTCATATCTCACAGGTTGCTTCTCTCGAGCTAAGCGCAGCACTGCATCCCTGTCTCGGTAGTTAAGGAAGCGAACAATGATGGGACGTGGTGCCGCTCATGGTGGAGGGCGCAGCGCCAGTGACCTATGCGTCCTCTCCACAGTCATATGTGCTGAAAAGACATCTCTGCCAAATAGTTCAGTAATTAGTTTCTCCATGAAGTCCTCCATCCTGCCAGAATTGGTGGATTCATTTAGGCCCAGCACACAAACGTTATTTCTTCTTGAGCGCGACTCCAAATCCTCATTTTCGTCTGCTATTATTTTAAGCAATTTGTCCATTTGGAGTACCCGCTCCCTGTCTGCCACTGCCCCATCTTCCAGCTCCGACACTCTAGTCTCCGCTTCTGTGAGATGTTGGTCATGCTGGTTTAAAGTCATAACTGAATCCATTCTGGGATTCATGGTGTACATTTACGCGTCTATAGACGTAAGACTCTGTTTCATTCCTAGCAGCAGTGTTTTCCAGTCTTCTTCCTGGCGGTCAGGCGATTCTGAGTCCCTCCGCTCCGTTGATCTTGATCTAGGCGGTCTGCAAGAGTCAAACGCTAGTTTCGACTGTTTAGCGTCAGTACGTCCCATGGTGAAGGTCGGCTGCGTACTGTAGTCTATATATACTCTTTTCTCCCAGTCGCTCGCGTCTAAGTAGTTCACACGGCAGGTCTAGTGTAATGTCCTCCCCTATTGTGAGCTCTGGCTGTACTCCTTCCAGGGACCGGATGGCAGCACGTGGTGTCCCTGTTACTCAGTCACCATGCAACCGGTAACTCCCACCGGCTTCCTCCGGCACTCTGTCTCTCCTCGCTATGGGCCAGTTTGCAGGGCTCTGATTGCTTAAGCCACTGTTATTCCAGGGGCCCGAAGTGGGGGGTGGCAGCGCTCAGTCTCTCTATACGTTGGCTAGCTCTCTGTCCAGATCTCCACCTCCACACTGTTAAGTGTGGTCGTACATGCTCCAGACAGGCCCCTTCTGCCCAGGTGACTGTGTGTACTTAAGTTGGCTGCCCCCTGTCAGATACATGCCCGCTTATACCTCACTGTACATACTGTTCACCGTGCAATAAGGGGCAAAGTCGTTCTGCCTGCTCTAATTAACGCTGGGCTTAGCCTGTCTCAATGGCGCCTGGTCCCGTAACTTGATCCCGCTGTGTCTCCTCCACGCACAGCACCTAATAGAAAATGGCGGTGCTGCCCCTTCACTATACAAGTAATGTCAGTGGCTGCTGCTGAAGCCTCTTGCTTGTGCTCCCCGTCGCTGTCTATCCCAAGCGTACTTACAGGGAAGCGAGCATGTTAATGAGGTCACAGCCGTCTCTCCCTCCTGGTAATATGACCCATGTCCGTTCTCACCATGGGGAGCCGTCCGCCTTCATCCACTGTTGTCTCTCACGCTCCGCTGCCTCTCTGCCGTCACACAGATCGGTCGCAACTTAACGGCCGCCGCATGCCCGTTGCAATCGTTCGTTGTATGCCTCAGCTCCGCAGTACCTATGCCCCTGGCCGATATCGCTGCTCCTCCCCCTCTCGCTGCGGGCCCAGGCAGCCGTGGTCTTTCCCAGCGTCCTCTGCCGGCTCACCGCTCCACACGTTAGTCTACGCCTCTCGCCCGGATCGTTGCTGATAGTGTTCTCTGTGCTGGAGCAGGCTCGCCTCTCCGTTTAGGCTCTCGTTGGGCTGTAATGTCACATCAGGATGGGTCTTAAATGTTGTTTTTTGCCCGGTCTGGCGGGAGCCTCACTAATGTGCGGCCATTACGGGCGTGCGCCCTCTAGCGCTCCCCAAGCTACTGAATTTTCAGAAATGCAATCATAAAACATATATTATGGTTGCCATAAAATGAGGGATTTATTTAGAGTTTGGTGGGAAGGGTACTCGGTCAAAACATGGCGGATGTGCCATCTACCATAATTAGAGTGCTATTGGCTATAATGCAATTCAAAATGGTGGACGGGAAGTACCGTTTCGGCCAAATTTCAAATAAAGCCATAGGTGTGTAGAAGTATTTTTATGTTGTTCACAGTTTTATTTTTAAATAAACATATAGAGTTTTCGTTACCTAATAAGGTAATCTTGAAGACCTAATAACTGGACTCCCACCTGCAGTCTACCCTTTAAGGCGATAATGTGCTGCTCAGTTACTGCGCGTTGTATTGTTAGGGGTGTCTGGCAGTGAACATATCACAGGAGTCTGGCTTTGTTGGTATAAGCCTTTTGTCAAACAGCTGCATAATTTAGAGGAATAGTTAATAGAATCTGAAGTGGTACTGTGCCTCGAGCTTCCATATTAAAGTTGTGTTTGAAGATTGTGGAATTTTCTGTCAAATCTGTCACTTGAAAACTACTCCTGTTTTTCGATCAATTGCGTAGGAAACAATCCGCTCCTGAGAGCCAAGCTTGTTTGCAGTGTGCAAAGATTTCTTTTCAAAGAGTTCAATGCCATAGCTCAAAGGGAGTTATTCCTTTTCAATGGAACAGGCGAAGCTTGAACAATGAACTTTTCAGCTGCAAAACCGACAAGAGTTTGCATGGATGGCAACTTTTCAGCTCAGTGATCCGGGTTTTTACGTTGGAATGCGGATCAAGTGTTATTTGTCCATTGCAATACTGTGGACAATATTTGTATTTTAGCAGATTGAAAAGGATGAGTTTTTTTTTTTATAGGAAAAATGTGAGCGCAATGAGTTGGGCCTCCAGTTGAAGGGTCTGTGGATGTCTATGGTTTGTTAAGTGCAGAACAATAAGGCTGCAATGTAATGACTCAGCAAGAAGGCTTCATCAACCAGCGCAGTACGTGGCGCATCGGGCCTCCTGAAGTTCACGCATGACTGAATCTGAAAAGTGGACGTGTTTCAGCGAGGCACAATGGTTGCAGTATCAATTGTCAATTTTGGTCAGACATGGTGGTGGTGGGTATGAAAGGACACTACCAGCCCCAAGGCGGCGGAGCTGGTAGTTTACCTACTACTGTCTACATATTTCACTATTTTGTCATTTTAACCTAAAGTAAGACTGTCTGCGTAAAATGTTCACATATTTAGTAACAATTATTGTACTACCGGAATACAGCAGTCAGCAACTAAAAGGTGATCAAGTAAAATGTTCATAGGTTCTGCCATTGTTTTGCACCTTGTGAGCAGTTAAAAATGCTTTTTAATCCATTTATTGTGGAAACCATTTTTTTGTTGAAATATGCAAACTATGTTGAATTTGGTGGATTATTTAGATAAGCAGCATATCAATAAGGATTTGGAAAATGCCACAATCACAAAATCACATAATTCCTGTGGCCCGGGTTATTGGTAAAGGGATACATGCATTCCATTGGTTTCACCAGACAGATTACAATATCCATGTACCATATGAGTACAGACATCTGAGTCTACGAAAGGAAAATTATTTCTGCCACATCTGAAAAATACATATATAGTTTTTGGCATCAAGAGTGATCAAATTCTCAAAATAGTTCTGGGAGTGGAATGGGCATTTGTAGCCGTTTACGTTCTGCTTTTGTAATTTTGTATAAAGGACTGCTGCGTTTTGTGCAGTCCCTTCTATATCACTCATTGCACCGGTGCCACAATAAGATCCAAATTAATAGATATTTGGGATTTCTTCATTTGCGTGATATGCCCTCATGCAAAAGAGGGAGTCTTACTTAAGATCTGATTACCATGTGGTCCAAAATGCAGCTCCATACTTTTGTGCCCTGTTTTCTTATACATAAACTGGCTCAGTAAGTGCATGTGCAGGAGACAACATCTTATTTTGTAATTGTGTATAGCCCCATAGCTGCTAGTTTCACCCAATTTGTAGGTACCAGCGTGTCAACATAAGTCAGATACTCCATCAATAACATGATCCCACAGCACTACTGTTAACTCCAAGGGTATTTAGGGTTGTAGTCTGGAATATCGAGTAGGGAATATTAAGATGCGAAAATGTCAAGGGCCAAAATATTGAGGAGGTAACTATACATATGAATGCATAGTTTTAGTATTCTTAACTCCACAATTACGTACCTTGACAATGTTACGTTTGCGTCATTGTCACGGTATTGGTAAGAATAGAGAGTAAAGGGGCTCAAGTGACTTTGCCTTGCTGAGTCCATGCTAGATCTTCTTCTACTTGCCCGACATTAGATTCTGGGCGGGATCTTTCTGTGAAAGCAGTTCTGCATCGGGTTCCACTTTTCTCCCTCGCAATGCTCTGTCTCCACTACTTGTCAGTATTAAGCCTGAGAAGGTATAATTGCCATGTCAAGGTTTACCTAGGGAGTTGGCAATAGAGGTTATATCCCAAGGAAAATATTCTACAATTCCAATAGGGTAGGTATTGTAAACGTTAAATCTCTCTGTTCAACCCTTAAATAAAGTCATTGTGGAGGAACCGTAGAATGTTTTCCTCCTTTTAGTATCTATTATGTCAGGTGTAGGTTGGTGGTTCCAGCTTTCACTGGTGTTGTGGACATTTTTGCATTGTTAGAGTCCCTAGAAGGAAAAGAACTAAAGGTCTTGATGTTAGAGAAATTTTTCATAGTATCTTTGACTATACTGTCAGGAGGTTGGGACAATTAAGAATCTGTCTCATGGTGCTCCTTTCCTCACAGATTGGTATTAAGAGCAGGTCCTGCCTTTGTACTTAACCTTCTGTCAATGAGAAAAGAAGACAGAAATTATCATACCAAAACGTAGTATAACTCACTCTACTTCAGGTGAGGTACAGTTGCATTCCCTGGACATCTGAAGGGCTTAGCTTCTGGCTTATTTGCCAAGAGAGAGTATCAGCATTCTCCTTGGGAGACGATGTGGCATTACAGCCAGAGCTGCTGACTTTTGAACTAGAGAACCAGGTTCAAGTCAGCTCAATATCCTGTGATTCTGGGCAAATCGCATAATCTCACTGTGACTAAAAAAATAAAAGTGTAACTGGTGCTCTTGTAAAGCACTCCAATACCTTCGGGTTGAGTTTGTGTTGTATAACACAGCAACAACAACAAAAATCTTAGAACAAAGTTGCCCTCATGGCAGAGGTTGGGGTGATTGGACATTTTTCATGCAAATGTTTGACTGCGTATAAGAAACAATTCCCAACAGGTATAAATTTAAGGCAGTTCAATGATGTATGCAGTCAGCATTACATAAGAAAGAAACACTTCTGTTGTTTTTTCACAATGTTTGACTGCAGCACATTTTGTACTCGTTTCTCTTACGCCGTGACACAGATTATGGGTTTTGATTTTTTTTTTATACTATGCCACATTTCTTTTGTTCTTCAGGCCATGTTTAGAACTGCCCTGCAATAGACTAATTGTTTCTAGTAACATGACTGAATTAGAGTTTGGCATATTGCTTACACTGTCACAAACATGACGGTTATCCTGTCCACCTTATTACAAGTCGATTATATTCTAAGGCTCTTGTAATAAGGCTGACGGGATAATCATCACGTTTGTGACGTAGTGCTCGTCCGCCAAAAGTCATGCCTATGTGTGCTTGTCTTCTCTGGCCTTCTGAAAGGTTGCTATGTCCTTGACATACAGGTGAAGCTGACTCGGATACTGTATTTCACCACATAAATTCTCATTAGTCAGGTTTATATTTTAACTTTGGTATTATTTTGCCTGTTTTGATTTCAAAGCCTTATGAAGAACTTCCAGACGAAACTGCTGCCTCTCAGCAAGAATCTCAAATTGCAGTAACCTAAAATTGACAGCTCGGGAGGGCCTCCTACGTTTTTTCACACCTTCGAATGGGATGCCAGTTCCATGTTTATATCATTGTCTCATCTCATTGGCTGGTGGCTTTCCATTGAAGTTTGTCGAGAATAGGCAAAGCCGTCTTTTCCTAAGGGTACCTGAGATGTAAAGATCTGATATGTATACATTTCTGACATTTTTCATACAAATGTTTAATCTGCAAAACTGCAAGCTAGTGTAGACTTCCACATCTTGCTAAGCTTAATATGTACTCCATTCCAGGGAATATGTCATATTACTCTTTACAGTGTATTGCATTCAATGCCTTGGAACTGTGAATTAGAAACCACGATAAACAATATGTCTTGGCAACTCTCTTAGGTTAATTGAGGTAAATCAGGTAACTTTATGTAATTAATAAGGAAAGCAGCTGGTTTGTATAAGCAGCTCATTGTGTTGCCAGGCCTACTCTTGTGCTGTTGTGTCTGGCTTTGCATTCTGTTTTTAAGCCGGGTTAACGGGAAGGCTCCGCCTTTCCATTCATGGGCTTTCCTTTCTGAAATCAGTTATCTGGTAAATTAGTATAATTGGTTAATTGGAAGTGAATCGAAAGTACAACCCCCTGTGTGTAATAAATATTACCAAAATTCCTTTACTCGAAAAGCGGTGTTATGGTCGGGGCCAGACTGGTAATTTCGGGCACCGGGCAATCCCCTGGTAGGCTGGATGGGGTGGGGGCCGTTTTTTTGACTCACAGACTAGTCTGACTGTCTGGTGACCAGAATGTATCTGACCACTAGACATGGAGAACCTCCATGGGGTGTCATTGTATTTATATGTATTATTTCTAATGCACAACCAAATCCAAGAGGCCCATCTTCAAGATGGCGCAAACAATAAGACATACACATCACATAATTATAAAAGAATGAAGCAATAACATGGAAGATGCTAATTAAAAATCAATACTCAATATAAAATCTCACTGGATGATTAATTTGGGTCAAAAGAAATTATAGCAATTTGTTATAGGTATGCATCTTACAGGGTGGGTGGGACACAGGAATTGTGTATTTCTGTGGCTGCAACATTTTCCAAACAAATATGTATTTATTACACTTATTGCATAATGCACCACTCGCTGATGCCTTCAACAAAACATATTCTTAAGTTATTAAAACAACAGTATGATGCATTACAGTGCAGTAGCCGCCTCCCACAGATGTGTGCTGGTCACCATTTAGTTGCTGGTTGTTTTATTGAGACGTTTTGCTAGTACTAATACGGTGAGATTTTTTTCAGATCGGGATAATGTGCATGTAAATGGCAAAGTAGTGAAATTATACTGCTGCAGACTGTGTTGCATTACGCCATGTCATTTTCCATTTCTCCCTGTATAATTTAGTCGCCCCTGACCTGTAATTTAGTCCTTCGTGCTGCAGAATCCGAGTGGCCCTGATTATAGGACAGTAAACCCAGTTTGACAAGTTGCAGGGGGTGAGAGGCGCCTATGTTGATGACTTTCAATAAGACACTAGAAGACGTCTGGTTAATAATTCATCTACCTTAAACCAGTGATTTAGGTCTGCCCGTGACAATGTTTTAGCTGTCTCACTAGACTGTTGTTTACCAAAAACACATATAATAAAATTACATATATAGAGAAATACACAAGAGGTTTGGGGCGCAGCTCTTTATCCATTGGTCTGCTCAAGTGTCATTCACATTTTTCTTTCAGCCACCAAATCACATAGTCGACGGGTCAGCCTACTTCTTGTTGTGGCTGTCTTGCAATGTCAGTGTAGATAATTCGCCTGGAAACATATGCAGAGCCACTTGAAAAAGAGTGATCTTCTTGGTTAAGGCTGGTATGCCTGGGTTGCTTGGCAACTCGCCCAATTTTATATTCTCCATATGTTTACCAGTTTAGTTTTGCAGCTTGCATATGTTTGCAAAATAACAAATACAAATAATTTAATGTTTCCCAAGATCAGACCTGTTCACATTACCAATGCTTGTTTAGTTTCCCATGAAGTAACATTAAGCTATTACAAGCCCAAGGCTTTTTACCTTACCAAATTAAGTTTCTGTTTTGTTTGAGGCCAACTGGATACTTTTTTTGTAACTTAATTTCTGTAGTTATTTTCTGCATTTTTATTGTGCTTCAGTTCACTGCAGATGTGCTGATAAAACAACCATCTACTAGGTTAAACATCTGCCAAGTGATGACACACGCTGGGCAGCCACAACCCTGATCCTGAGAGGTTTGTTTATAGAGGCAGTGTGGAGCAGGAATGCGAAAATAGAAAACCATGACGTGAAGCCGGAGGATGAAGACACACAAGGCGAAGTGCTCATGTTAGGGGTCTGCCCTCATAGGAACTGGCTGGGTAGGGATTGACTAGACCAGGCTTTCGGTGATTCATGGGGATTAGCCATCGCCGATGAAGACGGGCCGGAGAAGGAGATGTTTTAATTTTTAAGGCATTCCACACTCTGAACAAATGTTGGATCTGGGAGTCTACTGGGAGCTTCTCGTGTCCATGTGTTCCTTCTGTTACAGCTCGCGTTAAAGACCCATGACAAAACAGTTTGATGATGTAGCTACGGAAAAATGCTTGTCAACAACTTCGATGTGAGACGGGGATAGGACATTTAATCCCATCCTGCTCCTTGTGCATGCATCCTCCTGGCAGGCTTCACATGAAACTGAGTCACAGTGGAATGGATTCCCAGCCACCAGGCCAAGACTCCAATGAAACAGAGACGAAGTTAACAAACTCAAGGGAATCCTGGAATGAAGAGGTGCAGATTAATGAAGGCCATGATGGAAACCCCCTCAAGTAAGACAAGAGTTCTCCACTTTAGGATGATGCATGGTGAGATGAAGGACAAGGACACTTGAGGTCGAAGCTCAACAACACTCTGCCGGAAGAGGACACTCGAGGTCAGAGTCCGGCATCCCTCTGCGGGAAGAAGACACTTGAGGCCAGCACACGCCTTCACTCTGCTAGACAAGGGCACTCGAGGCCAGAGAACGACACCACAAATATTTCTGCCCAACAAAGCAACTCATCAGCAATATTCACACTCTTAGTTGTGTTGACATTCCACTGTTCCACAATACCAGAGCACTGTTCATTGTACACTGCAAATACTCATCTCGGAGCAGCCTCCATCCACATACACTCTGCACACTACTAACAAAGTAAAGATCCAAACGTGGGCACATCATCTTGGGCGCCTCTCTGATGTATGGTTGTAAATGGTGATTTTTAACCACTGCTGTTGAGCATCTGGAAAGTCCAATTTGTTGTTACATTTGTGCATAGCCGATGAGGTGACGTCTTACTCAAGAGTGAAGTTAGTGAAGATTTGACCTCTGAGTTCAGTAAATATAGAACTAGCACTAGTCTCTGGAGGAGGCTGCCGCAGTGTGCGCAAACTGCATGGGTGGGCAGATCTGCCCTTCGTATGTGCTACTCTCTGATGTGCATGGCATTTACATGCTGTCACGTTATACCACTCCGCATCTTGCTCTTCAGATATTCACAGATTATTCCAAAGAAATATGTCAATGATAACTCTAGCTGTAAGTTGTTACCCAACATGTTCTTCACAACTCGTATTGCTAGCAACCGGAAACAAGTTTGTCAGAGCACAAAGGTATACAAGGGATTTTTCTATTGATGTATGTTAGTAGTAAATATGAATATTGAATATTTGATTTTTTATTAAACTGCTCGATATGTCTTTTTGAAATAAATAGCATCATTATGCGTAGCTGCCAAGGTTTCAGATTGCTATGTGGGACATTTTTAGAAGTTCAGTGTAATTATGAGTGACATTTCAACAACTATGAGTGACACTTATGTGCAAGCAAAATCAAGCAATGAAGACGAGGGAAACATATAAATATTATAAATTACACCCATTTGAGCAACGAGAAACTATAAGAAAATCTTAAAACCTGCTGGAAAGCACCAGAAATGGATGGGCACGCACATAGCTAGGGGTCACAACCCAGGCGGGGAGGTACTGAATGTGGTGATGAGGAATAAGGTTAAAAATACATGATAACCGGATGGAATAATGGAGTATGTCTAACGTTATGAAGTAAAGCATGCCAAGAATGTCAGGACTCAAAAGCAGTGTGGGATTTCTCTAAGTCACTAGGCCTTCTGTGAAATGAACTTCTATATATCAATAACAAGCTGGAGGTTTTTGGCGTGATAGAGCCAAGCTACACGGTTGACTTCATTGGGGGCTCCGGAGCAAATACGTTCTTTTTTCCGCAGCCTCCCCCTCCCGCTATCACCCATGGGTGGCAAATTGAGGGATAGCCCCAGGTTCCAGAAGCTCTAGCTACGCCAATGCACTCCTGCACTTTTGTAAACCTTGGTTATAAAATAATTTTCCTGAGGTTCTTCTATTCAGGCAAGCTTGCAACTCGTAGCATTTTCACTCTCTAGAACATGTGGACATAGTAAATGTTGGACTATTTATTAATGCATGTGTGCACTTTATCTGCCACCAATAGCTGATATTATCTCATCCCTATCAAGCGAAGTCTCAGCCTCTACATAGAGCGAAGCTTTAAAGAGATGACTAATGTAGAAAAAAGTCTTCCGGGTCCTCTACCCTGGGGGGCTTCCTTGGACCGTTGCCCGACATTCCTGAAACATCTTGTTTTTCAGGTTGTGAATACATTTGCAAGTCTTACTTGTCATAATGCCTGATTCGACCCTTCCTTGAAATTCTTCCTCTCCCGTTCGAGCGTGTTTCGCCAGCCCATCAGAGGAAAGGGTGGCTGAATGGAACCCAAAGAAACCTCAGTGAAGCTCTCTGATGCTTCTTCAAACTGGGGCAGTGTTTTAACAAATACACCCCAAGAATGTACCATGACAGATCATGGGTGGGTGCATTCTACCAATATCCCTGTGCTCTTGAGGCAAATGTATGAGTGTATAGGAATGCGTATTACCTTTAGCAGCATAATTGTGAGGTGCATTTACTCTGGCACAATAAGCTCATTCATGCGTATTTATCCTATTACTGTATTTGTGGGTGGTTTATTCAAGTAGCTCCTTATAAAGGAGCTTGTTAACCCTAACACCGTGGTTTGGGACAGTCCCAGTGAAGTTGGATTAATGGCATTAACTTGGAAGCTATTTATGTTTAATTACGTATTTTGTGTATCATTTTAAGGAAGAGTTAGAACATGTGTATCCATTTGAGAGGGTTCTCAAAATTATTTTTGTTTTTATGTTTTTGGGATCCCAGAATAATGGTTTTGTTTAGCTGTGAGGATACCATGCATCCATTCCAGGATTCACTTTAAAGTAATCAATGCATTCTGGATGTTGTACTATTGAATCACAGTTCAAGTAATAGGACTACAAGTGTAAAAATTCAATAGCATTTCAAAGGAAAGTCTGTGGCCAAAAACATAGACTCTCGTTTAAAGGGCAGTGGGCGCCCGGCTGGCACACCAGGTCTACAGAGACTAAGGCCTCTAGTCTCCTACCAGAGGACCTCCCACCAGATTTAGAGATCTCTACTGCCTGGCCATGTCTTCCTCTTTCATTTGTAGACTTGTTTCTGGATTGCTGTTTCTATCTATTTATATTGTGACAGAATAAAATTATATTTGGTTACAAACATCAGTGGCGTGGGGATCTTTGAAAGTGGTGAGGCATAATTGATGCCCTGAAATTCATTGAGTGAGCAAGCTCAACTTTCGCAAGGGGAATATGAGGGAAGACCCCCAATATAAAGTTTTTGAAAATATGGGGTCAGAAAGGGCATTTTACACCACGACTCAAAACAAGAACTAAAAGTCTTTAATCTGAAGGAGGCTCATGAAACATTCTAGTACTTTTATGGTGTGACACACAACCTTTCACTCCCCAGTAGCGTTAAAGGTTCGCCTTCTCCAAGATAATTTGAGAAAATGGCCAACTTGTCAGCGCAATTTCCCTAAAATGAGTCTAAAATTCCATTAGCGATATAGTCGGTTGAGAAAATACAGATTCACTTGGCCTGTCATTTATCATAGCATCCATGTATACCTCTACGTTTCACTTCTTGTTTCCATCATTCCTTGTATGTGCCGCTACTCAACCGTAGGAAATGGCTCACAATCTTTGAAAGATACAACATCTTAAAATACACTTGGACAGATTTTATAGGCTTCTACAGCGTGCTGGTACTCAGGTCACGGAGACTCTGCGTGTTCGGAGAATAGGTGTTCTGAGCAGCAGTAGTGGTTGTCACTCAGATATTTGTTTGAATAATAGTTATATGAAAATGCAATCATTTTATTATCAGACAATAAGTTGTCAGGTTATAATATGCACAAACAAAAGGGCATCATTTTCATGAAATCTCTTCTGTCCTGAAACACCAGCTCTCCACAGACCACCATCTTGGGTAGTGCACTCACCTGAATCCCTCGGGCACACTCCCTGCACCTTGCCCTGTCTCTTCTGTGACTACGCTACGCCCAGAGCACTTATCACTGCATAGCCTCACCACATTCGAACCATATCATTCCTAATTCATGTAACACTGGTCTCTTAATACAAACAATAGTGAGTACGTTGTGTGGAATTGCGTGTTGGCATTTTCTGTCTGAAAAGAGTGAGCTAGACTTGTATACAATACCAGGAGCGACAATAAGCACTTACCTCTGGGGGTAAATAATCAAATCCAAGCAGAGGGACCCAAGGAAAATGAACCAGGATCACACAAATGTGGTCATGTGGCAAGGGCGGTATAGGACCATGCTTTACTGGCTCTACGACTCTTCGGTTACTCGCCCTAAGACCACCACCTGTTTTTCTGCGGTGCATTTGTGCTTATATGCTACTCCCAAGCTGACTGGCATGTTAAATTTGGTTTACAGCTGATAAGACATACTATAACTACAATGCGGTTAGGACCAAAATCATGTCCTGTGCACTTGTGCTGTCAACCCAGTACCTACTGCTATGCTCGGTGACATGCTCCAGTTGCCTTTCTAACGATAGCCAGGTACTGTGCCTTTCTAGCTCCCTGAAGCAGCTAGGTGCTTCATGCAGCACTGTAACTTATCCCCAATAATAACAATAGTTCTTTTATCAACATGTATACTTTTGTGCATGACATTTTCATTAAATTGCCACCTCGAGGAGGAAGTACAGATTTTGAATCCTAAATCATCCCAAGGTCCGAGTTCAGGTCCATCCATGGCAGATGTAATCTTGGTCTAACGTGAGCCCTGTCGCATCATTTCGCAAGCTTACCACCAGTCCTCATCAAACAGGAAACTCCTCCATGATTAAGATTGGATGGTGTGATTCATTTCGTGCCAGGGTAATTGTGGTGTGTGTGTTAACCCTTTAAGTGCTGCCGTCAGCCAACAGTAGTCGCGAGCACTACCTTGCCAGTGCTGCGCACGACTGTTGGCCGACGGGCCAGCACCCGTTATTCGAACGTTCAGCACTGGGCGCTGAACGTTTGACGCTGCTAAGGTGTTAAAGACACACATGACCTCTAGGGTCGAATAATGTGATGTTGGAAAGTCCTGATTCCTGCCTCGAAATGATCCATGCTGGGCAAAGATGCAGCAAATGTGTATAACACCTAAAACTAACATTCAGTCTAGACAAGAACAGCTAATTTTAATTTCTTTATCATACTGTTCCTGCCTGCATCCTCTTTGTCATTCATTCTTTGAGAAGCAGCACCATCTAAGCTATGTTGTATTTAGCAAAGTTGTGAAGTGTGCCCGAACAAAGCATTTTGCTTCACGATCATCAACCAGGGCGTAACACAGGC
Organism: Lissotriton vulgaris; assembly: GCF_964263255.1. Taxonomy (NCBI): domain Eukaryota; kingdom Metazoa; phylum Chordata; class Amphibia; order Caudata; family Salamandridae; genus Lissotriton; species Lissotriton vulgaris. The sequence goes on from NC_141687.1 coordinate 720,263,595, forward strand.
CCCTGTCGCGCAGGGCCTCAACCCTGCCCCAAACTTTCGGGGGGCCCTCAAACTTTCAGGGGGCCCCAGTCAGCCTAGGGCCAATAAATATCTGTGATATATGGGAGATCTGGGACCTCTCTTCACATTCGGGCGGGGGGAGGGTGAGTGGGGGTGGGTGCTTTACGCGATTGTCATGAACATACATGATGAGGGCAGCTCTCCCCGGCTTCGCATTCTATGCAGTTCCAACAGTTAACACCCATCTTTTTGTTGCACACTAAACCCAATCTGACCAGTAGATATCTTTTACCAAGAAAAAGTAACTGGCTTAATCTTCATTCAATAAACCGTTAATTCAGTGTCCATTTTCATTGGATGAACACTGAGTAGGAAGAATACTGCGGCCGCTTGCGTCAAAGATCAGCTGTCGTGTTTTTTTTTATTTCAACTGACAGAAAAGCAAATGTCGGATAGCGCTAGAAATTGGTATTTTTTAATGTTGCATTGCAGGGGACGTTATGAACATAGAGGTTGGCAAAGCAGGCGAGATCAGTGGAGGGATAGAAGAAGAATTCTAAAGAGCTGACTGGGAATAGCTAGTGGCAGGCCCGGCTCCAGGAATTTTCATCTGGATGGGCCGAGGGTGCCTTTCGGTGGGGCATGGCAGGCCCAATTTTTAGGCCTACTTCCAAACGGGCACCACGACACAAACAGTAGATTCTGTGTATATACAGAGCATATAGAGGATGGCGTAGTGGTCAATTTGAGCAAAGGTTCATTTGAGGGTTCAGGGGTGGGTAGTGTTTATGGGAACTAAGTATTTTTTGTGTTAGTCTGCTTCTATCAAACAAATTAGACAAACCCCCAATACCAAGGATTTGTGAGTTTAAAGTGTTTAACTGGAAACAAGGTCATTGTTAACATGGAGAAAAGTTGTCATCCTACCCACACAGGTGAGTGCCTCTCATACCTCCAGAAAGCTTCCCAAATGGAATGACACCTAGACAGAACTGCATTGAAATTACTAACTCTCCTGGCTGCAATCCTCATGTCCATTGCACATGAGTTTGAGGACATCATATTATGTGGAACTGTTAAAACCACAGTTCCACCATCTCAGACAACTGAGTAAGAGGAGCAAGGAAGATAAGCAAGAGTAGGTGAACATAACAGAAATCTACAAGAACTGATGGCAAAGTAGAGACTCAAAAATTGAAGATGTGCAGAAGAAAATCCTAAAGATCAAATGCTGAGAGTCCAAAAGAAGTGAGTGAAACCAGAATGACAGCGGTCTACCTCTAAAGAGCTCCTATCCCATTAGATTCTGGATGCTTTTTAATCATAATTTCAAGATGATGCCCTTCAACAAGATGCCACCTTTCATCCCAGACAGAATAAAATGTGGTTGTGGGCAGAGTAGCACACAGCCATCTGATTCATGGTTGCTCTCTCTGGGATAATCTCTCGTTAAGTCTATTAGTGCAGCTACGCAAAACACTTAACAGTTTTTCTGGCTGTAGAGTTCAGCCAACAGCAACTCATCAACACTAGCACCATGCCTGCAACTGGCTTGCATGTCATCCTACATCTACTTTAAGGTGTTTGCATCTTTTGCAAGGGTTGGTTGCCACTTACTACAGGAGATCAAACCCTATACCCCTAAGCAGGAGCTAGGCTTCCTCCAGATTTGAGCAACCACCCTCAATATACAATTACGTACAAATGGTGACCACTGATAGTGCATTAAAGAATCTGGGCATTGATCCAATTTTCCTTGTAATTTACATTTGAAAGCTATGTCCCAGAGCACCTTAATTCTGCATATTCCTACATTGGTTAGAGTTTAGAATAGAAGGCTCAGGGGTGTAACCAGCCCTCTGCAGCTTTTCGTTACAGGGGGGGCAACCCTCTAGGGGGCACCTCAACCCTTCATAGGGCCCCAGTCATCTCAAGTCAAATGAATATCTGTGAGATATGGGAAGCTCAGGGTGCCCTTATCACATTCTGCAAAGGGGCCCATCTTTTTAAGGTACGCCATTGGGAATGATCTGGTTCCAACAGGGTCCAGCCAATGCCACCTCAACAATCTGCTGACCCCAATGCGGTCTTCAGAGAGGTGCACTGTGTTCTCACATCAAAAGACCGCCAATAGTTGAGGAAGAAATTACAGTGCTTGGCTATCATATCAAACTCGAAACACGAACGTAAAAAGCCTCACCTCCAAGAACCTTCATCTTTGGCTGCTGTCAGTGGCGTAGCCAGTGTGTCATGTGGCCTAGTGCAAGAAACAAAATGGATCCCCTGTTTGAACTGTGAAATACAGCAATACTCAGGTTTCAGTAGCCCCTCTGTCCTCTGGGCCCTGGTGCCACTCCACCTGGTGCACACTGGTATCTCTTGTCTTCTGCTGGATGATGGTGAATAGTGTGAGTGTGGTAAGCGTTAGTGGTGCGAGTGTAGGGTGAACACTGTGCCGATGTGAGTGTTGAGTGAGGTGCATGAATGCAATATGAAAGGAGGGCCCATGTGAGTATCAGGGGAGAGGAGTGCATGCAGAGTGAGAGGAGTGAGTACAGGGTGGTATAATCAGTGTAAGCGCAGGGGGAGTGGTGTGCCTGTGTGTGAGTGCAGGGTGAGCAGCAAAAGTCAAGGTTGAGCTGTTAAAGTGACAGATGAGTCCATGGTGAGAGGAGTTAGTTCAGGGTAATTGTTGTATCCCTATTATTTCCAGCAGTCTAATGTGCCTATGTGCAAGCAGGGTGAACAGAGTGCCTGTATGAGTGCAGGCTGAGAAAAGTAAACATGTGAGTGCAGGGTGAGAGAAGGGAGTGTTGATGAGTGGTGTGACTTCAGGATGAGTGATGTTCTTATTTGCATTGTGTGAGTGCAGGGCGAGTGGTGTACCCACGAGAGTGCAGGGTTAGCTGTGGGAGTGCTTATGTGAGTGCACAGTGAGCGATGTGCCAGTGTGAGAGTAGGTTTAGAGGAGTGGCTGCAGGGCGATTGATGTGATCATATGAGCCTGGGTGTGGGTGAAAGTGCAGAGTGGGAGGAATAATACATGGTGAGTGATGTGCTTGTTTGAGTGTGATTGCAGGGTGTGCTGTGAAAGTGACAAGGGAGTGAAGTGTCACATGAGTGCAGGGTGAGTAGTGTTCTCATGTGACTGCATGGTGAATAGTGTGAGGGTAGTGTGATCGCTCCGAGTGCAGGGTGAGCGGTGTGCTCATGTGACCACAGGGCAAGTGGAGGGAGAACGGCATGAGTTCATGGCAAGTAGCGTGAGTGCAGTGTGGTCGCTCTGAATGCAATATGACCAGTGTATTCGTGTGAGCGCAGGGTAAGAGGAGGAAGAACTGTGTGACTGCAGGGTGACAGTATGAGTGCATGGTGAGCAGTGTGAGTGCAGTGTGATCGCTGTGAGTGCAGGGTGAGCGTGAGCAGTGAGAATGAGGAGTGAGTTGTCTGAATACAAGATGTATGCTCAGACACTTGGAGTAACTCATCCTGATACTGACGGTTGACGAATAGGGTTTCAGATATAAGTTAAACTGCTGCTACTATGTCATCCATCAGGGATGGAGGGTAGAGGAAATAAATAATTTTCTGATCCTGCAACAAACAAAATCTCATGATTGGGGTTGCCAGCTGACCGGATTTCTACTGGCACCACTGGCATTTTAATGTCCCAGCCAGTACAAAGAGCACTTAAAGCTGGTATTTATAGCCCTTATCTGTGCATACTTCAAACAGCACATATAAATAGAAAGTACTTTTAAATGTGTTCTAGAGCTGCGTTAATGATCCATGACTAATAATTAAAGGAAAGGCGGGAAAGTCATGTTACAAATAAATACAGCCTATTTAGTGTCACAACCAGGCCTTTGCTGACTCTTTAAACAGCAAATGGCTGTATTTTTCTTTTGGAAATGTGACAACCCTGCTCCTGAGAAGCCTTTTCACAGAATTACACAGAATTCCAGAATACCATGACACATAAACAGAGGTGGATGAATCTTAACCATCTAAAACTTAACCCAGGCAAGACAGAGTTGATCTTGCCTGGGAAAAGTGAATTGAGTTGGGGCCCATGTTTCTGGCCATCTGATATGGGAGCCCTACCCATAAAATCCCTCTCTGTTAAAAATCTGGGGGTCACGCTTAGTGCAGACCTTTCATTGAAAGGACAAGTTGGAACAGTAGTTTCTGCTAGTTTTTTTCAACTTAAGAAAATAAAGAAAATAGCCCACCTTCTTGACGCAATCTGCTCTTATTCAGGTAATTATTGCCCTTGTTCTTTCCTGACTGGATTTTTCCAACAGTCTCTATTTGGGACTTCCAGTAGGCCAGCTGAAAAGACTTCAGCTTGTCCAAAATCAAGCAGCCAGGCTGATTTGCAGACAACCTAAGTGGCAACCTATTAGATCTGGTCTGGAAAGATTCTCTTCCTCTACCTGTAAGGCAGAGTCTTGACCTCCTTACTTTTAGACACTCTCTCAAGACTTGGCTCTTTAAACAGGCATACTTCTAGAGTATTATTTTGTGTTATGTTCTCTTTCGATAGCACCATGAGCCTACGGGCGTACGTGCGCTTAATAAATACATTTTTAACATAACATAACATAACATAACATAACATAAATGCATTCTCCGTCTGTGGCAGTAAAAGTAAATGACACATTTAAGGAATAGGTAGAGTGCGGACTCCGGGGATACTGTAACCAGTGAAAAAACCCAAAGCCTAGTTAACCAGTTCACAAAGGAATGTAAAGGGTATTTTAAAGACCTGTGAAAAACTCGGGTATGGCTGAGATAAGACGCCAGACACCGCCCAACCGAGCCACTCGGGTTATTGCAACTTATTCATTCTGTTCTACCAGCGGTAAGGAGTATATACAACACAGAGATCTTTCATCCAATATACTTATGCATCAATAGTAATGTGATTCCTTTCTTTTCTTTTCTTTACACACAGACCCCTGACGAAGGGGCTCGCGCCCCGAAATGCATTGGGTGTAGATGAAATACATTTATATTGAGTTGTATGAATTATGTAGTTAGACAGCAATTTACATGTTGACAAAGAATTTGCTTCTCAACAAATGAAATTTGAATACGAATGTAATGATGTTTTCGTTGATTTTTTGTAAAAATTAAAAAAATGTACTAACGTTTAACTGAAATTGAGTAGTGCGTACTGGTGTCCTGGTTCATCACCAGGCCATATACATTCAACCGAGCCCACAGCAGCTCAAGAACACCACAACGTTCGGCCCGAAGACACAGAGAAAGAGGAACTTAACATGTGCATTTTGTAATTGGTTTTAGGCCACGACTGGGAGGGCCAAGGGTGACGTTTGGCTGAACCTGGCCTACCTGGCCTCTCTCTAGAACAGGGCCTGGCGAGAGGTCGGAGCAGAAGGGGGTATATGGTGGAGGAAGAGAATGAAGAGAAAGCACATGTGATTTATGAGTTGTGGAGAGTTAGCTGTGAGGGTGTACTGCGTGAACTTTGTGGGGGAAAGGCAGGGCTACATAAAAAAGTAAAAAATGCAGTCGCTCTTCCATTGGCAAGCTTACCTCAAGATATAATGGATGCGCCGAGCAGTCCTCCTGTGCGTTGACTTCTGGTTGAGTGAACAAGGTGCCACTGGTACAAGTGGAGCCTAAGCTTTTGTCAGAAGCTGGGATAGGCCTTAGTTGCACCTGCCTTCTCTAACCCTGATTCTGATTGCGCCCAAGGGCTGATGAGGGGCACGCTCCACTGAATTAGCTCACACACTGTTTGCCTGAGGCTAGTGCAGGGTGACAGTCATGTATTGGCATTATGTGGAGCTGGGCTGCCATACAGCTCGAGCAAGTGGGCCCCTCTTCTGCTGTTGATGTTCTAGTACAGCTATTACAAGTAAACAAACAATTGTTAATTTTGTGTGAAAGCTGTAAGAGCATGTTGAGCCGCAGTTTAGTTTGAGCAGAAGGCAGTAAACCTGTTGGAGGGTCATCACCCTGGAGCCCTCTGTGGGCTGTCAACCACTGATAAAAATGGTCTACCTTATTCCCCTTACAGTTGGGCAGGTTCTGCCAAATTTTCCTGTCAATCTCATTTGCATCTTTTCAGTCAAAAACCCAAATGGCAACAGAAGCTGGTCATTTGAGATAAGCAATGGTACAAGGATGATTTGTGCGTTTTGCCTCTGGAGCATCCTGTTACACTGAAAAAAATTGATTATTTGGTCCTTTTGCTCTATAATGAATCCCCATTGGTTGGTACCCTATGTTTTTGACATCCCTCGTCTTATGGAAGTGGCAGCCCTGGTTACGATATGTTAGGCAGACATTCTATGGAGGTTTTATCTGATGTATTATGGTTTAAACTCCCAGTGATAATAACTTTTGAGTCTGGTCCAAGTTTCCATGGTGTATGTGGTGGTCATTTGTTTAATAAAGCGAATATATATCTAATCATAGGCAATTTTTGTTGGTGCGAATGATGCAAGACGAAACTTCCTTGTTTCCCTTAATGTTGGTAAATGCTTGGGACAAACTGCGGCTGAAGTAGTAATGAAATCAGTAACAGAAAAGGGGCCTAACATAGTGAAAAAGAAGTAGCGGTGCTGGCGTCTACTGCGTTGCAGGGGATCGAGCAATGGGCTGAACAGATAGGCCCACGGTCATTATCTGCAGTCTGAAACCATGCAATGCATTATGGGATGCAGCCGGTCAAGCTTTCTGTTTGCATTATTGGTCATCTTTCTGGAAGCCATTTAGGGAGTGCTGGGACACACAAAGTAAGCTGGTGAGAGCATCTGGGCTGGCTCCTTCTTAAGAATTGTAAACACAACTTCCTTATGGTTTCATTTCCTGTAACATGGCCATGAAGAGGGAGATTGGCGGCTGACTTCAAAACAAGGCAAGGACAAGCAGCCGCCTAAGTGTTTCTGAACAGCAGACTTTGAACAGGCTTGGTGGTAATGTGTGCCTGTGGTCTGCTCTAGCAGAAAAGGCTTTGGCGTTGTTTTGTTTCTCTCATTTTGCCTTCTCTTAAAACAACGGACTGAAATTCCACCTTCATGGTAGATTTGAGGCCACTTCCTGAGTGACTTGGAAACAAAGTTGACCTTGGTTGCCTGCTTTCGTCATCCGCCTGTGAAAGAAGACAAGTTAATCATCTTAAAAATAGCCAAAGCGCCACAGCCTTGTCCTCTTCAATTCCATCTTCGGAGAGCAGGATGTATCGTCACTTCCGTGACTACGACTAACGCAGCACGCAACTAGACCGTACCACTCCTTCCACAGGAAAGGAGAGAGCAGCACGTTTCAAATGTACTTTAAATAGATACATTTCGTGTTTTTTTTTACCTCGGGGCTAGTACAGCCAGTGACAACAGAAAATGGCATGGGTTATTTATGAGAAATAAGAGAAATGCAATGTGGACATGCAGGTTACCACAAGTGAAGTTTTTTCCACTAGATCATACGTTTTTGTAATAATACAAGACTGTGCTTCGAAGACTCTGATTCACTGATTAAAATACACACTAGCATCAACATCCCTCCTTCTCACTTTGGAGAGTGGTCCCGCCCTCATTGACTGAAGACTGACTGCCCTCTTCAAAGGGCTGTAAAGTGGCAATTTTGGTGACACAGTGAAAAATATACGGTTATTTATATCTATGTCCCATAATTATAAAGCTAAAAATGAAAACATTGTGTAATTAAAAAAAACCTCTGGTTAAACGAGCATTGCAATCCATTGTACTAAGCGATATTTTAAGCGCAAGCTGGCCTACATGAACACGATGGCATATGCAAAGTGTGTCCACAGGCAGTACTGCGTGAGTCTTTGTAGTTTTTGGACTTCAATGGAAGAGGGTGTCTAAGGTTGAACCATTGGCTATGGCAGCAAAGAGATTATCCTCTGTACCTGCACCAGGGCCAGCTTTAGGGAAGTGCAACTGGTGCGGCGGCACTGGGCACTGACTTGTGGAGGGGGCGCTGTGTTTAGCACTAACTTATGATTGGAGAGATGAGAGGCACTTTTGTCCGGTGGTAGTTAGAGAATCCGAGGAGGCCGCCATGGAGTGTGGGGGCACCAAAAATGATTACGCACTGGGTGCCACCAGCGCTAAAGCCCGCCCTGATGTGCCTAGCAGAAGTGATGGATTCAATGAACACTTTCCACTTATGTTCCAAGCACAGGCTTATGTCGTTTTCATGTGAATCACATCGAAAGTACAGATGTAGTGGTGGGGGTAAAAAGGATATCGGCCTCAGGGATTTGCACAGATGTGGCCATCTTGTGCTGGAGTGGTTGTGAGGGTCTTGAGGGGACTATGAGAGTTTTTAGAAGGCATCAAAAGTGCTCAGACGTAAGCCAAAATTGACATCACTTTGGTCCACAGCAGAAGGCAAAAAAAACTGAAGTGCTGCATAGGGGGATACAGAATACTTTTTAGTGGTGGACAGCACTGCGACATAAGTTTATCTAGAATCAACAAAGACCAGTAAATGTTTGGTCAAATACAAAGTAAAAGTAAGAGACTACATAGGTCTGGTACCTCTGGCGAGTAGCTCGTGAGCTACCTGTGGGTCTCCAGCTATCTGTGAGTAGCTCTCCTGTGTGCAGCCCAGCTTACAACTATCAAAGCTTTTTCTTAGTTGAATTCTTATATGTATACGAAAATTTAAAAGCATGTTTTCGAGACAAAAATGTGTGTATTTTTAAAACTCATAAGCTGATGTTTGTAGAAAAATAGTTGCATTTTCAAAATGTGCTTAAAGCTATTATTTGAGTTAGTGATTTATACCTTGGTTCCAGGGAGATTGCAGCTATGGTTTGTATGTACTACCCATGTAATATTTCACTGCAAATTGTCAAAGCCTTTTTTACATTACTGCTGGAAACCCTGCCTAATGTGATCACTGCGGACACTCTTGGACTGGGTTTCACTTTTACATCACTAGTATTGGTAACTTGGGATGAGTTTCGTTGAACATAAGTAGCTCTTGTTACAGAAAAGGTTGGAGATCCCTGACATAGGTCATTGGGTGCTACAAAAGGCAGTGAAATGATTGCACTTGAAGGGCTTGTTGAACTTTTAGTTGGAATTACTAATCTACAAATCTGCGTATATTAGGGTACCCACAAGGGTCATAGCTTCTTTTGTCAGCTTGTGGAGCGCACAATCTGCTACATGAATGCACACCACACTAGACTTCTCTTTGGAGGGCGCCAACACTGGCCAGAATCTCTAAAGGCTATGTGGACTCCATCCCTGAAGGTTTCAAATCTGGGCTTCCTCTTGGATTATAAGTAGGGCTCCCGTTTTTATGGTATTTTGTTTTTAACATTTCCATCTGTATTTATTCATATTTATATTTTGGCCATTGTATCTGTATTTATCCATATTTATTTTGTGTTTTACTTTTAAATGTAATTGATAAACTGTACATTTCCATATTTATTATATATATATATGTAACAACCACTTCTTTCTACTTTTTAGAAGCCTCAATACTCAATATTACATAACAATGTAAAAATATTGTTTGATGGTGATAGAGCAAAAGCTCATATCGAAGGTTTTTGGGGAACAAGACCTCAATGTCTTTTGGCCCACCTTATTATTGATTAAGGGAGAAGTGCGGCTCACCGGTTAGAAGCGGCAGACCCAGTAGCAGAGGTCGGCCCGGGACCAGGGTTCAATTCCCGACACGGCAGGGCACGGAACCAATGTCAGCGGGCTTGATAAATCTCGCCTCGATGCCTCTCTAACCATGGATCCCACGCTGCAACTCTGGGCAATAGCTTGCTTAATCGCCACAACGGCCCCCTCGCTGCCGGGGATGCCTAGCTTCACCTTGGGGATGCCCAATAGGGACCATTTCACAGGGAAAGCCAGGACGGGTTCCCCAGCGGCACACAGCGCCAAGAAACCCTGGGGTGAACGTGCGCTCTACAAATTCATACTAACATACCATTAAGATTTGGAGGAAACTCTACAAGACCTCATGCACTGCTACCGCTACACAAACTCTTTTCTTCATATATAACAGGTTATTACTAAGGCTCCCGGTTTTATGGTATTTTTTTTACATTTCCATCTGTATTTATCCATATTTATTTTTTGCTAATTTTATCTGTATTTATTTTGGGTTTTTGTGGAAAAATGAAGCTGAAATTAGTATATTTTCACATTTATTTAACAGGTAAATATGCACTCATGCTTGAATGCCTACTAGGTTTCAATGTTCTTGACCCCCACAGAAGATAAATCAATGCACTGCTAAGAAAATATGCATATTTCAGTATCAAATGTGTGCCTATCTACTGCTGTTAATACCTCTTTACTAACATTCCTTTCTTTTTTTACCCCCCTTACCTATCAATCCACACAGCAATTGGCCTAACAGTCAGACAGTATTCAGAATTACTCAAAAAGCAACCCAATTTCCGTTTTTATCCACATTTAAAAATAAATGCAGGCATGAAAATAAATGTTTTATGTCTGTATTTATCTGTAAAAATCAGTAAAAACGAAAAACAGGGAGCCTTAGTTATTACTTACACCAGATTCTTTACATAAAATGAATCCCACAATACCTCATCATAGGGTAGAGGATGTGGCCTTATGGCTTGAGAGGTCGACCTCGAAGCTGGGGAGGCGGGTTCGAATCTCGGCAACGACACGCAACATCCTGTGATTCTGGGCAAATCACTTCATCTCCCTGTGCCTAACATAAATGAATGTGTCCTTGTGTAAAGAAACTGGTGCTCATGTAAAGCGCTCTGATACCCTATTTCTTTGGGTCTCGTTTGCACTATATAAAACTCTAAAAAAAACTCTAAAAAAACCTCATACCTGTTGGTCATGCAAGGCCCCTATGCAAATTTACTACATAGGCTTTTTTATTGTCCGACTATTTTAGTTTTCTGGAGTGAAGTTTGGCATCAAATTAATTGTATTTTTTAAACAGATATACCATTTACTGTATCGAACATATTTATAGGTAGACTCTCAGACCGATTTCAAGTTTGCTCTTGTCTGTTTCAATTGTTGACGTACTAATTGCTGTCGCTTATCAACAAATCACAAGGCATTCAAAATATAATTCAAAAGTTACTTTTCTGTCTTAGTGGTATGGAGTATGTTATAACCTTAGATTAGGTAGAGCTCAAGTAATACTATTAACCTTATACATCAAACAAGAGGCATTTTGTTCGCCTGTAACTTTATTTCTATTGAAACTTTACAAGGACTCCTATCTACCTTCTACCTCCACTGTGTAGGCACCAGAGCCACCTTGATGTATAATTTATGTGTTTTTACTATAATATGTATTTTGACATGCTTATTTTACCTTAAGATTATGTATTTCTCTCATTATGATAATACATAACACATATAATTAGATTTTATAATGTTCATTTTGGATAATCCTCGTATTCCTCCTGCCCTATTCCCCCTTCTCTTTCTTATATTACTGATACATTTTGCTTCATGTAATTTAAAAACTATTTTAGTTTATATTTTCTCTACGTTTATCAATTGTATTTCATAATCTGTTTATATCCTACTAATCGTTGTTTCGACTTGAAAAACAGGAGTCTGCATTTTACGATTGGCCTGTGAAGGAATATGTAATCTATGTGTTCCTTTCATGTGATAAAATACCCTCTCAAAATGTCAGATTGCCCCCCTTCAGGACTTCTCTTTTATTCCTTTGCATTCATTTAGTGACACACTTTTTTGTACTTTGGCCTATTATCAAATAAGAGGTCTCATGTTTGGAGCTCAGATTTAAACATCAGAATCATGTATTAAGAAAAAGGTAAAACTGGTACAACCACAGCAACAAAAAGCAGTAAATTAATCACTTGTATATTTACTACTTTACCTAGTTGTAAGTCTACACTTTAAGGCTATTCACCATTTCAGAGTATAGATTCAAACTTAAGTGTAAATTTACATGTCTCCACCTCCTGGTTGATAGTCCTACAATACGATGTATGAGTGTAAAGTTACTACTAGTAACCTTTCACATGTAGGTGAAGCACTCCTCTACTCTGGCAAATATCTCCCCTAGGGCAAAGCATAGAGAAAATATTAAGGTGTGTTCATCTTTTAAAAAGTATTATTACTACTTGAAAGTAAAATATAAATGTAAAATAGTTAAAATATTCATTATTAATCTAGTACTAGTAAAATAAAATGTTATATCACATTAACTCATTGTGTTATACATAATTAAGATCTATTTTTCTCTAGAAGAATAATTTAAAATCAGAAATTCACACCCACAATTAAATGTTAATTTTTTTAACAAATTCACATGGTTTAAATTGTGGTGAATAAATATGCGTCCTTCATATTTTTAAAACAAAAGTTTAATTGTTTAATTTAACTTGTATGTTACATTAAATGTATTAAATTATGGAATAATTATTTAATAATTGTGTATAACATATTTTAAATAAAAATATATACCTATAATTTATATTCACTGAAAAAGTTAAAGGTTACAAGGACGTTATAGTTAGGCTTAGATTTCACTCAAACAAAACCATAGAAATTCAACAGTTATAGTTACCAGAGGTAAACATAACTTATGCCCCTGCAATGAACTGCTTATGACCTCACATATTACATTGCTCATGATATGGTCAGTGACATCACTGATGACATCTTAAATGACATCATCGATTACTTTATCCACACACCCATACAGGCAATCAGACACCCAGCCACACAATCACAAATCTTCTCACACACCCACTTACAAACCCATACAACTATTCAGACTTCCACTCACACACCCACACGCACTGATACACCCACACAACCACTCACACACTCATTCACACACCCATACAACCATACAACCAGTCATATACCCATACAACCAAACACCCATATGACCACTCACAAAGTCTTACACACACCCAAACAGCTAGTCAGAAATCCACTCACTCGCCCACACAGCCACAGCAAGTTACTACTGGCCTAAATGTGTAAACACACTGGTTAAAGTACTTAAGTCCAGTCTTTTAGTGAGTCAAGCCATTCAAATGTACTGCAACACACTCCCGTAGAACATAATGGATGTAGGGAATTCAAACGACACCCCTTAGGAGCTAACCATAAATAAATACAATTACTTAAACATTTCAAGTTACCTACTGGCAGTCACAGATAGGTAGATATAGTTAGGTCTTAGTTCCCACAGAAAAAGCATTTTTTGGCCTGAGTATATCTTTGGCGCAGTTTGACAAATCTTCATGAAATTTTCCCCCCAAAAGTGCCGTACTCCATCTAGTTGTGTATTGAAAGTTTTAGGGCGATCCGTCAAGCAATGGCTGAGAAAAATGGAGGATAAAAAAAAGTGTGATTCACGTGTTAATTCCCGTAGGGATTTTGAACACGACAACAGCCCGAACAACTGGACGGAATTACACAAAATTTGTCAGAAAGGTAGCTCTTGGTCCAGAAAGCACTCTTTCTGTTATTTGGTGTAAATCTGTTGAGTAGCATAAGAGTTATTTAATGAATAACACATTTAAATATAAAGGGACGTGGATTCTCTGAGGATCCAGCAGTCCCAGTGCTGATATCTGATTGGATGACAACACTTCAATCAGGAAGTGCTGGCAGCCATCTTAGAAATCAGCTTCAGCAGAGACCCAAAAAAAGGCACAAAAAAAGAGAACAGGGTAGGAATTGCCTGACCCCTAACCCTTGTCCTGGAGTCCCCCTGGGACTCTACCGGGGCAAAAAAGCATTTGTTTCTTTTAAATTTGCTGCAAAAATAAATGTAAATAAACAAGTGTGGTCTCCCGTGCTTGTTTACACTAAAGCCCCCGGGTGGGACAAGTACCAGGGGCATCTGCGAAATAAGAAACAGAAAAGAAGGGGGTGCACATGCCCTCTACTACGTCTCTTTTAGCTCCAAGGACCACAACCTCTCTGGGCTTCATTTCTAAGATAGAAAAGGGCTGTGCTGACCCTCCCCGGGGCTGTTTGAATTCCTGGCGGCCACCACATCACGGGACGAAAATAAAAAATTTAAAAGGGGGACCGTGCAAAAAACCAGGCAACGGAGACCACCATCACTCCGGGGCCAAAGACATATTCAAAACTAGGAGGGGGGCCATGTGCCCCCCTTCCCAGGCAATATACAGCCCTGGGGACCACTCACACACCCACTCATTCACCCACTCAGAGACTCATCCATCTACTCACAGACCCTCTCAGACAATCATGTACCCACTCATGCACCCACTCAGAGATGCACGCACCCAGTCACATACCAACTCAGACACTCATGCACCCACTCATAGGCCCACTCAGACAGATACATACCCACTCACAGATCCACATAGGCGGTCACACACTCACTCACAGAGTCATGTACACACCAACAGTCACTCACATACCCACTTACGGACCCATAAATCCACTCACACCCACAAATCCACTCACAAACCATACAGTCACTCACACACCCACTCACCTACTTATACAGCCACTCACACACCCACACTCAAAGTGTACAGATTACAGTTAGGAAATAAACATTTTATAAAACTGAAATTCACTGGAAAAAAACAAAGGTTACACAGGCATTATATTTATTATTAATATTTATTTATTTTATTTATTTATAGAGTTTTATATAGCGCGAACATGACCCACAAGGGTATCAGAGCGGTTTGAATACACTGTTTTTAAACATTAGGTGATTGGGGTAATATGCATACATTCGAAATTCGACATTCATAAAAAAAGAGGTAGACAATGGTATATGGTTAGCATAGGTGGCTAATAGTCCTCAAAGAATTAAGGTCTTAGCATGTGAATTTTTTTGTTTAGAAACATTTTTACTTTTTTTTTAAGGCGGTACAGGAAGACATTCTGCGTACATCTGGAGGTAAGGAGTTCCAAATCTTTGGTGCGATCCCTGAGAATGCTCTGCAACCAGTTCTCTTTTTGTGGAAGGAATGTGGTTTCAGTAATAATGAACTCGCACTTCGCGATTGTCGGCATCTTCCCAACCGCTCTAGTTTTTGTGCTAAGTAACTGGGGGTATTGCTATGCAGGGCTTTATGGGTCATGCGGGTGATATTTAGTTGTATTCTTGACTCGTAGGGTAGCCAGTTCGAACTTTCATGGTCGGAGAAATGTGGTTACTTCTTTTAGTTCCTTAGACCAGTGTGGCCGCAGCGTTAAGGGATGCCCTCAGTGGAGCCAGCTTGTATTTGTATTATAGTTAGGAAATAGAATTAAAAAACAGCAGAAACGTGCCAGTCTTTCAGATGTAGCTGCTGATTTCTCTTCCTTCTTAATACAAGATTGTCATGAAAACTCCTACAAGCTCATGTCTTGTACTGCAGCATTTATATACTGTATTTTCCGGCGTATAAGACGACCCGGCGTATAAGACGACCCCTACTTTTCTTGATAAAATGTAGGTTTCGTGCTATACTCGCCGTATAAGACTACCCCCACTTCCTAACATCCTACAGTCCCCTTTCTATGTCCATGGACTGAGGAGATCATGTGGTACTGATGCTCCTCTCCTTCCGATGAGCGTAAGATTTATGGAAGGAGAGAGAGATCAGCACATGTGGAGGAGCGCCTAGTCTGCCTGGGGATGTTCAAGCGGTTGGAGGCGCGTGTGCAGCTGCAGTCTGCAGTCTAGGTAGGGCTCACGGCGCCATTTGTTTGCTTTTGATACTTGCGCAGTGTTTGAGTTGCCTCTGGCTGGCGAGGGGCTGATATCGTGTTGCACAGTGCCACCATCGCCTATGTAACGTTCGTTCTTGTGCTACCGTAGTTGACTAAGTGGGTTTACTTTTGATACGTACTTCCACAGTGCCTGGCGAGGGGCTGATATCGGGTTGTTGCACAGTGCCACCATCGCCTACGTTCTTCGTTCTTGTGCTTGAGTTCCCTAAGCGGCACCATTTTCAATTGAGAAGCGGTCTGACACCTTCGGGTGAAGTCCGCGCTATGTGAAACATACCGTCAATTTTGGTACCCGGCGTATAAGACGACCCCCGACTTTCCAGAACATTTTAAGGGGTTAAAAAGTCGTCTTATACGCAGGAAAATACGGTAGTGCTTCTAAATCCCATCGAAACCGTGATGCATTAGTCTGTTCTTGGTTGGAAAGGTGATAGCTGGTGTTTATATTTTCAGGAGAGTAGGTAGCTTTAATCATCTGTATTGATTTTCTTAACATTTTTAAGGAAGAAATACTGGGTTGGGAGGGCTAATCCTTTTTTGTCTATTGCAAATGGCTTCTTCGCTCACTGACGACATAAAATGAAGGGCATGGCTTTAAAAGGGAGAGGTTTCTCCAGTGTGTAGTAATTAAGAATAGACATTGAACTGGAATTTTATCAGGCCCTATATTCTTGTTCTTAACTTTGCTGAAAATAAATGTAAACACGTTAAGGTAACCCATGTCGGCAATTTATTTCCTGTTTATATTTCAAATCTTACTTAATCTTGCATCCCCTAAAATCTAGGATGTTGTGTTTCGATGTTTCTTTGTATCTGGTCGATTAATCTTGCATAGTGTATGTTTTGAACAGAGTCACCTCCATCTATCGATAATGGGCCACGATTGAGTATTCTGGAGTTGAGGCTGAAGGGAGACCACGTTTTTCAGAGTGTCTTTCAGAGGGTCAGAAAGGTGTTCAGAATAATGATCATGCAATTCTTGGCCTCTCTGCAGAGCAATGGCTATCCATTTCAGTTGCAATTGTGATTCTGTGTAAATGAGAATGAAGGAGGTACACATTTGTCAAAAAATCGACAAGTCAAAAGTGCGCGCCAAGGTCAAGGAACCTGTTCACATTAATGGTGGTCCATTGTCAGCAGCTGTGCGTTGGGGACATTCCAATGTGACTTATGAAAGCCAGGAGATCCGAATTACTTTTGCTGCATCCATGAACGCTGTGGAGAGCACAGAAAAAGCTTCTGTCGACCATGCGTGCGCGTTTGCAAGGCTTCAGGCTCTGACCCCACGCGGGCTGCGTGACCGCGTCATCTACCCGTACTCACGTTAAGGCGACAGCGTCCTCTGAGTCACTCTTGAATTCCACTTCCTTACATGGTAGCAGTGTGCAGCGCCTCACAGACCGCACACAGGCCACCAGCCTTGGGGCAAGCATGTTGTGCCTTGAACAAATTAGCCCTTTCTTTTGAAGCCCTTTGCATCCAGGCCGATAATTAAATAACCAAACAAATATGTCTATGACAATAATGTTGGTAAAAAAGAGCGATCTAAGGCTGTAATTGAATCATGGACAGCCTTAGTAAATATAGCGGATCGCGTCAGTGTCATTGAGAATTGCATGCCTCCCCGTTTGCTAGTAAAACTTGTCTAAGCTGTGCTGTGTATTTTGGCATGTCTAAAGCGCTTTCCTACCTCTTTCTGAGGCCTTAAAGCGTACACCAAGTGGGCTAGTATGTAGTAAACCAATGTTTTGGTGAATGGACTGGAGAAAGGTGTTTGCTGCTGTGTCATCCATTAATGCTGATTTCTGGTGTCCCTGGGTGAGGTGCTTTGAGGTTGAGGTGCCCCGAGGTTGAGGTGCCCCAGACTTGGCGCAGTGGCTTGTAAGAGCACACGTGAGGCAGCAGGTGAGGAAATGTCAGAGATTATTTCCAGTGCTTTCTGGTCCAAATCTGTCCAAGTGGTATTGACAGTCACTTGGGTCTTGATTCGCAAAAACATGTCTTTAGTGCATTCTGAATGGTGGCTGATGTTATGTTTGTGTGTCTTTAACATGCAATTATTTTGCAGTCTGGTCCTTACTAGTTTTGTGAAGGCTTCTCTGCACAAGGTGCTACATTTTGCTGTCATTATCACAGGATAGCCATGAGTTTAAGAAGATGTCATTCCCTCACCGTCCCCGTGTAATTTATTGGGTTAGGTATCCATAGAGAAGGAACAATGGCTGTTAGATGAAAAACAAATCTTCCGGTGGGGTCTGCTGTTCCATTGGGTGCAGTGAATGTAATATGTTTTGTAGCTTTGTCTTATTTTTGAGTGATCTGTTGCAAGAATTGGTATTGATTGAATATTGCTTTTATAAAACCAGGTTGTATAGATGGATTCCACCTAATGCCTTTTATTTGACATACATGCGAAGGTGAGCTCTCCACCTCAGGGAAAATGGAAATGGAATCTCCCAAATCAGCAATATTGACACCTGGTGCTCTTTCATAGTGGGATGATCTATGATGTGAAGTGTTTACCTAGTGTGATGACCCAAAGAGAGGGTGCTGGAGACACGTGACTTCTTCAGAAGATTACAGCAGGCACGCTTACTCAAATGTATGACAGGGTCATGTTAATTTACATTGTGATATAAGTACAAATGGGATAAACCTGAAGATTATTGACCAAAAAGAGAGGAGATTATTTCTAAACAAGTGGTTGAGGGCAAATTGGACGTCTGCTGGTTGAAGATCCTGGTAGGAATTTTCCTCAATTTATGGTGGTCCTGTTTTTTTTGCTTTTTTACGTAATTTAGGGATACATACCATTTTACCACTGTCAAGATACAATTTGCACAATTTTCTATTACTTTAATGATGCTCATTAAGTACCAAAACCCATAAGTAGACAGCCACTTCTTAGGAACTGACTTTTGGATAGAGCCACTTAAAAGGTTCACTGTGTTAAACGCTCGCTGTTGACATCTTCTGTGATCTGAAAGTCACAAGTTTAAATCATAGGCCAGCTCAGTCTTCCATTCTTCTGACATAGGTAAAATGAGTGGCCTTCAAATCTATAATAGTAACACATGCTATGTAAATCACTCAGAAATGTCTTGTGTGGTGTAAGGCTCTTTACAAGAAAAATATATATTTTTATTATCAAAATGTTTTGAAAGGATCCTTATACAGTTATTTTAAAACATCAGTTTTCACTTTTTATTTTGAGCACCAAACATTAAGCCTCATATCTGAAAATTGGTAAAAGTAAAAAGACAGTATACCACTCCGTTAATACTATGACATTTAATGTATGAGTGCCTCGGATTGAATTCCCCAGAGCGACTTCAGAAGTGCAGCACATTAAGGCTGTCAGAATGCTTGCTTCACAGGCCAGTAGTAGAACACAAACACACCTTTTGTGGAATGTAATCACCTTGAAAGATTTATTTTAACAGAGCCCAATTACCCAATTCCATAGTTTCCCTTCAGGCACTGTCTACAGAACAGCAGTCAAAATCAGAATATTAATTCGGAATTGGAATTTGCGATACACTGTAATGGCTGGTTGTATGATCTTAAAGGACGTGATCTAACATGAGAAGAAAATAAAGGAATTGTGATTTGTGATACATGGTAATGGCAGGTTGTACGATCTTGAAGGACATCTAATAAACACCGTTGTTCCAACCAAAAGCATCACTCCTTCATTCATTCACCTAAAGGTCTCACAGATCTTGAGCTCACTCAGAAGGACATTCCTGGGCAGCGACCAAGTCTGGTGACTCTTTACAACTAGGACTCTAGCAACTAGTGCGCATGTAACCGCGCACTGCCTGCAACCTGTGAGGACTGTAACCTCACTAAACTCTAACTCTCCTATGGAACAGTCCATCGAAAAAGAACCCTTGAGTCCATTCCGAGTCTTCACCTGCGTACGCTGCACATTGGTGGGGAGATGAGCCATGTATGGCACTCAACAAATGGAACCCACCGGGACTTGCAATAGTAAACATGATTTCCAAATAAAGAGTGCGAGAAATTAAAATACAAGAAAACATATTAGTTGCTAGTGACATGAAAATGGACAAGAGCAAAAACATCACCAGACAATCAAATCAGTGAACGAAAGGTCATCTAATAGAGCTTGATAAAAGACTAGAGAAGAGTTTCGAGGCTCGGAAAGGACGGTGAAGACAGCCGTATAGAGTAGTTTGCAAGTCATATGCGTCCAATTACCTGGAAGTAAACAGGTCTATAGCGAGTAAAAGCCTTGAAAGCAATATGCCCTACCTTTAATGAGTAACAGAAGTGTAATGAAGCCTTAGCTTTGGAGATAGCATCAGAAGCACAACATTGACGCTTCTTTGCCCATAATGGACCGTTCAACCCATGGATACTATGCAGGATCTTCTTGTGCGGCTGAAATCAACCCTCTGGTGCTGCCCTTCAGATTTTCTGCGCGTGGACACTGGACCATCACGTTCGCCCAGAGTGCAGGAAGAGCGAAGGGGTTGGACAGGCTTGAGATGCTTCTGTAAGGAGAAGCGTAAAGGAAACTGATATTCCTGTTTATGCCTTGTAATCGAAGCGAAAGTGCAGTAATAAGGAGTTTGCTTGAGCTTTCCTAAGAAGTGAGAGCTGTAGCGCTGTTGTCTAACCTTTCTCATGTTGGCAAAGCTGGCATGGTTCCTTGTGTGCACACCAGCGCTGGCGCCTTGCTGTGTACAGATCTCTCCGGCTGTTTGGGCAGCTTGGGTTGTTATCACAGGCAGAGAACCTTCTTGTGTACGCAAGTTCAGATCCTGTTGACAGCATAGGCTGATGGCAATGGCATGTGCCTTGTTTTGCACAGACCTTTAGGTAACCGGCCATATAGGTTGGCGCACAGACCCGGACTAGACAACCAAAAGCAGCGCTGGCAAAAATGCTCTAACCAGCTGGATTCCCTTCGTTTCTTCGTGCTAGGTCTCTCTTTTCCACCCACTCACTCTCTCCTTCTCTCTCTCTGATCACTTCCTTTCTGCCTTCCTTCTCCCAGCTGTTCTCTTCCATGAAACCTCCGGTGCCTGCTGCAATTAACCTCGGGTAGCTTGGGAAGGTGCCAGTGACGGAGGCACCATGACTCACCCTGGGCTTCCAAAACCGACCTCCTGGGGAAATGCCGGGTGGAACAAAAGGCCTGTCTGGCCCTGCCCGTTGTGTGCAGATGTCCAGGACCTGTTGGGAAGCAAGGCTTGTATCCCAAGTGTCACCAGGATGGTGACTTGTTATGTACAGATGTCCAGTACCAATTGGGTAGCACAGGCTGGTGTTACATACATGACGCCTTGGGTATAGGTGTACAGGACCTGATGGGCAGCACAGGGTGGTGGCATAGGCATGGCGTCTTCTTCAGTATAGATCTGCAGGGCCTGCTGTAGACTGCCTGACTGGAAGCTGTTCTTCTCAGGCTTTATTTTGTAGATTAAAATTTATTTTTACTAAGACAACGGCAGTTAAATCATATTAAGGAAACTAGAATGTAATTTTTCCTAATGCAAATGGGAATATGGTAATTTTAGCATTGATTTTCTGGAGACAATTAGCAGTACTAAGCCTGAAAAATTAAGATTCTCAATTAATCGCAGAGAGCGACCTGTCGGGTGTAACTACACAGAAGTTGTGTACAGACAAATTCAAACGGAATCCATTGCTATATAACTAAAACAAAACTGTAACAGCAATGAAACATTGCATACGAAATAATGAGGCTAGAATATGACCCCTAACCTGGAAATGCACAGGTCACTTTCTCAGTCACTTTTAGACTGTGTAACGAGTAGTTTAGGCAATTTAAATAATTTGCTTATGAGGCTTCTAGGTCTTTGTAAAAAGCATGATTTGCTGCGTTTTTGATTTTATGGACCAATTAGACTTTTTTTCTATTTTCATCCGGTCCCTGAGAAAACAAGTAGAAGAGCCGGCCGGGGAGGCAAAGCCAGACCATGAGGGGACCGTGGCTAACGTGGCCCGAGGGCTCCAGGATGTATGGGCATTGACGGAGAGGAGTGTGGAGCATGGAAGCAGAGAGCAAGCACACCCATTTGGTGTATACAGGTAGCCATATCTAGGCCCAGGTTCTTTCAAAGAAACCAATACTGGGAAGAGGACGTCACTCGCTCCCGAAGCCTGGCAGGTCAAGACTGAGGTCAGCAGTCAGTCGTTGACAACAAATGTTATCCCACCGACCAAAACCTATCAGGAAAATGGGCTTTGCAGACGCTGCTCACAACAGGGGCAAGGATTCTGCAATGACTAGCAAGAACAAACTGTGTCTTAACCCCTTCGGGGCTGATGACGAGCTGGGCTCGTCATCGCGTAGCCTCCTCGCACGCTGATGCCGAGCCCAGCTCGTCATGTAAAGTGCACTTCATAAAATCTCAGCGTGCGAGCAGAATAACGCTAGCACGCATGAGGTTAATGGATAAAGACGGCCGGTAGGCCAGCGAAAGAGTTGTCACAAAAGTGGTCTTTGGGAAGCCTGACGACTGGGACATGGAGTCACATGGAGGTATTAGGCCTGGTTAAGGAATGCCATTTTTACATGCTCACTTTCTTAAGTTGCTTTATCCCCCCTTAAACATGATGATATTTGATACTTCATTTGCATGCACACAGGATAACATTTCTTGAACTCAGTTTGCTTATAATGCACTCTATCAGAACACCTTGAACACTCTGTACAAGAGCTAAGTTCAGCACGCAAGTTGATATTTATTTTTGGCTATTCGGCGACAAAGCTATAACAATAGAATAAAGAATAGCGGCCTGACTAAGGCTTTGGCAAGGTAACATGGAAGATGTTATTTTATATATGACATCATGCCTTTGTTTATTCAGAGGAGCATTTTGCTGGCACTGAGAGGTCACTCAATGTTGGAATTCCAGCTCAACTGATTTCTGTCTCCTGATGTGAGGGATGCTGTTTAACTCTACACCAATACAGGCAGCTTGCTGACACTTACCCACAGGTAATGGGGACTTAGACCACCTGACAGGGATTTGGCAGATCCACTCACCTTAGACACTATAGGTTAGAATGCGCTAGGTAGGAGTACAATATATAACAGCACTTGTTTGTAAGCATATAGTTTCCTGTAATCAGCGAATAGGTTGAATTGTTCATCTTCTTCACCATTCTCGTAATGTTAATCACATTGTTCTGTTTCCTTCCTTCTATTAATCATTGCAGCACAAATATTTTACTTAAGAATCACAATGCTCCATTAAATAGTGAAACTGCATAATGTGTACTTCTTGTGTATCGCTTTGGGTATGATTAAGTAGCTAAGAGAACAGGTTCTAGATCTGCCACCATGGTATCCTTTGGGAGCCAGGGTTGTCATGTTCTGAGGTTGCACAGCTATTTGTTACCATGTAAGGCTAGGGGTGCAGATGGTGCGCTGTGAGCTAGCAGGACTAAGGCCAACATATCCTGAGGAGTGATCAGAATCAGTCTTGCACCAGTCTAACATTTATGTTTTCCAACAAACGCACAGTTTTACTTGAGAAAGTATAAGTTGTACGACAACGGGGGCGGAGACAGCACAGTTGAACTGCATTAATAACACATAAGGGCGGCCGGAAGCTGGACACAAAGGAAAACTTGCCATAACAGTGGTCCTTGGGATGCATGATGGCTGGGACACTGGGGGGCAATGGGAGGAGCTAGAGGGATTAGTCGCAAAGCAGACACGGCCCTTGCAGCTCAGGCACAACCGGAAAGGGCCTCGGATTTACTACATCAGTAGCAAAAAAAAGCCTATATGTTGCTTTGCGTAACCCGGGGGCCTTCACATCCACCGCATAGACAGGATCCTGTGTCGAATGGTGCTGCCAAAGAGGCTTTACGGTGGTGCTAAATTGGCTTTAGGCTGTGGATCAAATATTTAAGACTTTTGATTGATTTATGATGTTTTTGAAGGAATTACAGTGTGTACCAACAATCCATTCCTGTCATGATGATTTATACCCATCTCATGATTTATGACTTAATATTAATAAACTGTGACTTATACCTTCACCCAGGGTCTTTAACTCTTAGTGAAAGAAGGGTGGGTGTATGGGAGCATTGTTCAAAGGCCCGTTAGGACCAGGTAGACTGCTTTGGGGCAGGTTAGTGGTGCAAGAAACACACCATGCATGGAGATGAACCTTTGCATGAAAGATCTATGCCATTATCAGATCTTTCTCTTTCCATATCAATTGATGAATAAGTAGTGAAAAGGCTGAACACATGCAGTGTTCTCAGTGCTTTAAAAAAATGTCCATGTCATGTGCATCACTTTCCTGCACTCCGTCATTGCAGTGGCGTGCCAATGAGAAAGCGAGTGAGATGCCCGCTGTCTGCCTAATAATGTTCAGTAGGAGAACTGTGGAGAGTGGGCTGTGCTTACTCCAGTAGGGTGGCAACAGTCAGCCCTGTTCGCCCTGCATCACTGTGCTGATTCGACCTTCAGTTTTGAGGGCCGAAGGTTGTTCCCAGGTGGTGGTATGTGTATTTCTGGACCTGAGGAAGGGGGGAGGGGTAAAAATTGCTTATCGATCATTTGCCACTTAGAAAGTGGTAGGCTTAGAAGGTCTGCGATCATATCACAATGATTTTGTTCTGTGTTTGCCTCTTTGTACTTGCGCCCCCCCCCCATATTACACAATTTCCTCTGTTTCTTTTGCACCCCATGCCTTCTGCTTGGGAGCACCTCCCCTCTGCACCCCTCGACCAAGCTCTACTATTGTTCCTCTCCTCTTCTCTCCCAGGACCAGGAAGGATGACGCTGACCTCGTCTGGAAGTGGAAGAGGAGAGATAGCTCTGAACAAATTCAGGGGCTTGCATGAGAGCCCTGTTCCTTGTCTTCATTCGGGAAGAAGTTTCTGCTGCAGAAAGCCGGCCCACTGCCGACTTAAGCATGCTTCTGGGAAAAGTGTTGTCATAGTTTTAACCTCACCTTCAATTGACTTGTTGAACTTCATTTGTTTTATTTTTGGCAAATTGCTTATTTGTCATAAGTGCACAGCTGGGTAATATGTTGCACATGCGGAAGGTTAGGGGGAGCGGATTTCTGCCAAGAGAGTAACCACTAAATGAAAGAGATTGATCTAGTAACCTTTTGCGATTTAATAGTATTATAAATTGAAATATAGTTGTGTCCATCTGTATTTACCGTATGCGCTTCATTCATAACGAATGGAGATGTTTTGCACATGGATCCAATTTTTACACAAAAGTGAGGCATGTATAAGCAAAGTGACATTCTAGAAGAGCAGCAAGACCTAAAGTATGCTTTAGCTCACAAACATTGTGATGTTTTGTACTAAAAATGTAAACAGTTGGCAGAGTCAGAACCAGACCAAACCTTGGGACTATTAGTTCCATATGGCCTGCTAGGGAGTGGTCTCAATGGGGAATGGAAGCATCTAGTGAATGTCTTCAAATGTACTTAAAGCTACAGAGATCCTTTGCAGGGGCACAGCAAGGAAGGACATGAGAACAATGTATATAACTTTGACAAATGCAAGCATTCACTTGAAGCGTAGAAACTAAGGGTCAGATATAGGTAGGTAAATACCAGTCGGTAACAGCCGAAAATCGGGTAAATATCCTGTTACTGACCGGTATTTAGTCCTTTCCAATGTAGGAGGGTTCAAATAAGTAATTTACTGATTCGTTATTTTAAGGAATCGGTTCAATACCGATTCCTTAAGATAACATATCAGTAAATTATCGAATACTTATAACCAATGTAGGTAGCACTCAAGTGAGTGCATTTTTGCATTAAGGAATCTTTTTTTATGACCAACTACAAGTTGGGGGTAAATACTGAATACCTTAAATAAAGCAATTATTTACATTTTTTCACAGTGCCATGTGGCAGACATACATGCCCTTAGGGGATGTATGTGCGCCACATGTGCACACATGCACGATTCAGGGGTGCAACAGGGTGTCAATGTGACACCCTGCCACCCTTGAATATGCTCCCGCTAGTACCTATTCGGTATTTACCGTATCGGTAATAGTGAATGGCTTCCCATTCGCCTCCAGGCCCATAGGAATGCATGGGAAGGTATTCCTCATTACCGAATCGGTAAATACCGTTTCGGTGATAAGGAATATTACCGAATCGGTAAATTTTACCGATTCTTTTTTTTTTTTACCTACATCACATTTACCGATTCTTAATATCAGTAAATTGTGATTACCTACATCTAGCCCTAAATATCCACAATGAATGTACAACTCTAATTGAAGGCAGCTTCAAATCACAATTTTGAGATAAGTGACAAACTAATACAAATGAAGTACATGAGAAGCATAAACACATCTGAAGAACGTTTTCTTTCTTTTGTCTATGTCTTTTTTTTTACCAAAATGTGTAATTCTAAACTTAATGTCACCTTACTTATTGATAAGTATTTAACTGAATTTAGGTGTGTACAATCGCATACGTATATAAACTTTAAGAAGAGAAAAGTCAAATTTTGAAAGTAATACATTAATAATGTAATATTTAAACATTCAAGTAAAGGGCTTTTCCTTTTTATGCTAATTGCAAAACAAATATCAATTAGACACGTCCACGTTCATGTGGACAGTATAGACTTTACCCAAACTCTTAGTTACTTTTCTAGATAATTTCTTTGTTGTTGGCCAATGTTGAGACCCATTGAATGTCAAGTAAGGATTGGGACGGATAGATTATTTCTAAGGCCCAACAAATTACAGGAGAATTCAGGAGTTCTTGTAAGCCCAACAAAGTAACATTGTTCGATTCAGAACTAGCCCAAAAGTTCTAATTAGATGTTATGATGGTTGCTTACGGTATTCTTGAGGTAGTGGGCAGTGGCAACATAAGGTGTCACGAAGACAGACGAGAAAAGATGGAAGGCTGAAAATATACATTATTCATTTGCACGATTTGCTAAAACGATTGGGTGATTTTTGCAAAATCTGAGAATCCATGCCAAGTTGACATGTCACAAAAGGGCATGAGAATATTAGATAAGATGTCAAATTGTATTTGCAAAAGACATGAGGTGCATCTCTGCAGTGACAGTGGATGTCTTTTCGGTTTAAACATAATTAACAAATCTTTCAACGGTAGACAGGCAACAAATAAATAGGTAATCAAATTTAGGATAGACCCTTGACTAAATATGAATCTCATACCATGACCAGAACCTGAAAAAAGATGAATACCAGAGCCCTACTTTTGTGTAAACAATGCTTTTCATTTATCATTAAAGCAGCTGTTTCATTTGTCATATTGTAGTAAACAGAATGAATGTATACTAGGCCATTCATTCAGGCTGTAGATGATTTAATGTAAGTGCTCTTTCTGGGTTCAGGCCAGGAAGAGGCACAGAATCAAAATGAAATGTAAAGCTTCGGAATGGGACCAACCAGCAATGCTGACCCCCCTCGACCTTTCAGGCGCATCAGACATTGTGGACCATCAGATTCTTTTAAGTCACCTGAAGGACTAGGCAAGACTGTCAGACACTGCTGTAGACTGGATCAGCACATTCTAAGAAATGAGAAACTTCCAATTATGATCTGCTCTTCAGAATGCAGATAGAAACCGGTCTGAAGTGAGGTTCCCCAAGGTTCTTGTTGTTACCTCTTAATTAGTGTTTTGATGTCCCCTTTAGAAGAAGTCATCGCAACTTTTCAACTTAAGTACCAGATTTATGCTGACAATTCCCAAATGTATCTTTGACTAGAGAGAGCTATGTTTGACTATAGCATATCTTAATTTTCTTGGAACGCATGCTGGATGAGTTAAAGTTTACTTTACTTCTTTCGAAATAAAACAGTGATCCTCATCTTTGACAACATAACCTTTCTCTTCACCTGGCTGTGGTCCTGGGACAATTCTAATCTCTGACAACAAAATTTTAAAATCAAGGAATCGTCTTTGACAATAAAAAAAAGTCTCTGTGTCCACAGACAGACTCAGTGGTCAACAAATGTAACTTACAGTTATCCATGGTCCTGGAAATCCACCCTCTCCTTCACACCCTCATATCTTGTTGAATTGACAAAAGCACTGTCCATTCAAGGTTAGGTTATTACAAGGGAGTCTATGCCTGTCTCCAAAAATCTCAAATCCAGAAACTGCGAAGAACTTGCCTTAACCTCGCTTTCAGCCCCACCTTGCACAACATGAAGTGTCTTCACTGGTTCCCTGTAAATATACGGAGCATATTCAAGGTAATATGCACCGGAAAAGGGCCAATCTACCACAAGCTGTAGGACATCATACTAGTGCACTTGGAACGTAAGGTCATCCAATGCATTACAGCTTATCATCAAAGGGTTGTGTTAAACACCGAGGAACATTCATGAAGTTTTTAGGCCCCAGTTTCTTGGATGCCCTAGATCCTGCCTGTATTATTATTTTTTTTAACAGAGTTTTACATAGCGCAAACTTGACCAGAAGGTATCGGGTATCAGAGCGCATTACATAGCACTAGTTGCGTTACATGAGGACCCCTTTAATTTTTTTTTTAGACACGTGGAGATTACGTGATTTACTCAGAATTACAAGATGTTCACCGTCATTGCTGAGACTCGAATCCGGTACCCCAGATTCGAGATCGACTGCCCTAGCCGTGAGGCCAACTCCCCTCCCCGAATTACTTTATGCCTAATGGCTGCCTTGTAGAAAATGTTATGCTTAATACCATTGTTAGTTATACTGACAAGCCAATCACAAAGGCTAACAGCACGATTGATTCTTTGGCAAATATTAAGTCGGATACCATTGGTCTGACCTGATAGGAAGCATTCTAAAAACAGATAGTAGACCAGGCTTAGTTATTGTGAAAAACGTATGTTAAAGCCAATAGGCTTTTAAGGGAATTATGTTATTCTACTGCCTATAGATGAGTATTTTGTTACGTGGAAGCTAACATATTACTTTAGTAGGCAAGGGTTTATGTGTTGGTTAGCCAACTCTCTTGACGCATCCTGTTTGTTTTGTTTCATTGGGTTGTTCGCCAAGCTTGACAGCGCACCTCTCATTAGGCTTATGTGATCACCAGAAAATGACTGTAAGAAGCAGCATGAAGAAAGGGTCTGTAGCCACGCCCATATGTTGATCTTCAAAAGCATTTGATTGGAAAAAAAGTACTGTTAATCCTCCTAATAAGTAGTTTCATTTCGCATGACGAACAGGCACATTGTTAAGGCAGGCCCCAGTTCAAATATAATAAGAACAGAATTTTCATGATGCAATCTCATGGCCTATACAGTAGGAAATAGTTTTACATTATGAGCTTTAAGACAAACACCATAGGAAGAATCTACATTTTGGACTACTTCTCAGATATAAAAGAAATGAGTTTTACTTGATGAACCTTGACTGATGCCATAGGAAAGGTTTTAGCGCATATATCAATTTTTACACCGAGCCACAGTAAATGCTTGGTGTTTCCAGAGGAGACTCATTCATTGTTCATGGTATACTTGGGGTCTTCCTACATTGCTTGATGTGCCTTTCCAAGCACAGACAACATGAACAATTGTTTTGTTCATGTTAAAACCAAAAGACTTGCTTAATTGATTGTTAAATGATGTGACACAGGCAGTAGTCCTCACATTTTATATTGTGAATGACCTGACAAAGCCAGTGGGCTTACTCTTTTTGATTATGAAAAAAGCCGTTTGACTTCCGATAGGCTCATATAGGTGCATTACTATTTTTTAAAGTTAAAGTCATCTAGACCATAAAGTGTCGCATGGTACCTCACATGCAATGCGAAAATACTACATTTACAGGTTTAATTGCCCCCTGTGATTAGGGTATGCAATGTGTACCGTGACTAATCTTTGATGCCCTTACAGGAAGGGTTTCAATTTCTAATTCCATCTCCAATCTTCCAAGTATGTCATTTTGAGTGTAGTATTTAATTGAATGTGCATTAACCCTTTAAGTGCTGCCGTCGGCCAACGGTCGTCGCAAGCACGACCTTGCCAGTGCTGCGCACGACCGTTGGCCAACGGGCCAGCACCCGTTAATCGAACGTTCAGCACTGGGCGTTGAACGTTCGACGCTGCGAAGGTGTTAAAATACTTTTCCTTTTTTAAAGGGCGAGCACTGTTTCGACATGGACTCACTGGGTGTTCTTGTTGTGTTCTGTTGTGGTCACAGATTCTACCCCACAGCAATTACTTAGGTCATCCTTGGCCTTCTGTGCATAGTTACCCTTACAGGAAAGTGCTAACAGATGCACTTTGTGTCAGTTTGAGATATGGGTACAAAGGCCGCGGGATGCCTGAGGTGCAAGCCCCGTATTGACACATTAGGAACTAGTCATTTCCAACTGGCCTATACCTCCTGAGCCAGAGTTACACAATAGGAACACGATTTAAATTGTGAGAGCTCTGATGAACAGAATAGGAAGGTGTTTTACATTGTGAAAATGTTGTTAATGTTAAACACGAAAGGAAGGGTCTTTACAATGTGAACTCTCTGACATGCAAGAGAGGGTAAATTGTGAACATCATGACACACTATGTGACAACTTCAATAGAAAGAGGTTATATATCGGGAACGCTAACATGCAATAGGATCAGGTTCAGTGCATATGTCCTTTTCAAAAAAGGCCACAAAAAAATGTGAAGTTTCTAGAGGGAGACATTATTTTCAGGTTAATGTATACTCTGTGTCTGCCTACATTTTTTGGTATGTGTCTCTTAGCAGGGACGAAATGGCCATGTTTATGTTCATGTTAAAACCATTAAGTTTATTTTATTGATTTTTAGGTCTCGCCTGTCGATGCGCATGCGCATCGAGCAAGGCGAGAGTATTGCGAGTTATCCACTCTTTATCTACACTGCAAGGAATCGTGGCGATTCCTTGCAGTGCCCGTGACTTTTAAGGTCAATGCGCATGCGCATTGAGCTTATGCGCATGCGCATTGACCTTAAAAGCGCGTGCGCGTGCACGTCCGTCTTTGTTTACCCGCTCCGCCCCCTCCCGCCGTGTCGCATTTCTCCTCCCCCTCCCCTCTCTTCCTTCCGTATTCCTGCCGTGTCGCACCTCTCCCCTCTCCGCCCCCTCCCCTGCCCGCCCCCTCCCCTGCCCGCCGTGTTACGGTGAAAGGCTTGTTTTTAACCCCGTGGTTCTGTTGACCTCTTTCCTTTTACATGTGTCTGACCCTTTAACTTCTTCTCTTTATGCCTTAATCGGACTCTGTCACGCAGTCTGTCTCTTTCCTTCTGTCTTGATTTTGCGGCCTCCCTCCCTACGACTGTCTCTGTCTCCCAGTTTACTCTTGTTTATTTCCCCGTCTTGATTTCCGTCCCACGTTTGTCCCGCTTATGCCTCTTTTATGTCTATCCTCCGGCCTGTCTCTGTTCCCCTGGCATATCTGTGTGTCCCTCTGTATGCACCCACTCTATATACCCTAACACGTTTTTGCCCCCCCCCCCGCCACCATCACCAGCCTACCTTGAAGGAACTACAGATCCCAGAATTCTCACCCCTTGAAGCAGCAGTGCACCCTCGAGCACCTTTTCACTCTGGAGTATGAGCTACATCGAAGCAGCCCCAGCAGCCGGCGAAACTGGAGCTCCCTCGGCCTCTGGTGCACTTACCACCCTGGAGCTCCCACAGCATCTGGTGCACTTACCACCCTGGAGCTCCCACGGCCTCGTAAGTACACTTTATTAATATTTACCAGCATACTTTCAGCCAGCGAGAGTTCAGGCTGTTTGTAGAATCACAGATCAGAGCAAACTGCACTCCCTTCGAGAGCCAGGATTCCGGAGCAGGCCACGTCAGAACAGACGAAGGCTTTCGTACTGTGGCCAGGCTGTGCCACTAGCACTTTATGGGGAAAATAGATGGGTGAAGTGCTCGAGTTCATCTGAGCGTTGTTCTTCGAGTGCATTCTAGTCCATCTTTTGTGTTTTTGCCCACAATGCCAATGTAGTCTGAGGCGAGTCGTGCACATCAGTCGTGGTCCTGACCAAACTGCCAGGCCAGGTCCCCTCCAGATGAGAACACCAGCAACCCTGACCACGTTCGATCGGAGTCTAAGGACAGCAGCAACATGTTTTATATTCTTTTATTTTGCCCACCCTGCGAGTGCAAACAGGCCTGCCATATACAGGTTTAGTCATACTCCAATAGGGACAGCCCATTACAAATTGCCAGGTCTTCTTTTCAGGAACACCTGAGCCCCAAACCATAACCTTTAGGACTTTATCAGTGAGGTGCGACTTGAGGCCCGTGGTTTAATGGTTTCGTATGTAGAAGACCAAGATCTGGGCATACCTGTCCCTCTTGGAGCCGGGTAGAATCTTTGAATTAATCTCAGCCACTAGAAATGACTCAAGGATGCATTACATTTTAGTCTTATTTTTGCCTACTGTGCCATTCTAGATAGACCAACCACAGGCAAATCACTCTTGCTCTTCATCCATACGATTTAGTCCAGCTGAAACTGGCAGACCAGGTCCCTCCAGAGATAAACACTAGCCACCCACACTGATTTCAGCATCAGGACCTCACAATCGGTGCTTAACTTGAGGCCCTGGTTGAAGGTGGGGCCCACTGGCACCTTTTTTTGGGTGGGGGGAGGACTGGCATTTATTTTTAGTCATCCAAATTTGACTCCGAGAAACAGTGAAAAACACACAAG
Source organism: Lissotriton vulgaris (assembly GCF_964263255.1). Taxonomy (NCBI): domain Eukaryota; kingdom Metazoa; phylum Chordata; class Amphibia; order Caudata; family Salamandridae; genus Lissotriton; species Lissotriton vulgaris. The sequence continues at coordinate 720,296,001 of NC_141687.1, forward strand.
GGGTAAAGCAGGAATAGGAAGACGGAAAAATTGTGACACCCTCACCCACCCTCACCCTCCCTCACTCACCCTCACTCACTCACCCTCACTCACTCTCACTCACCCTCACCCTCACCCTCACTCACTCTCACTCACCCTCACTCACCCTCACTCTCACTCACCCTCACCCTCACTCACCCTCACTCTCACTCACCCTCACTCTCACTCACCCTCACTCTCACTCACCCTCACTCTCACTCACCCTCACTCACCCTCACTCACCCTCACCCTCACTCACCCTCACTCACCCTCACCCACCCTCACCCTCCCTCACTCACCCTCACCCTCACTCACTCTCACTCACCCTCACTCTCACTCACCCTCACTCTCACTCACCCTCACTCTCACTCACACTCACCCACCCTCACTCACCTTCACCCTCACTCACCCTCAACCCCTCACCCTCACTCACCCCCACTCACCCTCAACCCCTCACCCTCAACCCCTCACCCTCCCTCACCCTCACTCACCCTCAACCCCTCACCCTCACTCACCCTCAACCCCTCACCCTCAATCCCTCACCCACACTCACCCTCACTCACCCTCACTCACCCCCACTCACCCTCACTCACCCTCACTCACCCTCACTCACCCTCACCCTCACTCACCCTCACCCTCATTCACCCTCACTCACCCTCACCCTCACTCACCCTCAACCCCTCACCCTCACTCACCCTCAACCCCTCACCCACCCTCAACCCCTCACCCTCACTCACCCTCAACCCCTCACCCTCAACCCCTCACTCACCCTCACTCACCCTCACCCTCAACCCCTCACCCTCACCCTCACTCACCCTCAACCTCTCACTCACCCTCACTCTCACTCCTCACTCCCCCTCACTCCCCCTCAACCCCTCACCCTCACTCACCCTCAACCCCTCACCCTCACTCACCCTCAACCCCTCACCCTCAACCCCTCACCCTCACTCACCCTCACCCTCACTCACCCTCAACCCCTCACCCTCACTCACCCTCACTCACCCTCACTCACCCTCACTCACCCTCACCCACCCTCACTCACCCTCAACCCCTCACCCTCACTCTCACTCTCACTCACCCTCACTCACCCTCACTCACCCTCACTCACCCTCACTCACCCTCACTCACCCTCAACCCCTCACTCACCCTCACTCTCACTCATCCTCACTCACCCTCAACCCCTCACCCTCACTCACCCTCACTCACCCTCACCCACCCTCACTCACCCTCAACCCCTCACCCTCACTCACCCTCACTCACCCTCACTCACCCTCACTCACCCTCACTCACCCTCACTCACCCTCACTCACCCTCAACCCCTCACTCACCCTCACTCTCACTCATCCTCACTCACCCTCAACCCCTCACCCTCACTCACCCTCAACCCCTCACCCTAACTCACCCTCACCCTCACTCACCCTCAACCCCTCACTCACCCTCTCACCCTCAACCCCTCAACATCAACCCCTCACCCACCCTCACCCTCACTCACCCTCACTCACCCTCACCCTCACCCACCCTCACTCACCCTCACTCACCCTCACCCACCCTCACCCACCCTCACCCTCACTCACCCTCACTCACCCTCACCCTCACCCTCACTCACCCTCACCCTCACTCACTCTCACCCTCACTCACCCTCACCCTCACTCTCACTCACCCTCACTCACCCTCACTCACCCTCACTCTCACTCACCCTCACTCACCCTCACTCACCCTCACTCTCACTCAACCCCTCACCCTCATTCACCCTCACTCACCCTCACCCACCCTCACCCTCACTCACCCTCACTCACCCTCAACCCCTCACCCTCACACAGTGCAATAGGTCTCGGAGCATTTGAGTTAGAGCTTTTAGAAATGTTTATGGCTTTTTTTTTAATTCTTTAGCATTGGCTACAGGAAACAAAAATGCTAAAGATTTACAAAAAAACCCATAAACAATTCTAAAAGCACTAACTCTAATGCTGCGAGACCTATTGCATTTCCAATGCTTGTTATTGTGGTGACAAAGGAATAGGACTTTCATTTTACATTGTGATTGCCTTGTCGGACTAACTTGCGAATCATGACAAGTGTATGTATTGAAATGGGCCCATGCGGAAAGACGAAGAGGGTTATTTCTGAGTTCATTGTGAGACGGTTCCTCCTATACCAGGACTGTGCTCACTGGGCCTAATGCTTAGACCAAAAAGTGATAAATACCTGTGTGATTTTGTAGGTTTGGTAATTAAACTGTTCAAACATTGCATTACTGTGGCATCGATAGCAAGGAGGCAGGGGTCCAGTCATGTTTATTTGAACGTGTATATTACAAAGTTAGAGGCTATAAATGGTAGGAGGCCACCATGAGAGCAGAGGAAAGTAATCCTGTCTGGGGTTGAATTGATTGTCATCATGATCAGCAATCAATTAGGTGGTCTCAATGTCATCCTGATATGTCCCATGACTGTACGGTAACAAATTAAGAATCGCTGTCTTGGTACTCGATTGTGTGTTTATAGGCAGTATCACCCTGTAGATCTCTGAAAACTCAACTTCTTTGCTCCTTTGTGCTTGTTTCTTCTATTGTTAGTATCAGTATTGTTGTTATCTCTAGTTATTGAATGGACCTATTGTGATGACTATGTACTGTTGTGGTCCTTCTTATGAGTGCATGTTGGCTGTAATGATTATCCTGCAAAGCAGTGTCAAATACCCTTATCAGAATACGTTTGCCGATATTCAGTTATATAAAGTCAATAAAGAGCTACTGAAAATGGGCTGAAATACGTCTATGTAAGCACTGTGCTACTTTTTAGGATTCAGTCCTGTTGGTGCCAGTTTGCAGTAAGCGATATGCACCATGTGACTCTGCATGGTCCCATTAGGAGGAGTTTCAATTTGTAATTCCTCCAAAATCTTGTAAAAATATTTGTAATTTTGAGTGCAGTAATTAGTTGCTTGTTCGTTGCAGTACATCTCCTTTTTAAAGAAGTATGAATAGTCATTGGATGCTTGGCCTACCCTAGGAGTCAAGTGCTAAAACTGGTCCTTGATCCTCAATCTGAGGGACCCAAGTTATAGTGGTTCCTGGACACTAAAGAAAGATCCCCATTGACACAATTGGGTCCAAGTAACTTTCAATTGCCGTAAGATCTCCTCACCCAATTTTGCAAATCAAGGGATTTTACATTGTGAACTCTGTGACATATGCAACAGGAAGAAGATTTACATTGTAAAGTTTCTGACAAATGCAATAAAAGCGGCTTTACATTGTTAACTGAGAAATAAAATAGGGAAGGATTTTACAATATGTACGCTTGACAAACGAAATGTCTCTTTTTTTGATCAAGCACCAGAAAATGCTTGACATCTCTAGGAGAAATCAAGGTTTATGTCATATAATACTTTGGGTCTTCTTAAAGTGTTTGATGTGAAGAAACTAGATGTATAGGGTTAGTTAGCCCCTGTACTATTTCCTTTGGGAACATGCAACCTGGGTATTTTTCAAGGTCATTTTAAGAGGGGTCAAAATTTGTCATGGCATTTCAAATCTTGCAAATTTTTGCAATTTTGTGCATAGCATTTACTTCTCTGTGCATGAAAGTACTTTTTCTCTTTTAAAAAAAACACTGATTGTGTCATAATTTAGTGTGTTGCTCAGTTTTAAGCTTTTAAACAACAATACCTTCATCAGTCAGCAGTGGACTGTACAGTCTCATTACCCTGACAGTCAGGTTTTATATTATTAACTCTTTGACAAATAAAAAGGCCATTTACATTGTGGAGTCTCTGACAAAAGTAGGTAAAAAAGGGTTTTATTGAGAACTACGCGAGAAGTACAATAAGAACAGGTTTTACTTTTTGAACTCTATGACAAGTGCAATCGGAAAAACCTCCTGTTGTGAACTCCTTAACAAACACAATTGGGAGGAGCTTTGCATTGTTTACCAGTAAGAGATGTTCTGACAGAGATTTTGAGTTTAAGTGGTGTAATAGGGTCTTATTTGCATTCAGTATACTTATAATTTTTGATTTAGTATTTAGTTTCTGTTTGAATTAAACTACTTTTGTTTTTAAAAGTAAACTCATTTGGAATGAAAGTCTTATGATGGATGGCTAATAAGGTGTTCTCAGTTGAAAACAGAGGTACTGGTTCTTGGGAATTATCCTTAGATCCACCCTCTGGTTGATAGACGCTGGCTTCCGGCACCGCACTCAGCCCCTCTCGATGCCATCCTGAACACACCAGAAGGAAATAACCTCAAAAAAGGTTGACAAAATGTCACAAAAATCCTTTCAAAAACAGACAGAGATGTAGCTCTTCTCTCGAATCAGCATTGGCTGACGTGTAAAGAAAGGAACTGACATCAGCGTGCAGAGGTGGCGCCTATGTAGGTGACTTCCAGCACCGTTGATGCCACTCAGACTCGGCCTACCCCACCTACCAGTACGCAGGGATACTGCTCATGAAAAATCTTCCCGATCCAGTCTGATGCCTGGAGAAATTCAAAGGTAAGGAATCTGCGACTAGTATATGTCTCGACCAGATAAGGTGTTACGGCAGTTAAAGTAACTTGTTCATCAGCACTGATCGTAACTTTTTCCCATGTCAACAAAATCACTGGTTCTTTTGAATAGCTTAAGGAAAATTCCTCGTCTCCAAGTTGACACAAGAAGGCTGGTGATCAAGGCAGTTGGCTTTATGGGAATGCAGTGTTGTTTGGCTTGCCTAATAATCTTATCTGTAGCCTTCGAATTGTGCAAAATGCAGCTGTGTGAATGTTACTTACTGTACAGTAGTACGCTTCTGTTAAATCACAGTAGGACTTATTCCATAGAGGATACATGGATCTTGTTAAAAACATTGCATAGTGCACAATGCCCTTGCCTGGTACTTGTCCTAGGTGCCTCACTTGCATCTTCGGCCCTGTGTGCCCTCTCACATGCATCACTCCTCACTCATTCTTGGTTTTGGTCATGATCCATTGCCCAAGAGCAGGCAGGAGCTTTCTCTTTGATCTTGTTTCTATTCCCAGTAAACCTCAGGTAAAACGCTCTGCCCGTCTGAGTGGAAGGTGCTGTGAGACTGCGGCGCAGCACATTTAGGCCTGATCTACCGACACTGCAATGCTTGTTCGTCTTACGACCTTTTCCACTGATGTTTGCCAAGTGCCTGTTCCTCCAGCTGATGAAATCACTAAGCTAGTTAACCTTGTTTTATGTTTATGATCTGAGAAAATGACAGATAATATTAACATGTCTATCAATCTAATACATTTAAAACAATACAAGGGCTGTGAAAATAATTTGCACTTTTCAGGACTTTGACCAGCTATGATGGCTGATGTTAGCATCATTCAATAGGTATTTTTATATTAGATATGTTATCATCCGGATTTTCTCGCTAATTCTGTTACAACATCTCCTCTGCAAAGTTCTTTCATGGACCATGATGTATATTATCTGAGTCGCCAGGGGCAACAAGTAATTGATGGCGTGCTTATTAGTGTGTGCATGAGCAGAAGGATGAATAATAAAGTACAGTGCTCTGCAGATGACCTCTTGAGTGGTTGAGATGGGATAAACTGAAAGAGGAAAGCAAAACAAAATGGCATCATCACAATCAAAGCAGGGAGCGGCTGAGAATCTGAGTTACCCATCTTTGATATAAGTGCCAGGAGAGGTGCAACATCAGGGAAAAGATGAATTTTCCCCTACAGAAAGAAACCATCCATACAAAAATTGGGGTGGGTGGTATAGAATATACAAAATTGTGCATTTTAGCTCTCTTTAGAGCGGCCGGGTAAAACCAGAATAGGCAATGCCAATAGTACTGGCCTTGGCAAACTGGTGCTGATAAAAGACCTTTCTTTATGTGGATGGAAACCCTCTGCACAGGTCTCGAGCAGTTACTCAAAGTGAAGGGAGCTCTTGGGCAACGTGTGTTGCCGGCTTATCCATGTTTTATGCTGTGGTAGGCAGAATCGAAATGTGAATGACAATTTAACAGACTAACGGATGAAGCACACTGATCATGACCTTCTTCATATGTATATCATATATAATTTTTGGGGAAAAACATAAACTGGCAAAACAGCTAAAGTGGTCTTAAAAGCCAGACCTAGAAATGTGCCGACTATACAAACGTGTGCCTGTTATCTGTAGTACATAGTGTGTACATTGCCATATCAAAAATAAATACATCTAATTCTGGTATTTGTAAAGCGCGACCTTCTCACCCCTGAAGGTCTCAAGGAGCTGGGGGCCGTTGGGGAGATTAAGTGACCTATTGCCCAAAGTCACGTGATGCTGAGGTGAGCTGTTACCGGGGATCGAACCGTGACTCCTACGCTCTAGAGTCAGCTGCCCTGGCCGCTGCGCCACACTTCTCCCTGTGTGTACATTGCCATTTCAAAATAAATCATAACACCTCTTTTAGAGACATTCTCCTCACAAACAGAACCCCATTTGTCCAGGCTCACATTCTTGTTATTGTGTGTGCAAAGACAAAAAAGCTCGAAGAGATATCTGTTACCCCTGTGATTGCAAAGATTTTCAATTTTTCTACCAACTTCCTTCTCTCCTCTCTTATAATTCTGGTGGGAATTAGGGAGATAACGAGGAGGTTTCCAATAACCTCACTCCACCCCTCTAAACGGGAAGCACAAGCATATGGTGTAGAGGTAAGGAACACAGTGAAGGATGACCCTCGCAGAAATGAGGTTTCCCAGCTTCTACATGTAGTTCCTGTAGACTGCTTGAGAGATCAGACGTGTAAAGGTAAAGAATAATGATGAAAGTCAGGCCTGTTCATTCCAGCCCAAAGCACCATACATGCTACGCCATGCCATGCTATGTTATAGCCGAATAATCCGCTGCTGAAGGCTGTACCAGTTGTTGAAGGCCCTAATGTCAAGCTATAAACCCAAGCCACAGGTGAGGGCCTTTATTGAGGGAGATCCCGAGTCAGAAGGTCTATAAGGCTATTAGAACATTCCATCCACTGAGGGTAGAATGTTCTAAATTAAAAAGAGAGAATCAACAAAAACAAACATCAGAAAATTGGAGCAGAAGGTTAGCCATTGTTAGCCCTGATCCCCAACATTCCAATGTTCTAATGTAGCCTTAGAGCCCACAGTAGTGAGCTCTACCGGCCATTAAAGGCCATCTCCAGTGTTAAAAGGCCGAGCCGAAGGCAGAACGTTCTAATTTGTAAAACAAAGGAACCCGAGGGGGGTTGAAATCCCCTCAGGCTCTGTGAGGCCCTTGTTCACAGCTGTTGCTGTGAACAAACATTGGAATGTTGATGCTCCGAGCTTCTACCAGCCTTTAGAAGCCTGGAGCACTTCATTATCTTCAATAGAGAGCTCGACATTCCAATGTTCTAATATGTTTCACATATTTATATGGCGTGCATTCTGCCATTTCGATGGTCTTGCAGTCTAAATCTTGGCTGGTACCTTCACGCCCTGGTTCTGAGGATCCTACTCTATAAGATTGTATTACAGCCTGGAATCTGGTGGTGTTTGTGGGCTACAGTAAGGAGCAGGCATGAAAGGATATCTGAAAGGATGTTCATATTTAGATGTATTCTAGGTTTAGCCTGTATAGCTCAAGACCTAGCCTTGATGTTTACACACAGACTGGGTTATTTGGCCTAAGTTTTGACTGGTGATTTCTATGTCTATTTATTGGGTAGTGTTACAGAGATCTGTACAATGTCAGATGGGTGTTGGTAGATTTTTTAGACGTACTATGGTGGTGAGTGCTGATGGTATGAGTGAATGCTGTTGTTTGGGTTTTGATATACATCTAAGTGGCATATCTGTGCAGTGTTGGATGTGTGTGCACTAGGTGCTCCTTTTATTATGTTTTGTCAGAAATTCATGTGTTTTGCAATTTTTTTATTTTGGAAACGGTACCATTTGGAACACAATAATATAGAATGTTTGTGCTGTACTACTTGAATATATACCTTCAAATTGTTCTAGTCGATATTCTGGTTGCGATACTATGCTAGAACTATATTTTAAAAAAGCAATAATGTGATACCACTCTAAGGGCCCAATTCTGATGCAGTTTGGAAATCTTCCTGACGGAATGGATTTGGAAATGGTTCCCGACCAACTCGGATCGGGAGAGTCCGACCGACTGAATACTATGCATCCTGATGCTTTCAGATACGATTTGGTCGGACTTCCATTGACTTCAATGGGAGACTATGGGGCTCATTAGGCGATGGTGGTCCTTCCGCCATCACACAGGAAATTCCCACTGACAAATTAGGATGGCAGTGGTAATCCCAATGTGTCCACAGTGGACGGAAAGTCCGTCCGCCACAGTTCCCCAAGGCGGTCCTTTTCTGCACGCCTTGAGGAACCAGGACACAGGACAGCATTGCGGCGGTGCACTGCCATAGGGATTACGGAATCCCTTTCCGCCTGTCTTTTTTCGGCGGTCATCCATCCGCAAAAAGACAGGCGGAGGCTGGATTCGGCACCCCCCCTTGCGAGCCCCATTTGTGTGGGGGGGGGGGGTACACTGGGTGTACCCATTGTACCCTCCCTGCATTTCCATGCACCAAGTGGAAGGCACTGCGTGGTGTCTGCCACATAGTGCAGGGAAATGCAGTGCAAGCACTTTTAGCATTGCGCACCGTGCTGCAGCCAGCAGCACCGTCCGCAATGTTAAAAGCCAGTATGGTGGGCGCATCCTAATATGTGTGGTGTGACTGCCGCACATCTGGCGGGCGTTTCCAGCACCGCTACGATGGCGGGCGGACTGATGTCCGCTCGCCATCGTAATGAGCCCCTAAGCTCCTATCAAATGCATAGGCTCCCATTGAAGAAAGTGGTGACAGGGGAAAATCGGGCACCCTATGGTGGGCACCCCCTTGTGCCTGCCACACTGTGCATGACTAGTAAGGTGGGCCCATGGTTACCCCCACAGGCCCGATTTGGAAGGCACCGGGTGCAGTGGGGCCTGCTAAGAGCCCCCAAAGTCTGATTACGACTGCCGATTTGAGTGGGACGGCACGATGCGAAAAGGCTGTCTGAATCCAGCATCGTACTCAGATGTTCTGTAACACAGCCCGAAGAGACGTACATTTCTGCTCCGTACGGCTCAGTCATTCCAAATGCCATTGGATTTGGATTGAGATATTCCTAAAGCCTAACTCGCATCGCACTCGGTTGGTCGGAAACCTTTCCGAGTCAGTCGGCAAGACAAGTTCCCGATCCGAATTGGATGGAGCAAATGCGTTAGGAGGCCTTCCTAACCGCATCGTAATTGGGCCCTAAATCTGATCTCAACCACTGCTGTTACTGGCTCCAACTACAGACACACTCTTAATAAAACCCTAAATAAACTGTTGGACTAACATGTGGACCTGTTACCATACTCACTAGAAACTTGCCTGTTCATTCACACATGTTATCATACAAATAAAGTGAGTCAATCCTCGGCCATCTGCCCCTCCCAGGGGGTTGCCATACATATATCATCATTATAGGTCCAAGGGAGCCTATCCCCCAGTCCTTTTAGAGACCAAAATCCCTGTTACAACTACAAACCACCAAATATATTATTACATGAACAATATGTAAATACTGATTGCTTGTATAGCATTTAAACCACGCAATGACCACTTCAAGGTGCAAAGGGGAGCCAAGGAGGTGGAAAAGAGGCACCAGGAGAGAGCAAAAGATGGACAAGGAAAAGAGAATGGTGAAGGAGCCTTGTAGATGGAGTGGTTTGCTCAAAAAGCAAAATTCTGACCAGATGAGGTGTTAGTGCATTTTGGGTCTCTGGTTTAGGCATCCGTATAAAAGGTAGAGTCGGAGGAAAGGGATTGGTTGAGGGACTGGCTGGTATCAATCTCCACTTCTGCATTTCACTTCATATGTTTTCCCATTCTGCCTCTTCCACTTAGATTCTCTGTTACACGTTATGCCTGAGATTCTTCTTAGTATCGACAATGAGGAGAAATAAACAATGGCACACATTTTGCAATCTCGGGTCATATACAGCAGAGCCCAGCAAATGTTACAGCCTCGTTAAAAGTGCACAGACAGCGCAACGAGTACACCAATCTTACAGTTCGTGATCTCAGACAAAAGTGTTTATATTTGTATGAATTTGGTGTTTGTCTGGAAAAGAGAACCTAAAAAAGAGTTTTTAAAGTCTTGTTTTGATACAAATAGTGTATTGTTTTGTTCCCCAGAATTATATCATGCAAGGCATCGTCGTGTGCTGTTTAGTTAAACTAAAACAACCACATTCCCTGTGCTTCGCCTTTCAAACTGTTGAATGCGGCGTTGTACTTTCATTTATACAGCCCTTTCCTACCCGTTCTGAGGCACTGTAAGAAATGGGAGTTACCCAAATCTTCAAGGGGGTAGCATGGCATCAAGCGGGCAGGCCAAACTTTGAGGACATGTGAAGCATTCACGCAGTATCCACAGACAACACACCAGGCACACTACAAAAGAGACGCAACTCCACTTTTGGTTGGAAAAGAAGTAGTTTAGTGATATCTCCAACCTGTAAGGTAAAAAGGAAAAATACACTGGTAATCATAACATGGCGCCAACTGGCACCCAAGCCAAGTATTTCAGTGGGGGATTATTTACATGGGACAAAAAGGGTTTAGTCCATAGTCCATAGTGTCTAGCTGAAATATAAAAAGGTTAGCATTTGGCACGCAACATCAGTGACACCTATATAAGGGAAAAATGCACTTAGCGTATTCGCCCATTAACCATGCAACCAAACATTAGGGATAAGAACCCAAAATAGCTGGCATTGGAGACTCCTGTAAAAAGAATAGGAATCACCTGGCATTAACATTAGGCAGGAACACCTGTAATAAAACATCAGGTTTCTTCCCCCCTCCACCTAGGGAACTACGCATCAGGCAGGGCCTACTCAGGCCTTCATCCTTGGGAGGTTGGCTGAAATTGTAAATTGCATATTAGCGTAATTACACCTCATGCGTGACAACGCCAACCCAACCCCTGTAAGGGAAAAACATCATATAATAATAGACAGGAGTACCTGTAATGAAACACAGCAAGGTTTCCTCTATCATAAACCTAGGGGTACCAAAGCATACAAACTCCCAGCATGTATAAACAACAGAATACCTGGACCTCAATAACTTTAGTGTAGGCATAACATTAGCATCTTCACCTTAGCAGGGTAATCCACCTACAATACAGCTAGGCACAGAAGTGCACTACACCTTTAGTATTTGCGAGTACCAGGCTTCGGGCAACCTTTCTTTAAACCAGGACATCCACTTCCTCATGACAGGTTACACATTCCCTTAATCAAGAAGAACATTTCCTTGGGCACTAGCTCATGGGTGGATAGAAGGTGAACCCGGGCGTATGACCACTAAGCCTAACTCAGAGCATCTAATCTGAAGACATGCCCATTCCGTCCCAGTTCAAAGGGGAGGGGGGGGGCCAGTTCCTTCTCTCCAGGCCCTTACAGTTTCGCTTAGTCCCACCACAGGGTTAGTCCGGGCCACCACCGTGGCGTCTGGGGCCAACGGGGCCCAACTACAACTGTCCAAACTAAGGGGAGGGGGGGCGAGCACCGACCCTGTGCCCCGTTGCCCTCTTCACCCCACTCCCACACAGTTTGCCCAAGGCCCCACTCACCGGGCTCCTGATGCCTCTCCGGCGTCCGTAGGGCTCTGGCTTCTCTTCCTCTGAGGCTCCTCTACGAAATGGCAGAGCTCCACCGGCACTCCAGGGCCCTGCAGCGTCACCTCCTCGCTCCCCGTCACCCGGGTCCCGCTCCCAGGGGTCCGGGGCTCCACTAGTCAGCAGGGCTGGTCGTCGCAAAGGGGCGGGCACCGACAGCGTGCCTCAGTGCCCCTTCCTCACTCACAGCGGCCTCTGCGGGCTCTGACCGGCGCTTCCCTTGCTTCACCCGGGCCCCTCCTACCTCATGGGGACCCGGGGCTCCAAGATTGGCTGTAGGGCTCGCCTCCCAACGGGAGCCCTGCAGATGTCGGGCAGCTCTCTAGGGGTCTCCGTACCTCGAGGCCCCTCCTCACCGGCTCTCCCGCGGTGACCTCGATGGTTTCACCCGGGTTCCCTCTTCTTCACGGGAACCCGAGGCTTTGCGGCGGCTTCCGCGGGCTTTAGAGGCCTCTTCCTGCTGCCCGGCGAGGCAGCCAATCCGTGCGCGGCCCTTCAGGGGTGCGGCCGCGAGGGCCAATGGCTGCGCGACAAGAGCGGGGGCGCGACCAATGACGTGGTCGGGCGCCCCCGTCACGTGGGCAGGTCGAGGCTGGCTTCTCGGGCCTGGCGCGGCCCCTTCTTCACTTTGGCGGCCCTCTCCTCACTCCGGGGGCCGCCGGCGCTATTCCCACAGCGGGGGTCTCCTCACTGGCTGGCGCGAAGCGGCTCTGATTTCGGCATTAACAAGGGGTAGGCTCCCTTTTAATTAATTAATTATATGGCGGACAGCGCGCTGAGACGAGGGTAGGCTCCTCCGCGCTATTTCTCCACAGTTTCCTCAGCACCCGGGCTGCGACGGTGATCTCCAGCGGCAATAAGGGGTAGGCTCCCTTTTTAATTAATTAATTAAATGGCGGACAGCGCCAAAACGAGGGTAGGCTCCTCACATTCGATCCTCCTCACAGTGCCCTCAGGCCACAGCTCGATTCTCTATGATTATATTGGGCGAGTACTTGGTTTGGGACATTAATTAAATACCTGAAGTGGCACATTGGTAAAAAGCGGTTATCAGTTGGGGGTCTCTTACAATATGTTCATACCTTTATCGTTGGTTGGCATGTGACATTTCTATATACACGTCAGAATATATGGCCACAATTAGAGTCTGAGACATATAGAAAAGGGATTGCAGATAGGGGATTGCATAACATTTAGTAAGATAAAACCTCACAGGATTGTATATCAATACTTAGTTTTTCCATTTTTAGACTGCAGCTACTAAGGAAGAGAGGAACTATATCGATTTGAAAAAGGCATATCTTACATTAAAAAGGACTGAAAAGTACATCCTACCGTTTTAAATAACAGGTTAGTTTATAAATGTGATTTTGGATAACTTATTTGCAAATAACAGGTATATAGGGCAACATTATTTAGTCTTAATCTACCCTGTCTAGGATGTCTCTCCAAGAAAGTCAGACCACGAAACGCTTGTCTCCCCTCCGCAATTGAAGATAAGGAACCTTCTTGAGTGAGGTACCCATAATATATCTTAGGGGTAAGAATGCTTTTTATGTTAATACCTGAGCCCACGAGTTAAATAAAACCACATATAGAGGCTCTAACTCTTACAGTTCCCTTCTCCCTTTTAGGTTTTGCTTTCCCACTCAATTGACTTTGAAGATAAACTTAGAGTTATCTATAAAAGAACCCAGATAGTTCAGGCTACCATCTGAATTTAAGGTGAGATTATATCTGTTAATAACCACTGTGTATTGTGATATGTCCGTAGTCACCCTAATAGTATCAATGCTATGCTCTTTAGTGTCCCTGACTGCTAACAACGAAGTCCAAGTACCTGGTGCATTAGTATTTTAAACTTATCAAGAGCTTTATAAACCCTGAGAATATAATACCTTTCCACCCTCAGCCACCTTAGGTGTAATTTGGTGTTTCACAGCCGATGGAAACATTTTATTGTTGCATTAAGTGTTGGTGATTGAATCACTTGTCCTTCTTTCTTTTTTTGCTTAAAGCATGGGTATATTATATTTTGTTTGTTATTTCAGGTACCCTGCACACACTTACGGAAGAGAGAGTTAGTACTCTTTCTTTTCTGGTCCTGAGGAAGGTGGTCTCAACCCACCGAAACGCGCGTAGACCTGGCGTGGACAAGACACAAATGACATCTGTGTCAATCTAACCTTAGAATCAGCCTTTTGCTAGGATTGGAATAAATGTGGAGAATGTATGAATGTGTCAGTGTGATTGTTGGTTGATGTGTGTGTGGCAGGGGTGTACTGTTTGTGCCTTATATAAATGATTGTAATTCTAATAATTCTGTGAAGATCATGGTACTTTGTACTATAATTTTAATTGAACTGAATTGAAAATGTTATTTATGAATGATGTATATACAAGAAATGATTTATATAAAAAAAGTAAAAATATATATATCTTTTGATACACTATAAAAAAGAAAATAAACAAAATACACAAAAGGAAATCTTTGTTGTCGTCTTACCTATGCTATTAAGAAGGTAAATAAACTGGCTTGAGGAAATTAGTTAAGTAAGAAGGAACTGACCAAGGGGGGGCTCTTGTATGCTTACACAGCGCGATTCTCCTCAGCAGATGACGCTATTTACAGCGCACTGCTCCTCCCTCTTAGCCCAACAGAATAGAGGCAGTTCAGGGCTTCTAGGGACACGCAGCTCCTCCCAGTCCTTCTCTAGCGCTTCCAACTTATAACGCTTCCCAGGCAGGACAGTTCAGGTCAGGGCAGCAACAGTCTTGGAATTTACAGCGCTTAGGTAGGCAAACCAGGACTTCCAAGTAGGCTCCTCACGGAGGGGGGGGCGAACAGTTCCACAGCCAGCCCCAGGGGCACACTCCTCACCTCCTGGGGGGTTCAAGCCCACAGCATTCCTCCTCTTCTGGGCACCTTTTTCCCTCAGCGCTGGCGTAGTTCAAGGTCCCACGGCGTCAGGGACCTATGAAGAGTCCTCCCTTGTCAGGGGCCCATGGGGACAGCAGCGGGGGGGTTTATAGGGGTGCAGGGCCCAGCTCACAGGCCCATGTGGCGGTAGCACCTCACAGCAGGTCCCCCTCCCTTCCTTGTCCCAGCGCTGACTGACTCTCTGGTGACACTTCCCCCTATTTATACCCTCCTCCCAGGCAGTGCCAGGACCTTCTAGAATGTTGGCACATCTAGCCTAAACTGGTTCTAAGGGAGGGGGTGAGCACCCTGGGTGCCAGGCTTTCCCTCCAAAAGCTAGGGGTAGCTGGGTAATATTAACTAGACCGCCAACCTAACGCAGTCAGGTGGCACTACCCAGGGCCATGGCATCCATTTTAAGTCTCAGTACATTTCAGTCAGGTGCAGTTTTAAAATGGGGGATATTTTCTGTACACCATTTAACATCATGTAATTTTACATTTTCAACAAGGTGTCTCACACCACTCATGGCCTATACAGGTTTAATCCCATGGGGGAGACATCCTAGGTAAGGGGGTCAACAGCGAAAAATTTTGGGGGAAAAAGGCCAAGTCCAACAGGCACCAATGGCTTTCAGGTTGTTCGAGTATGTAGTTACTCTGTAATGCATTTTTGCATCTTTAATTGGCTTTGTCGTTATTCACATTGTTTTTCTTGAATATGTTTTTTATCAAAATGTTGATTTCTTGTCACAAACTTGAGTTATTCGCTGAGTGATCACAGCAAAGTTTGTGTGTAAGACCAAGTGTGAGTATACGGTACTGTGAGAAAAATCAAGCATTGTTTGAAGATGTTTGAATATACAACATGGGCCTGCCCTTTTAATTTATGTTCGAAGTTCAGTTGTTTAACTTTGCTCTTCAAAAATAGCACAAGTGCCCACAATAAAAGAAGTGCGTGAGCAGAAACTGTTTAAAGCCATTCCCAGGCCTGTTTTTAACTTGTCTGAACTAAATTAGCATGTTGAAATGTATAAAATGTAATCACAAAAATGTTCTGTGTGCACAGCGGCAGTGCAAAGATTTCTGCCGCCTTACGTGACGTATGTTTTTCACTTCGCGTGGGGTGGCATTAAGAGACCGAGGTAGCAAGTGTAAGCTGTCCTTGCCCTAGCATTGAACTAGAGCACGCGCGGTTCAACTGCAGGGCAGAATGGAGATATCTAATTGGTTGATGGCTGATTTAATTATCTCGAGTGAGTCAGAGATCTGAAGTGCGCTGGTATCTTTATCCAAGTTGGTCACTTGGAAGAAGATTGTCAAAATGTGTCTGCTGGCTATTAAACAGCTCCAGGACAGAAGTGGAAGACAGCTCATAAGGTACTACTAACGCACCCTGGCAAAAAAAGAAAATAAATGATGGTCTAAACAGGACAGGTTTGTGGTACATAGCGCAATCTGTCCACTCTGCGCTTCCTGTCCTGTCACAATTAGCTGAAAACTGACACAACCTTCAGAGATATAAAATCCATGATTTCGTTTCATGGGCTGTATGAAATACGGATTTCACCATCAGAATGAAGGCCCCATAACTACTAGGATTATGTGGCAATGAGGGAACATTATTCAGCAGGGTTATTTAAGTTACGCAGGAAAAAAGCGAATTATGCAACATTTTGTGTCACTTTCTCTAGCAGTACTATTTTATCAATTTGAGATAAAAACAACATTTTGAAAATTGGAAATTATGCAGCAAAGTATGTGGCAAGGTCAGGAACTCATCATTATGTGGTAAATGCTTCTATTGGCCCTGACCTTTGACCTTTTTTCTTATCACCCATCAATTTATGAAAGATAAACAAAATCTATTGTATTTCCAATCAGTGCTCATCCTTAGTTGCATCTTGAAAAGAATAACTTCAGCAGTCACTCCATTTCCAGTTGTGATGCTTGACTTATTCAAAGGAGAGGCTGGAGTAGATTGAGCCTGTTGTACCACGTTTCTTGCCGTAGTAACTTTAAAAGTTTATTTCATGAATTGCAATTTGTGTTACTCTTTTTGTGGGCAGGTGTTTTGTTTTAGGATTTCCCTATCAAACCCCTACGTCAATTTTCCCAACCTCCCCTACTTTACAGTAATTGCTAACTATTTCCCCATGACTGCCATGGTCCCTCAGAATTTACAACTAATTCATACATCTACATGTGCAGAGATCCATGCAGAAGAGATGAAAGAGGTAAAGGTTTCCAACCATAAATTTGTGAATTACATTTTGTAGTGGTTGAGTCGTACTACTATATTACTACTTTACGCACAAAATGTAGTTTGTGAATCAAGCCCATTTTGTCCTAGCACATTCAAACAGTATACATATTCTGGTGCCTAAAGGATTGTCCAAAGTGGTTTCTTACAATAAGCACCCCAGCTTACAGATTAGAACCTTGGAAGTCCAGATGATGCTTGACGCGTCAGATTAACCTTTGCCACCGTATTTCGAATAGAGCTAGAGTAAAATCACAGGTCTTGCATATATCATCAACTTATATCCTTACTATTCAGTCAATGATGACAGGGGAAGAAGTTTTAAACCTTTATTTATCTTTATTAGTAGGTTTGTTCAGCTTTATTCCGATTAATCCAGTTCACAGAGATAACTAATGAAATGTTCATTAGTGACAGCATACATCAATACAGCGTACTGCATAAAGGAAATTTTCACCAAACTAGCTAAAGCACCTAATTTACCTTAAGCTAGGACCGGTGAAGTGTCCCTTCTAGAACAGATCATGATTTTTGGAGAATAGATAAAAACTAGAACATCTCATAAAAAGTTGTTCTGGAAACTCAGCCGTATTCCCCACTGCTGCAGTAGCAACCGTTAGAATGTCAGTGATAGAGGAATGATCGTTTAAGTAGCATTGATCAAAGAAAATTCTTGAATAAGGAAATAGAATACAGTCACCTGTAGCAATAGCTGTCTATAACAAAGAGCAAGGATATAAAAGTGCGACTAGTCCCATAGTAGAGTCATAAGGGATCTCTCTAAATAGGAACATGTAATATAATATATAAAATCACACAATAATGTGATGAAAATTAGAAGGTGTCTAAGTCTTTTTTCCAATGGAAACCGCTAATCCAATGGTGTTGTCAACATCTGTTGCTTCTCCTCCTGATTCCCACTGTAAACATTCATGCTGGTACACAATAAAACAGTGTTACAACTACTAGAAACATGGAGGAAAGTTCTCATGAGAACCTTCTTACCTAAGCTAAGAGTTGTGTTCAGTGTCCCATTCTGAATACTAAAGGCTAGTCAGATGCACTGAATCAAATCTATCAATAATATCCTAGTTAAGCATACATGAAATATATCTAAATCATTATTCATTCTAGTCGCCTTTTCATTCTAAATTCACAGAAAGGTTCATCATGTGATTTAAAATATAGTGAGATGAAGCAAAAGAACATAATCTTGAAGTCAGCACATTCTTTAGAGAACCTGGTGCTAGGCAAAGTGTCTTAAATTAAGCAACAGTTAAAAGAAAAGGCTTGGGCCTAATTAAAGGAGCCTAGTACAAAAAAATTAATTCTTCAATTTATTTTTCATACACATTTAAAGCAACCACATTTTACTTATGTGTGATTTACTTATGTATTCTTAAAGAATACTTAAAAATCATTCCAATGGATTTCTACACATTGTAAAGTAAGCAAATTGTTCCTTTGTGTTGTTTTTCTATGTGAAACATTTCTGTGTGGTTTAAACGCATTCTGAAGAGCAACTTTTACATGGCCCGCAACTCGAAATTTGTTTTTAAAATTAATTCCTTAGACATACATTCTTAGACGTGCATGCAGACATAAATTACGTTACATAACCCTCTGGGACAACATGATCATTTGTATTTCCTTAGTTCTTGGTGATGCCTTTTCTAATATTCCGCTATGATGTGGGTGGTTTGTTGGCAGTCACAGCGCTTCATATTCAATATACAATAGATTGTCGTGCGAGTTCCTTCAGAGTGCATGTCTGCCACATCTGGTTTACATTCCCACCTTAACACAGATGTGTTGGTCAGCATATGTGGAAATGCTCATGTGAAAGTTTATATCTACAGTTTAAGAAGTGTAAAAAAAACAGAAATCCAAGACAGCAGGACTTTTGCATCTACGCACCCAGGATCTCTGTATCCATGTGGTTGTCCCCAACACTGCATGAAATTGGGAAAGAGGTCAAGGCTCACCTATTTAAGGAACACTCCAATGTTTCCTGTATTTCATTCTTCTGCCAATCAAGACCTACTTTCTGTATGAATAAAAAAGAATTCCACCCTAAAATAAAATAAAATATTGAACCGTTATGGTACAGTAAAATTCCCTTAAAATATAATGTTCAGGAAACAGGTAAAATTCTGATAGGCTTTAAGAGTTGTGCTGCACATTAGGAACTTAAGGGTGCTAGCATATGGCTTGTGTCATTCCTAAGCGAGAAAGAATGGAAGGTGCATTGGCCTAAGCTTGTTCTGAAATGCTGTTGATATTGGTGATGTTCTGTGTGATCTTAGAAATGGTTGCAATTTTTTTGTTAGGCTGTGTAATAGTGGTTAGTTTAGGGTGACCATGCCAATTTACAGTCAATGGATCTGCTGTACGGTAGATTGAAGATATCTGCTTTCACTTGCTTAGTTTGAGAAAAGAAAAACAAAGGCACCCCTTTGCAGGGGCACCAAGTGTTTTATAGAAGTTTGCTGCCACTTCCATTGAATGTGGGGGTAGCCGAATGCCAAGACCGTCTAGATTTGATTCCACTTCTTGGTCTCTCTTCCACCACCATGCACTTCCTGTATTTCTTCCAGTGTCTTTCTCTTTTTGTTACTGTACTGTGAAAAGGACTATTATACTTTTCCACAAAATCCAAATAGATTTTTTATTCACTATGAGTTTGTAGAATCACTCAGTGTCTGTTTAACACTTGCTGCTGAGACGTGCTGATCTGCGGGCTACGAATTCTAATACCATAAGCCTGACTCGGATTCCAGTGCTTCCGTGGTGGGTGCACAAGGTACCATAAAAGTGGGTAACAGTGACACTCATTTGCAGCGAAAAAAAACGGCTGAACTGCTGTATTAATAAGTGATATTTGCTTTTGTCGCGGTTGTGTCCAAAGTGTAAAGTGGCTGGCCAATAGAACAGCATTTTCAGGGTGTCCATTGCTCCTCAGTTGCTTAAAACTTTTCTCTTAAGTACTATGTATGTTGCAGAATGTGGAACTTGGTGCAAAGCTGCCATTTGATGCAACTGCAGGAAGGTGGTCAGGGCGTGAGAAATTGTTTATCAGTTAAAGAGAAGGAGAGGTCGCCAGTAATTCATTTTCTAGTGTATACGGTGTGCTTGAAGCTGAGAAAGTCAGTCTGTCTGGAACTTTTTCCAAGTGCATCTGTAAATCCATTACCATGAAATTATTAATTGACTTCTATGAAATGGTAAACAACGAGAAATCATTACTGGGACACCGACTTTTGTAAGAAACTCCTCAGTAGTAGACCATTTTCCAGTGACAGATTGCACCAGGTTTGACCTCACACATATGTCCCTGAGACACCAGGTTTATGGCACGAGGCAGTAGTTCATCTCTCAGGGTGCATGGTTCTGCAATTGACTCATGAGGTCTCCTCAACTTGTAATGAGGGACTTGATGTTTATATTTCAACAGGGCACACGTACTAACCAAGTTATGCAGTATGCAAGTGACATTATGAAGTGTGGCATCGCATGTGGCATCACAGGAAGTGGCATCACAGCCCATGACAAAACACAGGAAGTAATATCACAAGAAGTGACATCTGATCTTAAGACCTCGCGCATATGTTTAGCAGGTCAATCCTGAGTACATTTGAGCGCATTACAATATTTAACAAATTCAATTTTAAATCGAGGTTGTGCCAAAACTCAACCCCAACTCACAATCTGGGCCTTAACTAGTGCATGATTTTTTTTAACTCTTTCACAAAGAAATTGGCTAAAAGGAGAAACATAGCTGTAAATCTGATCTGCCTACTTGGTTGCATAGTATACATTCTAAAATATCTTAAATACAGTGTAATCCTTCAAATATAGCACAATGAACTATGCAGAACATGTGACTCCTACACCTTGTAATCCTCACTGTCTTATATAACACATCCTGTACATTGATATACATACATGATTTATTGTCAATATTTACTGCGTATGTGTGATGTAAAGCACTTTGAGACTCTTCATTGGCATGCGTAGTGCTATAAAAGAAATAAAACATAATAGTACTCTTTATATTTTTTGTGTAAATATGGAGAAAGACCAACACATCTGACATTCTTACAGTGCATGCATATCTCTTATACACAGAGACTGAACAAAGTCAAAAGCATACCTCTCGTAAGCACTGTGAAGTAATAACCAGCATTGTGCCTTTGTTTCCCCTCCATTGCATTGGCATCTAGGTGTGAGGCTCCAGATAGCTCCCAGCCAAAATACTTGAACAAAAAGAAGCCTGAAGGCCCTTTGTGTTTGGTCTCACCTGGAATTTAAAATAACAAAACCCTTTACCGCCTGCACGTTGCTGCTCAGAACACAGACAATGTGCAGGCACTGCTGAATGTGTCTTAGTGTCTGAAAATTACACAGGGACGAGTTCAGCATATTTCAGTGGGACCCAACATCATGGATGGGTAAACTGCATCCAGTCTGTAAAAAGAGAGGGTTGATGTTGTCTACCCATGTATACTCCTAACTTTTGACCTGTACATCAAGTGTTTCCACTAAGTGTTCTTATCTGCACTCAGGTTTGTCAAGGAGGAGCTCCTGTCTCTTGAACAAGAATGCTCCAATAACGTTTTATAGTGCAGTTCTAAAATTTCAGGGTTAACAAGCATTTGCAATGCAATAGGTCTCGCATTTATGAGAGTCTGAGCTATTGGCATTGTAAATGGCAATGCCTTTTATTTATGTGTTTTTAAAACAGATAAATAAAAGGCATCGTCATTTACATTGCCAATAGCTTAAACTCTTGAAAATGCGAGACCTATTGCATTGCAAATGCGTTTGGCGCCAGTGCTATAAATATATTTTTTTAAGTGTTAGAAAAGATAGGAGAGAAGAGCGTGTCCTAATGGCAACAGCAGACAGGACAAAGCTATTTGAGAAAATAGTGCTCGGAGGCTGTAATTAAAGCCTACCGAGTAACAACTCACGTAACAAGAGGTGTCCTTATTACAAAATAAGACAAGGCTGTACTAAGGAGGGACTACTAAGCTTATTAATCAATGAAAATTCACAGTTTACAGTGGACAGTGACACAGACAATGAAAAATGTTGGCGGTGCTTTAAGCCCATACCTGAATACAGCATGCCTCGCAGAGCAGTGTGTGCTCTGCCCAGGCTCGACCTAAAAAATAAGTGATTACATTTGACGTGTCAGGAAGTACCAGCTGTCTCAGTGGTATTAAATTCTAACTAGCAAAAAGAAAACCTGCCATTCAGTGCAACCGGCATGTGCAGTACTGCAGGAAGGGTAGAACGGTCATTGTGATGTCACTACGTAGCGGTCCAGTCCACCTTTTGCACCACAGATAGGAAAATGCCATAGAGAATGCAAGAGGAAGGGTGGTGGTTTATGTTTTTTGGTTGTTTCTAGGAAAAAGTGTCTGAGTTAGAATTTGGTGGACAAGTATTCCTTCACAAACTGTCTGCCTAATTATATGTTGGATGAAGTATCCCTTGTACATTCTAGGGATATTGCAACTAATTGAGGAGTTCATGACCATATAGAGGAACAAAGCATGGGTAATGGCATGCAGTGTAAAAGCATTTATGTTGTAAAACAATATATGGGTAACAAATGCATGGTTAAGGCAGGCAATGTATTTCTCTGCTTTGCTCCGTCGTACAACTGGGTCATGACAGTAAAGGTAGATTCTATGCATGTTTAAAAACAGATTTAGTTTTTAATCGGACGTACATGAAACAGATCATAATATCTTTTGGTAAAAATTGTGAACTGCTTTTTCATGTGGTCTGCAGTGTAGATTCTGCTTTTATTCTTGTTGTTTGCAATTAACATGAAAGAGCTAGACTCTAACGGAGATCTGTGTGAAAGGTGTTGGTGTGAACATGTATTAAAAAATAAAATACTCTCTACCATATATTAAAAGGCTATTACCACACATGTTTATATATATATATATAAAAACAATGTATTGGTCGGGAGAGACCCACACTCCTCCCAACTTACCTTAAATGTGTTGTAAAGCCATGCGTTGTAAAGACCTACACACCGTAAAAACATTTTATGGTAAAAAAAAGTGTGGTAAAAGCACAAGGTGATAAAAACCTTGTTGTAAAGGTGATTTCCCTCATGACCTATAATGTGGAAAATATGAACATGTTACTAGAAATATTTCCATTCTGCTGAATGTTTTCCACTGTAGAAAAACATTGCGGAAGAAGGAAAACACAGTTATCGTTTTCCTTGTTTAAACTGCGGCAGTAATTATGCGTTATACCTGCCTTTCTCCCTGGCTACTTGCTCTGGCAGCAGGCATTGGGACGTTAGAACTTAACTGTAATAACTTATTACAGTTGAGTGGCTACAAAATGTATTTATTACAGGCAACTAGATGTGTCACAGGTCGCCTATAATAAGGAACTTAGAGAGTGTTTTTAAAACAGGTACTGCAGTCTCCTATGTATTTTACGCGAATGATGTCCTCATGCACTTGAAATAAGGTGAATGAGATATCTGTCACACTGTGACGGAGCAGCCCATCTACCAAACTCTAAATCAGGACATAGGTCTTTGACCAGGTACCCGTGGCTGTGAGAATGCCAGTGATCTAATGGAGCACATCTTTTTTCTCTGGAGTCCACTTTTGAAATCTGTATATTTTAATGATAGCTCATACTGATAACCCTAACTCCCTAACTAGTGTCTATTGTGTATATTTTCATAGAGAAATGCATCAGAAAGATAAAGCTATGAGATGCTCCAAAATTAAATACAAGCATGGAGGGAGCCATTCACAATTGTAGGATCGTGTGGCAGGAAGTCAGAGGACACACAGTTCAAGCCATGGCAGTGGCTTAACAATTGTTGCATTCAGGGTACAAACATTCACTGCTCTGTGCATGCAAAGAGGTTCACACTGTCATAGTTATTTCTGGCTACACTGTGAAGTACTGCACATAATTATGCTTGGAAGAAAGGGAAATTCATATTCATAGTCTTGCTCAAATGTCCTAGTATTGGTAACTTTAGTTTGGTACAGACATCTGCCGGGGTTACATGGATAGTGCAACATTATTAATTGTAATATATTTTACTATCAGGTAATATCCTACGCACTGCATTAACGTGCAAAGAGGGTTTGAATATATTTTCATGACATTAAACTGAAATCATACACCAAACTGATGCAGTGCCTACACTCTCAGTGTCCCTCAGACTACTTCTTCCGGTTGCATTAACACACTGCCCTACAGAATTAGTATCAGACAGGAATGACCATAATGGCCTTGATTTAGAGTTTGTAGGATGGGTACTTTGGCACAAAGATGACAGTTACTCCATCCACATCTAATAATGATGCAATTGTAATAAGGCAGACAGGATATCTGTCACGTTGCGATGGAGTAACCCATCTACCAAAATCTAAATCGATCCAATTGTCAGTGAAAATATGTTGTGCAAGCCAAATTCTTAAACTCTTGCTGTATGTAGACGCTAGCCTGGAGTTGTGTGACCCTCTCTGTTTACTGGTGTCTTTCGGTTTGATCCTGAAAGGATAGCAGAATTGTAGTTTACAACATTTTGCGGCACATAACTGCTTTAATAGTTTAATAATTTTGGTATTTGAAAAAAATTGCCATTGCAATGTAGAAGTACTGCAATCTGATGGATATTACATTTCTGTACTCTCCCTAATTTGTCCTGAAATATTTTTGTATAGATCTGTATTTCTTTCAAGCTAGCTGAAGTTTCTAAAACTGACTACGATTCTTAATAATCGTTATGAATTTCACCCAGATTGTACATGTTTTAGATTCATAGCTGGTTCAGGATCTTACCCAGTGAACTAACCCCAATAAGGAGATTTTGGAGCATTATAATTTCTTTGCCAGTTTTTCAAAGTATTTTACAACCTTTAGTGTAATATTAAGAGATAATCAGCATCTAGGAAGATGTCAATAAGAAAGGGAACCTCATTTCATTTCATTCACTTCTCCTCTTTCCTGCTCTGTTGTTTATAATGTAGAGGGAAAGGTGCCACTTCTCCTAAGTGTTATTACATATATGTTCTGCTGCCACATTAAACATAGCTCTTCAATCAAATATCCTTTACTTCTTAACCGAATCTTTCATTGTTCCTCGCGTTCTTTCTTCCTGATAAGAGGCTAATAATAAATAATGTTCTATGTAATGTAGAAGAAAAAATAATTTCACAGACCTATAAAGAACGTGTGCAAAGCTAGTGCCTTACTAGCTGAACTGGCACATGCTAACACCATCACTGGTCTGTTGTGTCCTGCTGGACACAGTCTAGTGTTTCTGCCAGCCACTTCCCCGAAAGCTGGCCCACACTCCCCCCACCCCCCACAGTGACTATTGCCTTCTTCCGTCGACCTTTCGCCCCACCATGAAGCCTGGGGCCTACCTTCAGCAACTTTAATGTTAACCATACTTGCATCCTTCCTCACTCCTTTGTTCCTATGTTATAGCAATGCTAACTGTACCTTGTGTTCCTTGCATCCCCTTGTACACCCATGATTCCCTTCCGATTGTACAAACTTCTGACTATGTAAAGCGCTCTGATACCCTAACGGGTCAAATTTGCGCTCTATAAAACTCAAAATAAATAAATAAAATCCAACACCGGCGTCACTGGTTAGGTCAAATAAAAGATCCTGATTGCACGTGCTCGGGGCTGGTTGTTAGTACCATATTACTGTGTCCGTGTCTTCCTTCATACAGCATGTGGGCCTAGGGCCCGGAACTTAATAGTCTCAACGTGCTGATTGGGCTTCAATGTGCTCTTCGCATTTCACAAACTAACATTGTTACGCTTTACAAAATATCTTAGGAAATATTATTCATATTGCAGTGTGACTTCAGGATATATTATTTTTAAAAATGTAAGACTCCTAATTAACATGAGTCATGTGTGACTCCTTTACATATCTTGCTTTGTATCTTGTCATTCTTTTTTTATGTCTTGCTTTTAGCTCTTTGCTGTTAAAAACCTATTATGTACTATACCTATACATTCAGTGGCCTTTTCTTGCAGTTTTTATATGGCCCTTCTTCTCAAACCCCAGCTCGTTCATTGCTTCTCTCATCCCCCACAAACAGCTTTTTCCTTTCTCCTTTTTTGTTCACTGTTCAGACCCCCCACCAGTCCTTTCTTTTCCTTCCCCTATCTGTTGCTAACCCATGGCATTCACTACCCACCCGCTCCTCTGCTGCTTGTTTTGGTGGGGCATGTAGCTGCAATTTGCTAATGGGCCACCCCTTTCTCTTTAATGTGTTTCCGAGCATCTTTATTTTATTTTTAATTTACCACTACAAGATCTGTGTCAGCTCTGTTGGAGTAGTAAAGTAAAAATGGTAAAACAAGGCCACCTCGTGATCACGCATACATGTGATGGACGTTCATACATGCACATGTATATGTTAACATGCTGCAGTGGCTTTTTTTTCCGAGTGCTATTCCACATCGTCAAATGACCATCTGTTTCTTTTGGCTGGTGCAGAACAGTATTGACAAAAAGCATTGCAAAGCCAAAAGGTTAGGTAGCACTTTGCCAATGTTTGTTTCTATGTCTGATCTGGCCAGAGCAAAGGGATCAAGCCAAATTCCATTCCATTGTCGATGAACCTGCAATTGCAACCCTGTGCTTCTAAGGCAAGAGTATCTACCGTACGTCCAGTGGGGCTGCATCGATGCCAGATTTTCAGCCTAATGATAGATTAGGTAAAAGGTTCCAATGAGTTCTATTGTATGTAAATATATCACATGTGGACATCCCATAACTCTGGCAGGGTTCCATCCCTTCTGGACCGGCACTGGGTATCCAGGGGCTTGTGAAAAGTGGCTGAAATATTGGCTGCCTTGCACCACACTAGACATTGGGGCTGCCTGCAGCGCGCGCAGCAACTTTGGCAGGCAGAGACCTAACGCCGCATCACCATGCCCTGTGAGCCCCTCCCCTCCTCCCCAGGCCATTCGCTCTGGGGGTTTGCCGCAAGGTGGCGTGGTCAGTGTAGCCTCTTCCGGGGGTGGCACATTTTAGGAGGAGGGCCCGCAGGCAGGGGTTAAATACCGGACCGTCGCAGCCCCTCATCCTCTTTTGGCAGTGTTGCATTCAGTGTTAAAGAGGTCACAGGGTATAGAACCCCAGGAGTATAGCATCCACTGGTATGTAGTCCAGGCACTATTTGGCCAATCAAGTGGGCGGTCAGTACAGGCTCATCCACTGGCTCTCATGGATCGCCCGTAAGCTAACTCAATCTTGTCTTGCCTACATGTGCAAAATTAACGTACAGCAAGTTTCCTTCAACAGAAATCTGGTGTCTGGTCTTTTGTTTGGTTCACTCATTTGATGCGTCACTTGCATGTTGGAGGGCTGAATGGGCAATGGGGTATGCTGGCTGTTACTTGAAAGCCTCTGACCCGGAGCATGGCCTCTCTCCCCACTGCAGAGGAATTGTC
This sequence comes from Lissotriton vulgaris, assembly GCF_964263255.1. Taxonomy (NCBI): domain Eukaryota; kingdom Metazoa; phylum Chordata; class Amphibia; order Caudata; family Salamandridae; genus Lissotriton; species Lissotriton vulgaris. Next base: position 720,323,384 of record NC_141687.1, read on the forward strand.
CAGCAAGTGGGTTTTGCTGATCCTGGCATTATAATTCTAACGCCAGTACCTTGATGAAGAACAGAGGGTGCTGGGGCAGTTTTCAGATGTTGTAAAAAGCTGGTATCCCCTTAGTTATTTATAGACACTTTTCCACATCCGTTCCAGATAGGCAACAATTCATATATTGTTTTATAGAGTCAATTTCGAACTCATCTTTTTACTTCTGGCTGCTGTTGGCAGGTGCAAAATTCTTCTCTTCTCATATAGCACATTTTTTATTTGTTTTGTGTGTGTGTGTGTGCTCACTTCATCCTGTACTCTGTAGCAATGCCTGTGAAGATTAGAAGCTGTGTTGCAATATCCTGCTGAATTTTTCAATGCCCTCTTTCACCGTGTTCTTGTCAGGAATGCTGGATATATTGTTCAGGCAAGTTGCAGTGCCTTGAAGAAATCTGGTTTTGAAGGCTACAGAGTTGCCATTGATGTAGCAAATTTGTGAACCAAAGTAGGGCTCCCAACAACCCCCACCCCTCCCTCCTCCCTCTGCTTCTATTCTAGTGGCCTCCTTCCAAAATCGTGTTGAAATATGTGGAAGAAAACACTTTTCCACAAAAACTACGAGCTTAGTTTTACTAATAGTAATTTACTGCAGAGACTCCGCAGTCGGGTGGAGAACTCCGCTCATAGAAAGTTAGGGCAGGCCTATGTGAGGACGGAGTCTCCCCAATCGTAAAATTACTATTTGCAAAATTGTATTTGCAATTTGTGAATGCTATATAAATAGTAAAGTTACACAAAAGTGTAAGTTTACCTTTGTGAAACATCCTCCCCTGTATCAATCACACCAAGATTGCAGGCCAGGCTTTCATCACAACTTGGCCAGGCTACAAGTACATTATGTGCTTGGCTATTGCTGTGGGTGTGTTGACTTCACAGGGAGCATAATGCACTATCTCGACTAATTATGGGTTTTATAATTATGTACTATAAAAGGAACTTTGGACACTTTGCTGCACCAAAAGGATGAGGCCGATAGGACTGGGTTCATGGTGCCTACTAAGAATAACAAAGCAAAAATTAACGTGGATGAAATGCCCCATTCTAGTTAAAAAGAACAGACTTGCTGCACCCAGTGACATTCCACTGTGTCGGTTTCTGCTCCTGGTGGAATATTCAAGTCATTATGCATACATATTATGGAACACTCCGTGTTGTATTGCTTCGCTTGTTGGTTCACATGTATCAGCCAATTTTATTTAATCCCAGGAGAACAAACTCTGCCGTACCGGGTATAAAGGGAGAAGTGAGTATGATGTCTCTTGCTGTATACATGCCATTCCTTGCCATTATTAGAGAGTGCGAGAGGGAAGCCGATAAGAGCCACTAGCAGCAGAGATCAAAATCCGAAGAAAGAGCTACTTTGAACTTTGACTTGCCTTTCGTAACCATCTTTACACAGTACTTAATTTGAACTGGTGGTTTCCAGAGGTCAACACCAGCACTTAAATGTCAACACCGGGGCTTGTTACATACAGTCTACCACATGGTGGTGATGTCTGCCTAATTAAATTAGTGCAACAACAGTTGTTTGTTATTTCAATATACATTAAAAAATTACAATTGACTGCTGCCCAGGCCATTCTCATAGCCTTTAGGGGCCTGAAAAAGGGGGAATTGTCACACTTGTAGGAGTGTGATGATTAGTAAATGTGTTGGTACTGTCATTAGCAGCAATGTGTGGTGCAAGCTGCAGTGGCCTCCTGGCCAGGGCCCTGGCACCTATTTTGTTTTTACAAATTAGGCACAGATTTTACATCTTTCTCTGTACTCCCACTATAGGCAAATTATTGGGAAATACATTGTTTTAAAATCATACACATCCCATGCGAGAAGTGGTATAGGACTTGCATCTAATTCATTCCATTTCACTTACTCTTTTTTAATGTATTTCACTACTGGGGGATCCAGAATCTGGGATACCCCAGTGCATGACGTCACTGATGGAAAGAAAACAGTTGCTTTATGCGGCAGTGGCCTGTGCCGATAACAACGGATGGGGGAAATTAAATAAATAAATAACTCCTATTCCATCTTCTGTCGACATCCCCCAGCAGCACCCGACCCTGACCCACCACGCTTACCTGCACCGCCCGCTGCTTGCCTTATGCTGTGTATAGTGGCAAATACTGCTTATATAGAATGTTTTTCCTGTCCCTACTGTTGTCAGTTTGTGTCACGTGTACAATACAAATCCACTTACAGAAATGCTTCCATCGATAGATGATTCTTCCCACTAGGCCACATATGCAGTTGGAGAATTGCAAACAGTGTCTCAGACATTGTTGTACATTCCATTTTGCGAGTTGCGAATTGCAATTTGCAATTCACAATTTGTGTCTTGCAAAATGAAATGGTCATATATCTGGCCCAGTATTCAGTAATCCTCAGCCTGGGGAACTGGCCAGCTGGTAGATTTTCCCAGAATACCTGTGGGTGACAACTGCTCAACTGCAGTAGAGAATTTTGGTCAGTTGGCTTGGTGAAATAAAAGATATGTAGTTGTCTTTTGTCAGTTTTGATTTTATGTCTAATAAACTCAGTTAATTTCTAGTAATGTTCATCATGAACTTTAGGTGTTCACTCCTACATTTGTACCAGGTCATAAAATGTTCTGCACTCAATTTGAGTTTTTTTCCAGATGACGAGAATGTCATTGATATAGGTCCTCGATAATTTGTATTGTTAAAACGGTTAGCAGTATTATATGTTGATGTTCATGTTGATCCACAGGCTACCTAAGTAGGCTGCATTGGTTTCCCTACATGAGCAACCCAGACTTTTTGGACACATATATACAGAGTTAGAGAGGTTGCACCGAAGCTGCTCTTCCAAATCTCTTCTCGGTCCCCCTGTATTGGTCTAGCAGCTGAGGCAATACAGTTCTGTTAGGTCATGGTTGACTGATACGAAGAACAAGACATGGCTTGGTAAAATATTTGAGATCATGTGGTACTACAGGTTCTATTGTGGATTTCTGTGGCAGGCTAGGTTGAGGGAGGCACCTGATGGTGATGGCTGGAATACAAGAAAGTCTTGAATAGGTGCAGGGTCTGTTTCTATAACTGTACAGTTCCAGTCATGTCAGTTTGTGAAATACGCAAGTCTCAGTAGGCCTTTTACCAGTGTACGTACGCAAGTCTTGGCAAGTTTGCAGGTTGGGCTCATGTGTCCCATTGACCCTCTAGTTTCTGTAACAATTATGCTGCGAGAAAATTGGAGAGAGCTATATCAAGTCAGTTTTGCCTGTAGATTAGTTTTGGTGGCTTGTTTGTCAGGTTGGGTGCTCTCTGGCTTTATAAGCATTGTGGGTGCCTAATAAGAGCTAAGTGGTCTCCAGTGCTGAATGTGATTGCAAGATTGGAGGTCCTGTGACACCTGTGGTGTTCTAATGATTTGTTGGTGTTTTATATGGGTTTGAAGGTGGATTGCTGAAGATTGTTTTGTGTGATTGTGGAAAACATGCATTAAGTGCTGTCTTTAGCTTTATGAGGTATTTCAGTATTTGTGGTATGTGGAGGAAGACAAATGGATTGGAGGTGAGTGCAGAATTGTTGAGGCGTAACCTATTGCCCTTTTTGTCTAAAGGTATCTATGTAGCATCAAAGTGTGGCGGGGTGCTCATTTGTGTGAATGTCTGTGTGTGCAGGTTTCTCTGGACAACAGGATAAGGATGGAACGCCTGCATGCTCCTCGTGGGAGTACATTGAAATTAAAAAATAAATAAATATATATATATATATATATATATATATATATATATATATATATATATATATATATATATATATATATTTTCTCCAATCCTGACAATCCGTGATTCGAAATCAGGTGCTGACTCCGTGGGGTCTCTTTTCAAAAACAAGTTTTATTTTCTCTAGTGCTTGGATATATATATAGACCACTTTTTACAACCACATGTACAGAATCTACCTCCATACACCAAAGACAGTGGGGATTTTCTGAAAAAAATCTATGATGTCAATTGGCAAAACGATTATGTATTCATGACGCTAGATGTACAGAGTTTGTACACTAGCACTCGACACAAAGATGGACTTAATGCCATCAAATATTTCCTGGAAAGTACATACACAAATGTTGTTGCAAATGACAGAGTGGTGTCTGGAGAATAATACTTTTATGTTTGACAAATTGTTATACAGACAGACACAGGGGACTGGCATGGGTACTTGCTTCGCCCCCAGCTATGCTAATTTGCATATGGGCTGGTGGGGGGAGCAAGTACTCAGGGTAAAACGCAGCACACAAATGTCAGAAAATGTGGCACATTATAGTCGCTACATCAACGACATCTTTCTGCTATGGAAGGGGAGCGAAGAAAGTGCAGCCAAATTTGCCGAAGACCTAAATGAAAACTCACTGAATCTACATTTCACTTGTACAACCAGTAAGAAATCGATCATGTTTTTAGATTTAGAACTGTTTATCTCCAACAACAAGATACAGTCTAAAACATATAGAAAACCCACGGCCGGCAACACCATACCGCACGCTAACAGCTTCCACCCTACCAGCCTCATTAACAGCATCCCCTATGCAGAATGCCTAAGAATGAAATGCAACTGTAGCACACAAAACAGCTTTGTGGAATCCAAACACGGGTTATTCAAAAGACTGCGCACTAGGGGGTACAAAAATCCAACTCTCATCCGTGCAGAGCAGAAATGTGAAACAAAGAGTAGAGAAAGCCTCCTCTTTAAACCTACCAAAGACACCCCGCCATCCAAATCTCCAGGGACACCCAGGCTAATCACAGGATACAATGCATACCACAACCAGCTGCGTAAAATCCTTTACAAACATTGGCCACTTGTACGCAATGACCCCACAATAGGAACCTCGTGTGCCAAACGTCCTCAATTAACTTTCAGGAGGGCAAAATCAATGAAAGAAGAATTAGTGCACAACATACCACAAAAAGAAAAAGACACTCATTGGCTTAAAAGTGCCAAAGGCTTCCATAAATGCACCAAGTGCACAGCCTGCAGATACGGCATAAACACAAAGTCCAGCTTCCTTTAAGAACAAGACCATTAGACATACGAAACAACTACACATGCAAAACAGATTTTGCAATATATGTCTTACAGTGTACGTGTAACAGAAGATACATAGGCAGTACCATGCGTCCTGTTCATCTGAGGATACTCCAACACCTGCGGGCAATCAACAATGATGACCCTGCCTACCCAGTAGCAAGACACATCAATGCACACCACAAAGGTAGAGCTTAAAATGTACAATACTTTGTAATCGATAATGTTCAGAAAAATGCCAGAGGAGGAAACAGACAACTCGCCTTTAGAAGATTGGAGTCAAGATACATTCTTCTACTTGACTCCAAGACCCCGAACGGCCTTAACGCAGATGAAGCAATAAGTGTTCATCTTTGAAATAATTTCCCTAATGCAACGTGCACCTCCCATATTCCTGACCCAAGTCCTCCAATTACATTTTTTACACAGGTATTAGGGTAACACCAATATCTTAGAAACCCGTACATTTACAAACACACAATGGCTTAGTAGCACACAAGCACTCAGTAGCTAATTCCCTTTACACTAATTGTACTTGCCCTTTGTACCAGAACGAGTTGTTCCCTCTTTCGTGCTCTCGCACAAATCTAGGGCCCTAACATGGGCTTGCCTCTGGACCAGTTGTACATTATAAGTCAGCCCACAGGGGCAGAATCTGTCGAACTGCAAAAGGGGCACTGGCCAACATTGCAGCAAGTACAACACGCGATGACAAGTAACATTAATACATAACACGAACTTCAGAGGAGCATAGTGAAAACGCAACAGAACCGATGTGATGTTTACACAAGGGCAAGAACCTAAAAGTAAAAACTGTACTGTAAATAGAGCACTCACTGCACGAGACTACAAAGTATAATTGCCAGAATGCTTTACTTCCCCCCTAATTGTGCCAAAAACTTTAGTATTTTACTATATTAATTTTAATTTAATTGTTTTCTATTCACATGCCAATTTAATGTGATGTAGAAGTCAACATCAACAAAAATAACAAATAATGTTTTTAGAGGAAATACTGCATGAACATGACTCGACATATGTTATGTAGCATACCTTTTCCATGACTGTTATGCAGGGGAAGTTTCCGTGGCAACCCACTCACGCCGCGACCAAGCCAATGACCTTAGTACACATATTTATTACCTTTTCACTCAGTGTCAAAATGTTGTGAGCAAGGCGGTTCTGCCGCCGAAACACGTCAAGCTGATTGTATGAAATAAATACAACTTTTCTTTGATCTTGATCCCACTGTGTCAGGGCCTGATTTCGTATGCAAGGATACAGGATTGAAAATTATATATATATATATATATATATATATATATATATACTAGCAGCCCGCCCCAGCGTTGCCTGGGGCAGAAAGGGGCTGGGGGCAGTACACCAGCTCCCGCCCCGACCCCCTCCTGTCCCGACTCCCTCCCGCCCCCACTCCTCCCGCCTGCCACTCTGTACACACCCGCTCCCCTCCCGCCCCGACTCCCTCCCGCTGCGACTCCCTCCCGCCCTGATTTGAAGGTTTACTTACGTCAGCTGCCGCTCCGCTCCTCTACACATGCAAGGAAACCATTTGCTAGCGCTCCGACAACTACACACCCCAGCCTTCTGGATGACGGCTACCTTTTTGAAGCCTGTGCACACCATGTGAATAAAACGTACGCACCCGCTCCCGCCCCGACCCCTCCCGTCCCGACTTCCTCCCGCCCCCACTCCTCCCGCCTGCCCCTCTGTACACACCCGCTCCCCTCCCGCTCCGACTCCCTCCTGCTCCGACTCCCTCCCGCCCTGATTTTAAGGTTTACTTACCTCAGCTGCCGCTCCGCTCCTCTTCGCCATGACGCGCCCGCGCTCCTCACTTCACCGCAGCTCCATGTCTGCCGCTCCATCACGTCGTCATCACGCACGTCGCATCACGGCCAGCGCTAGGTCCCGGCCGGCGCTACTTTCAGGGGACTACTTTGTTTAGAAACGTAATTTTTTTAATTTACGTTTTTTTATTTATATAGCCTATGTCCATCTACACACCCTGACATTTTCATAGATGTATCGGGTGTGTAGATTGGCGCTGTGGTTCCCGAGTTTACCTGGCCAAAAGGTGCAAGTTCTCTCTTTATAATAGTAGTATATATATATATATATATATATATATATATATATATATATATATATATATATATATATATATATATATATATATATATATACGGGAGGGGGAAAGCAGCCTTGTACATGGAAAAGGTTAGAGAGGATTAAAATGGGGGCTCATTGTCACAGCAGGGGGATGGTACAGAAAGAAGTTAGAAACGATGACAGGAATGATAACAGTGGCTAACTGTTTGCTTCGAGAAGGAAGCAAACAGTCTTCTGAATCGATCTTGGATGGCTGGAAAACATAAAGATATAAATTAAGGAAGCTAGAATTTGGGGGTGGTGTCTCCATGGAGATCCCACAGGTGGAACCCTATCCTAATACAATCATAAATGATCTAGCCTGTAAACAGTGGTTCAGTATGAACCAGGGTCCCGCATAGGGTTGAAAAAGCTGGGCGCTGCATTGAGTGACTTGTCCAAATTCTTTCACTGATGTGATTTCCTTGTGCCTTTAGGGTATTATAGCTGTTTGGAGAGTTAATTGCCTTTAGCTCACAATGTTTAAGGAAATGTTTAACCCTGTGTTCAGCTTTTATTGTTTTTGTGGATTCAGTGATTGTTAATATGCTCTTTAACCAGATAGATACTTTATCACCAACCATAGTTGTCAAATTGAATTTAGTATCCTTTACTCGCAGTCAATTTCTCAAGAAAGTGTAAAGTCTGTTATTGAAAGACGACTGGCCTGCTTGTATGGATTACAGTTTGGACTTTTGTTCAGCACTGAATGCATAGGAGAATAGTGAAGCAAGTTTTGGAACTCAGTTACTAATTCATCACTTTTCTGCAAGCCAAGTATTATTTCTCTGAAGGAACGTTCACCTCCCTCAACAATTTTTAACAGCGCACAATTCTAGAAACACATGAAGCTGCAACTCAGAAAATATGTTTTGTTAGATGTATCCTCTATTTCATTCTTACGAGCATATCGATTTATTTCTATAGAGGTGTCTTTTGATTTTTCTAGTTAGTGGTATTTTTTTAATGTTGTTGCTGATTTCGAAGGTTTTATCACACTCCGTGGTCAGTGGCTGCCACCGGCCGTCCTCTTCACACGCCCACTGTGACGGACGCGTGGAAGAGGTTATGCAACATTGTTGAGAATAGAACCATAGATTGTCCTTGAGAGAAACATACATAGTTCGGGGTAGAGATTCCAGTTATGCGCTAGTGCTTAGAGGGTTAAGGTGCCGATTGAAGAGGAGTTTGGGTTTTGCAATTTCTATCGCCTGGTACTCTATAATATGTGATTGAACTAGTAAGTACCCTAATATTAAACTCTTTAAGGTCACTGTTTCAAGAGTGGCACGCTAGGAATGATACATAGAGAACACCTACCACTCATTAAGGTGACCAACATTGCGGAGAAGTGGTCTGGTGGTGCAATGGCTGTACTGTGACATTGGAACCTGGAGAGATGGGTTTTTAGCCCAATTTGTCACTTGACCAGAATCGTAGTGGGTCTCTGCCCATCTCTTTTTATCAGTTTGCCTCAATTTGCAAACATGTGTAATGGTAATACCAAGTCAAGAGTGTGTGTTCTAGTACTGTTGAAACTCAGTGTTCGCAACACTCCTCATCCGATTCTGGTTGATTATTCATAAGCGGGATCCACACCCCCTACTGTGCTATGTAGAGCACTTTGTGATGCTCCCCCTTCAATAAAACTATGATCTGTAAAGTGCTCTTCTATTTATTGGATCTATATAAAGTACTTAAAATAAATAGCATCACCTATTTATTACTCAAATGATGGAAAGTAGCAAGTAATCTAAGCAATCATGCTGCACTGCATTCCATCCCTACATTCATATCTTCTATCTGGAAGGGCTGTACATGTGAAATCAGAGGCCGTGCTTGAGAATTGGCAAAAATTCCCTAGGCAACTATTAAGTATACAAGACCATTATTCCCACATGATAAGAGAAGACTCAGTGTACTACAAATTTCAATAAAATATCTATTTATTCATACAAAATCGTTTAAAAAGACCATCGTTGATTCTGTTTTACTGTTTGGATAAACATATATTGAACAATTATATCACAATAAAAACAGCATGTATAACAGTGATAGTTGTTTCCAAGTGCCTCCTACAACAGGCGAAGCTGTATGTCCTATAAATATGGTCCATATAGGAAAAACTGTGCAATCAATCATAAGGTTAAATGATACACACTTATAAAGATATTAACAGGTAAATATACAAATAAAATTCAAAAATACAATACATTTGAAGATGCAGTTCAATGGTCATCGGGCGGTAAAGGCAGGCAAGTACTTTTGTGGCCATTCACAATCTGAAATTCAACCTCTTCTAGCTCTTGAAATGGTCTCTTCCAGCGTGGGGAGGGGGATGGATCACAATCCGATTTGGTGGGGGTCCAAAAGAAGTGCCATCGGAAGAAAAAAAATAAAGAAGAGGAATTGCTTTTGTATATTCAGCTGTCACTTCCACTGTGTGGAATTATATGCTTTTTACAACTTCCACAGAGGGAGAATAGGCACCTAACAATAGTCACACAACAGTTGAATGGCTTTCAAGGCTACTATTGCACCTGTTCTGCGAATCTGAAAAAGTATAATAGTACCTTCTGGCGGGGCCACAGCATTCCATATGTTACACTCTTCTTTGTGAATCAGGCTCTTAGACTTTCTTAGGCCCTTTCTGGCCTTGTTTGGTCTCTGACGTAGTGTTAAATGGGCGCATATAGGATTTACAAATGTTGGCACACTAACTCCTACCAGCATATATACGAAAATGTCACTTCTGTGGGAGCAAAGGCACTTACCATCATATTTTCCCTGGTGGTAGCTACCCAAACTTAGCAGTGCACAAACAGTACAGTGTACTTAAAACATATTTTTAGCATATGCACACATTATACCTCATTTTGCACTTAGGGCAATAACAACATAGACAGGTGTAGTGAAAATATTAATTGCACCAGGGTTTTGATCTCAGACTATCTGCACACAGGTAAATGACTGAGTAAAAATACGCTTTTATTCTAAGACAGTAATCTTTCAATTCCTCTAGGTCTCCTGCTCCAATTGTGAACCAAGAGAAGTGTTATTTAAAATACACTACTATTCCCCATGATAGGAAACTACATGGTACTACTTTACAGCCGCGGATGTTCTATTGGGGCCGAGGGTCCACGCCCCTCCAACTTTTTCCCCTCATGAACAGTGTCTGTCAGGCTGAACAAAGGTCAGCCTGACAGGCCCTGTTCATCTTCAGGTCAGGCAGCCAGGAGCCAGACATGCGCAAATGCTAAGGCTCCTGGCTGGCTGAGCTGATCTTTGCTGGGCTGAGGAAGTCGGACATATTAGTGAATCAGTTAATTAAAAAAAGGCCCACAGGTGCAAATTGGGGCAGTTTTGAATTTGTAAAGACAATCTGTAAAGGTGTTTTCGGTGCTTAATTTATACAAGACTAAGTGCCAGGGCCCCACCTTTTACTCGGGAACCCGTGTTGGTGCTGCTAAAGGTCAGGGTGCTGAGTACCAAGGCTCTGTAGTCTTCATTCAACATGATGCCTCTTTAATCCACCACCAGACACTCCTTCCTCTTTATCGCACTCTTGCTGGTTCTTTTTCATCCTTGCTTTCACCCTTTATCGCTGTTTTCCCATGTTGGTCTTCCTCCTTATTTCTCCCTTATATGTTTTTCTCTCTCTCTATTGCTCTGGGTCAAAGTCCAATGAGGGAAAAATAGGTGCTGGTGACAACAAATGAGTGCCGGTGGTCCCCACTTGCAACCTCCAGCTCAAATTAAGCACGGGACGTGTTTTGGAAGGTATGGACGACTGCATGCATTTGTGTTTGCCGCCGTCAATAGTTGCAGTAATATCAGGGAAATCAAAAGTAAAAAATGGCCGAACAGACATAAAACAGTCCCACAAACAAACGAAAAATTCACCCCTCATACTGATCTATCAGAAAATCCCTTCTGGTACTGCCAGATTGCTGTATATGCAAGTGCGACCCTGATCACCTCTTACAAGTTTTAAAATGTCAGCCCATAACAGAAACAAACATTGAACTGGTGGAATCTTAGGAGGCTTTAATTCTTCTTTCAGATCTCGTTGGAGCGTGAGGCTAGGTAAAGTTTCCATTTACCTCTCCCTGCTTTTACAGGACAGTGACTTCCCACAAGTAGTATTCCAAGGTGTAAATAGTGTCCAAGCAGAATTGTGCTGATGCATTTTTCTGCCCCAAATTCCATATGTGCAGTGGCAAGATGTACATAGTCCACAAATGTTTATACTTCCTCTTATGGCTATTCAGGCAGTTGTGTCCACATCTATTCAGGCATAAGCCAGTGTGTCATTCTTCAGCACAACAGAGACCACTTTTCCCTAGAAATCCAGATTAGCCCTTACCGTACTGTCTGTACGCCTCTTGGTGAATGTGATAGCGTCAAGTACATCTCAGGTCCCGCAGAGTAGCACTGCAGGGATTCCTGATTGCAAAAATCACCTCCTCTCTGCAGAAAGCAGTGAACCCGAGTAGGTGGAGTGAAGGGTGCACCACTAAGCAAGGACCAGGCTAGAGGTATGTAGGCTGCACAGACATTTACCAACTTTGGCTCTGCCAAAAATCAATCCACGGGAGGACGGCGAGTCACAGACGTGCATGCATGCACGCACGTGAGCATACAGTCACACACAGCAGGGGTTTACTACTTGGTCATTAAAGATCTGTGAAGAAGAGTTCCCTTTGGGGGTGAAGTTCCAGACACCATTCCAGGTGCTGTGGTATGTTGCTGCTTCTTTGGTGCATGCCGGCCTAACAGCCCTATTTGACCAGATTATGGGCCTAGTAGCTTGATGATGTAAAAATGTAACTTTCCAAGATGGAGTCGTGGTTCTGAATTCTAGCTGCTCAGGGTCTTTTGTTGAGGAAGGAAGGTGAACCTTCTACTTACGATATTGTCCACGTGTTATTCTGTATAACGAAACCAGGAGTGAGCCAGCATTTCAGCATATTGGGGAGACCACAGAGCCTGTCAAGATTAACCCCTCCCCCTAGCGCGAGGGAAGGAATGCTCCTCGGATTGGACTAGCAGTTCGTGCCAGAGCTCTAGTCCCTTGTCGAATTTCGAATGCACTGGGAGAGGAGATGCTGCCTGCCAACTAGCAGAGCCAGCTGCTCTGGTTTAACATTTCTCTTCTGATTAAAACCATTGTGTGGAATTCTAACGCTGCCCTGCGGGAACTATAAATTTGGTCTTTTCCATATTTGAAAATCCTGGGCTTTTTGGAGCCTGTGGGAGGCTGTCTACGTAGTATCACTTATTCTACATGTTGCTATGGCTACCATAGAATAATTGTGTGGCACTTGACTTGGTTTACAGTATAATGGGTATTGTTATTTTCCGCAATGGAATTAAAAAACTAGGATCGGTTTCATTAAAAACAAATGGAACGAATCCTGTATGTTTCTTTTAATAGTACTCGGACTAAGAGATTCAGAGCACTTTTTCCATTCGTTTAACATTTGTGTAAAATGTAACCGTATCTGTCAGGCATGCTTGTACTTTTAGATACGTGTAAAGGTTACAGCGAAAAATGTTTCTTAGTAAAGGAGTAAGTTAACAATTGAAGTAAAGTGACAAACGTGTAGGGGAACGCCTTCATAAATTAGTATTAGTTGAGTGACGGCAGAAAAGTGGGATTTTCCGCAATTTCCTGAAATAAGTGGGATTCGGCTGGGTTCTTAGTGGGGGGGGGGGGGGGGGGGGGAGGCAAGAAGCTAGCTGGCCGCAGCACCAGAGAATGGTTGGGTCAGTTCTAGGGAACTGTTGAATTGAAGGATTTTACATCGACTTCAAGCTCTAGGCGTTTGTGTTTGCACTGTGTGTGTGTGCGCGTCTGCCTACATGCACAAAGTTACTCAGGTGATTGCTGGGCTGGCAAGCTGACTCCAAACAGCAGACAGCGTGAGACATACCAGGCGCGTTTCATTTGCATAAACTGAGGCTGCTTTAAAAAAAATTTAGTTCTGTCTGCTAGAGCTCAAAAAATCACGAAAGAGGAGTTTAAAAGCTGTGTAGCATTGTGTAGCCAAATGGGTCATACTGATAATTAGATCGATTGGTTAATTCTAACTCCTTTCACCTCTCAGTCTACATCTAAAAAGTCAGTTGGATAATCAATGGTAAGAGGTTGGCCAAGCGCTGCATCCCCAATGATGTACTTAGCTTTTTTGGCCCTCTACACAGCCACGGACGGCAGTGGGAGTAAATGCAGGGCGGTGACGTGAGGAGGGGGAGGGGCAGGGTGGGGGGTAGTAATGTAAGGATTACGGAGTTTTACAGGTAAGTAAACATTTAAATAAATAAAACGAATTTCGTTGCGCGCACTGAATCGCATTTGGGGATGCAGTGCACTCAACGAAATTCCTTTTATTTATTTAAATGTTTACTTACCTGGGAATCTCCGTAATCCATACATTACTACCCCTCACCCTGCCCCTCCCCCTCCTCACATCACCGCCCTGCATTTACTCCCACTGCCGGCCGTGGCTGCCCCTGCACCAATGACCACTGAGGTGCTAGAATCCTTAAGAGGAGTGAGGCTAAGCCTGGTGAACCTCTGGTGTCTGCCTTTACGTTACAGGTGACATTTACTGCTTTTTGTTCTCGGTTGAGCATCAGCTCTCAGAGTTGGGCAGGTGCCTTAAGCGAGGCACACAATGGCTGCGCCAATCAATGGAGTTTGCTTTGGTCGACAGGGTATGATTTTTTAAATAATACGACATTAGAGGCCTGGTATAAAGTACTTCATGATTTAATATTTCACCAGGTTGTGAAGGAAATTCTCAATGCGTCTGCAGTCGAATCCGCTGGCTAAATTTGATCCATTATGGGCACGGTGTTGTGGTGGAAATTCAGCTGGTGTATCTATTCTGCATTTATAGCTTCTGCCAGAAATTGAAGGATTTATATTTAAAGTGTGATCTGAAATAGGCCATAGAGCTTAAGAGAGGCTTTGGGCAGGTACCAAAAGGGTAACACATTAGTGCGAGGAACCCAACCCCATGTGTGTTCTTAAGAGCTCATTGAAAGAATTGTCAACTTTTGTGATTGAAAATGCCGTGCTCTGATATTTATCTTTCTCAGTACATTGTATTTCTCTAACCATATCAGTTTCAGTATATTACAGAATGTTCAGGATAGGATCAGTATATTTTTAGATTTAATGAAGTGAAAGACCTTCCATTAAATGTTATATGCAAGTTTGTATTTTATTGTTATATTTGTGTTATCGAAATAGAAAGAGTGCTTGATTCCTGAATTGGATGCATTGTGTTTTCAATTCTACATTTCAAGTGTATTCATTAAGCAGCAGCTTGCATCTCTCAGGTTTCTTTTTTGGCATCCGAGTAGCCCACTACTTCTAATTTTAGTTTTATTGTTACCCCGAGGACATTATTGAGTTCTTGGTATTCTGGATTCTTAAGAAGAATGAATGAACACAAGTATTGCATGCCTACACATGCATGGATAGACTAGAAATGTTACCCTACAAGTTCCAAAGGAATTTTGTGACTTTTGTGTGTAGTAATATGGTATGTTCCCATGTAGTTCACCTTCCTCTCTACCCTAAATGTCAGAGGGCCCTCCAGGCCATTCTTCTCTGTTTACATCCCAGGATTTCCCCTACTGGAGAGAAACATTTACTTCTCTGTAAAAGGCTGGAACCCAATCTTTACTTACATTTGTTACTTGGAATGTCTAGCATTTGGTGCTGGCATTTAGTGGGGACTGGCAAGATTACAGTTCCAGCAGTTATGCTGAACAGATTCTAGACTTGCCCCAATAAATCTTCCCTAATAAAAGAGAGGGACCCAAATACCAAAGGGAATGGGTACCAAAAGACAATTGTCAGTAAGTAAAGTTCCCCTTGGGCACATTGATTTAGGTAAAAATACTCACAGATATACACAGACCACAATACACAGGGCACATATGTAACAACCGAAGAGGCGATGCAACAATCCTAAATTAAATAAATATACTTCACACATTTATTTAAAACAAGTGCAGTGAAAACCAATATGGTCAGTATAAAAACATTTCACAATACATTAAGATCACATACAATAAAAATATGAAATATATGTTATACAGGGACAGAATTAAAAGGAAAAAATAGGTTCCTATTGATGAACAAGGAGACACGAAAAAATGATAAGAACAATAAAGCTTTGCGTCAGAATTGCTGTCTCTCAAAACATAGAGTGTTTCTCCTTTCTTTTAAAGCATCGGAGAAACACGCTATGTTTTGAGAGACAGCAATTCTGTGCTAGAATCTCTTGGTGTATCGTCTCAAGCAGGTACATTTGTGCCCGTTCCATCAGAGGACTACCCAGTAGGGGCCTGGCTGAAGAGTGGTCCCAACTTAGTTCCCGTTGCACCAGCTCTTGACCCCAGTCAGCATTTTTAGATTTCATGGCAGTAGCCAGCTGTTCATTCTCAGGGTCGGTATCTGACTCCTCACATGAGCTATGCTCCTCATCCTCTTCTGACCCCTCTGCCCCACCATCAGAAACAGAGAAGAAAGCTTCACTCGGGTCACTCTCTTTTTCACATCCAGCACCGACTGCTGCCCCGTCTATTACTGCTTCTATTTCAGCTACTGCGGATTCTAATGAGCCAGCCAGTTCCACAACTACGATATTAGCCTCCCCAGTACATATAGCCGGCGAGTGTGAGATGATAGCAGGCTGTACCGCCCCTAGGGGGGACACAAAAGTATCCGGGTTCTCCTTGCTACTGGCTGCGGGCTTTACCACCTCCTTTGCGCTTTCACCTTCACCCAGGATTGCTTCTACGGGTATTTGAGTCAGGGGGGGTACTGAGTGAAACCCCGGTTCATAAGCCGCATCTGACATCATACGGGAGGAAGAGCATCCCCCGCAGGACCAACAAAAGAAGAGGCAGCAAGGTGCTCCCAAGACCCGACTGGCTACCGGCTCCGTATTGGATATGCTGGTCAAAGCGGGTAAGGAGAAAGGACATAAGGATTTGGGAGAGGGTAATGCCACAGATGCGGCTTATGAACCGGGGATTCACTCAGTACCCCCCCTGACTCAAATATCGGCACCCCAAAAATGTCACTTAAAGACACACACACAACCGATTCCCCCAAAAATTGCCATATCTGCACCCACAGGTTTAATACAACAAACGCCAGTAAATTTCCGAATTTCTGGATTGCATGAATATTTCCAAGAGTATAGCTGCTGACTGGAGACATTCTCAGGTTTCCAGTGGTACACAAGCATAGAGACATTTCTGTATGTGTAATTAACTATGTTGTGTACTTGCGAATTGGAAAATGCATTTATTTTTGTGCAATTCCACTTTCAATTTAAATTTTATTTCCTACAGAGGACAAATTTTCCTCCCCTGGAGAAACCTCTTCCTCTAACACCGCACAACATTTTTGACATGAGTAAACGTCCAACCGTTTTCAGTTTGGCAATGGCCGAAAGACAAGCTTGCAAATATTCACTAACGCTAAATTGTGGCTGTTCAAACTTTGCATGGATCCAACCATAGAAAACAAGTACCATGTGCAATATCACACCATTGTTGGGAAATATGTTTTCTAAGTAAATTGTTGTACCTGTGCATGTTTTCCTATTAAGAATGGCTCACTTTCCAAATGAAATCTTGGTGCGTATAAAACTGGACTCGTACGCACAATTATTTTTGTACATAGGACCCACAAGGTTAATTTTTTTCTCTTAAAAAATTGAGTTTCTTCCCAACATTATTAAATCCTCTTCAAGTCCTCAACAGAGATGTTAGTAAAACCATAGCAAACTCCACCTTCACATTCGCTCCATACTCAAAAGGACTTACCTCATCCAATATTTGCAGAATGGGTCCTTCTCTGAAACAATCAAAAAAATTGTGTTACTTTATATTATGTATCTTTTGTATTGAAGGTTTTAGTCAACATTTAATGATTATAAACTGATACTTAAATCAATTAGCCGCCTACTGCAAAATATATTATTAATGTGACAACAAACTTTTTTCAACTAAAAAAAAACTCTCTTTCCCTAAAAGATAATGACTGCAATCTGGAGACAGTTGTGATAGAAATGCCATTGTACTCGTTACAACTCGTTTCTGGTGATACCGTTTTGAGGACAAGTGGATTTTTAGCTTCTACTGAAACACAGTGCCGACAATTCCAGTTGAATCCAATCGCATCGTCAAACCCCTAATTAGGATCCATTAGTTTGTTTTGCAATTTTTATTTAAACAATATTATTTGCCTAGCTTTATCTGTTGAACACATAGTACAATGTCGAAAACCCAATTTCCTGTGAATGGGTATGTTGTATCACTAATTGTAACTGTTCAACTGGGATTTTCCCAAGGCATCTTCTAAGCAATGCCCCACGAAAGAACAGGCCCCATTAATTTTGAAACAAACACAAATCTAAAGACACTAAAAGCGGACCCCTGAACATGGCAATATAAATTATTGAGAAGACTATAAAAACATGTTGGGAATATTGGAAAAAACATGGGCCGTGCTTCCTGAAGCTTTTTGGATCACATTCTCTGCACTTTTCTGGCCACTGGTGCTCCATATTCTCCGCAGGGGCTTATTTGGAATTGTGATTTGTGTCCCCACTTAACAAATCAGTTTCTTTTAACCCCTCCCCTGCTGATGACGGAACCGCTCCGTCATCAGATACGGTTGGGCTGTGCTGATGACGTAGCGGTTCCGTCATGGCCCGGCCGCCACGCCTGGGCGGCGCTGATTTCGCGCCTGCGCGACAGTTGTATTGAGCGGGGCGGGTCATGACGGAACTGCTCCGTCACCAGCACAGCTCAACCGCGGCTGGTGACGGAGCGGTTCTGTCACCAGCATGCGGCCACAGCGCGGCCGCCCCGCCCCGTTAGCGCTGCGGCGGAATAGCCGCCGCAGCGAAAGGGTTAATTGTTAGATATTTCGTGATCACTTAATTACTGTCTTATCTGATTTAAGTGTATATTTATATTTGTTGAAACAACAAAAAATGGATGGATGGAAAGATTTGAGCAGACACTTTTTTCTAATAGAATACTTTCTAATACATAGATTTAGTTCTACATGCATTACAGAATGGCACTGACCACATGCAAATCAGTGTTGGCCCTGCCTCAGTGGACCATTCCAGCTGGAAGGCCTGCACACCTATTGGACGCCTCCTTATGAAGCCTACATTTCCATTTGAATAATAAAACATTTACATATTCACATGTTGCTCTTAAGATGGCCAATGCCATATACAGGCAACTCACAGTAATCATCACCACAGTGAACATTTATATTTGCCAGGCATCGCCCTCCACCTAACCAGGGGCATTAAGAGCTGAGGGGGAGTGGTCACATGTCATCCATTTAAGGCAAAAGTGTGGGGCTGCTTCCGTGTGTGAAGGTGTCAAGGAGACAGAAGGGGGAAGGGTGAAGATGTCTGTCTCTCCACACCATTGCATCCAACCAGCACTCGCATACTTCAAATGAGAAAAATGTCAATTTTCTTCTGGTACATGATAGGGATGTGGTTCTCAAGCTCCTTACACAGGCATCCCATGACTGTGAGAGTAGAATGTGAAGGAATTTGTTTGTGAGAGTAGATTGGTGTTTACACGTGTGTTTATGTCAGGGTATTTCTAATCACACTGAATCTGCACATTTGAGAGACAAAGATCCAAGGAAGCCATCTGATATTTCCATCATGGGTTGCATGTCCGGAGTTGGCAGTCCACTATGATATTCAGATGCTTGCATGAGGCTGCTGATTTGGGCTCCAGGGCACATTTTGCTGCTCTCAGCATGTTCACTTGAAAGGCTCTGTTAAGTGCCTTTGAAAGGAGAGTGTGCGTCCCGGGAATGTTGTTCTTCTCAGTTAAGATCTGTGGTCCACAGATTTCAGGAAATGGTTGACTACAGGAATGTGTCCTCCCTTCTCTGACCCAAAAGCAAAGTTGTGTCTCCATCTATTTAGAAACGTTTTCTGTCAGCAACTTCCTGTAAACAGTTCTGTATTGTAGTTTGTTGTCTGCCTTGCATTGTTTCGGGTTTGAAGCTTGCAGTGATCATCATAGACCGTGCTGGGAAACAGCTGCAAATTAACATAAAACATATCTCCCAGGTAACGCATAATCGCTTTAACAGCGGAAATCTCTGGACGCAGAAGGCCTCAGCAAAACAACAACATTTTGTTTTAATAAACTTTCTGGACTTTTTAATAGAAGCAGGCCTTTTTGTACATTAGCCTCTTCAAATAGAAAACCAACTAACGTTATTGAGCTTTTCATTTCTTCAGTCATTTACTTGAGGTGTTAACGTTTTTTTTTAACTTACCTCATCCAGATGGAAGTAATTTTTATTGTTTTTCTAAATTAAAGGTTCTTTATCAGGGCATGTTTATTTTTTAAACTTTCCACGTTTAGATTCTATTGATTTATTAGTTATGTAACTAGCTACATAAGAACTGTACGCATGCCTGTGCAGCACCTGTAGCTGCGGCTTCTTTGGAGCCACGCACAAACAACAGTCCTTAACCCCTTCGATGCTGATGACGAGCTCAGCTCGTCATCAGCCACGGGGGGCGTGTGCGGATGACGAGCTGAGCTCGTCATCTAACGCGGCTTTTAGAAAAAAGCAGCGTAGCGCGAAAATAACCGCCGCAGCGATGCGGTTAATTTAAGGAGCTTTGACGTCTGAGGTACCCAGAACACGACACGACAAGAACTCTGTTTGCGTTTGGGACACAGTTTTTCTGGGGAGGCAGAAGCCACTCTATTAATCATAGGTGCCTCACTTGGGATGCTGTGTTTAGGGCAGAGTTTTCACTGAATTGTCAAAGTTGCTGTCCAATTCCATTGTGTGGGTGCTGCTCTTCTGCAGAAGTCTGAGCTGAAGGGGGTTGTCGGTAAGAGAAACCAAGTCAAAATTAGAAACTGGGGTCCCGTCTCTGAAGCTGCACTGATGCCTGCCATTCATAGTTAGAGCTCCAGGTTTTATGGTGTTTATTTTTTGAACATTTCTATCTGTTTTTATCTATATTTGTGTGGCCATCTCCTTAATATTTATCCATATTTAGTTTGTGTTTTGTGAACAGATGAGGTGATAACTCGTATATTTCTGAAATTATGTGCCAGATTAATGTGTACTCATACTTTGAAGTCTGTCAGGTTGTAGCACATTACACAGCAAAAATTATAAACCGAGATTAAAAAGTAGCATAATAAAACAAATAAAGGTTGAGTTATGTAGTACTTTAAGCGAAGTTCATTGAGTACTGTAACTCCTTATGCTGCCAATATGTACAGCTGTTGGCCTGAAAGTAATTAATCTCAGCATGGAGAGCCACTGAAAAGAAATCATATTATCTATATTTTTCCACTTTTAAAAACAAATACGTTCAGGAAACACAATGTTTTCTGTCTGTATTTAACTGTAAAAATCAGTAAAAATGTAAAACAGGGAGCCTTATTCATAGTGCAGTGGTCCAGTTTGCCCAATGGTGCCTGCTTGTTAGTGCTACCTCCTCCCTGGGTTGCTGTTTGGGAGGAGGTGCCTTGTGTATGGGTGGCCACAACACAATCCTTCGCGACCCTAAGAAATATGGCAATGCATCTTTCACTGTCTGATAAGTTCTACATTGTCCGACTGTGCACCCTATTGCAGCAAGCTGATTCGTACTTGAAAAGAAGAAAATACTTTAGTGGCATTTAGTATACATCTGGCTATCTGTAAAAAGAGGACGGCTTCACTTGGTGTTTCTCTGTTATATAATGTAACAATAAATCATTATAAGCCACATAGAGCTTGATTTTCTGTCATACAAAACATTTCAGGAGGAAAGATGCCAAACATTTCAGGAAGAAGGATGCACAACCAAGCACACAGCCTAGACTTGTCCAAAAAATCTAGCACTGCTATTTCAGAGGGGACTGTTATCAAAGTTGACTGATTGCTCTAGGTTTTGTCTTGGCAAGAAAGCTGCATTTTGATGAGCATCACCTTTATTCCAAACAAGCATTCACAAATCCAGTGGATGTTTGGGGTTTGCCAATGCTCTTTGGCAGTATTTGTTGATGCAAAACAGTGTATGTGGCCACAGCATCACCACAGATGCTGACATCCAACAAGATCTTTTGGGGTTTAAAAAAATATAATTCACCATTTCAAGATGGTGGACACCCAGCTAAGACAGATTAATTAAAAAAGAATATAAAGTGTGCCAAACCACATTCTATTTTAGAATGGAGCGATCCAGCAGCAAACGTGAAATAGGAGCAACATGGAGAACACAGGCGGCTGGGGCGAGAATTAAAGTGGGGACTCTGCAAACATAGGACCGAACAACCAACACATGCACTCGCTTGCAGTGCTGAAGGTAAAAGAAAAAATAAGTTTTAAGGGTTTTAGCAATGGAAGATACAGGCAATCCAATCAAAATGATAGTAAAGAAGTTATGCTCTAGGGGAGGAACACATACAAAAAGAGGAAGGAAAGCCATAAAACAAGAAGCAGTAAATTAGATTCACAAGACAGCCAACCAATAGTAAGCAGTAGGCTGGCTCAGTACCTATTGTAAGTATTAGTATGGGCCACAATCAGTATTTAACAACAGAACGCTAAACCCTTTTTGTATGTAAGACCTAAAAAGTAATAACTATTACAGCAGACCATATAAAATTTAGTTGCTTTTCTGTTAATAGCTTGTTAATGAACACAATCTCTGGTCCTCAGTATTAGCACATTGCGCCATGTACCCTCTGAAGTAGTAGTGATAGGTTCTATTTTTGTAGGGCAGTGGGTGACGGGTTTGTAGAAGTGAACAAACGTTGGCAATGCCAATAGGTCTGCCTCTAAAGGAACGTTGTATGGAATTGTGAAGCATTACCTGTAGATGGCATGGGAATGGATATGTATTTGTGAGGAAACAAAGAATTGTGGAATATTGGTGTAGGTTAAAAGAACAGGTGATAGTTGAACTGTCAAAACAGACCTAACCATCCATGTAGGTTAATGACTGTCATCATCTTGTCTGTGCTGCTACCAGAGAGAAACAGCATACATTATCCCTCAAATCATTTTACAGACCCTCTCTTCTGCAAGGAACCATCCCAGACATCCTCAAAGCTGGTCAGGTTTCCCCCATCCTAAAGAAAGTATCAGCGGACCCATCAGACCAGAATGACTATCACCCAATATCTAACATCTTGACCCTGGCCAAACTACTCGAAAAATGTGTCCACATACAGCTTAGTAACCAAACAGACCACTTCTACCTGCTTGACCAATTCAAATCAGGCTTTCGATCAGGGCACAGTACCGAATCAGCTATGACCCACATAATAGATGATGCATTACAAATACTGGATCAAAACAAAAACTGTTTGCAAATCTTACTTCACTTATCCTCCGCCTTCAATACAGTCAAACATGACAACCTACTTGACCTCTTGAAGCATAGAATGGGACTATCTGGAACACTGTTAAGCAGGTTCATCTCCTTTCTCCAAAATAGAACACAAAGATTCAAGATCAACCATTCCTTATCTAACCCCAACCCAGTCACTTTGGGGGTGTGGAAATGAGCCTTTTTAAGGGCCCACGGTGCAGGGGTTCACCCTTATCTGTCCACTGGTCCTTAAACCAACAAACTAGAGATTGGCACGGAAGCTGGAATATCAAATAACAAATTTATTAATCACTCATGAGTGGGACTACATCAATACAACACCCTCGGGCACTAAATGAGGTAGTACCAGGAATACAGAAACCAAGGGTCTTTTATACCCAGTTTGTTGCACAGTAAGCATGGAGACTTAAATAGAAAGCAGAAGCATACACGGGAATAGCTAGCGACTAACATGGGCAGATAGAAACCACTTTGCCTATAGAGTGGGAGGGGAGACAGAAATGCTTACATCAGTTTGAACAGCCTGACTGTTACATTCTAAGACAGGTGCATTCTAGCAACTACAGGCCTTTCTGAGCTTACACTGTGTTCCGGCTCAGTACTGAGGAGTTAACTACAATTGATGACTGAAGCAGAATAGAAAGGCAGGCAACAGTAAAGACGGCAGAATCACATGGCTTAATAAAATGGATGCCACAACTAAAATGGATTCAGCTTATGCTAACGGCAATTTCTACGATTTCCACAGGAGTACCCCAGGAAATTCCCTCTCCCCAGCACTCTTCAATTTGTTTATGGATCCACTCACTGAGCTTCTCAACTCCGCAAATATCCAATATCACATGTACACCGAATACACACACAACTCTACATTAAGGTCCACTCTCTTGCAGACATCAAGTCCCTTAACTCAACGCTCCAAAAACACAGACCTGGCTGGCTAGGAACCATTTAAAACTAAACACTTTAAAGACAGAATTCCTCTTAATCACTCCCCCCCAACCAAACAACCTTCATCCGCGAGTGGAAGAAGCACCTAACTGCACTGGACGGTCAACCTCTCATCATCAATTCCGCTAAATCTCTAGGAATAACCCTGGATAATAAGCTAAATATGCAGAAGCACATCAGTGCTGCATCTAAAGGAGCACATTTCAGATAAACACCCTGAGAAAATTGAAATCCTTCATACCCCCAAATGACTTTAAACAGGCAGTTCAAACTCTAGTATTTCCCAGAGTTGACTATGGGAGTGTCGCTCTTTGTGGCCTTCCCAAATCAACGACCGCTCCGCTAAGAGCCTCAATCAATACAGCAGCTAGACTCATAACGGCACCAAAAGAAACTGCCACATTTCCCCTGACCTTCATCCCCTCAACTAGTTACCTTTTGAGGCCAGAATCCATTTAAAAATTGCCTGTATGACACATAAGGCATTGCATCCCAAAACCCTGGTGTACCTAGCGGATAAACTAGTGCTCTCGGGTGGTATTAGATCTACCAGGAGTTCTGATAATCTTCTACTTAAACCCTAACTTTTCTCTTCTCCAAGAAGAAAACATACAATCGTAACTTCTCAGGAATGGCTCCCAGAATTCGGAACGCCTTGACCCCAGAAACGAGACTTAATCCGTCCTCTGCTTTTAAAAAAAAGAAGTGAAATCGATCCTCATGTCCAAATTCACTAGAACTTTTTCTTATACACTCTTGTAGATATGTGCTAATCTCCAATAGTTACCAGTACTGTATTCACATAATTCTGTGTATTTATATGTATATGCCATTCACCAATATTTGCCCTGTAAAGCGCTCTGATACCTGCAAGGGTCTTGTTCACGCTATACAAAACTGTCAAATAAATAAAAATAAAAAATCATCTCGTTATCTAAGACACTTTAATAGCATTACATTGTCATGTGTATGCCACTGAAAGTTCAAGCTCAGGCAGCTAGATAAAAATACAAAATGGTCACTTCTATGTAGAGGGCAAGACCTTTTTTGTGGAAGCACACAACTTCTTCCAAATCAAAACATACACCCCTGGCTCTCAGCATGTGGGCAGAGCCAAAACCTCTTTCTAGTGATGTTCACATAACTGTCTGGCGACATCAAGCTAGACCATAAAAATAAATGTGTTTCCAGAACAGTACACTGTCAACAGAGCAATAGTTCCTTAAAATCCTTTATCCAAAATCCCGCCAATGAAATAAACAACCCAAAGTGTCAGAATGGACGTTAACTACAACATGTTTGAAAAATATGCTTTAAAACAGGTATTTTAAATGAAAACTCATGCAATGGTCCCTTGAGACTATAACACAAGTTCATTATACAGAATGAATATCCTGATAAGAGCAACTCAATAGGATTGGCAGCAAATTAAAGATATGCAGTGCTTTTGAAGCCATGGACAGAAAATGTGCTCTCCAAACATCTGTCCAGAATTTCGCTGTGCATAGAGATACATGCCACTCCGCCTTGTAACCTCGAAAACAGCCATGAATCAGTCCCATGTACAGTACTTAAAAAGAAAAAGATGTTGCGTGTTTTTTAGGTTCACTGACAGAAACCAGTGCCTGGAGTCTCAGTCCCGGCAAATTACAAACACATTTAGTCTAATCAAAGTCATCTTTTTACCTGTTGGTGTGAATTAACGTCTAAAACTCACATCTGCGTTATGGCAGGGCTATTCTATAAATGTGCATTAAAGTATATTTTATAGTATAGAAAATAATAATAAAATAGTGT